>NC_060877.1:38370109-39570109 GCF_021901495.1 Neodiprion virginianus
ATTTCTTTATTCGACTTTCAGCTATACTTGACAAAAAGTACAAATATGTACATATGTAAAAGTCACGTTCATTAAATCTAAAAAATTCTTATGTATGAATACAATTACAGCCGACTGATCACAAAACGACTTTCGCAAACTTGGAATTTTCAAAAGAGTACACAATACACATCTCGGCATCGACCCAAAGAAAGGTGACGAGCAGCGTAGCCCAGGCCACTTTGGTAACCCCTGAGTGCCTACAATTTCACAAAAACTTGACCATTTGCGGTGAGTGATTAAAGCTGGATCCAAGCGATGATAATTAATCATCAAAGTCTCTATGTGTAACTATGAATCGGTCTGTTTCAGCGCCAGGTGTGGTGGAGGGCTTGAACGCAACGACAATCCACAAGTTCAGTAACATTTACGACGTGAAGGTGACTTGGCGGATGCCTGAATTAATTCCGGACTATTACATGATCTTCATGAATCCAATGACTTCCAGTTACACAGGGCCAAGGGTTCACAACGTTTCCGGTGTAAGTTGGCAAAATTTTTTCCGCTCATTTTCAACGTCTTCATCCTATGTGTCAAATACCTCCACACATGGTGCGACGAGTATTTTCAATTCTGAAGAAACGATTGAGGACGAATGAAGGGTCGGACCTTCTTGATGTGATGAAAAAAAAGTCATGCTGGAGATTTTTCGAACATTTCTTTCCACTTTTCCTATCTTTTGATTCACCCTGAAGCAGATACCTCGAAGGCTTGAGAATGAACAGATATTCTTTCAACCCTCACCGACCTTGTTTTACAGACGGCTACCGAAGACGTCTTTCCGGACGTGACAATGTCGGACATATACCAGGTTATGATAAGAGCCGCTTCCACGGGTGGTCAAGGCCAGAGTATCGAGGAACATTTTTCGGTAATGCAGTTATTGCCGAAAGAGCCTGAAGGTATATTTGTCAAATTCGTAGCGTGATTTCTACTCTTGAATATAATTTCTTCTCACCCTTCTTTCTTCTTCTCCTCAAGAATCATCAGACATATCGAACGTGGGCGCTGCCATTGTGACGTTATTGGCAAGTGCCGTTTTGGTTATGGGAACCGGGATATACGCTTACCACAGGCACGCGAAACGGAAACGAAACCGAGAGAGATCCAAATATTTTAAGGTGACTAGTTTCTAGCACGTTAGTTACTCCTTCAGCATTCGGATATATGTACAACTTAGGGTGTTGACCAATTTTTTGTAACGCATACTCCCCAAGTCTTGTCCAAATAATTTCCAAACAATAGCCTGATTTTGAGGGCATGCGATAAAATATTCCGCAACACCCTAAATATCGGACACCCTGACACGCGGCAAGTATACAGATAAATGTTTTTCGCTCGATTCAGTGAAAATTCATCATGCATAATCGAATTTGACGATTCTCCTCCCTTGTTTTATGTAATACATTGAACAAGTAATATAGAAAAAACGACAATTTTTAACATACCGATTTTAAAATACGGGGATAGAAAATTCAGAGTATCGATCGCAAGGACACCGCCCTAGACACGATCAAGGGCTTCGATGATGGAAATCCTGATAGAATCGGCGTCGGTTTCAAGAGCTTATTGGCACCGGCTGACGAATACGAGATAAGCCCGGACCGTTTAGAGATTAAGATAGTCCTGGGGAGCGGAGCTTTCGGGGTTGTGAGGCTGGGAAGTTTACGCGACGACAGAGGCCAGACGACTCCTGTGGCGATAAAAATGTTGCGAGGTAGGATGAGCGACGAAACGCGGCACGACGGCACTTCGATAACTCTGTGTTTGTTTGTTTTTTTTCTTCATAATCACACAGACAATCCGAGCGAAGAGGATCGGCGATGTTTCGAGCTGGAAATAAAAATTATGAAATCTGCCGGACAACATCGGAACATCGTTTCTCTCCTTGGATGCTGCACGATCGGTCAGCGGCCTCTTCTCGTTGTCGAGTATTGCTCCAGGGGAGATCTGCAGTCCTTTTTACGCTCGGTGAGCTAACAACTAACTAACTAACTTTTTTTTTTTTTTTTTTAACCTTTTCCGGTAACGGGCGGTGAAAAAATGCCCCAATTTCGTAAATTCCATCTCTCGGGTACATCGTATCGTTAAGGGTCCTATAGGATCTCATTTTCTTCGTTTTTATGGTTCCGTACCTCGAAAAGGTAAAAACGGAACCCTTTTAAGATCACTTCGTTTTCCGTCTGTCCGTTTGTCCAAACGTATCAGGTTAAAATTAATGTCAAATACTGAGGTTTACGGTCCCTTGGAGGGCTAAAAAATTGAAACTAAGTCAACGCAATCAACAAGACGCAGCCATTTGTGTGAAATATTTTGATACTCGCAAACTCACTCGTAAAAAACCATAAGGTACTTCCCGTCGACCTCGAATCATGAAATTTGGAGAGAAGCAAGCTCTCACAGCACAGGTAAAGAAAACAGTTCGAAAATAGTTAGTTTGTAGTTATATCACGTGACAAAAAAAAAAAATAGTCAATTTTTTACGGAACTCTCAGGGCGCGAGTTTTACTCGCACTTGTACGGTTTTCTTTTTTTGATAAAAAATTACGTGGAGTAAAAATACTTTTTTCACTCTCCGATAATGAGATTGAACTATGATCGGTGTCTTGAGTGGAAGACATAAAATTTAAATTCACTAGGGGTTTTTTCTCATACCCCGTTTCCGTTCTAGGATTAATTATTAAGGTTGTCGAGTGTGAAAAATAAACGTTAACAAACAAATGGCAGGATCGATGGAAACGACTTTTCACACAACGTTGACGCTTCTGAATATATGAAATTTCAAACAATAAATCTGGTGAAAATTAACTTATTGTTCATCCCGTCGATGCAGATAATCCAGAAGGCTACGATATCGGCGAAGGAAGCAAAAAACGATACAAAGACAGAGAAAAACGCCGACGAGGTTATATTTAAATTTCGTAAGTTTATATTGATGTAATTTTAACACACTCTACTATATTGTCGTTTCGTTTACCACTGACTAGCTTCGAAATATGTGTAATACCGGTGAATTTCATCTTCCATTATCGTTTCATTCAAAGCAAACCACATCGAAGACGACATGCAGAAATCAAATTTCGTCGTGAATCGCGGATACGCGGTTGACCAAGGTGAGTAATAACCCTGGTGAAAATTTCTATACCATTTTCGACGACTTTTTACGGAAATTGGAATATTTCGTATTGTTTCTTACGAAATTGTAAATACGCACAGGTTTTGATAAAGAATTGTTCATTCTCGTTAAAAATTGTAGTATCTTGTAGATTTTTGAAAGAAAAAATAATATTGTTCAGGGAAATCTACAAGTTTTTCTAAGAAACCATGAATATTTACAATTATTTGCACGCAATTGTACGAAATGTTCCAATTTCCTTAGAAAATTCGTAGAAAACAAGGATTACCATTCAACTATTACATTCCATGCGTTTTCTCGCCAACAGACATTCTTTGCGACTCTGACACGGTGACAGTGACAGACCTGCTGAACTTTGGCCGACAGATAGCGACGGGAATGGTGAGAAACCAGCGGTTGAACCGCTTGCAAACATTCGTCTCACGCTTTCTCAATTCTCCAGGAGTTCCTATCATCGAACAGAGTGGTTCACAGAGACCTGGCAGCCCGGAACGTCCTCGTATGCGACGACAAAACCGTCAAGATATCGGACTTCGGGCTGAGCCGAGACATCTATCAGGAGAACGTTTACAAGAAACAGGGAAACGGACGACTTCCGGTGAAGTGGATGGCCATCGAGGCGCTCACTCACCAGGTCTACAGCACCCACAGCGACGTGTAAGCTGTAAAACACCGGAAGCCGCGTACATCGATGTCACCTACAATTCGTCATTAAAATTCTATTTCGGTGCAGATGGTCCTTCGGCATTCTCCTCTGGGAGATAGTCACTCTGGGCTGCAGTCCGTATCCGGGAATACCGACGAACAAGGTGCTGACCAAACTGCGAACGGGGTACAGAATGGAACGACCCGCCAACTGCAGCGTCGCACTGTGAGTCGGTCGCGTTGTTTCCGATAAACGGTTACACTGGAAGGTCGTAATACGGCCGGAATCGTCCTCTGGTACTCACTCGAGGCTCTCGTGAAAACCGCGAATCGAGGCTCTGCCATGCCGTATTCATCTTCCAGTGTGTGTGCGTTAGTTGGAAGAAAGGGGACATCCATTAATTACGTGAGCTCAAAATAAGGGAAAGTGTCAAATTGTAAAAAAAAAAAAAAAAAAAAAATTAACACTCCGCATAATTAATGGACGTTCCCAAAGGAGACTTAAATCGTTATCGCGATCGATGATACAGGTACAACGTGATGCTGTCCTGCTGGCAAACGAAGCCCAAAGATCGACCGACCTTCACAGCCCTGCGACAAGAGCTCGACAAACTGCTCAGCGTAGCTGCGGAAAATGAGTACCTTGATCTCAACGATGTATCAAGAGGGACGCCGCCTGACGACACGATATTAAAAATTCCTAATTCGTGTTCCGCTTATTCTGAACACCAGCAGAGATACGTCAACGAGTTTGAGCCGAAAATCGTTAAAGAATGAACCTCTGTTGCGGTAAATTCGAGATCGAGAAATTAGCTCAAGGCTGGAACCGAGACTCTTGGACCTATGAAGGTTCAGTCGAAGATAGGAATTAGAGCGTGGATACTCTGTAAGCTTTGACGAAACGACGCGGTCGATATCAGAGATAGTACAATTACAATACAGGCAAGCTTCACGAACCGTCAATTTTATACGGGGAAGAATCCGCTCGCACGTTGCGTTCTAGGAATTGGTAAAAGTTGGGAGTGCGATTGACCCGCCGCCGTTGTGTAATGCTTGAAACTGATTTTTGAGAAGCTGGGTGATACCGTCGTTGTCTGTTATTTAATGACAGTTTGTGAGAATACGTGAAAAATAGACAGTGTATTTAGATTTTATACGGTTTTCGATACTGCCTTGATACGACTTTTATTGACTTATTTTTTGTTTCTACTTTCCTGATTTTCAAATAGTATTACGAAGCTTGAATAACGTTAGCACAAAGAACAAATATTACAAAATCGAGTAGTACAGTTCAAGTTCGTTTTTACTTTTTGACTATCGTGAAAATTAACGAAGGAGCATTCGGGAGACACGTTGAATAGCGCGGTTCTCATCTGCACGATGTTGCGATCATGTGAAATTCAAAAAATGACGTCTACTGTCGCGTTTGTGAAAATTTCACTGAACTTTTTTGTTCTCCTCTCGTTCACGCCTCTGGTCCTGGTTGAATTTCGTCTTGAATAGGAAAAATGAAAAATTTGTGAGTCACAAACCAGATTTCTATGATTTCCCAAGCGTGCGTGAAGGAAGATTTTAGGCATCATTACTTGAAAACACAGATGAAACGTAGAGAGAGCTAATCCTTCAAGTCTTCAATTTTGTTTCATAGAAAATTGTGAACAAATTGCTCACATTGGTCACAATGCTCCTAGATTACTTTAGAAATGCTCGTAAAAAATATCATGTACAGATAATATTATAACAACGTGTTGTAACCTAAGAGAGTAAATGTTTTACTACACGCAAAGCAAACGTTTGCGCACGTAACATAGCGAAAAATCAAAATTTTTCTGCATACGTTGATTAATAAATAAGTACCACAAAATACGGACGTGATACGGTATTTGTCGTCCTCTTCCTGTGTGTTTCACCCGCGAGATGGTCGCTCATGGAGACGCAATTCGAAATACACAGCTTATTGCTTACTACGGTAACCAAATTACCAAAACCATATCTCGATAAAAAGACAAGAACAACTTAGCTATTGCCAGTCTATGTATAATGAAATAAAGAAAAATCCACAAACCTTACGATCTCTCAGCAAGTAAGCATATCTCGTAAAGTCAGACCTCGTTGTTTCGCGACGTGATATCGAAACATCATTTCAAGGGCTACGTACTTGCCGCGGGGCACATTCGAATTGGATTTTTTTTATTGAAATTCGTATACCGGTTCGCGACGCGTGTGATCCCGTGATATATTGCCGTCTCTAAAACCGGCTTTACACATTAGAGTAATAAACTGTATTTTTTCTCCGATTTCACGACGGAGACTGGCAATACCTGAGTGGCTTTCCTACTTTTATAATGACGCGGTTTGGCTACTTGTCAAATTTTTTCACATTTCAGATGTTTTAGATAAATTTAATTATTTTTTGCGTAAAGTACAGAGCCAGCACCAAATAGCGCGGCCAATATGATGCGCATCCAAGGTAAAGGTCGAGCTGAATTCGTAGGACGACTTTTGCGTCACACGTAGCGCACACTGCCGGATGCAGTGTGTCAGTATATAAACCATACGTTTGTACGTGTTCATGGTGATTCGCATGATTGCTGTACCTACCTCAACCTTGAACTCACACGTTCGTGCAAGTGACTCGTTTAGGCAGAGGCTGTAAATAAACCAAGGGGGGCTCCACCACCTCCCACCCTTGCTACCTTTTCTGACATACACGGCAAAGCATCGATACACTCAGCTTTGTGCACCTAATTCTTCTATCGGAAACGCGTGTGAACTCACTCGAAGTTCGTAGCCCGCGACTGGATGTCGAAATAGCTTCGACAGTTCTTTTTTACCTTTATTAAAAGAAATTGATCGATACATTTCACTTGTGCCATGATCGGGACAGTTTTTCTACTATGCTTGTTCGTTTTAACAAACGGTCAAGTTTTCGCCGGTGAGAATAAGTTTTGCTACGAAAATACCTCCGACAGTCGGTTATGGCTGTCAACCACCCTCGAAACGCGTCAGACATTGCAGGCCGAGAACCCCGCCGATCTCCAAAGGGCAGTACCGGTGTCGCAAGGTTCTTCGTGGTGGACCGACTTCCCCGTTCTGCCGTTGGTATTCGCCAATTCAAACACGATTCCAAAGGGTCGTTGCAGGAAGCAAGTCCAACGGTACCTCAAGGAACTCGCCAATTCCACGTTGTGGGCCGTCCAGAGTAAGCTTATTTCGATCATTTTCGATATTCGCCGACGACGCGGGCAATGGCTACAATTCATTTTCCCCCGTTTCCAATAAGTAGAAACGCCGATGGATTGAGGGCATTGCGCCTGATGCGCGCCGAGTACCTATAAAGATGTCAAAGCGCATTTTAGGATTTCTGATGTGATGCATTGAAATTTGCTAAGAACACGAAACGGGTGATAATAACAGCAGCTTGGCTTCCCATTATATCACCGTCGTTTTTGCATACGAAACAGCGATGAGAAATACCTCATATTATCTGCAATCACTGCCGGTATGAATTGTTGCACTAACGTATTTTGTATATCGAGTCAAAAACGGTTCCTTTACTTTGCCTCAGTCTGCCAACACTGCGACCTATCGAAGAGATCAGCAAGCATTCAAGATGATTCAGAATTGATGAACCAATTTTTGGAGTAGTAATCAGCATTCGATGATATCTTTTGTTATCCTTGCACAAGTAAAAACGTCATCAAAACTTCAATGGTTTCGTGAATTCAAATATAATTTGCTACCTTATGTTGTCCTCGAGTAACATTTTAATATTTTCCATGTATGTGTACGAATACCACACCCATGTAATGGCTCTACCATGAGCTGGCTGTATTTGTTCTCATATAGTTGGTTTAACTTTATCCATGGACTTCTCATAACCTTGAGCCTGAAAATTTAACATAATGTCAATGGCCTACAATATTTGTGTAACCTTAGCAGTTTAACGGATTTCGTTTCAGTCGAATACAAATATATCGCATAACCTGTTTTCGGTTTCAATCGCACTAATACTGTACGCGAAAATGATAGTTTCTTATGTCCGTGACAATCCGGGCCTATACCTACGCATAACATAATCCTCTATGATAGTACAGGTCTACCTTGAGGAACCGGTTGACCGAACATTATGGGTTTTCCCAGTTTTTGTGCCTAAACTGACAGCGACATACAACCGACCAAATTATCCAGAAATTGGTGCCCGGAGTATTTTTTGGGACCTTGATTTTATCTCAGAACTTATTATTTCAATTTGCCACCCCCTGAGGGTGAAAACAGAGTTGAGTTGGGATGAATTTTCAGTCTTATTGTTAATTTTTTTTCTTACAATAACACTGAAACCCCCGAATAACACGTTTCAAAAGACTTATTCCGTTTCTTGGGTTTTTGGTACAAGGCTGTTGAGGCCTAGTCCTAATTACCGATATTTGAAGCCGCCATTGAGGATTCCTCATAATGAATTTTTCAATTTTGCTTTTAAATTTGAATCAGCAAAGCTCAAAATAGTAGTGTACCAATTCTTGTCCAAATCCATCGGAAAACATCAGATTTATTCAAAAATGTACTTATATGATCCTTTACCAGTCAACCGGGTAATGTATTTGGGTAAGAAGTGAGAGGCATCTTTGTCGATTTTCCTCTCTCTACTTGATCAGCTGAATATAATTATCTGTGTGAAGCGTATAACTCGAACACCATCGCACTTGTATTGATTGATATACGAATGATTTACACAAGGAATACGAACTTGATAGAACCTGAAACTTCCTGTTCATTGTCTTAACTTTGTGCGATTTGCCAACCTCAAATCTTTACCATCGAATAAGGTGAAATATTTTTAGACAGAGTCGGGCATTTCATGTATTTTTTTTTTCTGCACATTGCGATCGACTAGTTTAATAGCCACGATCGACCGGTTGGCCGTTCATAGTTTACATTGTCTGACGTCAATGAAATTAGCCTTCTATGCCTAAGCACATATAAGTTTGTGCAAATTGTTTGTAAATAGATTTGAGGAATACGAAGTTCACTGTAACTCGACATGATCCAATACAGTAAAATATTCAAGTAACTCGTTATTATTCATTATTTTCTCAAGGAATGATATATTAAACACGTGTTCACCAAAATATGGAGATGATCAGTTGAGCAAAATCGCATTTCAAACTTTGACGATCGGACTTGAATGGTATAATTTTACTACCGCGAACTGGGGATATCGATTATGACTGTAAGTAATATCAACGGATAATTATGAAGGTACCGAGAAATCGTTGGAAAAACGAAAAAAATCGAATCTCCCGCATAGTTGAGTGACAAAAAACCTTTTCAGTGTTCGACGCCTCAACGAAGTATCCTGACGGCGTGCTTCACGGTCAAACGAAACATTTGGGAAGCTTTGACCAATGCTACAACTTGCGAGCGGAACTTCCGCCGGATGAATTCTCTGACATTGGAGAGCCTGACGAGGTCAAGGGTCGCTACTGTTTGGTTCGCTTACGGTACCAGCGGAAAGATGTGGAACCTAAACGCCCGAAAACCTTTACCCTTGACTTCGATCCAAATCTGTCCGTCTGGAACGCGATTGACGTGAGCGAATTTTATTAAGGAGGTGATTCACTTCCAACACCAGCTCTGTCGGAGTGAATTGTTAAATCAAAGCATACGCACGGGGTCCCGTCCATCCTCGTGCACACAATTATGCCTCTATTCGAATTTTCTTTGTTCTCCACAGTACACGGGAGACTTTCGCCGTGTCAAACGACACTCTGTGTACCTGTCGCTTTGCGTTCCGGCCAGCTGCAGCTCTCAAGATGTTGCGACGGCGTTGACGGAGCCCTTGAAGGAGTTGGCGAACGCCCGGCAAATACACCTGGACGTCACAGTGAAGCCGTCGCTTTGCCAAGCACGTAGCGACGTCCCTGAGGATTTCACCGTGGGGGCAAAGGTTTTTCTGTAAGAGAAGTCGAAATGATTTTACAGCCCACGTATACGGTCGCTGAAGCCGACTGACAATAACGTGACGAACAATTTTCCATCCAGTTTCATCGTTGCGGGACTGTTTGTCCTTGTGGTAGCGAGTTCATGGTACGACAGCAGCGTCTATTCTTCGGAGGAAGCGGTCAAGGACAACGAACCCAGAGACCTTTTTCTCTCCTTTTCCGCACGGCGTAACTTGCGCTCGATTTACGCCAATGAGAGTTCTCACCCTGGTCTTGATTGCATTAATTTGATCCGTTTTTTCTTCACGGCATGCACAATGTTTGGACATAGATCGATGCAGTACTACGGCTACCCGCTCGTGGAGTCAACGTACCTTGAAAAGGTCAGAGCATGTTTCTTACAGGAGCGACAGTAGTGCATCGCACCTTACTTGCTTATTACCACATCAAGTCACTCACTTACTTCTAAGCACGTCAACTGTGCGATTATCCGCTTTTTTGATTGGCCCCATCAGGCCTACACCGTACCTTTTTCGATGATGGTATTCAACGGAACGATTATCATCGACGGATTCTTCAGTATCGGAGGTCTTCTTGCAGCCTACGGTGCGCTTCGTGATCTTGATCGGAGTAAACAATTGAATTTTACCGCGCTCATACTCAATAGATTTCTACGGTGGGTCCGACGAGCGCGCCTCGCTCTCGTGATCATTAAATATACGGCGGTAAAGAAAGATCCAGAGATAAAGATTCGCATGATATTACCGCAGGTTGACACCCCTCTACATGTTGGTCGTCTTATTCAATGCTACCCTGATGCCGATGATGGGATCCGGTCCGTACTGGGAAGCCAGGGTGGGTTTTGAAAGAGATAATTGCGCGAAAAACTGGTGGGCTAATCTCTTATACGTCAACAACTACGTGCGTCCCGAGGAGATGGTCAGTATTGCGTCGCTGTAGACGGTTCCTCACCTTCATCATTCTTCACTAGTCAACGCGTGCTTTCTGTTGCACCGTGAGTCGTAACAAATTGACGTGTAACGTTTCGTCTACTTCTGTTCGCAGTGTATGTTTCAATCCTGGTATTTATCGGTCGATTATCACCTTTACATCATGGGACTCTTGGTCTTATGGGTTTATTGGAAGCTTCCGAGAAGACTGGGCTACCCGTTTCTCTGTAGTTTGATTGCACTGGGCATTGCCATTCCCTTCTTCATTACCTACGTTCAGGACCAACAGCCAATATTCATTTTATTGCCTACGTAAGTAAAAATCACACCTATTGATGTGACAATTCATTCGTAACCATAGACCGCCTCATAGAATCACCGAAAATCTTCGTACACGAACAACGAGCATCAGCTATCTTCTCTTGAAATATCCGTATCATCGCCAATATTGAGAAGTTTATCATGTAATTCTCCATCGTTCTCCAGGCTACCGGAAGTTAGAAAAGATCCATACTTCCTTGGTCAGTATATCAAATCGCATACAAGAATCGGTTCCTACATGGTTGGCGTTTTGGCTGGGGCGATTATCTACGACCATAAAGATGCCACGTGGAGACTCCCCAAGGTAATGATAAGAGAAAAAAAACAACTCGACGACGAGAAATTGAATGTTCTCAAAAATATATCATTCTGCGATTTAGGCGTGGTCGCGATTTCTTTTTATTTTACTGGCAGTCGGATTTACTATCGTCAGCGAGTCTTTGGCTGCTAAGTATTTTGACCCCAACAGTGAGCTGCACCCACTCGAGACGGCCGCCTACGCCGGGTTTCACAGAGCAGCGTTTGCTCTTGGAATATGTTCGATCGTTGTTCTGATTACAATTGGCGATGGTTTGGGTAAGTTGACGGATCTTGCGGATTCCGGAACGCGATGGAAATTACCTTCTACTTGAATATACAAAATGATGAAATATTTCGTTCGTTACATCTTCAGACTTTCATCGCAACTTTATGACACCACGCTGGGTCCCGCCCCTTGCAAGACTCGCTTACGGTGCTTATCTTGTTCACAATATTAAGCAAATCTATGATATCGGTGCTACTAGAAACCCCCGCGTATTTTCCCTCAACGACTGGGTAAGTTGCAGTTCATTCAATATACATGTACCCACATATACCCATGTTGCATTGCCATTCATACGTAATTCTGGAAGCATAAACAGTTGACATCATCTTAGCGTCATTGTGTATTTCGAAACGAACGAGCAAAGTTTCCAAGTTCCTACGTTGCAGCTCTCGAATTTCCTGGCAGACATGTTCTACACTTTTGGTATATCCCTGCTACTATCGGTGATTGTCGAATGGCCGATACGAAAGATGGAGCAGGTCGTACGAACGAAACGACGAAGCAAATGTCCCGCGAAAGAGTGAGTGCCTTCACAAGAAATGAAAATATTCATAATACATAACATAACAGTCAGGTAGGCCAAAGTTCCATTATCTTGGTATTGTCTGATATAACAGTACATCAGATATAGATTTCACCCTGCGCCTGTTGGTTACTTGATAGTGTAGACTGGAGTGTAAGATTCGAATTTTGCCGCTCGTACTACGCTACAACTGCATCTCATTTTTTTATTTTCAGATCGAATTCCGACGACATCAAACAGAGCAACTGAAAATGACCTAAGCATAATTACGTAAATTGCCGCCTTATGCATTGTATGATATATGTATAGGTAAACTCGTGGTTGGTATATCGGTGTTGTAGTACAAATACTTGCATATCCCCAGTTTGTAATTTTGTATCAAGTTATTCTTATAAAGAGAGTCATTCGTCTCAAATACCATAGGATTCGTAGTACCTACATAATTTGGAGTGGCTTAGAACGAGGATGTGGAATAAAATCTCATAAACAAGTTAATGCATTATATTAAGTCAACACCGAGAAGGGCAAGTTATATATCAACCAAAATAAATTTGCGGTTTGCACTTGACTGACGCACGTAAAATTAAACAGCTATCATCTTGATAATTGTAATCAGATACCAAACTGGCAGGGGACTCTGGGTGAATTTGTAATAACTCTGTGAGTAAATTTCTGGAGGAGAATAAAAATAGGAAGGATACACCCTTAACCTAACACATGCAAACTCACCAATATTATCAACTAATGAAGAATTTACTCGGATATTTCAGCTACAGTCTAGTAAGAAACAAAACACTAAGACTGAATTTATACAACAAATGGGGTCATCAAGTATATCTGCGAATTTTCAGTTCTTCAATTTTTTAATAATTTCAAATTTGCCACAGTGATGGAGAGTTTACCCTGAAAGATTATTTACAAGAAGTCATGACCGTAGACGTTTGCCAATTTTTTTACAACGTTTTACCGATAGAATACCAAACGATGTACATTAGATAAATTATGAATTTTCATTTGAATAAAATTGGTCAAATGTTCATTACAGTTCATTCTTAATCCATCGTGAGAAAATAGTACACATTATGCCACAAGGGAATAATCGACATTTATTCCCGTGTTGCGTATAGGACTTTATTTCCGACTCAACCCGGGATACAAGTTGATTAGTGGGACTCAATATTTTTTTGCAATATTGTGTGTAAAATTCAGGAGAGGGGTTGATAAAGATAAAGAACATTCTAAAAAATACATACAAACAGCATATGGATGTAAGTTGGCGGCAGAAGAGCGGTGGCGGGAAAAAAAATATCATCTGGTATTTACTCTATAGATATTAGCAATATCAATGGTTTACAAAACGAATAAACGATGTTTTTTTTTAGATTCATAGTTGTCTTTTGAAATTAAAAATTTCATTATGAATTATATTTGCAGCCTCAACAATTAACGCAATGAATAAACAATATTCACATTTTTCAAAGTACGAGTTGTCTTTTAAATTCCAATTTATATTTTCAGACAATCTATTGCGTATGCTATCGTTTTTAGGGAAATTTCGAAGTTTTGGATTTTACGCACGCTGTATCAAAAAGTGACATTTCAAAAAATTTAAGAAACTTTCCAGTAAGAAATAGGTCGAAACTTAAAAAAAAAGCGGGAAAAGACCAGAAAAAATGAAAAACTTGTTTCCAGGAGCTATGAACTTTTTATGATAGTATAAGACGGAATAAAATCCTAATTTTGTCCCGATTTTCAGGTAAACAAAATCGAACGATTAATCACATCGATACTAAAAATTATAACGGAGCAAGTTGCGTAGATCCTGTAGACACCAGCTGGTGAAATATGAAAGTAAACGTGTGTTTCGACGAAACCTGTAAATTTGTGAACTAAGAGTAAGAACGCGCGAATCTATAGATAAGGGGTGAATCGTTACCAGGGAAACAAGCTAGCCGTGGCTTTTGTATCGACGTAACGTTAGTAACATAGTCTAAAATCGAATTACCCACATGAAAATAAACTCTGCATAAAAGCAAAAAAAAAATTGGGAAATGTTAACATTTACATAAGAAAATTAGAAAAAGAAATATTAATAATAATAAAACATGTAAATCGGTCTGCAATTCGTACAGTGAATACGGTTCAACGCCGTTTTATGATTCGAATAATAAGTTTGAGTGAAAAATGCCTCATCTTGTTTTCAAAAATTTGATGAGAGAACATTTGAATTGCAATTAAGGTCTCCTCGGCGCCAAAGTTCGTGATAAACAAAGAGTAAAACTCAAAACAGAGGAAAAAAAAATGGAAACGCAATACGTGTACACAAAAAGCCGGGCCCAATTTGGACGCTGGTGTTCCTTCTCTGACAGCGGTCCCAATACGATGGTCAACATTCAGTCGGAACCATCCCTGATGCACAATTTCATCAGAAAAAATCCTATCACCCAGGGCACGCAATGTAGCAAAATATTCGCCCAGCACGAGGTAAGCTAGATTTTGCCAAAGGACCGAAACTTTTCATCTTCACCTTCACCTTCATTGTTGTGCGTCACTAATTTTGGGCGACGGCTTTTTTCACAAACATTGTTCGTTATTTCTTCAGGTAAACACGACAACGGCAACGTACAAGGAGGGCGGTATGCATCACGTCGAAGGTGGATGGCCGAAGGACGTGAACACTCACGATTTGGAACAGACGGTTCGTTACAGACGTAAAATAGAGAAGGACGAACTGTACATTCACACGATGCTTCAGTTGTTACCGGTGAGCGAGATGACATTCGAAATTGTCATTTGTCCCGAGTAAAAATGTCGTTTTCTTCTTCGCAACTTCTCCTTTTTGTTTCCTGGGAGCCCATGGAACATTACATCCTGCAAAACAACGTTTGCGACATATACGAGCAGTATTTTCACGACACAGAGGCAGCCCCGTTGGTTCAAAAGACTTTCTCGAGAACTGTCAATGTCTACAGAGATCCTCTACCCGTAAAACGTTCCATCACCCACATGTCCTGGTCTCCCGATCAGGGAACGAGACTCGCTGTAAGTTATTGTGATACGGATTTCAAGAGGACGATGAATTCCAGCCCATATTCTTACATTTGGGACGTAGGTGAGTGAAAGGCGTTCGGTTTGTTGCGATGCACCCTCATAAAGTTGTTGCCGATAATGGTGTTGGCAAATAACGAGCTTCGAATATCGCGTTCCAGAAAATCCGAACAATCCGTTCATGGCTCTGAAACCCTTCTGCCCGAACCTGACTATGGAATACAACCCAAAAGACAGTAACGCGCTGGTTAGCGGCATGACGTCCGGGCAAGTTGCGTCTTGGGATATTCGACGGGGTTCGGAACCAGTCGAAACAAGCTTGGTCGAACACAGTCACCGAGAGCCGTGCAGCAAAGTTTTATGGATAAATTCAAAGACGGGGACGGAATTTTTCAGCGCTTCTAATGACGGACAGGTATAAGCAATGACAGCAGATGACTGGTCAAATAATTACCGAGCGAATCGAAGGATAATCCGGTACCTTTCAACTTCAGATAAAATGGTGGGATACCCGAAAATTACAAAGTCCGACCGAGAATTTGGTTATTGATTTGCTCAAGCCGGAAGAACAGGATGTTGGCAGGGCGACAGGCATTTCGGCCTTGCAGTTTGAACCGTCTATGGGTACAAGGTTCATGTGTGGTTTGGAAAACGGTAACTAAATTTGTTCTGTAATGGGAGAGTAACGCGCGGACTTGAACATTTCGCATAATATTATTGCCACTGAATTGAAGGGTTGGTGATATCCGGAAACCGTAAGGGAAAAACACCCGGAGAGAAAATAGCGACTAGATTCAAAGCCCAGTACGGACCAGTAATCAGCGTTGAACGTAATCCAACTTTTGTAAAAAATTTTTTGACCGTCGGAGATTGGACGGCGAGAATTTGGTCTGAGGATTGTAGGGAATCGTGTATTGCGTGGACACCGTGAGTAAAAGCATTCAATAGCGTCACTTCGTTCGAAGTCTGACCACCGACTGTGAAACTCGTATTTTTTTTTCTTTGCAATAGAGGCCATAGAGATTTATTGACTAGCGGTGCTTGGAGCGCAACTCGGTTTTCCGTATTTTTTCTAACCAAAATGGACGGGACTTTGGATGTGTGGGACATACTTGTGCAGCAAGATTCGCCTGTTCTCAGCGTTAAGGTAAACATAAACAAATAGATCAATTTTCCCGGTAACATCAGTCAATCAGTTCGCTCGACAAACTATTTTGCTTAATACTTTTTTTATTTTCACATTTATTTTGTGAGCGCAACAGGTTTGCGACGAGGCTCTGACTTGCATCAGGCCTCACGTGGAAGGTAATCTTGCTGCGGTAGCCAGCAGAAATGGAACAGCGTACCTAGTCGAGTTTTCCGAGGCTCTGACGATTAATCAAAAAAACGACAAGCTTCTATTGACTGCGGTAAACAGCAAAGAAGCTCTACTATGAAGCACGTGCCATCTGCTTTCAAGTCTATGGAAATATTGTTCATTTGAGACTGCTTTTTCAGCTATTGGAAAGAGAAACGCGGAGAGAAAAGGTGATCGAGGCTAAAAACAGGGAAACGCGTTTGAAACTGAAGACCGGGCGGCTCGAGGCGGAAACGGAGACGCAAGAAAGTTTGAACGCAAAGCTGGATGCGAGCAAAGCGATAGAGAGTCAAAAAGCAACGGAGGCAGATCCACTTATAATACAGTGCGAGTTGGATTACCAGCAAGCCGTTGACGCGGTAACGTCGCATCTTTTCCTTTCTTTAAATTGCGCAAAGCATTTAATTTCATTGTTATCATTCATTTATAGGAAATAGTACGGCAAACTTCGATGGAAAATTCTGAAGTGAATAACAATACAGTGCAAAATGGATTGCCCGCAGCTCATTGAGGGTGACTTGTCGCAGTGAAGTCGATTAAAATCTCGAAAAGCTAGTCGAAGAGCTTATGGACAAGCTCCATGGAATACAATGCGAGCAACGTATCGAAAATTACAGCCAAAAAACGAAATATTTCCTTCGTAATAACTTCGCTGCTGGTCCTTTGAAATCTTCGATGTCTTTTTTGGGTTTCTATGGGTCAATTAGTCTGTGAGGAGTCGTACAAATCGATTCTGAGACAAAAAGTTTCCGAGCTCTGAGAATCGCAACCAAAAAAACAAGGCTAACCCCCTTGGAATTTTTCATTCGAAATTCAACCGATTTTCAAAAAGTAGAATTGTTTTTTGAAAAGTGTTCGTATGGAAAAAACTTAGAGTAACTGTAACACATCACGGATGCGCTAATTTTGATCGAGATGAAATGGATGCTCCGTATGAGAGACGGTATTTAACGCAGTGTCCTGATTTAAAGACCTAAAAAGTTTATTGTCTGGGATTTTTTATTTTTTTTATGATAGGGAGAGAAAGAACGAAGCTTCTTAAAACTTCTAATGTATTTTAACAAACATTTAAAACCCACGAGCGAAAATTTTTATCGTTCAACTATCGCAGAACAACAGCGTTATTAGCTGACCCGTTAACTGAAGAATACATCTTTGGTCAACGGCGGACCATCGAAGGGCCTCGCCGCCTGAGTCTGGAATCGGCAGGAAAGATAAAGTGCATATTTCTTGTCTGAAGGGTGAAAACTAAAATCATTATACATCATATCATATCATCACACATCATGCATCATCGTACATCATTAAAGTTCGAGATCAAAGTTTAAATGTTCGAATCTTCGGATGTTCAGAAAGTGACGTCACCCAAAATTTTTTTTCTCCTGACGTTACCGATCTATATAGACGAAAATCAGCTAGCCGAATTCCTCAGTCAGGAAACAACCGCTCAGTAGAGAGGACGTACGAGAATCGCGCTCCGCAGATTTCGAGACCGGGTTCTCTACCTCCGTGGTTCCTACACTCCGAGTCCGCTTCCTGGTGCAAGTCGAGTTCCAGGACAAGCGCTCCGTAGTTTCTATGCTCCAGGTCCGCTACCTGGTGAAACTCGACTTCCTGGACAAGCGCCCCGTAGTTTCTGCGCTCAAGGTCCACTACCTGGTGGAACTTCGCTTCCAGGACAATCGCGTCGTGGTTCCTATGCTCAAGGTACACTACCTGCAGAAAATCGACTTCCTGGACAAGCGCTCCGTAGTTTCTGCGCTCAAAGTCCGCTACCTGGTGAAACTCGACCTCCGGGACAAGCGCTTCGTAGTTTCCATGCTCCAGGTTCGCTACCTGGTGAACCTCGACTTCCAGAACGAGCGCTCCGTAGTTCTGGCTGTCCAGGTCCTCCACCTGGTGGATTTTGGCGTCCAGAAAATGCGCTCCGTAGTTCTGGCAGTCCAGTTTTTTTGACCTTGTGACTTTTGACCAAGCGCTACGTAGTTTCTGCGCTCAAGGTCATCAAACCAATACGCATGCTTCAGATAACTTTTTGAATCAGAAAAAAGAAACGAACGACCAGGATCAAAAAATTGCAATTGGTGAGTGGTTGGCATTGTATACATAGAAATACATGACAATAACGTCGTTCAATTACAGCTAAAATTGTTGTGCGTAGTGTTTCAAATCTGTCAGCACTGAGCTAATTGTTCTGTGGTATTTTTTGACGAAATTTATTGTCACAACATCACAATACGTTATACTTACATGCATGTGTAAACGTGATTTGTAACATTATACAAGAAAAATCTTACGGGCAGATTCGACATGCTTCACACGCACAAAGACAGTGTTCATTCTGTATACTGCGAAGCTCATACCAGAATTTTTTGGGGAGTCATCTGCACCAGTCTCCCCCACAACTATGTCACATGGTAAAACACTGACAACGAGTAAGCGAGCGCACGAGCACAAAAACCAGTTACACTAGGCATCCGACTCCGAGCGAGGTTTCAAAACTAGTTATTTATAATTCGCGCACCATTCTATTATCGATGTACCAAAATGACCCGAAAAACCGTGATATGATATTAATTGTCGAGCTCAAACGTAAAAAGTAACGATTTTCACCAAGAAAATTCTGAACGAAAATGAATATGATTTAACGTCTTTTTCTGAGTTTTTTAGTTCATTGATGATATAAATATAGGTATGTCAATACAAAGATTATCGTCAAAATTATCGTATTTAATTGATTTGAAAAAAAAAACTGTTGTACTTTTCCCGATCCTACATATGGTAGCATTAGAAGAACTCGGTTGCCTCTTTGATCCGACGTGAAAGATATTTTTCCTCCATTATCTGATTTTATTATTGACCTTTTCTCGGTGTTACTCAGGTATTCAGCTATATAATTATTGATTGCTTTCAGTTTTTAACCATTTGTGTACGATAATAATACAAAATGAATAATTGTAATCAACTATTTTCATGTGAACCAGTAACAAAAAGCTACGTTACTATTTGTGCACAGTGAGTCTAACATTTTTAAAACATTTAATGGCAATTGTGATTATATTTAATCGACAATTTTTTTAACTTGCAATAATTACAATGAAGTATTTCAATTCATTTTACGTGCAAGCCCAAATTCAGTAACTAGCAATGGGCTAATAAAATTTCTATAATTTTTTAGAATTTTCACATAATCTTCTTGGTAAAATGTGGCAATAAAAAGAATGATATTATTCCGTACACAATATTTTTGATGTGTTCTATCACTGAAAATATTTATAAATATTCAAAGTATAACCTGAGGTGATTAGCGGTGGTTGTTGGAGGTGGTTGTTGGAGGAGGTTGGCGGTGGTTGGAGGTGGTGGCAGGTAGTCGGAGGTGGTTGGCGGTGAAGGAATGTGGCTGGAAAAGGAGAAAAATCCGAAGGCGGAAAACAAAGAGGACGAGGACAAGGACGAGGAGGAGGACTAGGCGCACGAGTAGGACAGAGGTTGTCCGAGGTAGTGGGGAGTGGTAAGTGGGAGTAGAAGTAGAAGTAGGTGTTGGAGTGTAGGGAGTTGTAGTAGGAGTTTGAGCAGGAGTAGGAATAGAAGTAGTGAAAGTGGAAGTAGAAGTAGGAGTAGGAGTAGTAGAAGAAAAAGCAGTAGGAGTAGAAGTAGTTAGAGTGGAAGTAGGAGGTGTGGATAGTGGTGGTGAGGTGATGAGAGAAGGGCGGAGTGGGGAGTTCAGGAAGGGGAGGAGTGGTGAAGGTAGAGTAGGGTAGGGTAGGGTAGGGTAGGGTGAGGTAGGGTGGAGTGGGGTGGCGTAGGGTACTCCCACCCCTCCCTCTGGTGCTCGCACCCCTACTTACAGTCCTACAGCTACTCCTACTCCTACACCTACAACTCCTACTTCTACCCCTACCTACTACCCCCCACTACCTTGGACCACCTTCGTCCTCGTCGTCCTCTTCGACCTCCGCCTCCGCATTCTCCTCCTCATCCAGCCACCTTCTATCACCACCAACCATAGCCAAGCTCCTCCAACAACCACCGATAACAATCTCTCATACCTTAAATAGTAATAAATATTTTCAGTATAAGAACACATCAAAAATATTGTGTGACGATTACTATAATTAATTAATTAATTAATAATATAGTAAATTTTATTGGCGCATTCATAGCTACTGAATTTGTGCTTGTGCGAAAAATGGATTGAAATAATTTATTGTAAACATGACATGTTCGAAAAATTTTAGATAAAATATATTTACAATTGCCATTAAGTATTACAAAAATGTTATACTCACCGTGCACAAATCCTCGATCTTGTTATCCACCTTGTACTCTTCGTCTTCCTCGTCCTCTTTCTCCTCGTCCTCCTCCTCGTCCACCTTGATCACCCGCACCACCCCTAACCACCTCCGACCGCCTCCAACCACCGCCAACCACCTCGGGTTATACCTCGACTACTAATAAATATTTTCAGTATCAGATCACATCAAAAATATTGTGTAACGAATAATATAATTTTTTTATTGACACATTTTATCAAAATGATAATGAGGAAATACTATCCAATGAGCTATGGAGCGCGTGTCCCTAAAGTCGAGTTTCACCAGGTGGTGGACCTTGAGCGCAGAAGCTACAGAGCGCTCGTCCCGGAAGTCAAGTTTCACCAGGTAGCGGTCCTGGAGCGCAGAAACCATGGAGCGCTTGTCCCTGAAGTCGAGTTTCACCAGGTAGTGGACCTGGAGCATAGAAACTACGGAGCGCTTGTCCTGGAACTCGAGCTGCACCAGGAAGAGGACCCGAAGTGCAGGAACCACGGAGGCAGAGAACCCGGTACTCGAAATCTGCGGAACGCGATTCTCATACGTCCTCTCTACTGAGCGGTTGTTTCCAGACTGAGGAATTCGGCAAACGGATTTTCGTCTATATAGATCGATGACGTGAGGAGAAAAAAAATTTTGGGTGACGTCACTTTCTGAACATCCGAAGATTCGAACATTTAAACTTTGGTTTCGAACTTTAATGATGTACGATGATGCATGATGTATGATGATATGATATGATGTATAATGATTTTAGTTTTTAGCCTTCAGACAAGAAATACGCAATTTATCTTTCCTGCCGATTCCAGACTCAGGCGGCTAGGCCCGTCGATGGTCAGCCGTTGACTAAACATATATTCTTCAGTTAGTTATTAACTGGTCAACTAATAACGCTGCCGTTCTGCGACAGTTGCATACTATTTTCTACGACTTTTTACGGAAATTGGAATATTTCGTATTGTTTCTTACGAAATTGTGAATACGCACAGGTTTTGATGAAGAATTGTTCATTCTCGTTAAAAATTGTAGTATCTTGTGAATTTTTTAAAGAAAAAATAATATTGTTCAGGGAAATCTACAAGTTTTTCTGAGAAACCATGAATATTTACAATTATTTGCACGAAATTGTACGAAATGTTCCAATTTCCTTAGAAAATTCGTAGAAAACAAGGATTACCATTCAACTATTACATTCCAAGCGTTTTCTCGCCAACAGACATTCTTTGCGACTCTGACACGGTGACAGTGACAGACCTGCTGAACTTTGGCCGACAGAAAGCGACGGGAATGGTGAGAAACCAGCGGTCCCGAACCGCTTGCAAACATTCGTCTCACGCTTTCTCAATTCTCCAGGAGTTCCTATCATCGAACAGAGTGGTTCACAGAGACCTGGCAGCCCGGAACGTCCTCGTATGCGACGACAAAACCGTCAAGATATCGGACTTCGGGCTGAGCCGAGACATCTATCAGGAGAACGTTTACAAGAAACAGGGAAACGGACGACTTCCGGTGAAGTGGATGGCCATCGAGGCGCTCACTCACCAGGTCTACAGCACCCACAGCGACGTGTAAGCTGTAAAACACCGGAAGCCGCGTACATCGATGTCACCTACAATTCGTCATTAAAATTCTATTTCGGTGCAGATGGTCCTTCGGCATTCTCCTCTGGGAGATAGTCACTCTGGGCTGCAGTCCGTATCCGGGAATACCGACGAACAAGGTGCTGACCAAACTGCGAACGGGGTACAGAATGGAACGACCCGCCAACTGCAGCGTCGCACTGTGAGTCGGTCGCGTTGTTTCCGATAAACGGTTACACTGGAAGGTCGTAATACGGCCGGAATCGTCCTCTGGTACTCACTCGAGGCTCTCGTGAAAACCGCGAATCGAGGCTCTGCCATGCCGTATTCATCTTCCAGTGTGTGTGCGTTAGTTGGAAGAAAGGGGACATCCATTAATTACGTGAGCTCAAAATAAGGGAAAGTGTCAAATTGTAAAAAAAAAAAAAAAAAAAAAATTAACACTCCGCATAATTAATGGACGTTCCCAAAGGAGACTTAAATCGTTATCGCGATCGATGATACAGGTACAACGTGATGCTGTCCTGCTGGCAAACGAAGCCCAAAGATCGACCGACCTTCACAGCCCTGCGACAAGAGCTCGACAAACTGCTCAGCGTAGCTGCGGAAAATGAGTACCTTGATCTCAACGATGTATCAAGAGGGACGCCGCCTGACGACACGATATTAAAAATTCCTAATTCGTGTTCCGCTTATTCTGAACACCAGCAGAGATACGTCAACGAGTTTGAGCCGAAAATCGTTAAAGAATGAACCTCTGTTGCGGTAAATTCGAGATCGAGAAATTAGCTCAAGGCTGGAACCGAGACTCTTGGACCTATGAAGGTTCAGTCGAAGATAGGAATTAGAGCGTGGATACTCTGTAAGCTTTGACGAAACGACGCGGTCGATATCAGAGATAGTACAATTACAATACAGGCAAGCTTCACGAACCGTCAATTTTATACGGGGAAGAATCCGCTCGCACGTTGCGTTCTAGGAATTGGTAAAAGTTGGGAGTGCGATTGACCCGCCGCCGTTGTGTAATGCTTGAAACTGATTTTTGAGAAGCTGGGTGATACCGTCGTTGTCTGTTATTTAATGACAGTTTGTGAGAATACGTGAAAAATAGACAGTGTATTTAGATTTTATACGGTTTTCGATACTGCCTTGATACGACTTTTATTGACTTATTTTTTGTTTCTACTTTCCTGATTTTCAAATAGTATTACGAAGCTTGAATAACGTTAGCACAAAGAACAAATATTACAAAATCGAGTAGTACAGTTCAAGTTCGTTTTTACTTTTTGACTATCGTGAAAATTAACGAAGGAGCATTCGGGAGACACGTTGAATAGCGCGGTTCTCATCTGCACGATGTTGCGATCATGTGAAATTCAAAAAATGACGTCTACTGTCGCGTTTGTGAAAATTTCACTGAACTTTTTTGTTCTCCTCTCGTTCACGCCTCTGGTCCTGGTTGAATTTCGTCTTGAATAGGAAAAATGAAAAATTTGTGAGTCACAAACCAGATTTCTATGATTTCCCAAGCGTGCGTGAAGGAAGATTTTAGGCATCATTACTTGAAAACACAGATGAAACGTAGAGAGAGCTAATCCTTCAAGTCTTCAATTTTGTTTCATAGAAAATTGTGAACAAATTGCTCACATTGGTCACAATGCTCCTAGATTACTTTAGAAATGCTCGTAAAAAATATCATGTACAGATAATATTATAACAACGTGTTGTAACCTAAGAGAGTAAATGTTTTACTACACGCAAAGCAAACGTTTGCGCACGTAACATAGCGAAAAATCAAAATTTTTCTGCATACGTTGATTAATAAATAAGTACCACAAAATACGGACGTGATACGGTATTTGTCGTCCTCTTCCTGTGTGTTTCACCCGCGAGATGGTCGCTCATGGAGACGCAATTCGAAATACACAGCTTATTGCTTACTACGGTAACCAAATTACCAAAACCATATCTCGATAAAAAGACAAGAACAACTTAGCTATTGCCAGTCTATGTATAATGAAATAAAGAAAAATCCACAAACCTTACGATCTCTCAGCAAGTAAGCATATCTCGTAAAGTCAGACCTCGTTGTTTCGCGACGTGATATCGAAACATCATTTCAAGGGCTACGTACTTGCCGCGGGGCACATTCGAATTGGATTTTTTTATTGAAATTCGTATACCTGTTCGTGACGCGTGTGATCCCGTGTAATAATGCCGTCTCTAAAACCGGCTTTACACATAAGAGTAATAAACTGTATTTTTTCTCCGATTTCACGACGGAGACTGGCAATACCTGAGTGGCTTTCCTATTTTTATGACGACGCGGTTTGGCTACTTGTCGAATTTTTTTACATTTCAGATGTTTCTAGATGAATTTCATTATTTTTTGCGTAAAGTACAGAGCCAGCACCGAATAGCGCGGCCAATATGATGCAAGCTGAATTCGTAAGACGACTTTTGCGTCACACGTAGCGCACACTGCCGGATGCAGTGTGTCAGTATATAAACCATACGTTTGTACGTGTTCATGATGATTCGCATGATTGCTGTACCTACCTCAACCTTGATCTCACTCGTTCGTGCAAGTGACTCGTTTAGGCAGAGGCTGTAAATAAACCAAGGGGGGCTCCACCACCTCCCACCCTTGCTACCTTTTCTAATATACACGGAAAAGCATGAAAAAATTCAGCTTTGTGTACCTAATGCTTCTATCGGAAACGCGTGTGAACTCACTCGAAGTTCGTAGCCCGCGACTGGATGTCGAAATAGCTTCGACAGTTCTTTTTTACTTTTATTAAAAGAAATTGATCGATACATTTCACTTGTGCCATGATCGGGACAGTTTTTCTACTATGCTTGTTCGTTTTAACAAACGGTCAAGTTTTCGCCGGTGAGAATAAGTTTTGCTACGAAAATACCTCCGACAGTCGGTTATGGCTGTCAACCACCCTCGAAACGCGTCAGACATTGCAGGCCGAGAACCCCGCCGATCTCCAAAGGGCAGTACCGGTGTCGCAAGGTTCTTCGTGGTGGACCGACTTCCCCGTTCTGCCGTTGGTATTCGCCAATTCAAACACGATTCCAAAGGGTCGTTGCAGGAAGCAAGTCCAACGGTACCTCAAGGAACTCGCCAATTCCACGTTGTGGGCCGTCCAGAGTAAGCTTATTTCGATCATTTTCGATATTCGCCGACGACGCGGGCAATGGCTACAATTCGTTTTCCCCCGTTTCCAATAAGTAGAAACGCCGATGGATTGAGGGCATTGCGCCTGATGCGCGCCGAGTACCTATAAAGATGTCAAAGCACATTTTAGGATTTCTGATGTGATGCATTGAAATTTGCTAAGAACACGAAACGGGTGATAATAACAGCAGCTTGGCTTCCCATTATATCACCGTCGTTTTTGCATACGAAACAGCGATGAGAAATACCTCATATTATCCGCAATCACTGCCGGTATAAATTGTTGCACTAACGTATTTTGTATATCGAGTCAAAAACGGTTCCTTTACTTTGCCTCAGTCTGCCAACACTGCGACGTATCGAAGAGATCAGCAAGCATTCAAGATGATTCAGAATTGATGGCTCAATTTTTGGAGTAGTAATTCGACCTGGACTTAAACCGAGGGTTGTTTTGATACCGATTAGCAATAGTTAAAGATATTATTGGCAATCAGCATTCGATGATATCTTTTGTTATCCTTGCACAAGTAAAAACGTCATCAAAACTTCAATGACTTCGTGAATTTAAATATAATTTGCTACCTTATGTTGTCCTCGAGTGACATTTTAATATTTTCCATGAATGTGTACGAATACCACACCCATGTAATGGCTCTACCATGAGCTGGCTGTATTTGGTCTCATATAGTTGGTTTAACTTTATCCATGGACTTCTTATAACTTTGGGCCTGAAAATTTAACATAATGTCAATGGCCAACAATATTTGTGTAACCTTAGTAGTTTAACGGATTTCGTTTCAGTCGAATACAAATATATCGCATAACCTGTTTTCGGTTTCAATCGCACTAATGCTGTACGCGAAAATGATAGTTTCTTATGTCCGTCACAATCTAGGCCTATACCTACGCATAACATAATCCTCTATGATAGTACAGGTCTACCTTGAGGAACCGGTTGACCGAACATTATGGGTTTTTCCAGTTTTTGTGCCTAAACTGGCAGCGACATACAACCGACCAAATTACCCAGAAATTGGTGCCCGGAGTATTTTTTGGGACCTTGATTTTATCTCAGAACTTATTATTTCAATTTGCCACCCCGTGAGGGTGAAAACAGGAATGAGTCGGGATGAATTTTCAGTCTTATTGTTAATTTTTTCTCTTACAATAACACTGAAACCCCCGAATAACACGTTTCAAAAGACTTATTCCATTTCTTGGGCTTTTGGTACAAGGCTGTTGAGGCCTAGTCCTAATTACCGGTATTTGAAGCCGCCATTTAGGATCCCTCGTAATGAATTTTTCAATTTTACTTTTAAATTTGAATCAGCAAAGCTCAAAATAGTAGCCTACCAATTCTTGTCCAAATCCATCGGAAAACATCAGATTTATTCAAAAATGTACTTATATGATCCTTTACCAGTCAACCGGGTAATGTATTTGGGTAAGAAGTGAGAGGCATCTTTGTCGATTTTCCTCTCTCTACTTGATCAGCTGAATATAATTATCTGTGTGAATCGTATAACTCGAACACCATCGCACTTGTATTGATTGATATACGAATGATTTACACAAGGAATACGAACTTGATAGAACCTGAAACTTCCTGTTCATTGTCTTAACTTTGTGCGATTTGCCAACCTCATATCTCTACCATCGAATAAGGTGAAATATTTTTAGACAGAGTCGGGCATTTTATGTATTTTTTTTTTTTTTTGCACATTTCGATCGACTAGTTTAATAGCCACGATCGACCGGTTGGCCGTTCATAATTTACATTGTCTGACGTCAATGAAATTAGCAATCTATGCCTAAGCACATATAAGTGTGTGCAAATTGTTTGTAAATAGATTTGAGGAATACGAAGTTCACTGTAACTCGACATGATCCAATACAGTAAAATATTCAAGTAACTCGTTATTATTCATTATTTTCTCAAGAAATGATATATTAAACACGTGTTTACCAAAATATGGAGATGATCAGTTGAGCAAAATCGCATTTCAAACTTTGACGATCGGACTTGAATGGTATAATTTTACTGCCGCGAACTGGGGATATTGATTATGACTGTAAGTAATATCAACGGATAGTTATAGAAGGTACCGAGAAATCGTTGGAAAAACGAAAAAAATCGAATCTCCCGCATAGTTGAGTGACAAAAAACCTTTTCAGTGTTCGACGCCTCATCGAAGTATCCGGTCGGCGTGCTTCACGGTCACACGAAACATTTGGGAAGCTTTGACCAATGCTACAACTTGCGAGCGGAACTTCCGCCGGATGATTTCTCTGACATGGGAGAGCCTGACGAGGTCGAAGGTCGCTACTGTTTGGTTCGCTTACGGTACCAGCGGAAAGATGTGGAACCTAAACGCCCGAAAACCTTCACCCATGACTTCGATCCAAATCTGTCCGTCTGGAACGCGATTGACGTGAGCGAATTTCATTAAGGAGATGATTCACTTCCAACACCAGCTCTGTCGGAGCGAATTGTTAAATCAAAGCACACGCACGGAGTCCCGTCCATCCTCGTGCACACAATTATGACTCTATTCGAATTTTCTTTGATCTCCACAGTACACGGGAGACTTTCGCCGTGTCAAACGACACTCTGTGTACCTGTCGCTTTGCGTTCCGGCCAGCTGCAGCTCTCAAGATGTTGCGACGGCGTTGACGGAGCCCTTGAAGGAGTTGGCGAACGCCCGGCAAATACACCTGGACGTCACAGTGAAGCCGTCGCTTTGCCAAGCACGTAGCGACGTCCCTGAGGATTTCACCGTGGGGGCAAAGGTTTTTCTGTAAGAGAAGTCGAAATGATTTTACAGCCCACGTATACGGTCGCTGAAGCCGACTGACAATAACGTGACGAACAATTTTCCATCCAGTTTCATCGTTGCGGGACTGTTTGTCCTTGTGGTAGCGAGTTCATGGTACGACAGCAGCGTCTATTCTTCGGAGGAAGCGGTCAAGGACAACGAACCCAGAGACCTTTTCCTCTCCTTTTCCGCACGGCGTAACTTGCGCTCGATTTTTTCTGCTCCAAGCTCTCACCCTGGTATCGATTGCATTAATTTGATACGTTTTGTCTTCACGGCATGCACAATATTTGGACACAGATTGCTGCAGTACTGCGGCTACCCGCTCGTGGAGTCAACGTACCTCGAAAAGGTCAGTGCATGTTTCTTACAGGGGCGACAGTAGTGCATCGCACCTTACTTACTTATTACCACATCAAGTCACTCACTTACTTCTAAGCACGTCAACTGTGCAATCATCCGCTATTTTTGTTTGGCCCCATCAGGCCTACACCGTACCTTTTTCGATGATGCTATTCAACGGAACGATTATCATCGACGGATTCTTCAGTATCGGAGGTCTTCTTGCAGCCTACGGTGCGCTTCGTGATCTTGATCGGAGTAAACGATTGAATTTTACCGCGCTCATACTCAATAGATTTCTACGGTGGGTCCGACGAGCGCGCCTCGCTCTCGTGATCATTAAATATACGGCTGTAAAGAAAGATCCAGAGATAAAGATTCGCATGATATTACCGCAGGTTGACACCCCTCTACATGTTGGTCGTCTTATTCAATGCTACCCTGATGCCGATGATGGGATCCGGTCCGTACTGGGAAGCCAGGGTGGGTTTTGAAAGAGATAATTGCGCGAAAAACTGGTGGGCTAATCTCTTATACGTCAACAACTACGTGCGTCCCGAGGAGATGGTCAGTATTGCGTCGCTGTAGACGGTTCCTTACCTTCATCATTCTTCACTAGTCAACGCGTGCATTCTGTCGCACCGTGAATCGTAACAAATTGACGTGGAACGTTTTGTCTACTTCTGTTCGCAGTGTATGTTTCAATCCTGGTATTTATCGGTGGATTATCACCTTTACATCATGGTACTCTTAGTCTTATGGGTTTATTGGAAGCTTCCGAGAAGACTGGGCTACCCGTTCCTCTGTAGTTTGATCGCATTGGGCAGTGCCATTCCCTTTGTCATTACCTATGTTCACAATCAGCAGCCAATATTCCTTATGTTGCCTACGTAAGTAAAAATCACACCTATTGAATTGACAATTCATTCGTAACCATAGACCGCCTCATAGAATCACCGAAAATCTTCGTACACGAACAACGAGCATCAGCTATCGTCTCACTAAATATCCGTATCATCGCCAATATTGGAAAGTTTATCATGTAATTCTCCATCGTTCTCTAGGCTACGGGAAATTAGAAAAGATCCATACTTCGTTGGTCAGTATATCAAATCGCATACAAGAATCAGTTCCTACATGGTTGGCGTTTTGGCTGGGGCGATTGTCTACGACCATAAAGATGCCACGTGGAGACTCCCCAAGGTAATGATAAGAGAAAAAAAACAACTCGACGACGAGAAATTGAATGTTCTCAGAAATATATCATTCTGCGATTTAGGCGTGGTCGCGATTTCTTTTCATTTTACTGGCGGTCGGATTTACTATCGTCAGCGAGTCTTTGGCTGCTAAGTATTTTGACCCCAATAGTGAGCTGCACCCACTCGAGACGGCCGCCTACGCCGGGTTTCACAGAGCAGCGTTTGCTCTTGGAATATGTTCGATCGTTGTTCTGATCACAATTGGCGATGGTTTGGGTAAGTTGAAGGATCTTGCGTATTCCGAAACGCGATGGAAATTACATTTTTCTTAGATATACAGGAGGGTCAATTGTTTCCCTCGTTACATTTCAGACTTTCATCGCAACTTTATGACACCACGCTGGGTCCCGCCCCTTGCAAGACTCACTTACGGTGCTTATCTTGTCCACAATATCAAGCAATCTTATGATGTCGGTGCTACCAGAACCCCCCGGGTATTTTCCCTCAACAACTTCGTAAGTTGTGTATCACTCAATATATATTTCACCTAACCCACGTTATGTTGCTATTCGTACGTCGTTGTGGTAGCATGAAAAGTCAACCTTTCCTCAACATCATCGTAACGACCGAGCAAGTTCTCCAATTTTCTATATTGCAGCTCTGGGAACTGGTGCCAGACATGTTCTACACTTTCGGTATATCCCTGCTGCTGTCGGTGTTTGTCGAAGGGCCGATACGAAAGATGGAGAAGTTCATACTCACGAAACGACCAAGCAGATGTTCCTCGGAAGAGTGAGTATCTTTATAAGATCTAAAAGATCTCCATAAGGCATCCTGCATCGTACCTGATTCAATAATCAGGTAGGCCAAAGTTGCGTCATCTTGACATCAGATGATTCAACGGTATAACAGGTATGGATTTCATCCCGTACCTGGTGGCTACTTGATAGAGATGTCAGGCATACGAAATTCGAACGTTGCCGATCTCATTGTGGTATAAGTACAATGTACATTGTATATTTTTATTTTTGTTATTTTTAGGTCAAATTTCAACGTCATCGAAAAGAGCAACTGAGAATGGCCTGAGGGTGATTAGGTGAATTACGGCCTTGCACACAGTATAATATATAGGTAAACACGCAGCTCATACATCGATGTCGTACCAATACTTGTATAGTTGTATTACACCTCGTTTGTAATTTAGCATCACGTTATTCTTGTACGTAAAATCTCCCCCAAAAAGTATCTCTGGTGCAAAAACGTTTCACCAAGTGCATCAGTAATGTGTTCTCATTCTATGTCAAAAATGATTGAAATCATATACTACCGCCAAGCACATGGCTGTTCATCAACAATAAAAGCACGATTGACACTCAACCCTCACCTTCCGCATCTCTCTGGAATCACACTGCTGTTACACTTGGGTCAGACTGACCCCAAACTTAACCAACTACAAATATTAATCAAGTATAAATAGAAAACGAAATAACTCACATGTTGACGAAAATCCGTAAAAAAAAAATAAATCCGTAAGTGGTATTTGGCAGGGCTTTTTAGAAAATACCTTGAGGACTAAATCAACGACTATCATTATCGTTTCATCTACGCGGCATGCTTTTTTCTGGCTCTTTGTCAATGTACCGGTCCTGTGTTCCTTTTTTATATTTTCATTGTTTGTAGTTGGATAGTCGAAGAGGCCACTCGTTTTGAAATCATCAATGAATCACAAGTGATTTTCTCGTGATTTCCAATATTAGGAAGTAGTTTGCATTTCGCTAATGTCCAAGAGGTTTCTGAACGTTTAAAGATGTTCAGCATTTCGCTGATTTCCAAGTTATTTTCAATCTTGAAGTAATAACCAATACTCTGCAACGCGATGGGATGTCTTTTGAAATACCGTCTCCGCGTAACCTCGGTCGAAAGAGGAACAGGCAGCAAGGGGGGTTGACGTGAAAGCAAACTCAGCCTTCTGCCTAACGACAAGTCGTCGTAAGTCAGCAAACATCGTGCTTAACGCCAAACGCGATGTGCGAAATTAGGGAAACAAGTGTCAAGAGCCGTCGAGTGTGTGTGAAGCCAGCCGGCTGAAAGTAACGGATACTAACGCAACTTTTGAGTAATTCGAACAACTTACATCAGATTAAGGTAAAACCAGTGTGTGCATGGGTATCGTAGCAATCTTCCGTCCAAAAATATCACTGCTACAACACCTATGCAGACACTGGTTGTCAAATTTTCCTACAGATGGTTGGCGGGGCCCGGCCGAAACATCGTTAAATCAGAAAACAAGATCACATTTTGACCAGCATCGACGAACTTTCTCCTGGTAAGATTATGGTTAAGGCGGGAAAAAAAATATGTTATTAAAATAACAGATTTATTCTCCTGTATTGATACTCATATTCGATATTCACTTTAATGTGAAAATAATTCCAAGTGTTAAATCAGTAAAATATTTACACACAAAGACTATACCGGGACAATCTCCTAAAACTTAAGAATCAACCGCGCATGCGCCAAATAATTCAATCTCATTGGTCGGCGAAACCTTCCCGCAGCGGTATTCCTGTCTGCGATGTAGGGGACCAATGTACACAAAATGTGTACATTTGAATTTTCAAAGAGCATAACCATTAAATTCCGTCTGTTCTTTGAAGAGTCAAATTTCCGACCCAATACCAAATGCTTCCAAAACCTTTCCGAGTCACTGCCTCGACTTTTTGAGATTCTAACCTCGACAATTCGTATCAACCACATCGCCGCCAGAAACAGTTTGGCAGCTGAAAACTCGGGATGGCCAGCCTGCGCGAACAGCCGACAAAATTCGCGCACGCGCATTTAATTTTCACGTTTCAAGAAATTGTTTTAGTTCCGGTTACCGTTCAGTCCTTAACTATTTTCATTTTTGACCAGGATCGAAAAATATAGTCTTAGGTAGAAAATGAAAATGAGTTTTGTAGCTGTTACCGGAAAGTCCAGTATCCGTTACTATTCTTTCTCATTACGATCACTGTTACTATATTGTCTTGCAGCTGTTGCGTGTGACTCCGTGCAATGATGCCGTCTCTGAGATCGGCCTTACACGTAGAGTAATAAACTGTATTTTTTCCCTGATTTCACCACGGAGACTAGCAATACCTAAGTGGCTCTTGTACTTTTATTGTGACGTAGTTTCGGCAACTTGGTGAATTTTTCCACATTTCAGTTATTCTAGCCTAGATTTAATTATTTTCGCGTAAAATGCAGAGCCAGCACCGAATAGCGCGGCAAATATAATGCGGATCTAAGGTAAAGGTCGAGCTGAATTCGTAAGACGACTTTTGCGTCACACGTAGCGCACACTGCCGGATGCAGTGTGTCAGTATATAAACCATACGTTTGTACGTGTTCATGGTGATTCGCATGATTGCTGTACCTACCTCAACCTTGAACTCACACGTTCGTGCAAGTGACTCGTTTAGGCAGAGGCTGTAAATAAACCAAGGGGGGCTCCACCACCTCCCACCCTTGCTACCTTTTCTGACATACACGGCAAAGCATCGATACACTCAGCTTTGTGCACCTAATTCTTCTATCGGAAACGCGTGTGAACTCACTCGAAGTTCGTAGCCCGCGACTGGATGTCGAAATAGCTTCGACAGTTCTTTTTTACTTTTATTGAAAGAAATTGATCGATACATTTCACTTGTGCCATGATCGGAACAGTTTTTCTACTATGCTTGTTCGTTTTAACAAACGGTCAAGTTTTCGCCGGTGAGAATAAGTTTTGCTACGAAAATACCTCCGACAGTCGGTTATGGCTGTCAACCACCCTCGAAACGCGTCAGACATTGCAGGCCGAGAACCCCGCCGATCTCCAAAGGGCAGTACCGGTGTCGCAAGGTTCTTCGTGGTGGACCGACTTCCCCGTTCTGCCGTTGGTATTCGCCAATTCAAACACGATTCCAAAGGGTCGTTGCAGGAAGCAAGTCCAACGGTACCTCAAGGAACTCGCCAATTCCACGTTGTGGGCCGTCCAGAGTAAGCTTATTTCGATCATTTTCGATATTCGCCGACGACGCGGGCAATGGCTACAATTCGTTTTCCCCCGTTTCCAATAAGTAGAAACGCCGATGGATTGAGGGCATTGCGCCTGATGCGCGCCGAGTACCTATAAAGATGTCAAAGCACATTTTAGGATTTCTGATGTGACGCATTGAAATTTGCTAAGAACACGAAACGGGTGATAATAACAGCAGCTTGGCTTCCCATTATATCACCGTCGTTTTTGCATACGAAACAGCGATGAGAAATACCTCATATTATCTGCAATCACTGCCGGTATAAATTGTTGCACTAACGTATTTTGTATATCGAGTCAAAAACGGTTCCTTTACTTTGCCTCAGTCTGCCAACACTGCGACGTATCGAAGAGATCAGCAAGCATTCAAGATGATTCAGAATTGATGGCTCAATTTTTGGAGTAGTAATTCGACCTGGACTTAAACCGAGGGTTGTTTTGATACCGATTAGCAATAGTTGAAGATATTATTGGCAATCAGCATTCGATGATATCTTTTGTTATCCTTGCACAAGTAAAAATGTCATCAAAACTTCAATGGTTTCATGAATTTAAATATAATTTGCTACCTTATGTTGTCCTCGAGTGACAATCTAATATTTTCCATGTATGTGTACGAATAACACACCCATGTAATGGCTCTACCATGAGCTGGCTGTATTTGGTCTCATATAGTTGGTTTACCTTTATCCATGGACTTCTTATAACTTTGGGCCTGAAAATTTAACATAATGTCAATGGCCAACAATATTTGTGTAACCTTAGCAGTTTAACGGATTTCGTTTCAGTCGAATACAAATATATCGCATAACCTGTTTTCGGTTTCAATCGCACTAATGCTGTACGCGAAAATGATAGTTTCTTATGTCCGTCACAATCTGGGCCTATACCTACGCATAAGATAATCCTCTATGATAGTACAGGTCTACCTTGAGGAACCGGTTGACCGAACATTATGAGTTTTCCCAGTTTTTGTGCCTAAACTGGCAGCGACATACAACCGACCAAATTACCCAGAAATTGGTGCCCGGAGTATTTTTTGGGACCTTGATTTTATCTCTGAACTTATTATTTCAATTTGCCACCCCCTGAGGGTGAAAACAGAGTTGAGTCGGGATGAATTTTCAGTCTTATTGTTAATTTTTTTTCTTACAATAACACTAAACCCCCGAATAACACGTTTCAAAAGACTTATTCCGTTTCTTGGGTTTTTGGTACAAGGCTGTTGAAGCCTAGTCCTAATTACCGATATTTGAAGCCGCCATTTAGGATCCCTCATAATGAATTTTTCAATTTTGCTTTTAAATTTGAATCAGCAAAGCTCAAAATAGTAGCGTACCAATTCTTGTCCAAATCCATCGGAAAACATCAGATTTATTCAAAAATGTACTTATATGATCCTTTACCAGTCAACCGGGTAATGTATTTGGGTAAGAAGTGAGAGGCATCTTTGTCGATTTTCCTCTCTCTACTTGATCAGCTGAATATAATTATCTGTGTGAATCGTATAACTCGAACACCATCGCACTTGTATTGATTGATATACGAATGATTTACACAAGGAATACGAACTTGATAGAACCTGAAACTTCCTGTTCATTGTCTTAACTTTGTGCGATTTGCCAACCTCAAATCTTTACCATCGAATAAGGTGAAATATTTTTAGACAGAGTCGGGCATTTCATGTATTTTTTTTTTGCACATTGCGATCGACTAGTTTAATAGCCACGATCGACCGGTTGGCCGTTCATAGTTTACATTGTCTGACGTCAATGAAATTAGCAATCTATGCCTAAGCACATATAAGTTTGTGCAAATTGTTTGTAAATAGATTTGAGGAATACGAAGTTCACTGTAACTCGACATGATCCAATACAGTAAAATATTCAAGTAACTCGTTATTATTCATTATTTTCTCAAGAAATGATATATTAAACACGTGTTTACCAAAATATGGAGATGATCAGTTAAGCAAAATCGCATTTCAAACTTTGACGATCGGACTTGAATGGTATAATTTCACTGCCGCGAACTGGGGATATCGATTATGATTGTAAATAATATCAACGGATAATTATAAAAGATACCGAGAAATCGTTGGAAAAACGAAAAAAACCAAATCTCCCGCATAGTTGAGTGACAAAAAACCTTTTCAGTGTTCGACGCCTCATCGAAGTATCCGGTCGGCGTGCTTCACGGTCACACGAAACATTTGGGAAGCTTTGACCAATGCTACAACTTGCGAGCGGAACTTCCGCCGGATGAATTCTCTGACATGGGAGAGCCTGACGAGGTCGAAGGTCGCTACTGTTTGGTTCGCTTACGGTACCAGCGGAAAGATGTGGAACCTAAACGCCCGAAAACCTTCACCCTTGACTTTGATCCAAATCTGTCCGTCTGGAACGCGATTGACGTGAGCGAATTTCATTAAGGAGATGATTCACTTCCAACACCAGCTCTGTCGGAGCGAATTGTTAAATCAAAGCACACGCACGGAGTCCCGTCCATCCTCGTGCACACAATTATGACTCTATTCGAATTTTCTTTGATCTCCACAGTACACGGGAGACTTTCGCCGTGTCAAACGACACTCTGTGTACCTGTCGCTTTGCGTTCCGGCCAGCTGCAGCTCTCAAGATGTTGCGACGGCGTTGACGGAGCCCTTGAAGGAGTTGGCGAACGCCCGGCAAATACACCTGGACGTCACAGTGAAGCCGTCGCTTTGCCAAGCACGTAGCGACGTCCCTGAGGATTTCACCGTGGGGGCAAAGGTTTTTCTGTAAGAGAAGTCGAAATGATTTTACAGCCCACGTATACGGTCGCTGAAGTCGACTGACAATAACGTGATGAACAATTTTCCATCCAGTTTCATCGTTGCGGGACTGTTTGTCCTTGTGGTAGCGAGTTCATGGTACGACAGCAGCGTCTATTCTTCGGAGGAAGCAGTCAAGGACAACGAACCCAGAGACCTTTTCCTCTCCTTTTCCGCACGGCGTAACTTGCGCTCGATTTTTTCTGCTCCAAGTTCTCACCCTGGTATCGATTGCATTAATTTGATACGTTTTTTCTTCACGGCATGCACAATATTTGGACATAGATCGATGCAATACTACGGCTACCCGCTCGTGGAGTCAACGTACCTCGAAAAGGTCAGTGCATGTTTTTTACAGGAGCAACAGTAGTGTATAGTACCTCACTTACTTGTTACCAAATCAAGTAACTCAATCATGTAAGAGCACGTCATCTGTGCAATTATCTGGTTTCTTTTTTTTGCCCCATCAGGCCTACACTATACCCTTATCCATGATGGTGTTAAACGGAACGATTATCATCGACGGATTCTTCAGTATCGGAGGTCTTCTTGTCGCCTATGGTGTGCTCCATCATCTTGATCGGAGTAAACGATTGAATTTCACCGCGCTCATACTCAATAGATTTCTACGGTGGGTCCGACGAGCGCGCCTCGCTCTCGTGATCATTAAATATACGGCGGTAAAGAAAGATCCAGAGATAAAGATTCGCATGATATTACCGCAGGTTGACACCCCTCTACATGTTGGTCGTCTTATTCAATGCTACCCTGATGCCGATGATGGGATCCGGTCCGTACTGGGAAGCCAGGGTGGGTTTTGAAAGAGATAATTGCGCGAAAAACTGGTGGGCTAATCTCTTATACGTCAACAACTACGTGCGTCCCGAGGAGATGGTCAGTATTGCGTCGCTGTAGACGGTTCCTCACCTTCATCATTCTTCACTAGTCAACGCGTGCTTTCTGTTGCACCGTGAGTCGTAACAAATCGACGTGTAACGTTTTGTCTACTTCTGTTCGCAGTGTATGTTTCAATCCTGGTATTTATCGGTCGATTATCACCTTTACATCATGGGACTCTTGGTCTTATGGGTTTATTGGAAGCTTCCGAGAAGACTGGGCTACCCGTTTCTCTGTAGTTTGATTGCACTGGGCATTGCCATTCCCTTCTCCATTACCTACGTTCAGGACCAGCAGCCAATATTCCTGGGATTGCCTTTGTGAGTAAGAACCCCGTCTAGTAATGAAAAAATTCAGTCGTCATCATAGCCACATCATGTAATTCTCTGTCTTGCTCAAGCATGGCGGAACTTAGAAAGGATCCGTATTTCGTCAGTCACTATATCAAATCACAAATGAGAATCGGTCCCTATTTGGTTGGAGTTTTGGCTGGGGCAATTGTCTACGACCATAAAGATGCCACGTGGAGACTTCCAAAGGTAATCATAAGATAAAAAAATAAACAATTCGACGACGAGAAACTGAATCCTTGATCCTTTCTACTGCGCTAATTGTCATGCCCATACTGCTGCTCGTTCTCAAAAGTATATCATTCTGCACTTTAGGCTTTGTCACGATTTCTTTTCATTCTACTGGCAGTCGGATTTACTATCGTCAGCCAGTCTTTGGCTTTCAAGTATTACGACCCCAATAGTGAGCTGCACCCACTTGAGACGGCCGCCTACGCCGGGTTCCACAGAGCAGCGTTTGCTCTTGGAATATGTTCGATCGTTGTTCTGATCACAATTGGCGATGGTTTGGGTAGGTTGGAGAATCTTGCAGATTCCGGAACGCGATGGAAATAACGTTTTCTTTGGATATACAGGTGGCTCAAATGTTTCATTCGTTACATTTTCAGACTTTCATTACAACTTTATGACACCACGCTGGGTCCCGCCCCTTGCAAGACTCACTTACGGTGCTTATCTTGTCCACAATATCAAGCAATCTTATGATGTCGGTGCTACCAGAAGCCCCCGGGTATTTTCCCTCAACAACTGCGTAAGTTGTGAATCACTCAATATACATTTCACGTAACCCACGTTATGTTGACATTCGTACGTAGTTGTGGTAACATGAAAGGTTGACGTTTCCTCAGCATCATTGTAACGAACGAGCAAGTTCTCCAATTTTCTATATTGCAGCTCTGGGAACTGGTGCCAGACGTGTTCTATACTTTCGGTATATCCCTGCTGCTGTCTGTGTTTGTCGAAGGGCCGATACGAAAGATCGAGAAGTTCATACTCACGAAACGACCAAGCAGATGTTCCTCGGAAGAGTGAGTATCTTTATAAGATCTAAAAGATCTCCATAAGGCCTGCACCGTACCTGATTCAATAATCAGGTAGGCCAAAGTTGCGTCATCTTGACATCAGATGATTCAACGGTATAACAGGTATGGATTTCATCCCGTACCTGGTGGCTACTTGATATAGAAGTCTGGCGTACAAAATTTGAACGTTGCCGATCTTATTGTGGCATACGTACAATGTAGATTGTATATTTTTTATTTTCAGATCGAATTCCGACGACATCAAAAAGAGCAACTGAAAATGACCTAAGCATAATTACGTAAATTGCAGCCTTATACATTGTATGATATAGGTATAGGTAAACTCGTGGTTGGTATATCGGTGTTGTAGTACAAACACTTGCATATCTCCAGTTTGTAATTTTGCATCAAGTTATTCTTATAAAGAGAGTCATTCGTCTCAAATACCATAGGATTCGTAGTACCTACATGATTTGGAGTGGCTTAGAACGAGGATGTGGAATAAAATCTCATAAACAAGTTAATGCATTATATTAAGTCAACACCGAGAAGGGCAAGTTATATATCAACCAAAATAAATTTGCGGTTTGCACTTGACTGACGCACGTAAAATTAAACAGCTATCATCTTGATAATTGTAATCAGATACCAAACTGGCAGGGGACTCTGGGTGAATTTGTAATAACTCTGTGAGTAAATTTCTGGAGGAGAATAAAAATAGGAAGGATACACCCTTAACCTAACACATGCAAACTCACCAATATTATCAACTAATGAAGAATTTACTCGGATATTTCAGCTACAGTCTAGTAAGAAACAAAACACTAAGACTGAATTTATACAACAAATGGGGTCATCAAGTATATCTGCGAATTTTCAGTTCTTCAATTTTTTAATAATTTCAAATTTGCCACAGTGATGGGGAGTTTACCCTGAAAGATTATTTACAAGAAGTCATGACCGTAGACGCTTGCCAATTTTTTTACAATGTTTTACCGATAGAATACCAAACGATGTACATTAGATAAATTATGAATTTTCATTTGAATAAAATTGGTCAAATGTTCATTACAGTTCATTCTTAATCCATCGTGAGAAAATAGTACACATTATGCCACAAGGGAATAATCGACATTTATTCCCGTGTTGCGTATAGGACTTTATTTCCGACTCAACCCGGGATACAAGTTGATTAGTGGGACTCAATATTTTTTTGCAATATTGTGTGTAAAATTCAGGAGAGGGGTTGATAAAGATAAAGAACATTCTAAAAAATACATACAAACAGCATATGGATGTAAGTTGGCGGCAGAAGAGCGGTGGCGGGAAAAAAAAGTATTATCTGGTATTTACTCTATAGATATTAGCAATATCAATGGTTTACAAAACGAATAATCGATGTTTTTTTGTAGATTCATAGTTGTCTTTTGAAACTGAAAATTTCATTATGAATTATATTTGCAGCCTCAACAATTAACGCAATGAATAAACAATATTTACATTTTTCACAGTACGAGTTGTCTTTTAAATTCCAGTTTATATTTTCAGGCAACCTATTGCGTATGATATCGTTTTTAGGGAAATTTCGAAGTTTTGGATTTTACGCACGCTGTATCAAAAAGTGACATTTCAAAAAATTTAAGATACTTTTCAGTAAGAAATAGGTCGAAACTCAGAAAAAAAGCGGGAAAAGACCAGAAAAAATGAAAAACTTGTTTCCAGGAGTTATGAACTTTTTTATGATAGTGTAAGATGGAATAAAATCCTAATTTTGTCCCGATTTTCAGGTAAACAAAATCTAACGATTAATCACATCGATACTAAAAATTATAACGGAGCACGTTGCGTAGATCCTGTAGACACCAGCTGGTGAAATATAAAAGTAAACGTGTGTTTCGACGAAACCTGTAAATTTGTGAACTAAGAGTAAGAACGCGCGAATCTATAGATAAGGGGTGAATCGTTACCAGGGAAACAAGCTAGCCGTGGCTTTTGTATCGACGTAACGTTAGTAACATAGTCTAAAATCGAATTACCCACATGAAAATAAACTCTGCATAAAAGCGAAAAAAAAATTGGGAAATGTTAACATTTACATAAGAAAATCAGAAAAGAAATATTAATAATAATAAACCATGTAAATCGGTCTGCAATTCGTACAGTGAATACGGTTTAACGCCGTTTTATGATTCGAATAACAAGTTTGAGTGAAAAATGCCTCATCTTGTTTTCAATATTTTGATGAGAGAACATTTGAATTGCGATTAAGGTCTTCTCGGCGCCAAAGTTCGCAATAAACAAAGAGTAAAACTCAAAACAGTGGAAAAAAAATGGAAACGCAATACGTGTACACAAAAAGCCGGGCCCAATTTGGACGCTGGTGTTCCTTCTCGGACAGCGGTCCCAATACGATGGTCAACATTCAGTCGGAACCATCCCTGATGCACAATTTCATCAGAAAAAATCCTATCACCCAGGGCACGCAATGTAGCAAAATATTCGCCCAGCACGAGGTAAGCTAGATTTTGCCAAAGGACCGAAACTTTTCATCTTCACCTTCACCTTCATTGTTGTGCGTCACTAATTTTGGGCGACGGCTCTTTTCACAAACATTGTTCGTTATCTCTTCAGGTAAACACGACAACGGCAACGTACAAGGAGGGCGGTATGCATCACGTCGAAGGTGGATGGCCGAAGGACGTGAACACTCACGATTTGGAACAGACGGTTCGTTACAGACGTAAAATAGAGAAGGACGAACTGTACATTCACACGATGCTTCAGTTGTTACCGGTGAGCGAGATGACATTCGAAATTGTCATTTGTCCCGAGTAAAAATGTCGTTTTCTTCTTCGCAACTTCTCCTTTTTGTTTCCTGGGAGCCCATGGAACATTACATCCTGCAAAACAACGTTTGCGACATATACGAGCAGTATTTTCACGACACAGAGGCAGCCCCGTTGGTTCAAAAGACTTTCTCGAGAACTGTCAATGTCTACAGAGATCCTCTACCCGTAAAACGTTCCATCACCCACATGTCCTGGTCTCCCGATCAGGGAACGAGACTCGCTGTAAGTTATTGTGATACGGATTTCAAGAGGACGATGAATTCCAGCCCATATTCTTACATTTGGGACGTAGGTGAGTGAAAGGCGTTCGGTTTGTTGCGATGCACCCTCATACAGTTGTTGCCGATAATGGTGTTGGCAATTAACGAGCTCCGAATATCGCGTTCCAGAAAATCCGAACAATCCATTCATGGCTCTGAAACCCTTCTGCCCGAACCTGACTATGGAATACAACCCAAAAGACAGTAACGCGCTGGTTAGCGGCATGACGTCCGGGCAAGTTGCGTCTTGGGATATTCGACGGGGTTCGGAACCAGTCGAAACAAGCTTGGTCGAACACAGTCACCGAGAGCCGTGCAGCAAAGTTTTATGGATAAATTCAAAGACGGGGACGGAATTTTTCAGCGCTTCTAATGACGGACAGGTATAAGCAATGACAGCAGATGACTGGTCAAATAATTACCGAGCGAATCGAAGGATAATCCGGTACCTTTCAACTTCAGATAAAATGGTGGGATACCCGAAAATTACAAAGTCCGACCGAGAATTTGGTTATTGATTTGCTCAAGCCGGAAGAACAGGATGTTGGCAGGGCGACAGGCATTTCGGCCTTGCAGTTTGAACCGTCTATGGGTACAAGGTTCATGTGTGGTTTGGAAAACGGTAACTAAATTTGTTCTGTAATGGGAGAGTAACGCGCGGACTTGAACATTTCGCATAATATTATTGCCACTGAATTGAAGGGTTGGTGATATCCGGAAACCGTAAGGGAAAAACACCCGGAGAGAAAATAGCGACTAGATTCAAAGCCCAGTACGGACCAGTAATCAGCGTTGAACGTAATCCAACTTTTGTAAAAAATTTTTTGACCGTCGGAGATTGGACGGCGAGAATTTGGTCTGAGGATTGTAGGGAATCGTGTATTGCGTGGACACCGTGAGTAAAAGCATTCAATAGCGTCACTTCGTTCGAAGTCTGACCACCGACTGTGAAACTCGTATTTTTTTTTCTTTGCAATAGAGGCCATAGAGATTTATTGACTAGCGGTGCTTGGAGCGCAACTCGGTTTTCCGTATTTTTTCTAACCAAAATGGACGGGACTTTGGATGTGTGGGACATACTTGTGCAGCAAGATTCGCCTGTTCTCAGCGTTAAGGTAAACATAAACAAATAGATCAATTTTCCCGGTAACATCAGTCAATCAGTTCGCTCGACAAACTGTTTTGCTTAATACTTCTCTTATTTTCATATTTATTTTGTGAGCGCAACAGGTTTGCGACGAGGCTCTGACTTGCATCAGGCCTCACGTGGAAGGTAATCTTGCTGCGGTAGCCAGCAGAAATGGAACAGCGTACCTAGTCGAGTTTTCCGAGGCTCTGACGATTAATCAAAAAAACGACAAGCTTCTATTGACTGCGGTAAGCAGCAAAGAAGCTCTACTATGAAGCACGTGCCATCTGCTTTCAAGTCTATGGAAATATTGTTCATTTGAGACTGATTTTTCAGCTACTAGAAAGAGAAACGCGGAGAGAAAAGGTGATCGAGGCTAAAAACAGGGAAACGCGTTTGAAACTGAAGACCGGGCGGCTCGAGGCGGAAACGGAGACGCAAGAAAGTTTGAACGCAAAGCTGGATGCGAGCAAAGCGATAGAGAGTCAAAAAGCAACGGAGGCAGATCCACTTATAATACAGTGCGAGTTGGATTACCAGCAAGCCGTTGACGCGGTAACGTCGCATCTTTTCCTTTCTTTAAATTGCGCAAAGCATTTAATTTCATTGTTATCATTCATTTATAGGAAATAGTACGGCAAACTTCGATGGAAAATTCTGAAGTGAATAACAATACAGTGCAAAATGGATTGCCCGCAGCTCATTGAGGGTGACTTGTCGCAGTGAAGTCGATTAAAATCTCGAAAAGCTAGTCGAAGAGCTTATGGACAAGCTCCATGGAATACAATGCGAGCAACGTATCGAAAATTACAGCCAAAAAACGAAATATTTCCTTCGTAATAACTTCGCTGCTGGTCCTTTGAAATCTTCGATGTCTTTTTTGGGTTTCTATGGGTCAATTAGTCTGTGAGGAGTCGTACAAATCGATTCTGAGACAAAAAGTTTCCGAGCTCTGAGAATCGCAACCAAAAAAACAAGGCTAACCCCCTTGGAATTTTTCATTCGAAATTCAACCGATTTTCAAAAAGCAGAATTGTTTTTTGAAAAGTGTTCGTATGGAAAAAACTTAGAGTAACTGTAACACATCACGGATGCGCTAATTTTGATCGAGATGAAATGGATGCTCCGTATGAGAGACGGTATTTAACGCAGTGTCGTGATTTAAAGACCTAAAAAGTTTATTGTCTGGGATTTTTTATTTTTTTTATGATAGGGAGAGAAAGAACGAAGCTTCTTAAAACTTCTAATGTATTTTAACAAACATTTAAAACCCACGAGCGAAAATTTTTATCGTTCAACTATCGCAGAACAACAGCGTTATTAGCTGACCCGTTAACTGAAGAATACATCTTTGGTCAACGGCGGACCATCGAAGGGCCTCGCCGCCTGAGTCTGGAATCGGCAGGAAAGATAAAGTGCATATTTCTTGTCTGAAGGGTGAAAACTAAAATCATTATACATCATATCATATCATCACACATCATGCATCATCGTACATCATTAAAGTTCGAGATCAAAGTTTAAATGTTCGAATCTTCGGATGTTCAGAAAGTGACGTCACCCAAAATTTTTTTTCTCCTGACGTTACCGATCTATATAGACGAAAATCAGCTAGCCGAATTCCTCAGTCAGGAAACAACCGCTCAGTAGAGAGGACGTACGAGAATCGCGCTCCGTCGATTTCGAGACCGGGTTCTCTACCTCCGTGGTTCCTACACTCCGGGTCCGCTTCCTGGTGCAAGTCGAGTTCCAGGACAAGCGCTCCGTAGTTTCTATGCTCCAGGTCCGCTACCTGGTGAAACTCGACTTCCAGGTCAAGCGCTCCGTAGTTTCTATGCTCCAGGTCCGCTACCTGGTGAAACTCGACCTGCAGGATGACCGCTGCGTGGATCCTACGCTCCAAGTCGACTACTTGGTGAAACTTGACTTCCAGGACAAGCGCTTTGTAGTTTCCATGCTCCAGGTCCGCTACCTGGTGAACCTCGACTTCCAAAACGAGCGCTCCGTAGTTCTGGCTGTCCAGGTCCTCCACCTGGTGGATTTTGACGGCCAGAAAATGCACTCCGTAGTTCTGGCAGTCCAGTTTCTTGACCTGGTGACTTTTGACCAAGCGCTACGTAGTTTCTGCGCTCCAGGTCCGCTTCCTGGTGAAACTGGACTTCCAGAACAAGCGCTCCGTAGTTTCTGCGCTCAAGGTCATCAAATCAATACGCATGCTTCAGATAACTTTTTGAATCGGAAAAAAGAACCGAACGACCAGGATCAAAAAATTGCAATTGGTGAGTGGTTGGCATTGTATACATAGAAATACATGACAATAACGTCGTTCAATTAGAGCTAAAATTGTTGTGCGTAGTGTTTCAAATCTGTCAGCACTGAGCTAATTGTTCTGTGGTATTTTTTGACGAAATTTATTGTCACAACATCACAATACGTTATACTTACATGCATGTGTAAACGTGATTTGTAACATTAAACAAGAAAAATCTTACGGGCAGATTCGGTATGCGTCACATGCACAAAGACAGTGTTCATTCTGTATACTGCAAAGCTAATACCAGAATTTTTTGGGAAGTCATCGTGCACCAGTCTCCCCTACAACTTTGTCAGATGGTAAAACACTGACAACGAGTAAGCGAGCGCACGAGCACAAAAACCAGTTACACTAGGCATCCGACTCCGAGCGAGGTTTCGCGAGCGAGTGTTTCAAAACTAGTTATTTATAATTCGCGCACCATTCTATTATCGATGTACTAAAATGACCCAAAAAACCGTGATATGATATTAATTGTTGAGCTGAAACGTAAAAAGTAATGATTTTCACCAAGAAAATTCTGAACGAAAATGAATATGATTTAACGTCTTTTTCTGAGTTTTTGAGTTCATCGATGATATAACTATAGGAATATCAATACAAAGTAATTTTGGTTTTTACATTTCAGACAAAAATTACGTACTCCATCTTTCCGGTCAATTTGAGATTCCAGCGGCGAGGCGCTTCAATGACCAGCTAATAACTTCGGCATTTTGCGACTATTAATAATAAGTAAATTTTTCTTGTACTGTCCAAGTGTGAGTTGAAATACACTGAAAGTTTTAAAAAGCTTCGTGAGTTATCTGTGATCGTACCCCTACTTACACTCCTACAGCTACTCCTACTCCTACACCTACTTTGGTCCCAGATTCGATTCGTATGACCCTTGCCTGATTAATTAGACCCTCAGGAACTCGGAAAATGCAGTAAGAAGAGCGTAGGACCAACAGGAGAGAAACGGCAAGCGAAAAAGCACCTGCTGAAAAATGTCGAAACACGGGATCTCGTTTTTTTGTTATAACTTCTGATGCGTTGATCGCAACGAAAGAATTTGTTTCAGCACTTTTCAAAATCGCGAAAATTTTTGCCAAAAACACAAAGGGGTTAGCCTTACTTTTTTTTGGGCAAAAAACTTTTGGTCTCAGATTCGATTTGGATGACTCTTTCTCGACTAATTGAACCCCCAGCAACTCAGAAAACGCAGCAAAAGCAGCGTAGGACCAACAGCACAGAAATGATGGCGGAAAGAGCACCAGTCGAGAAATGTGGAAATAACAGGTTCTTGTTTTTCTGCTCTAACTTCTGATGCGTTGATCGCAGCGTATTGGGACTGGGCCCAATCGATTTCTCTCGCAAAATTACTTCAAAATATTGCATGAAAGAATTTATTCCAGCACTTTTTAAAATCGCGAGAATTTTCGCCAAAAATACAAAGGGGTTAGGAGTTCCTCACTTTTTTTTTGGGCAAAAAACTTTTGGTCTCAGATTCGATTTGGATGACTCTTTCTCGACTAATTGAACCCCCAGCGACTCAGAAAACGCGAAAGAAGCAGCGTAGGACCAACAGCAGAGAAATGACGGCGGAAAGAGCGCCATTTGAAAAATGTGAAAATCATCAAAATCATCTCGTTTTTTGGCTCTAACTTTTCATCGGTTGCTCGCAGCGTATTCGCACTACGCCCAATCGATTTCTCTCGCAAAATTAGGTCGGAATAATGCATGAAAGAATTTGTTCCAGCACTTTTTAAAATCGCCAAAATTTTCGCCAAAAATACAAAGGGGTTACTTTTTTTTTGGGCGAAAAACTTTTGGTCTCAGATTCGATTTGGATGACTCTTTCTCGACTGATTGGACCCCCAGCAACTCAGAAAACGCAGCTAAAGCAGCGTAGGACCAACAGGAGAGAAATGGCGAGCGAAAAAGAACCTGCTGAAAATTGTCGAAAACTCAGGTTCTCGTTTTTTTGCTGTAACTTCTGATGCGTTGATCGCAGCGTATTGGGACTGGGCCCAATCGATTTCTCTCGCAAAATTACGTCGGAATAATGGATGAAAGAATTTTTTCCAGCACTTTTTAAAATCGCGAAAATTTTCGCCAAAAATACAAAGGGGTTAGCCTTACTTTTTTTTTGGGCGAAAAACTTTTGGTCTCAGATTCGATTTGGATGACTCTTTCTCGACTAATTGGACCCCCAGCAACTCAGAAAACGCAGCAAAAGCAGCGTTGGACCAACAGGAGAGAAATGGCGAGCGAAAAAGAACCTGCTGAAAATTGTCGAAAACTCAGGTTCTCGTTTTTTTGCTGTAACTTCTAATGCGTTGATCGCAGCGTATTGGGACTGGGCCCTATCGATTTCCCTCGCAAAATTACGTCGGAATAGTGCATGAAAGAATTTATTCTAGCACTTTTTAAAATCGCGAAAATGTTCGCCAAAAATACAAAGGGGTTAGCCTTACTTTTTTTTTGGGCAAAAAACTTTTGGTCTCAGATTCGATTTGGATGACTCTTTCTCGACCAATTGGACCCCCAGCAACTCAGAAAACGCAGCAAAAGCAGCGTAGGACCAACAGGAGAGAAATGGCGAGCGAAAAAGAACCTGCTGAAAATTGTCGAAAACTCAGGTTCTCGTTTTTTTTGCTGTAACTTCTGATGCGTTGATCGCAGCGTATTGGGACTGGGCCCAATCGATTTCTCTCGCAAAATTACGTCGGAATAGCGCATGAAAGAATTTATTCTAGTACTTTTTAAAATCGCGAAAATTTTCGCCAAAAATACAAAGGGGTTAGCCTCACTTTTTTTGTGGGCAAAAAACTTTTGGTCTCAGATTCGATTTGGATGACTCTTTCTCGACCAATTGGACCCCCAGCAACTCAGAAAACGCAGCAAAAGCAGCGTAGGACCAACAGGAGAGAATTGGCGAGCGAAAAAGAACCTGCTGAAAAATGTCGAAAACACAGGTTCTCGTTTTTTTGCTGTAACTTCTGATGCGTTGATCGCAGCGTATTGGGACTGGGCCCAATCGATTTCTCTCGCAAAATTACGTCGGAATAGTGCATGAAAGAATTTATTCTAGTACTTTTTAAAATCGCGAAAATTTTCGCCAAAAATACGAAGGGGTTAGCCTCACTTTTTTTTGGGCAAAAAACTTTTGGTCTCAGATTCGATTTGGATGACTCTTTCTCGACCAATTGGACCCCCAGCAACTCAGAAAACGCAGCAAAAGCAGCGTAGGACCAACAGGAGAGAATTGGCGAGCGAAAAAGAACCTGCTGAAAAATGTCGAAAACACAGGTTCTCGTTTTTTTGCTGTAACTTCTGATGCGTTGATCGCAGCGTATTGGGACTGGGCCCAATCGATTTCTCTCGCAAAATTACGTCGGAATAGTGCATGAAAGAATTTATTCTAGTACTTTTCAAAATCGCGAAAATTTTCGCCAAAAATACAAAGGGGTTAGCCTCACTTTTTTTGTGGGCAAAAAACTTTTGGTCTCAGATTCGATTTGGATGACTCTTACTTGACTAATTGGACCCCCAGCGACTCAGAGAACGCAAAAAAAGCAGCGTAGGACTAACAGCACAGAAATGATGGCGGAAAGAGCACCAGTCAAAAAATGTGGAAATCACAGGTTCTCGTTTTTTTTGCTGTAACTTCTGATGCGTTGATCGCAGCGTATTGGGACTGGGCCCTATCGATTTCTCTCGCAAAATTACGTCGGAATAGCGCATGAAAGAATTTATTCTAGCACTTTTTAAAATCGCGAAAATGTTCGCCAAAAATACAAAGGGGTTAGCCTCACTTTTTTTGTGGGCAAAAAACTTTTGGTCTCAGATTCGATTTGGATGACTCTTACTTGACTAATTGGACCCCCAGCGACTCAGACAACGCAAAAAAAGCAGCGTAGGACTAACAGCAGAGAAATGATGGCGGAAAGAGCACCAGTCGAAAAATGTGGAAATCACAGGTTCTTGTTTTTCTGCTCTAACTTCTGATGCGTTGATCGCAGCGTATTGGGACTGGGCCCAATCGATTTCTCTTGCAAAATGACGTCGAAATAATGCACGAAAGAATTTATTCCAGCACTTTTTAAAATCGCGAAAATTTTCGCCAAAAATACAAAGGGCTTACTTTTTTTTTGGGAAAAAAATTTTTGGTCTCAGATTCGATTTGGATGACTCTTTCTCGACTAATTGGACCCCCAGCAACTCAGAAAACGCAGCAAAAGCAGCGTAGGACCAACAGGAGAGAATTGGCGAGCGAAAAAGAACCTGCTGAAAAATGTCGAAAACACAGGTTCTCGTTTTTTTGCTGTAACTTCTGATGCGTTGATCGCAGCGTATTGGGACTGGGCCCAATCGATTTCTCTCGCAAAATTACGTCGGAATAGTGTATGAAAGAATTTATTCTAGTACTTTTTAAAATCGCGAAAATTTTCGCCATAAATACAAAGGGGTTAGCCTCACTTTTTTTGTGAGCAAAAAACTTTTGGTCTCAGATTCGATTTGGATGACTCTTTCTCGACCAATTGGACCCCCAGCAACTCAGAAAACGCAGCAAAAGCAGCGTAGGACCAACAGGAGAGAAATGGCGAGCGAAAAAGAACCTGCTGAAAATTGTCGAAAACTCAGGTTCTCGTTTTTTTTGCTGTAACTTCTGATGCGTTGATCGCAGCGTATTGGGACTGGGCCCTATCGATTTCTCTCGCAAAATTACGTCGGAATAATGCATGAAAGAATTTATTCCAGCACTCTTTAAAATCGCGAAAATTTTCGCCAAAAATACAAAGGGGTTAGCCTCACTTTTTTTCTGGGAAAAAAATTTTTGGTCTCAGATTCGATTTGGATGACTCTTTCTCGACTAATTGGACCCCCAGCAACTCAGAAAACGCAGCAAAAGCAGCGTAGGACCAACAGGAGAGAATTGGCGAGCGAAAAAGAACCTGCTGAAAAATGTCGAAAACACAGGTTCTCGTTTTTTTGCTGTAACTTCTGATGCGTTGATCGCAGCGTATTGGGACTGGGCCCAATCGATTTCTCTCGCAAAATTACGTCGGAATAGCGCATGAAAGAATTTATTCTAGCACTTTTTAAAATCGCGAAAATGTTCGCCAAAAATACAAAGGGGTTAGCCTCACTTTTTTTGTGGGCAAAAAACTTTTGGTCTCAGATTCGATTTGGATGACTCTTACTTGACTAATTGGACCCCCAGCGACTCAGACAACGCAAAAAAAGCAGCGTAGGACTAACAGCAGAGAAATGATGGCGGAAAGAGCACCAGTCAAAAAATGTGGAAATCACAGGTTCTCGTTTTTTTTGCTGTAACTTCTGATGCGTTGATCGCAGCGTATTGGGACTGGGCCCTATCGATTTCTCTCGCAAAATTACGTCGGAATAGCGCATGAAAGAATTTATTCTAGCACTTTTTAAAATCGCGAAAATGTTCGCCAAAAATACAAAGGGGTTAGCCTCACTTTTTTTGTGGGCAAAAAACTTTTGGTCTCAGATTCGATTTGGATGACTCTTACTTGACTAATTGGACCCCCAGCGACTCAGACAACGCAAAAAAAGCAGCGTAGGACTAACAGCAGAGAAATGATGGCGGAAAGAGCACCAGTCGAAAAATGTGGAAATCACAGGTTCTTGTTTTTCTGCTCTAACTTCTGATGCGTTGATCGCAGCGTATTGGGACTGGGCCCAATCGATTTCTCTTGCAAAATGACGTCGAAATAATGCACGAAAGAATTTATTCCAGCACTTTTTAAAATCGCGAAAATTTTCGCCAAAAATACAAAGGGCTTACTTTTTTTTTGGGAAAAAAATTTTTGGTCTCAGATTCGATTTGGATGACTCTTTCTCGACTAATTGGACCCCCAGTAACTCAGAAAACGCAGCAAAAGCAGCGTAGGACCAACAGGAGAGAATTGGCGAGCGAAAAAGAACCTGCTGAAAAATGTCGAAAACACAGGTTCTCGTTTTTTTGCTGTAACTTCTGATGCGTTGATCGCAGCGTATTGGGACTGGGCCCAATCGATTTCTCTCGCAAAATTACGTCGGAATAGTGCATGAAAGAATTTATTCTAGTACTTTTTAAAATCGCCAAAATTTTCGCCAAAAATACAAAGGGGTTAGCCTCACTTTTCTTGTGAGCAAAAAACTTTTGGTCTCAGATTCGATTTGGATGACTCTTTCTCGACCAATTGGACCCCCAGCAACTCAGAAAACGCAGCAAAAGCAGCGTAGGACCAACAGGAGAGAAATGGCGAGCGAAAAAGAACCTGCTGAAAAATGTCGAAAACACAGGTTCTCGTTTTTTTGCTGTAACTTCTGATGCGTTGATCGCAGCGTATTGGGACTGGGCCCAATCGATTTCTCTCGCAAAATTACGTCGGAATAGCGCATGAAAGAATTTATTCTAGCACTTTTTAAAATCGCGAAAATGTTCGCCAAAAATACAAAGGGGTTAGCCTCACTTTTTTTGCGGGCAAAAAAATTTTGGTCTCAGATTCGATCTGGATGACTCTTACTTGACTAATTGGACCCCCAGCGACTCAGACAACGCAAAAAAAGCAGCGTAGGACTAACAGCAGAGAAATGATGGCGGAAAGAGCACCAGTCGAAAAATGTGGAAATCACAGGTTCTTGTTTTTCTGCTCTAACTTCTGATGCGTTGATCGCAGCGTATTGGGACTGGGCCCAATCGATTTCTCTTGCAAAATGACGTCGAAATAATGCACGAAAGAATTTATTCCAGCACTTTTTAAAATCGCGAAAATTTTCGCCAAAAATACAAAGGGGTTAGCCTTACTTTTTTTTTGGGAAAAAAATTTTTGGTCCCAGATTCGATTTGGATGACTCTTTCTCGACTAATTGGACCCCCAGCAACTCAGAAAACGCAGCAAAAGCAGCGTAGGACCAACAGGAGAGAATTGGCGAGCGAAAAAGAACCTGCTGAAAAATGTCGAAAACACAGGTTCTCGTTTTTTTGCTGTAACTTCTGATGCGTTGATCGCAGCGTATTGGGACTGGGCCCTATCGATTTCTCTCGCAAAATTACGTCGGAATAGTGCATGAAAGAATTTATTCTAGCACTTTCCAAAATCGCGAAAATGTTCGCCAAAAATACAAAGTGGTTTAATGGTTTAATGGTTTATTTTTCATCTTTTCCATGACAATATTGGAAAACATTATTGCAAAATTAAAAATAAACAAAGTCTCAAGTCCAAAACCTTAGCCTAGTTCTATATTACTATTTAAGATGTAGGGATAAAAAATTAGAACGGAGAATAGAACAGAGAAAGACGGCGAAGACAATGTCAGAAGGAAAGCAAAAAAGAAAAGAAAAGAAAAGAAAGCAGAATAAAGCTAACAAAGCAGCAACATAGAAACTTGGGAAACAGGAGGTGGAGAAGACTAGATGACGAGTCGCCAGCAAGAGCGGGTATCTTCTGTCCGGTAGAGATGCTGATATAGATCGCGTTTAAAAACAGCAAGCGTCGAGACAAACCTGAGTGCGGTAGGTAGAGAGTTCCACTAGGTAGAGAGTTCCAGTATCGGTTAGCCTTACTTTTTCTTCGATTTTGGAGCCGAAAGTTTTTGGTCTCAGATTCGATTTGAATGACCCTTACCTGACTAATTGGACCCTCAGGAACTCGGAAAACGCAGCGAGAGGAGCGTAGGACCAACAGGAGAGAAACGGCTAGCGAAAAAGCACCTGCTGAAAAATGTCGAAAACACAAGATCTCGTTTTTTGGATGTAACTTTAGATGCGTTGGGGTGGGGTGGAGTAGGGTAGGGTAGGGTACTCCCACCCCTCCCTCTGCTACTTTAACTCCTACTTACACTCCTACACCTACTCCTACTCCTACTCCTACTACTCCTACTTCTACCCCTACCTACTACCCCCCACTACCTTGGACCACCTTCGTCCTCCTCGTCCTCTTCGACCTCCGCCTCCGCATTCTCCTCCTCATCCAGCCACCTTCTATCACCACCAACCATAGCCAAGCTCCTCCAACAACCACCGATAACAATCTCTTATACCTTGAATAGTAATAAATATTTTCAGTATAAGAACATATCAAAAATATCGTGTAAGGATTACTATAATTAATTAATTAATTAATAATATAGTAAGATTTAGTAGCGCATTCATAGCTACTGAATTTGTGCTTGTGCGAAAAATGGATTGATATAATTTATTGTAAACATGACATGTTCGAAAAATTTTAGATGAAATATATTTAAAATTGCCATTAAGTATTATAAAAATGTTATACTCACCGTGCACAAATCCTCGATCTTGTTATCCACCTTGTACTCTTCGTCTTCCTCGTCCTCTTTCTCCTCGTCCTCCTCCTCGTCCACCTTGATCACCCGCACCACCCCTAACCACCTCCAACCGCCTCCAACCACCGCCAACCACCTCGGGTTATACCTCGAATACTAAAAATATTTTCAGTATCAGATCACATCAAAAATATTGTGTAAGGAATAATATAATTTTTTTATTGACACATTTTATCAAAATGATAATGAGGAAATACTATCCAATGAGCTACGGAGCGCGTGTCCCTGAAGTCGAGTTTCACCAGGTAGTGGACCTTGAGCGCAGAAACTACGGAGCGCTTGACCTGGAAGTCGAGTTCCTGCCGGTAGTGGACCTTGAGCGCAGAAGATACAGAGCGCTCGTCCCGGAAGTCAAGTTTCACCAGGTAGCGGTCCTGGAGCGCAGAAACCATGGAGCGCTTGTCCTGGAAGTCGAGTTCCTGCCGGTAATGGACCTTGAGCGCAGAAACTACGGAGCGCTTGTCCCGGAAGTCAAGTTACACCAGGTAGCGGATCTGGAGCGCAGGATCCACGGAGCGCTTGTCCTGGAAGTCGAATTCCTGCAGGTGATGGACCTTGAGCGCAGAAACTACGGAGCGCTTTTCCTGGAAATCGAGTTTCACCAGATAGCGGCCCTGGAGCGCAGGAACCACGGAGCGCTTGTCCTGGAAGTCGAGATTCACCAGGAAGCCGACCTGGAGCGCACGAACCACGGAGCGCTTGTCCCGGAAGACGAGTTTCACCAGGTAACCGACCTGAAGCGCAGAAACTACGGAGAGCTTGACCTGGAAGTCGAGTTTCACCAGGTAGCGGACCTGGAGCATAGAAACTACGGAGCGCTTGACCTGGAAGTCGAGTTTCACCAGGTAGCGGACCTGGAGCATAGAAACTACGGAGCGCTTGTCCTGGAACGCGAGTTACACCAGGAAGAGGACCCGAAGTGCAGGAACCACGGAGGCAGAGATCGCGGTACTCGAAATCTGCGGAGCGGGATTCTCGTACTCTCTACTGAGCGGTTGTTTCCAGACTGAGGAATTCGGCTAGCTGATTTTCGTCTATATAGATCGATGACGTCAGGGGAAAAAAAATTTTGGGTGACGTCACTTTCTGGACATCCGAAGATTCGAACATTTAAACTTTGGTTTCGAACTTTAATGATGTACGATGATGCATGATGTATGATGATATGATATGATGTATAATGATTTTAGTTTTTACCCTTCAGACAAGAAATACGCACTTTATCTTTCCTGCCGATTCCAGACTCAGGCGGCTAGGCCCTTCGATGGTCAGCCGTTGACTAAACATATATTCTTCAGTTAGTTATTAACTGGTCAACTAATAACACTGCCGTTCTGCGACAGTTGGATAATACAAATTTTTGCTCGTACGTTTCAAATATGTGTTAAAATACATTCGAAGTTTTAAGAAGATTCGTTCTATCTCTTCCTATCAAAAAAAAAAAAAAAAATCGCCGGTAATCACTTTTTGAGGTCTTCAAATCAGGACATTGCATTAAATACTGTCTCATATACGGAGTATCCTATTTCATCTCGATCAAAATTAGCGCATCCGTGATGTATTACAGTTACTCTGAATTTTCTTCCCTACGAACACTTTTTGAAAAACAATTCTGCTGCTCTACCCAACGTAGATATTTCACTTGCGACTAGTTAAAACAGCGTTTCGAGTCTATGCCTACGAAAATTCAAGATCGAGAGAAAATGAAAAGTTGTTGGAATAATTACGAATAATAATGTTATAGAATACATGGAAGAGCAGGGGGACGAAGAGGACGAAGGTGGTCGGAGGTGATCGGAGGTGTTAGGTGTGGTTGGAGGTCTTCGGAAATGGTAGGAGGTGTTAGGCGTTGGTAGGAGGTGGCAGGGGGTGGTCGGAGGTGGCAGGGGGTGGTCGGAGGTGTTCGGAAATGGTAGGAGGTGGTAGGAGCTGGTAGGAGGTGGTTTGAGGCGGTAGGGCGCGATAGGATGTGGACGGAGATGGTAGGAGTTGTTTGGAAGTGGTAGGAGGTGGCAGGTAGTGTTTGGCGGTGGTTGGAGGCGGTAGAAAGTGTTTGGCGGTGGTTGGAGGCGGTAGAAAGTGTTTGGTGGTGGTCGGAGGTGATCGGCGGTGGTCGAGGAGGACGAGGACGACGATGACGACGAGAGGCGTGGTGAGGGGGAGAAGCAGGAGGACGAAGGTGTTCGGAGGTGGAAGGAGGTGGTTGACGGCGGTTGGCGGTGGACGCGGTGGCCGTCGGTGGCAATTGGCGTTGGACGCGGTTACACGTCTTCTCACGGGGTTGATCGAGCTGATCGACATATTTAAATCGCAGTCGACAAGTAGTCTTACGTACTCACTTTGTACCGACTCAATCTCAAGCTTCCATACCGACACTACTTTGGCTACTGCGAATGTCGGTGCGAGCCCATTAGGTAGAGTCGATAGAGCAGATCCCTCCTAAGCTCCCAGGCCCACTCGGCCGTCGAAAACTGGTCACCAAAATTTACCCAAAGGTATACGTCCTTATATTCCTCAGTCAACGAGTTGGTGTTACAACCACGGTTTTACATACAGGTCTGGAAACTCGGTCAAAATTTCAGTGGTGGGGGTGTCCTCTTATTGAAGCACCGATCCGCTTCCGGCATAGTGGCCATGTTGAAGACAATTTGCAAATGGCGATTTCCGCGTTGGCGTTAGAGGCACGGAGCCACGGAGCATTAAAGGTACATATTTTCCGTCAAGCGCCACGTCACGGTCCAATTTTAGTAGATGATTTTCAGCAAATTTCTCATTGCGTGGACCATTATGTTCAATTTGGTTGGTTTTATATATAAATCGGGTAGACTTCATTTCCGTTTGTATTTTCTGCCTACTACGGATACTGAGGGTCTGGGCCGATCACAGCGCTACCTGGCGGCAGATTTTTTTGAAACCACTTTTTGACTATACCCAACCAAGATTGTGCTCCTCTTTAATGCTCCGTGCTCATAACTAATCTTCCCAAGTTACACGTCCATATTCAAGGTTCGTAATCGTGTGTCTTGCCGGCTGCTGGTGCCACGCGTCAAAATATCAGTTGTGAACGAAGAAAATATCGTAAAAACACTACAAAATGTCGGTCGCTGCAGTACTGGGAAAATTCTGGCAAGAGTATACGAAGAATACTCCGAAAAAATTGAAGATCATCGACGCGTATCTGTTCTACATATTTCTGACAGGAGTCACACAATTCGTCTACTGCTGTTTGGTCGGTACATTCCCATTCAATAGTTTCCTCAGCGGTTTTATCTCCTGCGTTTCGTGCTTCGTTCTCGGCGGTAAGTGGCCCTCTTCTTCGATATCGAATAATAACGCGATATTCTTCAACTGTGCACGTATACGAAAGTGTTTAGGTTAACGAATCTGTTGCACTGTACATTGATCCAAACTTGAATCCGCATGCATCCTGTCTCAATGTATTTTCATTTTTATATTACAGTTTGCCTGCGGCTGCAGGTCAATCCGCAGAACAAAAGTCAATTCCATGGCATCAGTCCAGAGAGAGGATTTGCTGACTTCATATTCGCCCACATTATACTTCACATTGTAGTCATGAACTTCATCGGTTGAATGATACACCGTGTTTGCCGTATTGTAAAGTAAAGCTTCAACAATTTTTCTGTGTATAAATTTGAACTAATTATCTAAAGCAATGATAAGTTTTCAAACAAAATAAATTCTTTTTTCATATCAACATGCAATCTCCATTTATACTACACTGGCTCAACTTCTTTACGAGTGCAATTGTTGCTCTGCTCATCAGGGTGACCATTCGTGAATTCTGCACGCTGAGCATATTTAATACCAGATAAGTTCTCCTTTTTGTTCTGTACTCCTGTTGTTTGCCCGTGTCACATAATTTCTGGGTAAACGTGAACAAAAAACACCTCAATCATTTTAAATTAATTTATATTTACAACACATCATGGAGGAACTGATGTACAATATGTCTTATTAGTGATATTGTGACAGTTTTTCAAAATTTAGACTCTAATATAATATGCGGTTGTCAACTTAAATACAAGTTTCAAATTATGTTTAGGGTAATTCACCGATATTCTTGAAATAAATTTTTTTTACCAACTGTCTACCGCAGATCCGCAATTAATGGACGCAATAAGTAAATCTTGAAGAAGAGCGTTATTGTCTATGGAGTTCTTTCATTTCTTGTTTTGCTTCCTCCTGTACTGGTTCATATTTAATTTTTATTGAAAGGAATCAACTGAGTCTCGTAAAATCGTGAATTCAAATATGTTGACTACTCATGTTTTTAAGAAACTGGCACACAAAGCCCAATTTTATTTTCTAACTGGCTTATCGCCATACACAAGGAGTTGTATTTCCACAACAATATTTATTTATTTTTTCTTGATACTCATCTATTTTTCTTTCTTTTCATCCTTATTATCAGTTATTTATTATTAACTAATTCCTTATCACGTCTAGAAAATAAATATTCGAATAATTGTTTACAATAACGTACTATTGAGTAAAACAAATAGAGTAGTGTAAAACGAAAATGAGTGAAAAATTGGTGTAACACTATTGTCTATACAAAATTTCTATTTCAAATTTATCATTTTATACATTAAATATGCAAGCTCAAAATGAAAATGATAATAAAAATTATGCGAAATAATTACATAATATTAGTAGCAATAATAATGAAAAAAATAACAGTAATAATTATAAGAAACATGTTCATTACATGTAGACTTTAATTGTATCACAAAAACAAGCTAGGATCGTTTTTTAAACTTCAAATCCAGCGTTGAAACACAAAGAGAAAAAAATAGTTATGCACAACTCGCACATTTTTTTCAACTTTTATTTTCATATATATATATATATTTTTTTTTTAAATCTTTAAATTATTCATTATATCTCTTAATCAAAAATAAATAGCATACTACAAAGCTAAGGAATCAGCATTTGCTTCAGGACTATATCAAGTGATGTTATAGGTACATGTATTATATTATGTTATGTCGTGATATATCACGTCACCGCATGTCTCAACTGCTGTATATATATACTGCTGCTATGCTTTCAACTAAATTTGGTACGATACTTCATATAACTATACTTGCCGCGATAATATCTATACGAATTTAAATCAAGCAACTCCTTTTATTCCGCGTTTATCCTCTTTTGGACGCAGATGGGCTGAGATGTTCTCTTTCTCGAAAGTAGTAAGTCAATAATGTAAAAGACACGTCGTAAGAGATCTCAACGGTAACTTCTATGGTTGAAAGCAACGATAAAACTATGGTACCAAAATATGCGAACTTTTTTCTAATATTCTATCTCTCTCTCACTCTCTGTTCTTAAGATTAGTAGGGGATGATGATACAATGATTACAGATGCACACAAGAATTTCAAGATCAAACAAACTTCGCGTTTCCACAGTCGTAACAATTGCATTTGGCAAATTGTTTCAATTTACAGATGTATATTTTTTTTTTTTTTTCTAAATAATTTTTGGCAAATTTACGTGAAATAGATGGAAGATTGTAAGAATAAAAGTAATTATAAAACCAAATGATACTAATTTCAAAAGTAAAAATCAAATGATTTATAATCTCACTTCAGGTACTATTATGCTTGCGCAAGAAAATTATTCAATATATTTTTCTCTACAGTCGGGTACCCTCGACTTGTTCATTTTCATTTATTTAGCAATTTCACACGTGGACTGGACACAGGGAATCGTGATAATAAAGTAGAAGACAAAATCGTTGAGAATAAAGAAACAGTTTGATCGGACTTGCTACATAAGTAGTAACAACGTGAAAGTTGACGAGACAACCATATAATTTCTCAGGTCCGAAATTGACAAGAGTATAATGCACCCTATGATCCGTAAAGCGAACGGAAAGCGATTGAAACTGGGATTTGATTAGTGAAACACAGAACTAATTATATAACTATTATTATGACGAAATATATAGTGTACAATATCATCAGAATATGAGGGAGAAAAATTGTTCTCTTTTGTCTTTTGAATAAATTAAATGAAGTCTTAACGATTATTCCATAACACGCATTATAACATTTATTAATTTATTAGTGAGCCATTGTTGATCATGTATAACGTCGTGTTTACTGGGTGGTATAACATATGTGTACACGTAGAGCATTATAAGCACGTCTGCGATGCTAAAAATGATCTATTTCGCAGTATGTGGGCAACCGCCAAAAATCTTCAACTGTAGGAACGTCTATTATACCTTCATAGTTTCCATGCCTTCAGAATGAAATTTTCGGTTCGATAAAATTCAGAATAAAACAACCATCCGTACAACGAAATATCCATAACCGTTTCTCAAAGTGTATCAATAACCCTGCGACAGACGCACATCGAGTATGGATGAAATATTGAATGGTTGAAGCCGTAGCAAATCGTGAAGTGATCTACTTTCCTCGGAACCATCGAACAGAATTAAGAAAAATTTCTCGGGCCTCGAAATTGTGTAAAACTCGCATTGTCATGAGCAGTAAATCGCACAAAGCTAAATCTGGTAGGTAAAACAGTGAAACTTTTTAAATCTTTTTACATATATTATCATTAAATGAAAAGCAGCGAGGCTCCAACAGTAGATATCATCCCTCAGCGCGAGTATTAAAATGATGATTTTCTCTCCTCATGAGCTTACCTCTTTTTTTCTCTCTCCTTTCTCTCCCTCTCACTCTCGCTCTCTTTCTCCACCGAATTTGTAAAACGGAGATGAATTAACGAGGGAGTTCGTCTAAACTAAATCACTCACAGCTCGATCGCATCGACAATCTGAACTGTGTTTTATAGTCAAAGATTAATAAACTGCGATCTGGCAAGCATTGCGGTGGCTTCTATTCAGTTATGAGAAAGACTTATCCTTGGCGTAACGTTGTTCAGATTCACCGGTGACGAAACGTCCAACGATGTATCAGACTCATTATGATGCGGATGTCTCTCAAAGTATTTCCGACGAGCCGTCAGAAGCATGTGCTCTTTCCTACGCTGCAGGATCCTTTCCCTTTCCATTGACGATTTCGAGAATCGTCCGCCAAGATTAGATGGCTCTTCTCCGCTGAAGTTGCCAAGTTTATTATACATCAATACAAACTCAGAAACAAATACAAAAATCACAACAATGCTGAAAATTCTTTGCACAAGCTTACCTATCAGCGGCTGGTATATCGAGTCTCGGATCCAAGGTGTCCTGGACCAAAGGAATGGGCAAGATATGAGCCGTCGTGGTTTGCGTCGTAGTCGCAGGCTCCGCTTCCGGTTCCTCAATAACGTGGTGCGGGGGCAAAAGTCTGCTGTCCAGAATGTTTTCAATTGTGATTTCGATCGATCGAGTTCCTCTCAAGTCCTCGAGAATCACGTTGCGAGGATAATAGGGAAACAATTGTTGAACCTGAAATTGAAAAGCAGCCATTGCAATTTAAGGAGCGAACTTCAAATGGGGCCAAAAGTTGGGTAATTTTATTATTCAGCGATGAACCGAACGCATTTCATTAATCTGAAACCTGTTGCCATCGAACCCGGAGAATCAGTTCAACTTTGATCTCTCAAACAATAAGAAAAGAAACAGCAAAGAAACGTCAAGAATCTGTCTCACTTGTCTGGCCATAGCATCAAGTTGTGAGTTGGTGTGCGCCAAGGCAGAAATATCGCCTCTGATCCTGTTGTGGGTGACCTCGACGGAGAAGCTGGGCAGCCAGGAGACGTATCTGGATCCGTCGAAGTGGAAGAAGTGATTATCGTTACGACGTGCAGGTGTGGGGGACTCGGAGGGTATTTCAGGAGCGTTTTCCCTGTGATTGGCCTGCATACTCAGGGCCAATCTGCACGTGGGACAAGAAGTGTCCTGCTCTAACCAAGACTGCAGACACGAGTTGTGAAACAAATGTCCGCAAGGCAGTTTCCGAGCAGTTTCCATTTTCTCCCAGCAAATAGCACAGTTGTCGGAATTCTCTGCTAGTTCCTCTTGCGACGCCATCGGATAGCTGAGAAGAAATAATTTTGTCAGGATAATTCAACGATGACCTTAATAGTAACTGTCTTGCATGTAACCTCTCTCGACTCTGAATATTACAGACTGAAACTTAAATGAAAATCTTAGCTTCTGTACATTTAATTAAAACCAACTTACTTTTGTTCCATGTGACTAAGCACAGCAAGATAATTTCTATGCTTTGTTATACGCCGTTGAATTTCGTGGAATAGATATCTGAGCTGCATACAAATAACAAGAGAAGCCATGCTCAGGAATATATTACTCCAAAGCAGCATGTGAACGTGGTGAAGGAAGTCTACGGCCAGTATGGTAAGTTCCGAAGTTAATTCTGTGTAATAGGCTAGCGGACCTCGCTTATCCCAGGAACGTGGCGATGTGTTACCAGCTCCTCGGGTGTCGTACAGATGTATCGCATAGCGTAGCATAACGTGGATCGTTCTCACTCCCAATAGAATGCACTGAAACAAAGAGGAGTAACAAAGTGTGAATATTATGCTAAAGAAGTTTATTTTCCATTTTGCTATTCAGAATTCAGGATCACTTTCTAGAATTTTTGCTATCCATGGTCGAATATTTGTCCAGATTTTATATTGTAAAGGGGATTTTTGAAGAATCAAGTTGAAAATACCGGGAAAATTGACTGTGAAACACAAATCGCTCTTTGCAATTTTCAGCTAAAATTATACGCTCGGAGTATGAAACGGAGATGGTGAAAAGTATTTTTTACAAGCAATTTAATACGTTGGATATATGAAAAAGAATTGTTATTGACGAACATTAATCTGTCATACTTGATTAAACGGCAAAGAAAGAAAGAAAAAAGATAAAACCAGATGATGATTATGCAGTAAAGTTGCTCGACATCAATTTATTTATCTGTGCATAAATCGTACTCCAACGGCATTGAAAACAATGAACAATACCGACTGTTAATCGTTTTTTATTATTAGTTTCGTTCCATATTCGTCGAGGTGAAACTGTTTCGATACATTATCCGCAATGCCAAGGATCGTGTTCGAGATGCAATGCTGGCACTAAATACTTTCTAAAATTTTCAAATCATCGCAGCGGATTTATTCGTTGATTATTCATGTCAGAAATTACAAATATCTCCTAATAGGTGTCAGTAAATGTTATTCAAAATTTATATCACTTTAGATTCTGTAACATGCGAAATGTCCACCTCGCTTTCTCTTATTGGCATTAATTCCGATGAAGTCTTGAAGAGACTAGAATTCACTGGTGTTTCATACTTTTAAATAATTTCTGAAAATCTGTAAATACTAAGAATATCAAGTCTACAGGCAATTAAGAGTCAAAGTAGGCGGAAAAAAAAAACTTGACGAATAATATCCTGATTTGCGCCAAATCCCGTATAAAAAACGTGGTAATTTTCGCCTTTTGCTCGTTACACAATTTTTATCCATACCGCGAGTCGCTTTGAACTAAATCAATAAATCAAATTCTACATTGTATCATAAAACGAGGTCGAAATTCGCACAGGGATTTAATTGATTTATTCGCCGCATCAACAGCAGGCAAAGACAGTTCAAACGAAAATTTTTGCACAAACAACACCGGTTCGAGATAAATAACATAACTAACAAATGAAGACGAATGTTAAAAGGATTTGTTCGCGAATTGTTTACTGCATCTTTGTTTGCTGTATAAATATTGGATCAAGTTGAAAAAATAATGTTATTCGTTCCAATGCACAAATATATATGTACAACGATTTCAAACTCGTTGAGATAAAAAGAAAAAGAATAAAACAAAAAGAGAAAAGAAAAGAAAAAAGTGGTATTCCTGAAACAGCATCAACAGTTACACCGCAACGGTTTTATTTCATCTGTTCGATACGTAAAAATAATCAATGACAACGATCTGACTTATGGAAACGACAATTCGAGTCGTCGATAATTCTCCAGAGCTCCACGCCATTGAATTACATTTGAATAATCGTGAATTGAAATCGAATGTGGAATTTCGCATGCCGAAATTATGATACATATAATACGTAACGAACTGTGAGAAACAGCGCGGTGTTTGAATAATCAATAAGAACTGTTGGACAGAATGAATGTCAACTGGTGAAATGTGACGTGTATGAATATAATAAGACATGGGGATAAAAAGAAAAAGAAAATGGTGAATAAAGATGTTGAGGGTTTTTTTTTCTTCTTTTCATTTTCTGCGACGAGTCTCCAAAATGACAAATACTTCTCGAGTTTCTTACAAGGAAAACGATAAAATTAGTACAGAAAACACGTTTCAGCTCTTTTACGTCTTCGTATAATGTAAAAACAAATTTTTTCAGGCGGATAAATTTCGAAGAAACCGTATCTCGACGGATTCGCAATATTGTAATATTCCCGATTCTCGTTGATCCAGCAGTAATGAAATATTTGATACAGTGACGCGACATCGTGACTTTTGAAATTTACACGAAATTTTTTATTCCAAAATTGCCGTCGGCTGTAAACTGGTTCGAAGAAAAAAAGAAACAAATAGAAAAAGATCCAGCTTCCATCTGATTATTTACACCTAGGAGATAAGAGACTGAATTAATATTCGTAGGAGTACATGTATAACTGATTCTGAATATCAAAGTGCTATTCGGGAATCGATTTCAAATTCCCGACGACAGGAATCCGCAAGTTATGCGTGCGTATAAAAGCGTTAAAACAATTCCTAAGAAATCATCGAAAATCACGACCAAATATTCCTTCTCGATATATTTCGTCAATTTAAAAAATTCTCCGATTGAGAAGAAGAAGAAATAATCTAGTCGTATAAAGAATTCGATGACGCGCACATCGAATCCTTCTTACTTAGATATCGCGCATGTTTTATTCGATAGATAAGAACAATTTTTCCTTTCTTTTCGTGTATTATTTTCTTTTCACACAATTATTATTATTATTATTATTATCGTTATACGGATATGTATAATATTGAGAATTTTGAGAAGACTCCAACGCCGGCGCGTTGTTAAAAAACCTCTTTCAACTCCTAATTACGTCACATAAGAAAAAAAGTAAATGAAAAATTTTTTAAAACCAACCGTATGCTAATTAGGAATTAAAAGAAATCGAATCAAGCATTAACATCGGAAGTCCATCTAAAGTTACCCCGACTCAAAACTTGATTTGGTTTTTCATTTGCCTATTCCTACCGATTTCTTGATCGATTTTTGTATATACACTTATAAACTTCGCTTTTTTCATTTTGAGTCGCGGGGGAATATTTTTATCGGTTAAATCATTTGGATAGAAATATAAAAAAAATAAAAATGACAGGATGAGGATTTAAATATACTATGTATAACCTGCGGCTATGTTGTCTACAGATGTGTAAATATATAAATAATTAATCGTCATTTTGCAGATACGAATCGTAGAGTTTATGAATCGCGAAATAAATTTACCTGCAACAATATCCCCCCCCTAATATTTCGAATAATTCTCGATCTCAATTTTACCGACATGTTATCATTATCATTGTCGTTGTCGTTGTCGTTGTTGTTGTTATTATTTCATTTTCAGTTCATCAAATTGTTCACTCGTTATAAAATCTACGATGAAAGTCAAATCTGATGCGTATTATACCGCGAGAATTGGATATAACGACTGAAAAGTCGCAGCGAATACGAAAAGACTAATATAGAATAACATATGGAAAATAAATGATCAACCATATGGCTTTTGAATATTGTTGAATTATAAACAAAATGAAACCTATGAAAAATGACTAAACGAAATTTCAGACCCTCAAGATCTGATTTACACTGTACGGTAACGTTGATCCGTGTTTTTTTTTTTTTTTTAAATCTTACGCATGACGATACAAATAATTGAAATTTTTTTATTCAAGCTCGAGCTTATATCGAGGGTGAGAAAAAGAAAAATCTATAATCGCATTATCATATTATTTAACACCCAGCTATGTTTCAATATCCGTAGGGCTGTTCCAGCTGATCGTTTTCACGCGTCAACGAAGCGGAAAACCGTGCGATGCATACACCTATACATATATTACAGACACAGGGGGTTCAAAAACCGAATGAATATATTGGAAAATAATACTATTATAATTAAACCTCGTGCAATAAAGATAAGGTAAGAAAAGAGAGGGAAAACAAAACACCGTGAATAATAACAACAACAACAACAACAACAACAACAACAACAACAACAACAACAATGCCCTTACTTATCAGTTCTGTGATAATATGTTTAATTTCTTTAAATATTTCTATAATCGTTGTTATTATTATCTTTGTTGTTGTTATAATGTTACTGTTATCATTATTTAATTATTATTGTCAAAAGCTCACCTCGGCTGCCATGAAAGCAAACGTGTTGAAAGATACGAAGAAAAAACCAGCCGCGACGCACATCAACAACATGAATGACGAAAGAGCCAGGATGGCGGTAAGGAGGCCCAAAAGTCGGACGTGACTCCAGCCGGGAGTCGTCGGCGAGAAGGAGAGCTGAAAAGTTGAAAAAAAAAAGACAAGTGAAAATCGTTCATCAATTAATTATTATAAGTGAACATAACCAAGTAGGTGAAAAAAAAAATAATAATGAGGGTACGGAATTAACTTTTGACACCGTCATCAACGTCATCGTCGAATTGTAAATGTATAAATTTAATACACAGGTTTCGAGTGACGAGTGTGAAAATTCATCTTCTCGGTCGTAATTTGCAATTTGGCTGCAATAGCGGCGATTATTTTTCGACATTTTCACTGGAGCGAATCTATGTACAGTAAAATAATAACACACGTGTCACATCTGTTCTTCTTTTTCATCTCTTCTCGACAATTGCTACTCGTCTAGTTTACAAGCGCAGCCAACTTCGTAAAAATGTAACCAGCGTGGTAACTCAACAGGCGACAGCACTGTAATATGGAAATCGAGAGGTTATGGTTGACTGTCACTTGTCAACCGGACGAATCTAGGGAATTTGTTTTTTTCCAAGGAATGTTTGCTTCAGGCTGCGAGAATAGATGCCAGCCAATGAAAATTAAGGAAGTCGAATGGCGCGCGCTGCGAACAGATTCTTAAAAGAAAGAAAAAAAATAAATAAAATTCGTTAGTATAAAACTCAACGTCTTTGCGTCTGTCTATCTCTTCGTATGTTCGCTTATAACTTGAAAACTGCTGAACCGAAATTGATACCTATTTTTTCTGTATATAGCTACAACGTTAGGCTAGGTTATCGGCTATATTCTATTACAACCAGATCGATAGTTTCGGAGATACAATGATATTTGTAAGCCAATTCGGAAAGTCGAGAGTTTCAAGATATCGACGAGCTCTGCACAAAAAATTTCGCTAGACCGTACGGCTGTATCTAATAGTTTTGCCAAAAAAAGTGTTTGAAAATATTCGTAGCTGCTAGCATTTATTATATACAATTATGCAAGACCATGTATACCTGCCAACAGCTTGTACATGCATACCAGTAATGTATATATATATTGTATAACTGACAAATTATTGGCACCGGTTTATCGCATCTGCGGCCACATTTCGTGCATTACTATGTCCCGTGTAAATAGAATGCGCGCTATTTTATCCCGGCATGCCAATTAATACCAAAGTTTAAATATAAACTTATGTGAATAGTTATAATAGTTATTATTATTCTGTAGATTAAACATATTGGGGAGAGAGAAAGTTTTGGCATGTGTATTTATTAGCTGATTGCAGTTTATATAACAGTAATAGGGGGATAATGAAAAACTTTTAATCGCGTTATATATTTATATATACTGTGCAGTTTTTTTTTTGAACTTATTAATTCTCCGCATTTCATTAGATAAATAGATTACAGCAGAGATGAAATTTAAAACTACTATCGTCGCCAATTATGCGGGTTAAAATATGTTGAAATCTACAATGGGTATATAAAAATTTCTTGACATATAGGTACAAATAATTCAAGGCTCATTTACAAAGAGAAATATCGATCGGACTAATTCGAATAAACATATTGAAGATTTTTGGCTGCAGAATAACATCAAATACGATGTATAAAAATGAAAAGAAAAAGTTTCATTTTAATACCTCAGTAAATATACAATAATAAACTGTTTGTAAGAGGAAAAGATGCCTAATAGACAACATAATATAACCATGCAACTAGACTGTGCACGTATAAGATACTTATTGGATCGTCCAGCTGCTTATTGGATTATTTAGCAGCAATTAGATGAGACAGTTTCTTTCACCTTGAGGCTAGACGATTGCGTAAAGCGTGAAAGAGAGCGAAAGAGAAGAAAAAAAAAAATAACATTTCGGATGAATTGATATCTATTTTATTTACACGTACAGATGTAATTACAGGGAGGCTGCTAAATCTCCATCACGAAATTCCCCAGACAAAAATTTTATAATTTTCCCCGACCAATTCGGATAAATTGGTTTATAGCAAATTGATGGCAATAAACGCATTTTCCACATCATTTTCTTCTTTTTCCTTTTCACGACAGTACGAACCGTCACTAATTGGGTCAAACTGTCCCGTCTATCCGATGCGCGCAATCTTTTGTAAGGTAACATTTAGGAATATTCAAAGTTTTCAAGAGAACCTTTCGCCGATGGTAAAAAACATTTGTATTCCATCTAATTTGTCTATAGCTTAAAAAAATTCTGGGACGTATTTGTATGAAAAAAAAAAAATACATATATATATATAATAAACAATTCCCTGACTATTCCACAATTTCAGAATTCCATGACATTTCCAGGTTTTCCAGAATTCCCCGACCAGTGGCCACCCTGGACTAATGGTCGAAGTTTAATTTGAAAAAAGCCTTGACTAGTGACAAAAATTTAGATAATATTGCGTTTTTCATATTCATCTTCTTCCCTTCGAATTATAAAATCAGGAGAGAGACAGAGAGAAAAAGAAAAATATAAATGGAAAACCAAACCAAAGTATCGTGCAGTGTTTTCATCACTCATTATACTCACATATTCGAAACGATCCTTGGACAACTGACTCAGCAGGCTCAAAAATCCAAGAGCCGTAAACCAGGCGCACCAAAGCACGACCTCGTCCATGTACTGGACGTTGAGTACACCGAAGACGAATATGAACTTGTAGAAAACGAAGTTCCAAAATTTATCCTTAAGGTGCTGTCGTTCGGAAACTCGAAGCTCGCCGAAAACCAATTTCTGGATAGATTTACCGACGAGTATCAATACGCAGTACGCCATGTTTATCAGCGTCTGTAAAGCACAAAAAAAAAAAAAGAAAAGCAGAAACATACTTTAGTCATCTCCGCAACAAATACCTCGTGATATTTTATTTAAATACATGTCTTTTTTCATCACTTTTATTCAATCCGTTGCATGTTACACGTTGGAGAAAATACAATAATTCCTTTCGTCACGAGTCTCGTGATTCATTGAAGGAAACTTGTTGCTGCAGCAATTACCAACTATGCATACATATGTATATATATATGTGTGACATAGCGTTGCACATATACGAGATTTTTATCTAATCCGTATATCTACATACGTCATAAGGTGAGAATCAGTTGCCGCGTTTATGAATGGGAATCCGCGTGAAGAGTAAAAACGTCATATTATTGTGAATACTGACGCAATGTATATCCCGAGCGTTAATAACCGCAATACCATCATCATTATTATTAAGATATGTAAATGGTAGTAAAAAAATTCACCGCTCAACAGCTTTTGTAATTTTACATACAGTGATTGTATAAAAATTGATATTGCAGCCGGAGGAAGTCGGCCTTTGTATTGTCTTTTATTTATTTTTTATTTTTTCCTCTTACTCTCAGAGTAGTTAAGAAAAAAGTGTAGTTGTTCAAAAAAAAAGTTAAACATGAACCCGGAATTTCGAATTACGATTTCGAATGCCTCGATAAAATCATGAACGTCTGCAATTAACAAGTTATATAATATCTATGCATATGTGTATATATTTCATTCCAACTTTTTAAAGTATTAAAACGTTTCTGCACGCACAAGTGATTTGGAAAACTTGAAATAAATTTTACGAGGAAAAATAAAGGCAGAAAATTTTAAATTCCGCTGTTTTACTTCGCCTCGTAGTTTTCACTGATCGATGGTATTGTGAATTATGAGAAAAAAAGAGAAAGAAAAAGAGAGAGATTGATTGATTATATTTCTGGCGTTACATAAGTTTTTTTCGATTTCATAAGGTGATTAAATTTAAACTTATTCTATCGACTTGATCCTACTTATCCTATTTGTCATGAAGAGAGAGAGAGAGAGTTTGAACTCGGACAAATGGTCACGGACTCTTAGCAAGGTCGTATTCATGTCACGGTAAACTAATATAAAAAGTACGTAAAACTCATTGCAATACTTATAGCAACAATATTACGGGGTCTCGATTAGATTCCGATTCAACTTCACGATTTTTCAAAATTTCACGACTACCGCGAATAAAGAAAAGAATCTGCAGGAAAAAAAATATCAGAATCCAACGAAAATTTGATCCCGTCGAACGTCGAATTTTTTTGTTTCCTTTTTCTCCTAATATCCTTCTATAGTCTCCCTATTTTTATACATATACAAAATTTATTTATTTAGTAATTTTCTGATGCTTCTAATCACGCGAGAAAAGAAGTTCGAAAATTAAACTTATTATGTAAATCTTTTCGAAGTCACAGTCGCAGTTGGTTTCCTAAATTTTTAACATCTTATTATTATACACGGATTTCTGTGAAATATTATTTAAACAGAGAAAGGTAATAAAAATAAGAATAAAAGAGTAAATACACGGTGCAAAATAACGAGGAAGAAAGTCTAAAAATTGAACTGCTATTTTTGCTCTTTTTCTTTTTCCTTTTCCGATCTTTTGTATAAACAATTCATTATACAATAAATGATGACTGTTCGAAACTAAATTTTCTGACATTAAATTCCCTCCGGAAATATGTTTCGGACATTTATATACATTGACTCGTTACTGATCAACAAAATTCGGAAATAATGAAAATTATTTTCTCGCGTTAATTAAATGAAATACGGAAAATTGGAAAATCAATTTAAGAATTTTTTTGTCAACGCGATTCTACGGAAACTGGAGAAGTGTTTTTATATTTTTATTTTTTGCTCTCTGCTTGCAATACGTAAAATCGAGTTTCGATAAGAGGACGAAAAAAAAAGATTGCAACAAGGATCAATGAGGAAATGTTGGTACATAATGATGATAATATTAATAATTATGAGGGATAAAAAAAAAATTTTACATTGAAATTTGAAATTTTGAAATTTCCCATTTAAATGAAATGCAAAAAAAAAAAAAAAATTTTTTCATCAAAAATTCCGTCACTGTTGAACCGTTTGAGAATAAAAAAAAATTTCCAAGCATATATTTGCAGGGCATTAAATTCTCTAAAAAAAGACCCTCGATTGGATTTTTTAGACTTTAAATTCGTATAGTTACGCGTCGTGAAAGTCGAAGAAAAGCGGAAATATATGTATCTATATATATATTATATATATAAACATGAAAAAAAAATTATCATATGCTGTGAGTGCGTAAAAGAAAATACTTTTTTACTTTTTGTCTTCTTTTTTGTTTCCGTACAGGTGTGAATGACCTCAGTACGGTTTCGCCGGACCGTGTTCAGGCAACAGTAAAAAAATATTTCCAACACAGACTGCTGAGACTGCACCAGGTATAATTTAGTATCTTCATACTACACCGTATACTTTATGAAACGGTATAATGTAACTCATATTCGCACATAAATTGCGTAATAAGAAGTAATCACTGAAATTACTCGGAAATTACGGCACATATCTTGCTGTGATGATTATTATGCGAGCATTTTCCCTACACGCAAATTTCACATAAATATATATGTGTGTGTATAATTAATTAGTGATTTTTTTCAAGAAGAATACAATTTTTCCTCAAGGATTATTTAGTACTCCCACCTTTACCGACCTAGCGATGCACCGTCGAAATTTCAACCCGTTCCTTTCGTAATATAGGAAAGGAAGAAAAAGGGTGAGTTTGCTCGGTCGGTAAGGGTAGACGTACTACGTGGCCTTAACGCCATTTTAATTATACTTACACTACAGGATTTTAAATTAATTAATATAATAATAAATTAATTATTGTCGGTGTTTTATTCGTGTGATCGTTTATTCATTCATTCGTTCGTCCTTAATATCATCGATTATTGTTGTTGTTGTTGTTGTTGTTACTATTACAGATCTCTGTAAGCCAAATGATGAATTGTAAAAATAACAGAGAGTTAAATTGCGTTTCGTTGCGTTGAACGAAAAAAAAAAAAAGAAAAAAAAGTGAAACAAATAGTCAATGTCGAGAAAAAAAATCGTTACAAGGTCTGAATCTCGCCGGGTTTACCTTTTTACATACTTTAATTAATATACTTTATGTATAAAATCGATGAGTCAATTTTATCGCAGTTCCAAATCCGTTGATTATAAATGAGCAAACAAGCACAGTAAATATATGTATAAAGTACACGTGTACACAGGTGTTTACGCATGTACGCGTACATAAGCTAGAAAGATGCTAATGCGAAATGATTGAGAATCGCTAAAGCGATATTATTCGCGGGGATTTCCGGACCCTGTGAAAAAACGAGTCGTTCGTTTACATTTTCTGTGTACGTAGGTTTGGCAGATGACGATGTAGATTTGTACATACGCATGAATTATTCATTGTATTTAAACGCGTGTGCCTTGCTAAAAATAATTAATACCCCGCTTCGTCAAGGGATGCGAATCACTTCCTTATTGCACGTAAACGAGAAAAAGGAAGAAACATAGCTTGGCGTTGTATTTTATTATTATGCGCGTACGTAAACCGATGAAAGCTTTGCAACAGCCGCAATCATTTTATTTATTCTAACAACTATTCTGGCTGTAAAAAATCAGATTGCCGGGAACGAAAAAAAAAAAAAAAAAGAAAAGAAAAGAAAAGAAAAACGTAGTCACGTATATCGTTGTTAGTACCGACAACTTGTTTAACACATTCTTCGATTATTGCAATCGTGTTACATGTTGTTATCAATTATTCGATCAAGTTAAATATATCCTTGACGTTTCTTGACGTTATTATCTACATATATACACACATATGTAACAACGAAGCGTTAATATAAAGAGGAATATTTATTTCTTCTTCCCATTGTTATTATATAATTGAACGAAATATTTACGAGGCAACCAGATTGCTGGAAAATTAACGAATCAATGAAAATTCAGCTCTTCGGTAATTAATTAAGGTCCGATTAAATATACTACAGGTATAAAACTGACACAGCGTACGCATTTTAATCATTAATCTTAATTAATTGATTGATTGTTCGTATATGTACGTACATATATAAGTATGTACAGGTATGTTCATGCATAATACTAGGTGTACAGCTGATTATTATGCAATGCGAATTGCCGTAAGTTGAATATTATTTTCGAGAGGTTTCCATCGTTCGTTGCAACAGTAACAGTGGGAACTAAACGCGATAAGAGGTACGTGAATATATATATATATATATTCACCCGGAAAAGAAGTTAAAAATTACAACAAAAAATAAAATAAAAAAATATGACCTACGGGCAGACAAAATTAAAAGAAAAAATTATCGTGAAAAATAAAGGTGGTTGAAGAAAAAAAAAAAAAAAGATTTAAGAAGCCACGAACAAAGATGACGAAATATTTTACAGATAGATGATGAAACCGGTAGAGACTGGTATAATAATAACAGGTGCAGCGAATAGAATGGCTGTGTAATTGCGAATGAAACCGTATAAGCGAAACGGTTCCCAATATGCAATTCGTATGTTGCAAAACGATAAACGAGATTAGCAGCGACAATATTGGATTTATAACAAAATACTGTCGGTTTATTTTTTTTTTTTTTTTTGTAAAGTATTTCAACCGCTATTAGGTTTCGACTTGAGCAAATTTATTTTGTAATTATTACGAGTAATACTATGTAATATTTCTAATTCCACTTTGAAAGCACCTTTGTTTAGGAAAAAATAAATTTTCCCAAGTTGAAAACTGATTGAATAACACGATTTCGTAGCGGTCGAAAATATTTTGTAACATATAAAGAAAAAAAGAAAAAAAATACCGACAATATTCTGTTATAAATCCAGTATTTTCGCTGTTGAGCCCTAAAAAAAATCGAATTCTTACACGATTTCAACTTTAACCTTGAATAACTTTTGAAAGAATTTGATTGTCAAAAAATTATAGGAGCACTTTTTTGAAGAGCATTATTAATTTCCCTAAAAAAATATGTATCGGACATTTGTATGTACATTGCCTTGTTGCTGATTTAAAAAATTCAGAAACAACTAAAATTATTTTCCAATGTTAATCAAATGGTAAGTGGTGAATTGCGTTCAGGAACCAACAAATGTTAATATTAATAGCACATACGTGTTACACACGAATAAAAATACCGAGAATAATCAAAGCCCACGTTTGATACGAGAGGTAAAATAGATTTGGTTAATATTTGCGAACCGGGTATGTATACATAGCGTTATGTAAACATCGTATATATGTTTATATATGTATAACTGTTTTGCCGCCAGAAAAGTGTATCACTGGACCAAGGCTGCGGTAATTCTGCGACGCATTATGTTATGTATTATGTACGTACAAGTACATGCGATTTGACGAAATTTTCTTCTTCTTTCCTTCTCTGCGTGTGAATGAAAATATTGTTGTATCTAAAGGGGATTTTTAAAATGTGGGTCGATGCGAATCACCGCCGAGTCGACGCATTTTAGCAGACGTCGTGTTGCAGCAGCGTTAAATTTTTTTATTTTTTTTTTTATTTTTTTATCCGAAAACATCGCATATCACGTATGTAAGAATTTCACGAGTCGATAATAATAATGATGATAATAATGATGACAATGATATATCGCAGTGCGAAATACTCGAAAGAATACCTATACTAACATTTTTTTCTTCCCCTCATATTAAGGCCTTAGCTAAAGTGAATGAAATTATAGCAAGTATTGATTTTAAGAGGACGCTATAGTCAGTCTTTACCGACCGAGCGGGATGTCATTTATTTTTCCTATTATCCAAAGCCTACGCAACAATGACATGAATATAACGAACAGAATTATTCAGAAAATAGTCTTTTTTTTCCACATAAAAATAATGCTAAGCATTGTATTTCTCTAATTGAATTATTACTCATGTATGTCCAGTAGGTGTAGATTTTCTGGTTTTACCCCCGCGTGAAGCAGAAGTTTTTTTTTTTTTTTTTTTTTACCAATTTTGAACAATTCTTCGGCAATTAATTTAGAATAGCGCTTACTGCATTATTTTCACATCAGCGATTCGTGATAAAATAGTTACTTCGTACAGTTACTTCGTAAGTACATACAGCGTAGTTCACGTGAGTAAAAAAAACCAAAAATACCGATCGCAAGGAGAAATAATCCGAGTCCTGCGATTGATCGAGTTTGACAAAATAATCGATTATTATTCTTCGTCGTTCTTGACTTTAATTCGTTTGAAGATAAGTGATATTGTACTCGGTCGGTAACTAAATACCGACTAAGCGTATGAAATTACATATTATTTGTCGAGATTTAGTTGCCAGCAACGTTGCCGGAGAATCGGCGATATAAAAATAACCAACAATAACAAGAAACAGGCCAGATAAATACCAGAATATCGCGTTGCGTCGCAACAATCCATTCTCATTCTCACAATCAGCTTCTCTTGCCGCTCTGTGCCCGCAAAAATTTGGCACAGACAACGCCGCGCGCATTGCAGCAGTCGGAGTGTGAGAAAAATGTGGCTCAACATATGTAATACGGTATATATACATATGTGGAAAAGATGTGTTGCAGTTTTCTGCGGCAGTGGCGAGAAGCGAGAGGCGCTGACAGGGTCAGGGAGAAATAAATTGACGTACAATTAACGTTGCGTCTGTGTCTCATCTTATCGCGTCATAACGAGAGTCTGTCTGTCTGTCTGCCCGACGTAAGCGAATCACTGCCGCAGGAGTTGCGCAGGATTGCGATTTAGAAGAAACTCCGATATATCTCTCTCTCTCTCTCTCTCTCTCTCTCTCTCTCTCTCTCTACGTACGTATACATCGTCACACATACCAACGTATTTCACATCTGGATTTCCCGCTCTATCGTCGCTCTATATATAATAATTCTCTTCTCTTCTCCCCGCATGTCTTACATCATCGTCGCATGCACATAATACGACACACACACACACACGCGCGTATATGATACGTATATGCTATAACGTATGGCATTCGTTCGTTGCATTCGCAATGTCTATGTAACATAGATATATATACCTTGTTACCTATGTATTTATTACATATGGGTACCTATGATGGCATGTTCCGGGTGTCGCAGTGACGCAATGTACCAAATACATTCTCTCTCTCTCTCTCTCTCTCTCTCTAGTTGGCGCGCACGTTGGTTATACCTACGTGCATACATACGTCACACATACAAGTGTGTCACATCCACCCACTTTTTCTCGGCAACAACATATTTGTACGTACAATGTAGGTAGATATGTACGTACACGCGTGTGTAACATACGTGTTTTTAAGAAAGGCGCGAGACGATCGTCTGCTGATTAATTTCAGTTTGTGATCTCTTTACTTGCTACAATTGCGCAGTCGCCGCTCTTCTTGTACGCGTACTGCGGATTCTGCACTATAAAATGATGCACATCGTATGCGTGCGCGAGCAATCTCGTTCAATAAATCATCGGCACGTAGTTTGAGAAAAAAAAAACAAAGTTGCAAAAGTCAGCCCCGCACTTGTTGAAAAATGTAACAAAACGATTGTAAAACGTGGCGGAACTTTTTATTTTATTTACCACGCGAATGCTATGGTTTTAGAGAATTATCAATGTACGTGACGAAATTCTCCTTCTCTGTCATTGACAATTAGAATCTGATGACATATTTAATGGATTCTGTGCCGCTGCATGCAAATATACATTTACATAGAAAATATTAGTTCGCCGTCGAAATTATTAGACGGGAAGAAACGGGTCTCAAATTTACCATTAACAAGGTGATCAGCAGTATAATTACTTGTGTATATGTTGCACGTCGTGGTGTTTTTTTTTTCGTGGTAACGATTATTACACGGAATGTACACGCTACGATGAATAAAGACAGAACGTTTTTAAAAGTGAAATTTTACGTAATCAGGATGAATTTGAAGGAAAAAAAGGTTCCTCTGTGATTCAAAAGACAATGTTGAAACGCAGAATTTCATTTTTAAACTGTTTATTGGATATCGAAAACCCGAGTGGGAGAAATCTAAACTACTTATCCGATTGCGATAAGGAATATAGTTTCTAAATGAATTCTAAACGAATGGTCCGATTGCGCGTTAGACTTTGGATAACAATATAAGTATTTCTTGCCGAGTAATAACATTATCGTGTATAAATTGTGACAACTCTAAATGATATCGGATTTGTCGACATCGACTATCTAAATAAAAAATCCACCTCGACTCGGTCGTTGAGTCATGGGTAACTAATTTACGCTAAAAAATATCGAAGCTACTTTACGCGTTAAAATATAGTCTAAGAATTTCATATTTCTGGAGAGGTTTCTACTATCTTTGTACGTATTGATGCGTTTTCAGAAAAACGCGCTACTTTCATTTCACAATCTCATGATTTCCTTAAGAAGAAATTCATTATTGCGCAATTTTAGAAGAATGACTTTCGATAAGTAGGCTTTTTAAAATATGGGTATTTTTCTTTCGTTATGACTTCGTATGGATGTAAGGCTGAATTTCAATCACATCCTAATCCACCATAAATAATATACCATTTTCCTAATCATCCATCGTTACAGTGACATTAGCAATTTCAAAACCTCGTCTCTCTTGACGATAAGACTCGATTTGTCCATCAGGCTGAAGTCAATAACGTTAACTAACGTCACGAAACCTCAGACTAACGAATCATCGTTATCGGGCAATTTAAGAACGACTTTCAAGCAAGTGGCTTTACAAAATTAAACTATATTCTATTTATAATGGTTTACTAATTCTCGAAAATCCTTAAAGACACGAAGTAGCGATTTTTCATTAACAAGCATCGTTACAGTAACGCTACTTAAACTTCATGCTCATACTTGAACGAGGTTGAAGTTAGGAACGTTATCTTAACGAAACACTGGGGATAAAATCGTCAATTTCTTATTTGTTACAATGATTTTTAAGCAACTAAGATTGTGAAATATGAGTATGTTTCCTGTTATAACGGTTTACTAAATTTCAAACAGTTCCAAAATCACGAATTAACGGTTTTTTCTCAGCATGAATCTTCACGACACGTCCCCAACTTCAACATGACAAAAAAAGGACAAGACTGAAGTTAGTATCAATCATTACTCCGCAACATCCGAATAACGTTCAAGTAGTTTGCTTTCAAAATTATACGAGTATGTTTTGTTCACCAAGGTCTACCAATTTTCCAACGACTTCTCCTAAACACGCTAGCTTAAGTTGAGTTACTAACTTAATCTTCGTGATATAAAAAAAAAAAAAACAAGGGTCGAGTGAAACTCACCCATATGCATCCCGGCTCCTGAACCATGCAGGCAAAAAGTTCCCTCACGTGAACACCGAGGGTCCTGGAATCGACAATGGCCGATGCATTGTTGTCGGTGGCGTTTCCCACAGCGGCGACCAAGGAGTTCGGATGATTGTTCCGCCATCCTGGATCCTTGACGATTTGTGCAGCGTAGTAAATCGAACATGACAATATCGCGATGCTTATCGAGGTGTAAGCGCGTAAGCTCGGGACCGGCAAGCGGTCGAGAAAAACCATCGGCATTTTTACTTTTTATTTTTATAATTAATTAATCGCACTTGGGTCAAGTGCAACTACTTGACAACCACCACAACCACCACCACCGTTCACTACAGGCTGGTTTCGCCTCAAATGCGTTTCTCTTGGTTCTCTGGATCACCTCGTCGATCCTCGTCTTTCTCTCTCTCTCTCTCTCTCTCTTGTTTTTCTTTTTCTTCGATATTTTCTACTCGGTTAACTTTTTACTCTCGGTCGTCACGGAGTTGCGTGCACCTGGTTGAAAGAAACACGATTGTTGTTGCAATATTTAAGTACGCCGGCAATTATTCACGGTATTTTACTACAATTGTAAACTTGACGAATTGCTTTTTTATTTTTGGCTCTCTGCGTCTCGTTCTCCTTGATCTTGCTTTGCTTTTAATGTTTATTTAAGTCGATGCGGCGCTTCGTAATAGATGCGGGTAGTTATTTTTAGGTACACCAACACTCACTCCCCAATTTATTAATATGTATGTTCGACGTTCGACGATCACCGGTAGAGTTTAAAAACCTGGAATCGAATGCGACAAAAAATTACTCTGACTGTACGGTATACTACTCAGTTTACTACAACTCCTTTGACTTTTGGACTACTCATTTGTTTGTTTTCTTTTTTCAATTTTTCACACCAATTCTTGAATATTCGAAACGGTGTAAAAAAAAAAAAAAAAAAAAAAAGTATATATTTGGGGAAAAAAGAACGTATAAAAGTTATGACATTTATACGAATCTTTCACATATCTCTGCTGTCACTTTATGAATCAGGCTCTCGCGCTACGAGGTTCAATTGATAGGATACCGGTAAAATTTGAGAAAAAAAAAAGAAACAAAAAGAAAAAAAAAAATGACGACCGGCTTCGCGACTCGAAATAATGAGGTTATGTAACACCGGGTTTAAGACTATTCAACCGAGAAGGAGGAGATGAAATTTCGGACCGCGGAGATCAGGACCGAAAAAACAACGACGAAAATTATATGACGTTTGTAAATAAAACAAAACTAATAGACAGAGACGACGAACAAAAACAAACTGTGATATATCGGTGCGTGCACTCGGCACTGCGGTCAATGCGTCGATGAACAGAAACGCAGGTCCGGCATGTACCTGGAGAAGTGACAGGTCGAGAGAACGCGGAAGGGGGGGGGGGGGGGGGAAATAGGGGGGGAGGATAATGAAAAAAAAAAGAAAGGAGGGCGATCCGGGGAAAGCATTTGAGACGAGTCGTCGACGGAAAAAGAGAGAAAGAAACGGGAGAGAGAGATGGAAGGAGGGAAAGAAATATCTCGTTTGTTTGTTTGGTTCGGTATCGAATTTCATTATTCACATATGAATATTATAATATGCGAGACTTGTGGTTGTAAACTAAATCAACGGTAAATCCTTTCCTCGACATCGAAGTTTACATCGACTGATCATTTTTAGGATACGGAAATTACATGTGTCCGTCATTTCACTCCGATTGCTGTTCGGACATAAATATAATCGCGGATCTAGGAATTGCGGGGGGGGGGGGGGGGGAGATTTATTCGAGTTTGTATTAATATAGAAAATTAAGTATTCGCCCCTCCCAGAATTACCTGCCTGTGTGATACGTACGGGTGATTATTGGGTGGAAAAAAAAAAGGGGAGAAGGACGAAAGACATGAAAGCAGGGACAGTGAGAGGGAGGGGGGACATACACACACGCGCAAAGCGGCGTCTGTAACGCCGAGTTTTTCTTCGATACCGAGGAGAGATTTAGAGAATTCAACGGCAAATCTACGCGACACATAACCAATAAATTGCCAGCTATACGATGCACGTAATCAGGGGTCAAGCAGCGCGAGTTTTGTTGTTTTTTTTTTTTTTTTCTTTTTTCTTATCACTCTCCGCGTTGATACCGCACCGATTTTCGTACCTCTGTCGTAACCCAGTCGGCGAATTTTAACTCTCCTGGATCCTAACAGCAGTTCGCTACGAGCAGCACCGAGGCTGCTGACATAATATCGACGGAATTGTAACCTTACGTTGCGAAACTCCGAACTCTGCACCCACCACGCACTAATTTTTCACCGATACGGTGTGAAATCCGTTCCGGGATTATTATCTCAACTGGGGATGGATTTTCGGCCGCGGAATCGCGACTACGCGACTGACAACCTTCGGGCTTCTCGTGCCACGGCTGACACTCGGCACCCGTGCACACTGCACACGTATCTTTTTCACTTTGCGGTCAGACCAATCCCGAGGCTGTGCTGTGATCTAGGCGGCAGCCAGCTTTCGGCGCGGATCGTTCGGGTTACCGCAGCGGCGGGGTGCCGGGCGATGATCGATCGGTAACTTACCGACGGGAAGGACACCTGCGTTTCAGTACAGGTAGCGCTACTCACCGCTTTGATTGTCGAACCTGAGACGGCGCAATTCGAAGCGACTGAGGCGGGAAGATGCATTGTACTAAATGCAATATGAATGAAACAGTAGATCGTTATTCAGACGAACGGAAAAATTCTGTGATTCAAATGAATTTCCAGGATCCGTGAACGTTGTTTCAGTTCGATGATCACACGGAATAGTTGTGGTTACATAAAATTCAAAAAAACACAATTACTTGATATCGGAATTCAAGTCTCAAATACGCCGTTGACTGAAGATTGTTGAAGTCTAGATTTTCATGCGCAGCAAAATACTGCGGTTGCAATTTTCTCCTTCAAGTTTTTGACCAATAAGAATGCCAAGAAAACAGGTAATTTACATTCAGCACGCACCAGGTGGCGCTAGAGTTCGTTCTGTAGAGACTCTACGTAGCGTTTCCCTGATGTGTTGGCATTCCTATTGATCAAAAAGTCGGCAACAAAATACTACGGTAGAATTTTGCTACCCGTGAAAATCCAGCCAAAGACCGCTACTGCAGTTTTATTACTTCTTTTTTTTTCTCATGAGATAGCGTGGTAAGCGGCTCCCGCCGATAAAGAAGCTACCGGATCGTTGGCAGGGCTTCTTATAGCCCTAGGCTCACTTACCTACCGAGTACTGGTCAGGCACTTTTCGATGACGTTTCAACATTAGCTCTACAAGGTAGCCAATTTGCGAAGACATCTTTGAACAAGAAGACAAACTGTTTCAAACATGTAGCGATAGGTAGAATTTGAGTTATCGACCCGACATTACTATTTAATTTACGGTTACAGTAAACTGATTGAGAATGTGTAAGAACTAAACAAAGAGTATATTTGCCGAAAATATTTCTAGCTCCGAATAAAGTATACTGAAATTATACCTTTTTTTGTAGGAATTACAATGGAGGAAACAATTAATTATTGTAACAATTTCGCTGTCGTTATCAGTATGTTATTGAAATAAGTCTTATTTATTGGCTTGAAAGACTGTTATTTACATATGCAGGTCTGTTCACTGCTATATGAGAAAACATGTTGAATAATTTTGTCAGAAAATAAAAGAAGCTCGTGCATATCATGAGTAAATAATATTATCAAACGATAAAAATAAATACAATCTTAAAAAGTGGAGGAAAAAAAAAAAAAAATAAAGCAATGAAACCGAACCAGAGTAAAATTCATACTATAAATTGCTAAAAAGATTCGCGTCTGTTATCATTTTAAGTTTATCTACCACGTTAGATTTTTCACACATCTTCAGACTGTTGAAAAAATTATACTAACAATAATAATTGTGCGTGCAATATTGCTGTTATTAAAAAATGTTGTACTGTCCATTCATCAAAAGTGGTACAGCCATGTCCCATTTACGATAACGGGTTATAACCTGAGTATATCTACAATAAATACGCCATTTAGATAATAATTATGCTTGTTGCTACAGTCTGTAGAAACAAGAGTCGATTTCAGTACGGAGTATATTTTGCCTTTTTTTTCATCTACAATTCTGCGAAATTTCGACTCGACATTGGTTAAACTGCGAGGTGAAAATCGTCCGGTATACATATACGTATGATGTACATACATAATATAAGTATCCGAACGGCTGATTTACAACTCGAATAAGCTGCGTCCGAGGTGCGTGAAAGTATTGTCAAGCAACTCGCAGCGCGAACTTAATAATTCAAGGCAGTCTTCTTCAAGTTTTTGCTCGGTTTGAACCATACGTTGAACTTAGCTGCACAATTAGCCGAATGATTCTACGTATTCACTTGTTCTCCTTTGAAGCGGTGATTTGTGCGAACGTATTTACTACAGGCGAGCTATTTATGCAAGTTTCTACTAAAGATTGTGAACAGGCGGATTGCCGAAGATGAAAAAGATATTTTTCTAACCTCCGACGGCGAAGCGATTCTTTAGATAGAAATTTTCGGCGTGAAATAGCCTGAGTCAGCTGCAACTCACAATTTGTGCACATGAATGAGGAGAAAATTTTTCTTTTAATATTTCGGAATTTATAGGCGGATATAAATGCGAGTTTATAAAAACAACATGGCCGCCGTGTACGCGCCTGCGGTTTTATTTCGGTTATACAATCCCTTCCGTCACTCATCAGATATCGAGAAATATTTAATGACGAACAAAGTTGCGGCAAGAATACTTTAGTCACGTATTCACCATCGACAAAAGCCTGTGAGGACTAAAAATTTGACTTGCGAAAATAGCGCCTCATTTTCGTCTGCTCGTAGTGTTTATGGTAGACTCTTAGAAATACGTTCAACCATGGTGATGGTCGAATTGAAAGCGTTGGATAATGCACAGACCAGAATTACAGCTTGAATGGTATTCGTATAAATTTTTCCTCGAAACAGACAATCGATTAAAAAATTGTCACTGATATTTTATTGTCAGTTATAGACACGTAAAAGGATTTTCTAGATCCTGGAAATCCGAACGACGCCATTATGCCTACTATTTTGATGTTCCAGACGCAATATATGACCACCGCACACACCGGATGGCTCAACAGGTCAATCATACAAGATAATTTATTGCCTCGCCTGCGGTAAGAAATTGGACGCGGTTAATTGGACACGCGTCGCTTCAAAGTCAGCTACTGCAGGTATACAAAGCACACGTTTATGACGTCCATTTGCAACAACATGTGTCTTTATGCACCGACGCAGGACGCGCTGGTACAACGCCTATTCAAAATACCACGGAGATCGAACCTTATTGTTAATAGCACAATAGTCCGTAAGGTGTATTAAGTATTAAGCATATGGGGCATTCCATGACATCTCGATCAAGATTCTACATCGATGTCTCAGATTGGCTTGATAATATTTTCTATGAAAGTACAAGACGAAAAACGCAATCGCAATTCTTTTCAAAATTTTGCGACCAGCGGATCTGAAGTAATATTTAAAACCTTGAAGAAATAAACTTGACTTTCTCAAATCTGGAAAAATTCAGAAAAATCTTTCAAAATACAAAAAAATGTTTGACACCTATTAGAAGATGGAAATTTCATAACTTCAAGAGATAGTATGAAAAATTATTGAAAAAAGAAAAATATTATTATTGGATTACATTTTTGAGATAAGAATGAAGATAAAAGCTCATTATAATATCTCTCTGAATAGATATTTTTTAGCCCATATTATAACAAGCTTTTTTGTTCATTCTTACGTCAGAAATGCAATCCAATAATAACTATTTATTTCTCAATCATTTTTCTTATTTATCTTTTGAAGAATTTTGTTTTGTATTTTATAAGACTTTAGAAGGTCGGTTCTTTTTTCAAGTCTTTATAATGATACTTTAAATACGCTGGGTCTGAAAAAAAATTGCGATTACATTTTTCGTCACGTACTTTGATACAAAAAATTATAAAGCCAATCGGAGACATCGGCGTAGAATCTTGATCGAGACGTCGTGGAACGCCCTATATACAAGAAGAAGCGACGCTGTCGCGGTTTGATTACAAAAGCCGCATTTCATCACAATGTCCGCGGCAAAAAGGCGCTCAAAGACGTATTTGTTGTGAAAAAAACCGAGGGGGAAAAAAAAATTGAGGAAAAACGAAACAACAACTGCACAGTAAATTGTATAAACAATACGACGAGGCGAACGTTGGATGTTTTATAAATTTACCTTTGTACGCGTTGTTTTCAATCTTTAAAAACAGCGAAAATCTGTCCCGTTTATTCACCATTAAAATCGCGATGAGACACAAGACGATTCTCGATGTGGCGTTGGCTAGTTTCGCGGCAACTGTAAACAATTGCGCCAATTCCGGCGGAGTTTTACAAACCTCGGGCGAATATCTCGCATGACAATAATCACGTATGCACGAGCAAGCGATACTCATTGGCGTTCAAATACGGACTGCCTTGAAAAGTCTTATACAGATGGCTGAAGTATCGCGCAAGTGATCGTAACTTGTACAATTTTCAGGGTAAATTCCGAGCGCATAGTTAGTCACAAAGAATGTTTTTCACGTGTCAGGATATTCCCTGAAAATCACTCGACATCCGGAGTCCCGAAGTCCCTCCTCTACTCCTCGGATCCATCGTCATCTCAACGTCCGCCGGAAGCACTTGGGGCCCATTTTTGGGCCCGTCGAGCCGGGTTTAGCGACCGGCTCTCGGTTATCGGTCCCAGCTTCAGGGTGGGGGAACTTTTCTGACAGTATATCAGGGCGATTAACTTTCCAACGAGACTCTCTCGATATCGGAACAAATAATGCTTCCTTGCCTTTTAGTGATAAGGCTCTATGGCCGATAGTGAGCTGTTTCAAGCTGTCTTGCGCGCGCAACGCGTGTAATCGTCGTGCAGTCACGTTAAAATCGGTCTCAAAAATTATTTACGTCAACCGTATTGCACTCTTCGCCACGCCTGTTTTAAAGTGAGAATATTTAAATGTAAAAGGAGAAGAATAAAAAAAAACACTTTCAACAACTTCGGTGAAATTATGATACATGTCTAAGGAACCGGTGTCAATAAACTGTTGTAACAAAACTGTGATAAAATAAAGATTCGAAGAGCGCCGCTTGGGCTAATCTATTGTTTATACATTCGACTAAAGAATTCCCCGTAATACGGGGAAAAAATTTTAAAATCACTCAATCGAAACTATAGACATCGTTGTTACGATAACAAAATTGGTCGACAATTTTTTTTTTTTTCTTTTTTTTTATCACCGAAGACTCTACGTTGCTCGATCGATTCTTATGAAACAAAGGAGCCCACTTTGTTTGTAAATTATCTTTCCACACATTAATCGTCGAAGTTAAATTCTGGTTAACAATACAATATCCTTCTTACCGTATAATACGATGATCGTATTTTCCTTTCTTTCTTTTTTTTTTTTTTTCTCCACCAACCGAATCTGAAAGTTCATACGACATGATATTTAATGGGAAATTCATTTGTGAATAGAACGAGGTATTAATTTTCGCTACAATCGGCGAAAACAAAGAAATAGAATAAATGTGTTTTCTCTGGAGTTTTTATAACAACGGTGTTCAAATAGTTAGAAATTCTGCGTTTCAAATTTATCATCCGGATCGCGGGTACTTTTCTATTTAATACAATAGATTTTTTTTCAACTATACAAGTTAAGCTCCAATGAGACTTTCTGGATTCTTAAATTCCATCGATCAATCTTCAGCAAAGTGAATGTAAAATAATAAACCGACATTCTTACCCACTAACAGGATCGTTCGGTAATGAAATACAAATGTGCAAATCGCGAGTGGTATTAATTTAATTTTAGCACACCGACGTCCTCGAGTCGATTTACAATATATAAATATATATATTATATCAGGGTATATAATAAACATAAATCGAGAGCACCGATGTGGAAGAATTGTGAAAAACATAATTATACCTTCTATAAGCAGCAGCAGCAACAGGCGGCTTATATGCCAGTTGTATATTATATAAACCGTATATTAATTCGATCGGAAACTATTTGCAAAACGCCGTTAAATGTGTGTATGCCTGTCCGTACATGGTTGGAGTACATAAAACTAGAAGGTGACATTATTACAGGTACGTAGAAAGAGCCTTTAACAATTCTGTGTGTTAAACTCGTTAATGCACGACATCTGTATATTATACATCACATATTGTATATTATATACGTGTTGGTATACATATACACAACTATTTATTGCCGCATTGGTGCCGGCCAGTCACTTTTCCTCGTATCATTGCAACGGAACGATCCGCTCTACATTACGCGTACTTCAGGGTATTGCTCTTTTTTCAATTTTCCTTCTTTTCTTTTTTTTTTTTTTTTTTACGGCGATCATTTTTTTCTAAGGTGAATTTTTTTTCTACTCAGATTGTATGTATGATATTCTATATTCACTGTAACTCGTGACAAGCTGCAATTATGTACTTTTAATGTTCGAACCAAGCGCAGTTACACATTATATCATACACACGCACTTTTAATATTATAAATATATACTTGTATATGTACACGAGGTAATTTCTTGAAACGGTGCAAAAAAAAAAAAAAAAAAAAAATGAGGAAAAAAAAAGACAACGTGACAAATCGATGCTGTTTCCGCGCTTGTTCTGCGAGGTCAACTTCCGGTTGATTATAAAATCGGTCGTGCAGCTGTCGTAATATATTGCGTATAGTTATACACATATGTACATCGCCTGCTGCAAATTATAGATTACATATGTACGTAAGGTACATATTATACATATACTCGTATCACGTTTTTTATTCCTTTAGTATTTTTTCGAATATTTTTACTACCTTTGCTCTTCTCAAATTTTGTGTGGAAATTTTTGTATTCTGATTTTCTGCTTTTCACTTCCGCAATTCGGTCGAATTTCATTTCCGTGGTTTTTTCCCGTTTGAATCATGCATTTTTCATTTATCTTTTTTTTATTTTTGATTGTTTACTTAACATTGAACACGGTCGTGCTACATACCATAGGCGGGAAAAAAAAAATTAGAGAATATTACTCACGCGTGAGGAAAATTTCAAAGAATTCGGTGAGACTCGCTAAGAATTGAACACAGCTTTATACTCCTTATACCTGCAAGTTTCGGGGATGGATAAGTTTTTCACTTTTTATGGCTACAATACTTGTGTTATACGTATATTTATAATTTCTGTACGCAGCAAAGTTGGATTAACCGACGGTAAAGTGGAGTAATTACGACGTTGTGATCTACAAGGGTGGTCACAAATTTTTGGTGACAAAATTCCATGAAATATCCCCAGTCCTGATAAGTTACTAAAACCTAAATCGTTCAGCTTGTTAACTCTATATTCGATTTAAATTCAATTTGAATTGAAGAAAAATATAACGTACAAAAGAAGTCAGTTTAAGCCAATTTGTTTCCTCGACGAAAAAGCGTAAACTTGTTGCCTCGAAAAATCATTTTTAATTCCCATGACAGAAAAGTTGTATTTTCAATTTTTTCCATAACCAAATTAAAAATCCCCTGACAATTTCAGGTTTTCCGGATTTCCAGGTGTGTGGCCACCCTGTCTGTGTGCGGAACAAAATTTGCGTAAGCTGTGACGCTGAAATGATGAAACGGATCAATTTGGCTTTGAAAAAGCTTAGAAACAAGTTTTTATCAGTGTAATGATTTACCCGACTTCACGATCCTATTCTGATAACTGTTCGCTTTACTTTCTCCACGATGATAAAAGGATGTTCGTCACGTGACACAGAGTGGCTTGTAACTTCGAAATACCGATTCGTAAATTCAAGATTTAATTAACAAAGTCTCATCGTCTCTTCGATTACGATCTACCAATTGGCGATTCGAATGATTTAGTCTATTTCGACTAGACTTCATCCACCGAATAGATGCAGTAAACTGATGACTCAATTGTTTGAATATCATTACATACCAGATGCCGTTAAGTTATTTTTTTAGAATCGCGAAACTAGTGTGTTTATTCATTCTGGTTATTATATCGACATCGACATTTCGAGTGTTCAAGTACGTTTTATTCGAATCAACTTTTTATCAATCTCAGAGTAAGTTATTCGAATGGTTTTTTAGTAGTATTTTTATTTTTCTTTTTTTTTTCTGATACTCAAAAAACTTGCTGCACTGCATCGTCAAAAACGAGTCCTCGCGGAAAGATTTCTGTTAATTACGTCCAATTTGAAAAGGTCATTCTCGAAATTCCAATTTTTTTTTTTTTTGACATGAACGACGCGACGATCAAGATTTCACAGTTTTTTTTTCAAATTCCAAGTATTACAGAGTTCAGTGATTCGGATTTGACACTGGAAGCATTTTACATAGAATTAAATTATCTATAAATTTATCGCTTTCAGTGTATGCTATGTCAATTCAATAGTTGAACAATTAAACAGGCATAAATATCAATTTTAATATAAAATTTTATTTTGAGTCTAATAAAATTTCTATTGACCAACTGCATATTTTTTTGTCATAATTAATGACGAGTTCGTCACATGCGGTAAGGAAATAAAAAAAGTCCAGTCACTTCCAAAGGAGAAACTTCGAGCTCGGTTTTAATCTCCAAAAAGTGCGTCTCACATCTCTGCGATATTAACACGAGATTTTTTCGCGAGGATCTATTCAGTTCTAAAAATCGCAAGCCACTCTGCACGCGGCAAGTCCTACAAATAAACCGTTTCAAAATGATTTTTAATCGCTGGAAAATTGTTTGTAATCGTTCGAAATCAAGGCCCAGATGATTTAGAGCTTGACCAAATAATCGCATCACATCGGTGAAAGTAGTTTGAAATCACTGCGAGAGTTCTTCGAGATGACCGAAGATCTTCGAAATTTACGTAATTTCAAAATTTCGCTTGTGATCGCATGATGAAACCGAATAAAATTTTTGGGTATCGCGTGAAATAATTGAAATCTTGCAATCGCTCGTCACCTAATTAGCAGTGAATCTGAAATATCCCCTCGGGTTCGTTATTAATCGCGCGCCAAAAATGATGCAACGCGTCGTTACATTAAACCTGACCAAAAATAATCTATTTCATTATTTTTCAAACTCGATTAATCGCACGAAACGATTACTTCTCCTCACAATAGGTTTTTGTTTTTTTACTTCCATGAACGACGCAATCCAATATCAATTTACGTGATTAGAGTATCATATCTTACTTGCCAAGTACCAGTTTGATAAATGAATATTTTCAATGAAACTATAAATTATCAAAAAAAATTATCAAATTCCACTATCAAGACTACGTACTAAAATTTACGAAATTTTTGTTTCAAATGCACCATAGCAAAAAAAAAAAAAAAAAAAAAAACGAAACAATGGATGCATCGATTAATTTCAGCTTACAATTAGTGGGCATCGCTGCGCTGTACCGGCTATACGGCTTTTCTCAACCGCTTTGTAAACGTTTACTCTATGCCGGTGCATCACCATCCGCACTATGTGTCCACCAGTAAGATACCCTGCACTCGTATTGGCTTGCACGCGAGGCCTGGAGAACTATCGCGGCGACGACGCGACGTTACGCGTCCTGATCTACAGTAGCGGCGACGCTTTCCGCCAGCGCGGACTTTGAGCGGCGTTGAGTTTCAGTAAATTCACGAACGAAACTAAACCTTTCTGCATAAACGCGGATAAATAATCCTTAAATCGTACGTGCACTCGTCGTCACCTACTTCCAATTTTTCCTTTCTTCCCTGCGGTCGATAAGAAACCTGCCGCCAATTTCATTCGCCGTATAAGATTCGCCTTCATGGGAAAGGGCGCAGCCTGGTGGCGAAACCAAGGGTAGGTTTGTCCCCCTCCTTCATCGCCCCTCCCTTCCCCTCCCCGTCCCATAGATTTCCAGAATTTTTCCTCCTCTCGAAGTGCATCGAGTTTGGCGTCACGTGACCTGTTCAAGAGTTCTCGTTTTGTGAGAATTCTTCTCATTGTCTCGTTACAACACTCGATTTGTTTCGAAATTTCTTGTGACGTGATCGATTTGATGTTAGGACGTAAGCTCGGATCGTTTGGGACCGATGAATTATCGCATTGATTAATAATCGGATAATTTGCTGAACATAACCTCAAAGCCCGTCTCGCGTGGAAATAATTTAATTAAAAATCTGCGCGATGTTTTTTCAGCGTTAGTTGACCAGAGCGCACTTTTATACAATGGCAAGATCATTTTATGAGAAATTCTAAATCGATTCCAAGTTTTACGAAGGCTTGATATGGATTCTAGTGAATACTCTGAAATCGGTCACGTGGCATCACGCCTAATTAAAACGCCTGGGAGAATTGATAAACTTTACGTCGAAGTATGATTTATGCGTTATCAAGTGAAACTACAAGATTTTTGAACTTGACTAAATATCTTATCTGCATATCATATTTGGTAAATTCAAACATCTGTGTTTATTTTTTTTTTTATCTTGTGTATAGCCAATTATCAGGCATTCAGAAACCCTGGATAAACTGACTTATCAATGGAATCTATGTAACAACTGCTGGCTAACGGTTCAACAAACAGTATAAATAATCATCACGTATTGGCAGTTTTGAAGTTTCACATGCGTATTCGAATTTCACATATCGTTATTACGTGCAGCTTGTTTGTATTTGTGTGATTGTGTATAGGTGCATTATATAAGTATATATCACGCAGATCGCGGAGGTTAATTGTAAAATAAAATCAACGAATATTTTTACAAATCAAACTTAGAGACGTATAATGTATGTGTGTAGTCGAGAATCGAGAAACTGATTAAGACTGCGCGTTTAATTGATACCTAATTATACATATACTTGGGATAAATCTATCTCGAAATGATTTACGATAATTCTGAATAGATAAAATAATCCGTGTATCCGTGCAATTATCGAATAAAATTAACGTTATTATAGATAATTAAATATATAAATAATTTTGTTCGAGAACTAAAGCTGTATAAAGATTAAGGAGGTTGGTTGGCCAAAAATATTTACTTTTCATTTCATTTACTAGAAGATGTAGTCGTAAATTGAGTATCGAAAAAATACTGGAATTACAAACAAAAGCTTAGATATTGATGCTCTGTTTAAAATCGTATAAAAATCTAGTAGATTCAACCGATTCCATTTTACGATGGTTCATTTTATTCGTGAGACTATTTTCTGTACCGAAAAGGATTTTTTTTTTCTTTTTTATTTTTATTTACAGCAGTCGATAAAAAATTTTCGATCATTTCGGAGCGTTTTGCAACGAAACAACGATATACGTAAAGGCTTTCGCTTCTCTATTTCCAACGAGACATCTTCATAGCTTGGGAAGGGAATAATTGGAGAAATACTAAACGTAGGACTTGTGTGTCATAAAAATAAAATGACTGAAAATGTCTATTTTTGGCAAATCAACAACGTTGATCGTTAACTCCGTGAACCCGATAAGACCTCCATTTTTTAATGTATTTCGACAGTCGCAGAGGTTCGCACCGGGCTCGAGATGATAGAGGAGACGACTGCCAGATGAAGATGGATGGGCACGTGATTCAGAAGCTGGTGCCGATCCGTAACGGCCCTCAAATCGATCGTTTCGGTGAAGGAAATACCGATCATCCCTATCCCCACGCCTCCGCTTCCGGGGACGGTGAGTTTCCACGATTTCCAAATCCGGGATTTGCGTCTTCGTCGAACGATCATCGCCAGACGATAAAATTCGATGCAGGTACGAGTTTTGGCCGTCAGAGAACCGGTAATAAAGACCCGGAAAAGGGATGAACTTGCAAATTCATCATTTTCTGACACTTTGTCAGCCATCAATTGCAGTAATGAAATCTGTAAAGCAGGATCGTTCAACAATGTTGTCAGTCCAGGAACTGAAACGTTGATACGACTCGTATAGCCGAAAGTTTTTAGGTTAGGTAACGAGTTTCAGCAATCAATTTAACGTACTAACGATTTTTTATCGGTCCATAAAGTAGCAGGATATTAGATAGGCTTGGCGGTATCTAGACCAGCTAAAATTTTCAAAGTCCCAAAATCTACTTACTACTGCGCATGCGCAAAAGCGGTAAATTTGAAACATGTGCGGTCAGAATGCGCAGTAGGCCGATTTTGAGAGTTGGCAAATTGTTAGTGGTCTAGAATCCGCCTAGCCTATCAAGTAAAAATAAATTGGTTTATCAGACTTTTGATTATTTGCTCCATACGATTTTCGATGATCGAAATTGTTTCACGCGTGAAATTCAGGACGTAGAAATATTGGCCAACCTAAAAATATCGACCTATACGACTTTCATCACGGTTTCATTTGCGACAAGCGATACAATTTCGGAACAAGATCGCGGGTTAAGGAATAATTTCCGTATGGAAAATCATTATGGATCACGTTTTTGCCTTTGCCGCGCAACTTGGATGATTGGGAAATAAACCCGAGAGCCTGGCGGCTGGTTAATTTGCGGTTATAATAAAACGCTCACTGTATTTATAATGTATGCATAACTTGTGGTTCAGGTTGTCGCAAGGCGATTATATATATATATATATATATACAAGTTATCATTTCTCAATACGTGCGATAACAAATTGAAAAAAGCCATCGTCGATACGTTATACGGTTTGCAGCATAACGATGCGAGTGAAATTACATGTATCGATACAGAGAGTGGCGGAAAGTTTTGTCGCGTGCTTTGGAAGCAGCGCAAAACGTTTTGAGACAAACTGATGCTGTTGCAGAAATATGCATGGGATATAAAAATCTATGAAGAACGCTAAAAGTCGATAATGGCTAGGAAAATTAATCGTATCGTTGCTGTTGACACTGTATACGGGGCGTTCCATGCCAAATCCGTGGGTTTCGGATTTCACCACCATTTTTAATTTCGTTGAAATTTTTGCCAAGCGATAATAGCAGTTCTAAATAATACACCAGGTTACTTGTGTCCTTGTTTCTTCTTACGAGCAAATGTCTTCTAGTCATGCAGGATATTCGAGCCTTTTTATCACGGTTCGTCCAGTTTCAAAGTTCCCAAAAATTGCATTTATTAGTTTCAGAATTTCAATACCGATTTCATGATCGAGTCGTTCTTATTTTTTCTCAATTTTAGCAGACTCTGAAACTTTTGCCACATTACAAATTTGAAAGCTGCTCCGAACAATAGAAGATAAATTACCCCATTCTACAGAGAGTGACTTTGAATGATCGAAACAAAAAGCTCGATTATCCAAATCTTTTTGATAATCTTCAGAGACAAGGACGAACTATTAACGAAAGTTTCAAATATCGACAGTTAAAACGTATTTACGGCGAGAGAAATAGTAACAGCAAAATCGTAAGAATGTCTCGTGTGTAATTTAACACCGCGATGAATGAACTGTTCAGTTTTCATCAATGGATCGCGATAATCATTCCCATTAACAATTCTACAGAAGTGATTATGACCTTATGGGTAGGTATCGATCGTTCGAAATAGCAGGTTGCTTACGTACATACAAAAACACGAAAAGAAATTGCTGAAAGTTGGTTTGAATATTTTTTCAGGAGTTACGTTCTATTACGGTTTTCTTTTTAATTATTTTTTTTTTTTTTTACTTCAGATAATGTTTCGAAAGGATAAAAATACAGATATTGGATTTGATTGCGAGACTAAGATGAAAAAGAAGATCATTAATTGCGGAACAACAAACAATTATTGCTACACGCTGATTGATTATAGCATATTATTTACATAATCCAGTCGAGAAACGCGATGAAAGATCGAATTTTTCAATGCATTCTCTTCTTTTCGCGGATACGCGGAGAAACATCGAGAATAGATTATTTCATCATCGAAGCTGCGGATCGAGGGGTCAAGGCCATATGCCGCACATTAAATATCTGCATCCGCATAGGTGGACACGCATCTTACATATTATATGTGCGCCATAATCCAAGTACTGCAGTTTGCGGTTATTTGCTGCTGATATACTGCGTGATGTAACGCGCATTGAATCGCATGCACGACACTTCTGTACGTCCAATTTCAAGTTTGATTCACGTTCATCCCGACGACCGAATTAGGGAAGCTTGGGGTGTACAGTCGGATTGAAAAAGTGTTTGGAAAAAGAACGTGACGAAACAAAGCTTTAAGGTTATGTAGTACTCCTACCCTTACCGACCGAGCAAACTCACTCTTCTTCTTCCTATCCTACATTAAATGAACAAACGAACGGAAACGGTTCAAATTTCGACGCTGCATCGTTTGGTTGGTAAGGGTAGAAGTACTACGGTCAGATTGAAAAGTTGTTGGAAAAAGAACGTGACAAAACAGAGCTTGAGGGTCACGCAGCACTGCTACCTTTATCGACCGAGCAAACTCACCCTTTTTCATCGTTTTCTATTGTAAATAAACAAACGAACGGACAGGGTTGAAATTTCGACGGTCGATCGCTCGGTCGGTAAGGGTAGGAGTACCGCGTGACTTTTACTAGTGGCACTGAAGCTAATCTAGTTACATTTAGTTGTAAAAGTTTCCGCGATTGAGGAGAAAATATGGAATATTGTGATTTATCTGACGCTGTTAATGGCGAGGCGTTTACAATTGAAACTTAGCGTTGGAACGTTTTTATCTAGATCACAGAGCCATTTTTCATTCGCATTCAACTTGATCAGCTTCATTTTACCTGTTTAACTTTCGTCCGTCATGTTCATCTATCCTTAAATAACTTCTGCTGCAGAATGAGCGAAGAAAATTAGGTCGCCATTTATTATTCCGATTATTAGGGTTTGAGGTTAGGATCGTTAAATCCTTTTTCCGAAAAATCATTGTTATGGGAATCGGTGATACAAAAATAGCTAACTTTGATTTGTTATTCAATCGCAAAATGGTCGCAAATTACGTATTTAGCCAATTATTACATCCGTAGGCTAAGCGGGAAGTTTTTTCTTAAATAGAAGAATGGAAATTTCTGGACTTTTAAACAAATGCTTGGACGTATGAATGATTGACCATTTCAAATCGTTTCCAAATTCTTAATAAAATCAATTCTCTTCAAAATGCAATGGTTCACTTTGTTCAAATTACTATTTCCACAAATTTCCCGAAATACATTCTTCTCAATCATGTTTGCATCGTTCGATATTTCATTTGAGAACATTGAACCGATATTGATCGTGATCAACAACTGATAAATATAATAAATAATCAAATAAAATCCGTCTCGGTCAATTTCGTAGAAATCGTTCTTCTATACGAAACGTTTAGTCATCGTAGATTGAAACGGAACAAATCTGATATATTTTCGTCATATTGGAAGTAATTTTAAGCGAAGCAACATCGATTGTATCTATAATCTATCTGAAATTTTCAAAAATGTCTTCGTAGCTCTCGAATAATAATAATTCGATAAATGCTCAATTTGCCACTGATTTTTTCCCTCCGAAAGCTCTCTTACTACGTCTTATGACGTTGGATAAATTCGTTTCGACTAAATTTCAACACGCATAATATGCATTTGTACGTACCTACAACGTACAACATACGTAAAACTGTTTGGTTTAAATTTGTCATCCGACGATTAGCTCCGTAGATTGCGGAGCATATTCGAGGCCTAAATCCACACCGACACATCCATCGCTTTTCCAGACTGCCGATCCGTAATTGTGTTTTCCTTTCGATAGCTTAGGTATTTCCGATTAGGTATGTCGAGCGAAAGCAATTATACGCGTGAGAAAGACGAGTCTACAACGGTGTCTGTTTCTTTATTGTGTGCTCGCGATCTGTTTGTGTTCCTCCGACATGCGCTCAGCTACCGTTGTTGTAACAGCGTGGCGTCAAGCTCTGTCGTAGATATGTAACACACGTATTACAAACCGCGGCCAAAAACAAACCTTCTTACAATATTTCATGCGTATATGTAATATGTGTGTGTGTAGGTACGTGAGTGCGTGCTGTGCTCATTTCGCCGAGTCATACTTGGGTCAATATTTTTAAGGATAAGAGATAAGAAAATGTCGATAGAACCGAACCAGCTCGTATATTATACCCCTATAATAAATAATATTATATGCAGGAGCCAAGTATTCGTGTATGTAGAAATAGGAGCGGTATAAAACTTTTCTTTCAGCTTTCTTCTACTCTGTTTATATTGTTATAAGCTGAAGAACGGTATTCCTCACGTATTTTGTCATGCGAAAATAACAACGATGATAACAGGGTATCGAGGGGAAAAACTTGTCGAGGAAAATGACGAGAGGAAAGAAGAAGTAGTGGAAGAAGAAGAAGAAGACGGACTATCTTTATGTCATGACGATTATTCTGTTTATGAAAATACCGTGGGATTGAGCTTTTCCAAGATCTTTACTCATTCGTATAATTACACCTATTCTTCCCCATTAATCAAACGTCGGTTTCATTTGCAACGAGCGATTCTGTTGCTTCGATTCGAATAAATCATTGACGGTTGTGTTTTAATTAATAGCGGTAGCGACTAGTTTAAAAACAATCAATGCGTCTATTAATCGAGTCTAAAAAAATAATGGAAAATAACCCGGTTGAATCGGTAAAAATTTATCGATTGATCGATCACTTTGTGGTTTTTTGAAACGGTGCATTTTAAACCAAAATTTCGTAAATTTCATTATGTAATCTTGATGACCTAAAAGTTTTTTGATAATTTAATTATATTATTATTATATGAAATAGGTATCTCAGCAAGTAAGACAGTGATGATAATTGATACTTCAATCGTATGAATTGATATTGCATTGCGTCTTTGATGAAAATAAAAAACTACAACCGATTGTGATGAAAAACAATCGAGTCGGTCGATTAATCGAGTTTGAAATATAGTTGGGAAAAAAATAATCGATTCATTGGATAATCGATTATTTTTGGTCATTCTTGGCATTTTTCAGTCTGCTCGAAGATCTGTAAAGACGGAAATACGATATATAACGAAGGTTTGAAAGTGAGTCGCGTTGAATTTAGTCGAAAAAGCATTCCCTCGGAATAGAAAATTGATTTTGAAAAATCGGTTTTGGAAATGATTAAAAAATTGTTTAAAAAAAATCCCTGCAATTTTACTCGCGATATTCGTAACAATAGTAAACACGAACGAATTAACGAACGTTCCCGTCATGGTTTGGAAATAAATCTGAGAACGCAAATTCTAAGAACGCAAACTAACAAGATGTAACGAATAATTTGAGAAAAGTTTCTACAAAAAAGAAAAAAAACCTATCACAATAACGACCCAATTGTTGTTTCCGATATCTTCGAGCTTTGCATTCCGTTCGACGACCAGATCCTCGAAGCTTTTTCGAAAAACAGCAAGGAGGTCCTACACTGTGACAAATGTAGGTAAACGACGGAGAATTCGAAGCGAGCTTGCAGCGAACAATTCCAGTCAATATCTGCAGCTTATACGTTATGCGGAATTGGTTGCACCGCGACATTTGCAAGATAAATGTTTGACGACTAATTAACCGAGGCTCGTAAAACGAAAACCGCGGAACTTGGCTGCAGCAGGATAAGTTGATGATATAACATTGTCATTCCACCTGTTGAATAACATAACCATTAAGATCGTAAATTTTGTGCAGATACGTAATTTACCGCTGACATAGCGACCTCTTCTTCTCTCTCTCTCTCTCTTTGTTTCTCTCTGGTCTTTCTTGCACTCTGCTAATAACTCACAATCTTTCTATACGTATAATGATATACTTACCCGTGTGGCTCAAATTTCGCCAGGACATAAATAAAGTCAATCAATCAATCGATATTTCTTATTCCCACAATTTCGTCCAGTTTACAACATCTTTTCCACTCACCATACGTCAAATCGACGTACATTAAGATAATATATTGCTCCTACCTTTACCGACCGAGCAAAGTCACCCTTTTTCTTCTAATATTAAATAAACAAACGAATGAAAAGGGTTCACGTGTCAAAAAACCACACATTTTTTCCACGAGGAACTTTCCTGAATTTCGCTACAAAAAAAACGCCGTCGATATTTGAACCCTTTTCGTTCGTTTGTTTGCTTAATACAGGAAGAAAAAGGGTGACTTTGCTCGGTCGGTAAAGATGGTGGTACCACATAACCTTAACGCACATTTTACCTTGCCTTGCGCAGTTTGCATCATTCTCTTCCTGTTTTTTTTTTTTTCTTTTGGTTTTTTCATCACGTCGTAATTATAGCTAACAATTCTACACTAAATATCAATTTTACTACCTCTTAACTGCCAGTTTGTCTATGCAGGTAACGACAGTTGTTGAACAGTGAATCCGTGCTGAATCTAATCAACCGGAGTTAATTAACCTGAAAAAATAATCCACGTAATTTCATTAAGTGCGATTGCGTGCAGAGTAAAAAAAAACGACGGAGAACATGTAATAAAATTTCTATATCGATTCTATCGCCTTACGATCGGTAAATTTAGAATAGACGTTAACAATGTTGTAACTTCTTTCTCTCTGTACATACAATATATGTATATATATATATATGTAAGCGTAATTAACAATATTCTAAGACGTCAGAATTGTTATAGCTGTACGTAAGATTTCACCTTGAATATTCGTACAAAAATGAGGAAAATATCAGGTAGGATAGTTATAAAAGTTCGACTGTGCGATGTGTGCACGGTGACGTATTTTTCCTCGTTGTTACTTTTTTTTTTTTTTTATTTTACGTACATTCAAAAGCACTCGTGACACGACGGCAGCAGACGCGGTCAACATAATGAACGTATTAATTTTTACACGTTTGAATAAGAAGAGTGTCACGAAAAACTTGGGAGGGAAAAATTCTTTTTCGCAATGTATCATTACAGTTTTTGCGGTTTCTGCAACAAGCTGCGGCACATATTTTAGTAACACAAATTCTCTAGCTAGGTTCAACTTTAACGTCCGTTCAGCGTTTAGTAAATTGTATTATATTCAATGTCAACGTGTAATTAAAACGTAAGCACGCACAATTATAGCATTTATAGCATTATAGTGCTGTTTGTGCATATTATGTGTTTAACACTCTGCTGCAGGTTTATTGCCGCGATTATTTAATTACTCCGGCCTAGAAATTTTCTATAATTTATTTCTCAGTCGTTATATCATCGAGATCAGTTTTAATGTAACAGTGAAAGAAAAATTCGTATCGTAAAATTTTTTGTAAATACGCGCACTTGAAACAAACGTGTGTAATTATAACTATAATTTAATTATCTTCCGTGCAGACAAGACTTGTAAAATGTTGCTGAAAATTCTCCTCTGGAATGTCATTTTCGAAACGATTATCTCTGCAGTTTTTCTCCGTCCAACTTTTTCATTCTACCAATTTTGTAATATGAATTGTTTGGGCAGAAAGTAAAGTCCGCAAAAAGCAAAACATTCGGAATGTTTAATCTCTGGTTGTTTATGATCCGATTTTAATGCTTTTGGACTCATTTTGCTCGCTAACAAAATCCCAAAAATTATCCGAAGAACGTTAAACAAATCTGAAGTTGTGTAATCTCATCTGTTGGGAAATAACGAATTTGCAGATTTTCTCATCAAAGTTTTGGAAAATTTTTGCGTTTTAATTATAAAACCTTTTCTAAAATAACCGATTTATTGTATCGTAGCTGATTAAAAGAACGCGGTATTTATAATGAAGTCAGCCGTATCTGTACATGCATCCAAGATTATCATAGTTGCGAGAAATTTTTCTCGCCTGCAACATTGATTAATAGTGAATTTTAATGGGAACTGAAAAACTCGGTAGGTAAATGAATAATCACGTCTACATAACGAAACCGTAGCCTGAAAACGTATTTGTTTATTGTATAATTATCAGCTGTGTTATTTCTAGAAGCCGTCGGTTATTAACTCGCGGTACTGACCTTAAAACCGAAAAACGAGGCTCGATGGAAAGTGGGAGGGATTATAAAAGTCTTGAGAAACTGGTTTCCATCGATGAAACGGTTATTTATGCAAAACCGCGTTTTTCTGTGCTCCCGAATTTTCGATTTCGAACACATAATGATGACGCTGATGAGACATAAAAAGATCATTGATTCGTCGTCAATAATTTATACAAATTTCATCGCGTCACGAATCTTTCGATGTTAATATTTTACAGACAACGCCTGCGGCGCGAAAAAGAATCGATGGACATTTTTCACCCTATTTGCAAGAGTCTTCAATCAACAACGCGCCATTTCCTCAACGCTGTATCTAATTATTGTTACAATTGCTGCAAAAATTTTTATAACATCGCTAAACGACTTGTGGGTAAAAAAAAAATTAGCACAATTTTATTTCATCCAATTTATTGTTAGTATAATATTCCGGAGAAAATTATGTTTAAAGAAGTTCACCTCGCTGCAAAATTAATTTCGTTGCCATTTTCAACAATCCTTCGTAACGTGTAAAGTACAATATGAAAAATAATTGGTAAAAAAAAAATAATAATAATAACAATGACGATAATATTCGGGATTATTGTTCAGCGAAATATAATCGCGAATGAGTTTTATTTTAACGACAATCGTAAGGCCAGTATCGAAAGTTTGTAGGCATTTACTAACGTAACGTTCGGACAATTAGAAGATATCACGAATTACTCGGAGGATGTTTTTTCTTCATCCGTAGATATTAGAACAGCGAAAATTATAGTGAAAAATAAAAGATTACGCGGCAAATTTTATACGTATAAATGCAATACGAATATACAAATAGTAATTGGTCGAGACAGTTTTATCGCAATGTCAATTTTTTTATCGCACCAATTGGTGGATGTAAATCCGAATTGTTGAAAACGAGTATCGGAACTGTGTATCGGAAGTAGAAAAAATCTGCCAAAATTGATCGGTGTTGAAACAACGGCGAAGAATAATTCGGCTAAAGTAGCGAAGAACAAGGAAACCTGAGGGACACGCTTTTAGCACGTGCTTGGTAATCGTAACGGATGGCGTGGAAGCCAGCGGCTCTTCATCGGCGTCTTGCTTTATTATTTACACCGTGTAACGCGTGCTGCGGACTCTCAGACAGCCGTAATAATAAACTTGTATTTAATGTTATAACTCGGCGGTAGATTTATTATACATTTTACAAGCAAGCCGAGAACGGGTCATGCGATAACCCCGCAGGTCGATGGGATCTCGGATAGACGGGCATACCGGTCACGTATAACGCTCAACATAAACGACGAATCGAATCGCCGCGAGCTGGAAGCTGCTTCAAAATTTACATGTAAGCGGAATCCGAAAAGGGAGAAGGAAAAACGCTTCGGAAATTAATGCCGAGTCAAATTTTCTAACCAGTTGGTATTCGACGGTTTTTCGGGTCGCCGATTGTGAATCGGAAATGGGATTTTAGAAAATTCAAAATGGCGGATCCAATATGGCGGATGAAAGTTTTTAATTTCATCGAACACGGTCGAAAAACTCTGTGCAGGGGTTTTCGAAATCTGATCTCAGATTCGTAATCAGCGACCCTAAAAACTCCGGGACAGAGTTTTTTCTACGGATTCGATCGAATTTGAAATTTTTTTCAGCCGTATCGGCGCCGCCATCTTGAATTTTTTTTTCATCCCGTTTTAGATTCGCAATCAGCGAACCCAAAAATTTACAATTGACGTAAAGCGTGTACATGCAGTGTAGAGGATTGAATTTCTCGGAAACAAATTATTCCTTCAATTGTCACGATTTTTATCAATAAATTTGTTTCTAACAATAATAATCAACATTATATCGCGATAATTACTCCAGAGTATTGAAAACCTGTCAGTATTCCATCAGAAATAACAAAAAACTGCAAAGAAGTGTGTTTTCAAAGTTGTCTAAGTATACAAAAAATGGATACAAAATCGGTGGTAAGAATACTTTCCACTGTGACTCAAAGGATTAATCACGTAATGGGAAATCAATATTAGCAAAGTCGAATAACACAAGCCAATGGTAAGTCGTAATCAAATATTTTACGTTTTTGTTACATACGATTCCGATCTTTTGACCTCGTTCCTTCTTTTTTTTTTTTTTATCGTAAAGATCTCGCGGAAAAAATTTCGCTAGTAGTTTGTATCAGAATAATCACATTTGTACGTTATAATTTTGTTATTCAACGTGAGATTTGTTAAACGTTCTTTTAAACAATCTGTTTGACAGTTGTAAAATTAGCCTGAAAACATCAGAATCTAATCAGAAACAGTTAGAGTTTCATCATTTCAAACATTCTAATTATAGAATAATTCATTGCTGAACATATTCGCTGGTATTTTTTTTTTTTTTTTTTTTACACGCTTAGAGTTTTTCCACCGACCTGGGATCCAATCGCATAATTCAGAAAGGTGAAACGAATATGGCGGGAAAAGAATAAGAGGACTGAAAATTGGTTTATTCCAAATTCATTACACATTGAATCGTAGTACGTAAAACATCTGGAAATTAATTATTATACCGATAAAATCAGACGATTTTTAGAATCCACTCGGATACTTTTAATTCGCAGTATTTAATCAGCGATTTTGAATTTCCCGACGTTAAAATCAGGAATCAGAGAATCGTTGTGCCTTAAAAAAAAAAAAAAAAAAAAAAAAAAACTCGAAAAATATACTCTATAATTATACACCCTATATAATGTACTATAATTCTCACTTATCGATTATTATACCCAACAGATTTACGATCGATAGAAAAACCCCGATGAGAATGATTTCTAAAATTTTCTACAAATTATTAAGGAAATTTTTTACATTTTCAAATTGTTTTCGTAAGAAATTATACATATTTATAGTTATGAATAGAAAAAGCTATGCGTGTTTACAATTGTGTATAAAATAATACGAAATGTGTTAATTTCTGTGAAAATTCGTAGTGGTAGAAATTTTCACGAGGAAAAGAATTTCCTATTTGCATCATCTCGTCATCAAGATATTTTTCACGTATTTGTTGAAAAGTTTCAAAACATCCTCAGCGTTATTACACAACCGATCCAAACCGTTATCTCAAATTTCTATACCAAACTAAAGAGCGCGGTAAATAAAATGATATAACAAATACGATTAGATAGATTATAACGAGAAATGTAGGCCTAATTTGTTTTCGAATTTTATTAGCAATGCGCACACATTATTATTAATGCTGTATAATTTTCACGGTACATATTGAAAATCGTTCGATTAATCGGTTGTTAATTGGTTAATTGATCGAAAAGTTTACCAGAATTGCACCGATATTTTACGATGGATGAAAGTTAAATAGAAAATTCTGCAAAATTCGTCTCGAAAAGTTTGAAAAATTTTGATACATCAACACTGGACGTTATACGGAGACTTTGATTTCCACATGCATACCTAATATATGAATCAGTCAGTGTCGAATAATGAAATGTATAAAAAAAAAAGAAGAAAAATGACCTCGTCTTCCGCATAATTTCGCAGTCTCGGCTATGCAACTTAAAACTCAACAAAGTGCTCAATTTCCATGCAAGTGCGATCGTCGCGGTTGATTGGTAAAGAAAAAAAGAAAAAAAAAAAACATTAAATAACAACAATAATATTCAAGAGGCGAGTGTTTTTTCCCAATATTCGAATCTTTATTCGAAACTCGCGCGATAAGCTTTCAGCTTGTAAAGCTCTGTCTAAAAAGTTGGACAAGGTCGATAATCGATCAATCGCGATTCGAGCGGTATAATAAACTGTGAAAATGACTTTGTTATATTTATTGTCGACAAAAGTATACTCGAATATGGGCGAAATAAATGTTCCGTTATTATTATCTAATTTTCGTTGAGCCAAGTACGATTTGTCGACTATTAACAAATTCCTATCAATCATTATTTGGTTCTCTCTCTCTCTCTCTCTCTCTCTGTCTCTTTCTCTCCAGTGGCGTAGTTATGCCACCGCTACGGGGCCCCTGATTAAAGGGGCCCCAAAGTCAGGCCCCAAAAAATAAAATAAAAAGAATCATTTTTATTTAAACGATTTTTCAACGTCGTTCATCAACAAAAAGCAGCTCTACAATTCCACGAGAAAAAAGAAAAAAACAAAGTATCGTGATTCGAGCTATAAAACTTTTTACGTTGAATATAAATCTAACAATATTTTACACTGGAATGTCTCGTTATTTAACATATCGTTTTTTTTTTTTTCTACGGCGATTTAAGAGAAAATCCGTATTATTGTGATAAATTTACTCTCACGTATCGAAATAAACGTAGACATTTTTCATTTTTTTTTTTGCATCGGGGCTCATAAAGTTTAGTTACGCCACTGTCTCTCTCTCTCTCTCTCCCTCTCTCTCTCTCTTTCTCCGTCTCTCGTGGCCGGAGTTCTTATCTAATCTTAACGGTACAAGAATGGAACCTCATAATCCTGACCTACGTCGATTCGACTCGTCAAATTAGGCTCCGAAATTAGCACGTCTGCACGTGTCGTTGCGATCAATTTTTCCCGTATCGTCGAAATGTCAAATTCGGCGTAACGATTATTGCAGGATGTAACTGACAACGAATGAAAATGTATGAATTAATCTTCGAGGCGATGCAACCGCGGATTTAGGCCGTATTACATACACGAATATCGTATCGCCGACTGATCGGAAATCGGTTATCGATGAAACAAAACGGAGTTCGAACCTTTCGCTTATCAGATTTTTAAATTGATAAGGAAAACTTCTGAGCATGGCCATCCTGCATAAAAACTCTCGGTTACTCTTCACAGCCCTGCGATCGTTTCGTGTAAAAAAAAAAAAAGAATATTTCAATATTTCAACACCGCGATTTTCTTTTTTTAATTAATAGTCGAGGGATGTCATCGTGGCGGTATAACGTAAATACAGAATTCCGATCAGATTTTACGGTAGCTTCAGCCGCCATCTTTAATCTATGCTTCAAGTCTCGGAAAATATCGATTGTACGCAAAAAAAAAAATTTGCAAGGAACAAAAGCGTGGCGTATCAAATTTCCCACGAGTTTCAGCCGCGATAATATTTGGTAAACGATTTAGAAATTGGGCGATTTATTTGGCAAAAAACAAAGTTTCCCAGAAATGCAAGATGGCGGTCAAAGCTTCTGTATTTAGACTAGAAATAATTAGTGAGAAAGAAAACAGTCGTACGAAAAATATTGCAATTTTAAATATCCATTCCAGCTGGACTATCGATATTTTATTTTCCTCCTCTTCTTCGTTCTTCTTTTCTACCCTCTAGAACAATTGTTCCAGACTCGTTTATAGATCAAATTAGAAGCCCGCAGCATCTATAATGCGGAATTGCATAACGATTATAAACGATCCGACGAAGATATATCGCAATTCTTCTCATCGATCAACTACTGCATGCTTATATACGTGTGTCTCTGTGTTAAATCTAACATTTTTACACTTATGTACTTTATATGCAAGTTGCACAACGAAACTTACGGTTCAGGGGCAGAAGTTCTGGATTACGATGATGATTACACGCGTTCGATCGGTTGCGAACATACGCTACAGACTGCAATGATTTTTTCACCTTCTTCTTCTTCTTCTTCTTCTTCTTCTCCTTTTTATTATTATTATTATTATTATTTGCCAAACGAGATTACAGCAAACACTTTTGTTGTTTGTTTATTTTTTTCTTACTTTATGTGAAAATAACCACGCTCTATAAGTAATTAGCAAAACGATTCAGAGCCCACGTTGAAATTGGATTATAAAGAAATAATGTGTGAAAATAGGAAATGCGGATTTTGGAATTTTGGAAAATGTTAGTCAGTATAGAAGGATAAGAAATTTGTTTAATTTGCGTGTGGTTCTTACGTACCATTTTACACGCGATTCTCGGTGAATATATCGTAAAATTGTAATTATTCAAAGACGCTTCCTCATTATACCAACTAGTTCTCAACACAATTTTTCACGATAATCAATTTCAAGGCTCGCGTTTCGGCAATTTCTTATCCTCAGCGCGTGCATATATCTTAAAGGTATATTCGAGTATACGTACGTTTAAGTATTTATGTACATGTACTCGTGGTAATTGGATGAATAATGCTGCTCACGGCTATGCGAGCTTAATATTTGACATGTCGCATAATGGGACCCGAGTATTTAATTTCATGCAAATATATCCACCATATAATTAATTATTTCACGTAGAGTCAGTCGTTTTTATTTATCTATTTACTCTCCCCCCATTACTTACGGATCATATTTCCCAGTTTCATAGAATTTCCGCAAATCCTTCAATCTTCGGTATTTTTTTCCCCCCTCATCTCTTTTTTACCCATCAACCGTTCATACTAATTTCTTACTCTGTGCTGTACGTATATTTGTTTATAACGTACTTACGTCAATTCTTCCATACCCTGAATTTCTCCGTATGCTAATATGTATGTATATATATATATATATGCACATTTATTAATTACTACAGTCGTTTATTCGTTTCTTCAGTTTCCGTACATATATCTATTTTCTTTTATTTTTCCTGTACTTTGTTCCACCCTAAAGTATGTAATTAAATATAAGGTTGAAAAAACAATAACCGCAGGTTTAAATTACGTAATCAACGATTCACGACGCATCGTCTTATGTTAATCACACCGTAGACGTTGTATCGGCTGCACAAATCAAACAACTCGGACTTGCCAATAATTTAGTTACGCGTGTTTAATCGTATTCAAAATCTGCGGAGGATCTTCAACTCGAACGTCAAACGACGAAGGAGGCGAAATTCGACCGTGAAAAATACGCCTCTGCGTACGTATTCGATAATTATTTCGATACTTGACCGATACTCCGAAAGATTTGAGAAGCAGAAAATTTTTGCCTATTTTCGAGTAACGTGAGTTATTTTTATTGTGATGAGAAATTCGTTTTACAGCGAAGACAATTGTTGACGACGAATATTGAATCTTTGAGTTTTTATACTCGCTTATAATATCCAAAATCCACGCTGTTCGAAACTGATTTTTTCGTGTTTAGAGTATGGGCAACATTTGAATACGTGAAGAAATCTGAACAACTTTCTCGGTCGTTAAAAACCGTTCACACCGATCGATCGGTAATTGCGTTGAGAAATCGAGAGTCTCGCCAATTCCAGACGAATTTGGTCTTCGAGTTAATCGTAATGAAAACTAGAATACACAGAAAATGAAATAGTTTGGTTCGCTAAATATTCGGAAGTATTGTCGCCGTCATTTTGTAATACTCGTTTATTATATAACATAATATCTGTACATTTTACAAGGACGACGGTATAAATCAGAGTATAAAATTCCCTGATATCCAAAACCGATTTTCCCAAAATACCAGTCATTTTTTAACCATTAATACCTATTATCATGTTTCGGTAATGGTAATGTAAATTCTCTTCAAGATAACTCGTCGACAATGGTGTAACAAAATTAAGGAAACATCGCGTCAAAGTGAAAATCGAAAAATGATTCATTTCATCCGAGACGAATTAATATTCAATCCGTCGTCAATTATTAACAATAAAAGCGAAATAATTTTTACAGTTAAAACATAAATATCTCTCCAATAATATTTCCCTAACTTTGATGAAGATTCCACTCATATTCACAGACTTTTCCGGACCGTCAAAAAAAAATTTCCCGACAATCCCCTGATTTTTCTTTTCCGTCGCTAGACCGTTATTCAATAACAAATATCATTTACGTTCGAGTTTAAAAAATTTCGATTCCTCGAACAAAGAAACCTTTCGGCTTGTCTTTACGGATTGAATTTTTCTTCGCAACCCGGCCGAACAACTGTTATAGCAAACGCATAATTTCGTGAGTTTTTGTTTTTTCGACAAGGTAAGTAGGTAGGATATAAACCGGTATTTATAGCGTAACGATAATTTCAAGTAATTGTATTATCTAAGATAACGATAATAATAATAATAATAATAAGTTGAGCTGAATCCATCGACGACTCTGATCTCCCGAGTCTCTCTCTCTCTCTCTCTCTTTCTCTCTCTCCCTCCCTCTCCCTCTCCCTCTCCCTCATTCTTTTTCTCTCCGGCTGCTGCCATGCGAGATTAGACTATCAGTTTAAAAGGTCCCCGAGTCCCCTCTTCGCGACTCTAAACCGTCTTTCAAAACTGAAACTCCTGGGGAAATCGAGCTAGTGTATCGACAGAGTCAGCGTGGAACGAATATTGGCCACCTCGGGGCTGCCGTCAGACTCACGCTTTCCGTCGCCGCGTTCAAACGGCCGCACAGAGAGACGCGGTTTTTGGTTTTTCGCGTTTTCCTTTCACCGGCTCTCGTCCTTAACGATCCGCGGAATACGAGTGAATACACGGATCTTATTCCCAGCGGTGGATTACGGGTACCTACGTCTCTTAAAGTGCAACAGATTACGGGCCGCTTGCCAAATCGTGCAATAATGCGGTTTGACGAACAGTTCTTCACTATGCTCGGTGGTAAGTGACGAAAAGTTAATTTCCCACATTTCCTTCTTTTTTTTTTTTTTTAATTTTCACTCCAATTTTAAAGGGTTCTTAGTCTTTTGATACTCAACACACGTTTCCGGACTTCAAAATGAATCTTGATCGATGTAAACAACCGATCGTCATTTTCTAATTCACGAATATCAGTGGATAATTTATCTGACTATTTTTTTTTTTTCACTCTCTCGCATGTTCGACCAAGATTACAGGTTGCGGATTTCCAAAGGTTTAACATTTGTCGACAGTATTGAAAGTAACGATAGTTTCGCAGTATTTTTCACATAAAAATATATTTTTTGTATACAATTCTGCATTGAATATCGATTGTTTCATTGACGGTTTCGTTTCGTCTCTATTCGTTATTATGAATATGAGATACCGCAGACAATCGTGTAATGACAAAGTAATGCGAACCTTAAAATGTAGACAAGTTTACTGGATCGATAAACGAGCCAAGAATTAATTGATTATTAATTATAACCTAACGCAAGTAAATTGTTTCGTTTACACCGTGGGTAAAATATCCAAAGTGTCCGGTCAAGCGACGGAAATTAATTTGAGTCTTGACAGCGTAGATATAATCTTTACAGATTCATAGACAAGGTATCACCTTGTAGTTTTTAATTGCTAGTGTACAACAGGGTAATTATTCTAAAATGTTCGTACACTGTGCGCACTGTTTACTCGTTCATCGCGATTACGGTATGATTATAACGTGAGCTGTATAACCTAAGAATTTCATATCTTTCGGTCGGTTGATTTTGATTGTATAATACTTGTTTGTTTGTTGTTTTTTTTTCTTTTATTTATTTATTTATTTATTTATTTATTTTTTTTTTGTTTTTTATAAACGAGATGATAAAATTGACTGAGAGACTGCTGCTTTTCTTTCATCGCTCCCATACAACGCCAGTGATGAAATGCGCAAATAGGTGCTGCGTCGTAATTACAAAGCGCTATTAGCGGTATCTGCGATATTAAATTACTCGCGATTGCTCTCGTTGCTTTAAATGACTTTTCATCCCCGCCGCGTGTAGTCTGTGCGGGAATGTGAGCATTACGAATGTACGGCCTTTAAACACACGATTATAATACAGTCGTATGTATACGCTGCCACGCGCTTATAGATTGTACGTAGTAGGGACAGAAGTTGCTGTTTAAGTATACGTATGCAAACTAGTCTTCGATGTGTAGATCTCGGATTCACAGTGAAAGCAATTTTCGACTATGCGTCAATCTCGATGTCTCGTGTGTCGATAATATTATACACATGCGAATGCGTTACGGAAACAGTGAGAGAGAGAGAGAGAGAGAGAGAGAGAGAGAGAGAGAGAGAGAAAGAGATAGATATATGGATAGATAGATAGATAGATATAGATAGACAGATAGATAGATAGAGAAAGAAGCATCCGCTCCTCCTTACTTCGAGGTAATTTTAATCTCTTTTTATTTAACAACTCTAAAGTATAATTCAATCTGTTTAATAAAGTTCCACTCGCGTCCGCTGTTTAAGGTCATGTTGTACTCCTACTTTTACCGACGGAGCAAACGATAGTATGGGTAGAAAAAGATTGAATTTGCTCGCTCGGTAAAGGTGGGAGTACTACATGATCTTGGGCTGTTCGAGGTTCGAATTTATCGTTGGTTAAAATTGTCAAAAATTCGCTATTATCGCGTCTAATGCGTATTATAACAAAGCATTTGATTCGCGACGAAGCTTGAAATAATCTCGAGCATCCCTGGCTTTTTGATAAGTTTTGACTTTGTTTTATAACCTCCGACGATTCATCATATTCATCCTGAGTTTCCGTGTAACTGAGAACCAGCCATTGTATTTTAAACGAGGAGAAGATTTCATCACGTAGTTAATTTCGCCAACCACTGTTTACAGTGATAATAATTATCTGCTACATCGAATACGTTTCGCTTATTCAATGAAACGTAAAAATGAGCACACAAACGATCTTCTTTCCGCAGGAGCACAAAGATATCGAAGTAAACATGTTTACGCCTGAACGGGTAATGGATAATTTGGAAATGTTCGTCTCGTTTTTTTTTTTCTCTCTCTCTTCGCGACCCTGCGATCGCCGTTCATTCATTTTCACTCAGGCAGATCTTTTTCGAAGCTGTTTCCCGTTTGCACCATAAGCTCCACCATACACTCGTAATAATCGACGCCTTAGATCGTAGCGATCCGATCATTCCAAGCGTACGTATTATGCATATCTGACTATTTCTCAATAGCCATTAAACGACACTGCATGGCCTTCCCTTATCTCCATCATGCATACACGATTGTCAGCCATGCTTCCTATGTATGCATATCTATGAATACGGCATTCCGAATGTCCATGACGCACCGACACAAACGCGATAAACAAAATCTTTTAGCCACACGGTTGCTATTCCAGTGGCTCCGTGTGCCGCAAAAACTAGGGGAAAAAGTGTACAGTAGGGTGGTTCGTTTGTTGACTTTTTTTTTTTCTGACGTGCCACTCTAAAAGTATGAACACAAAACAATAAACTTATATACAACAATAATTGCCACAAATTATGCCATTTGCCACAAATTTTTCGAGTGATACGTTAAGAAAAAAAAAAAAAGATTACAATGAGTCACCCTGGTGTATAGGTATGTCAAGGTATAAGGATCTTGGGTGTTTGCTCGACATATTGAAGTCGGGTGCAACATGCAAGCATCTCCAACTGCACGGGGACGCTGCCAGGGTCGCCAATTTCGTATCGAGAAAACAAAAAACAAATACAATTCGCCAAAGATAAGGGTGTAAACAAGAACCATAAAATAATACGGAGGCATTAGAATCCGCCTGGGTTCAAAGCTTTCAAAGCGTTATTCCTCAAAATGTCATTCGTCGAATAGTAGTCGCCGACTCTCATCGAGTAATCGTAAATAACAGTAAATGGGAAACATTCACGGATATATAGGTATAAAAGGGGCATAACTACGCTTTACTTGGAAAAACTTTGGGCCATTCAGGGTCGAGCCGAGGGATTTTACGGACACAAAGGCGCGTTATGCGCCTAATCGTTGACCGCGTTAGTCCCTTCGGCGTTGTTTTGACGAAAACAATTCCAGAATAGCCTGGCAACGCCGCATCATCGGGAGGATTCGCGTCTTTGTGACGCACGCGAAGTCCGCTCGACATAAAACGTGCATAATACGCGTAACGAATGTACAGGAATATCGCAGTGTCATTGAATGATCAACTCCCGGTCAGATGACTCAAAACAGTGCGAGTTGATGATCCCAGTTCCCAGTTTCCAAGAAATTTTCAGGAATGAAATCCAGAGTATGATCACAAATGATATTTTCAAAGATGCACATGACCGGAAGGAACATCCAAAGCGTCGATTCCTTTTTAGTGTCCTTTTTATTTAAAAGGGTGTCCTAGTCATATACCTCGAAATATCGAAATCCACGTATCTCAAATGCGAAGAAAAGCTTAACAGGCCCATTCTATACGTAATTCTGAACAAAAACACTCCAATCCATTTTTTATGTAACGTAGAAATAAAGAAATGGCAGGAATCCTACGAAATCGCAATAGTAAATTCGTGCCTCAATGCCTCAAATAAAAATGTATTGGAATATTTTACTTCAGAATTGTGTACAGAATGGGACTGTTAAGCCCTTTTCGCGTTCAAGAACCATGTTTCTGATATGATATTTGGAGACATGTACGTCAACGTCGAAATCGACCATAGCACCCGGTCGATTCTTAGCTTAAATGTATACACAAAACCTTTCCCGGGGGTGGATATTTGATGTACACAGTGTTCACGGATGCATGGAAAATATTGCCATATCGTATTTATGTGAAAGAGGATTTTTTGTGTGATCTAGCAATGGGCGCATGTTATAATGGGTCGTAAACTGCCTGACTCATTTTTACTTTGCGATAAAATATGAGATCCAACACGACCATAAACCGTTCACACATCGCTCGCACACTCACACATCGCTGTTATCGCTTGTAAAGCCGATGCTGATGAGTCGCTGTCACCATGCGGAGACAATGCAAATTACGCCTATTTACTTACGCGCTTATGTATTGTAACGTGGCATTTTTGATGCCCGTTGCAAGGGGCTCCTTGAACCCTGGGCGGAACCAAAATTTAGGAATTTCCGAAATTGAGTCGCCAAGTTTTTGCAAAAGAGCGCCAGGACTAGAGTCACGCATCCGAAACTACGAGAGGTGACGCCTTAGCGAATAGCGTAAGATATTTCAGGTTTTTTTGTTTTTTTTTTTTTATTTTTCGAGCTACATCAGCATCAGGCAAGAAGTCGACACCGAATTCGAGGAAATTGCGAAGTGGCGGACTAGAGACAATTGCGAAGGAAGGATGTCGAGGCTGCGGAAGGGGAGCCGACGCAGATCCCCGCATTGCGGGAATCCAAGGTGGACGCGATTTCCGCTGGCGGCCGGCGCGCCGCAGCCTCTCCCCCTTCACCCCGACTAGCGACGAGGGAGCACCACGCTCACCGCCAAGACGTCACGGAGCTGCGCGGAGGACGAGATTGCGATCTAGCTTCAAGTTCTGCGCAGCGATGCTGTCGAAGGTGCGCGTCGAGTTGCGCGATCGACGAAATCGATGACGGATCGATTATTGCGATTCTTGTGGGTATGACGTCACGTATGGGATGGCGTATCGAGATCCGTGTTGCGGCAGGTAATAGGTTTTTGAAACCGCTCTAGTTCTGGCGGTCGTGATAAGTAGTCACGTTGTGGGGAGTTTCGCGAAGTAATGGACTCGCCCGAAAATCGCGAGGGCAATGGAAAGGGGGTTGCAAGGATGTAGAAGGTAAGCGCTGCTTCTATCCCCGCGATTGAAATTCGAGCATAATTGCGAAAAGGCTTGCCGAGTAACGGGTAGCCGTTTTGGATTTGCGTTGTAGAGAAGTACCCGAAATTCTTTTGCCGATTCTTTTGCTTGATGACCGTAGCCTGAGTACGCGTGTTAGAGTAGAGTGAATTTTGAGTTCCTGAGAAAGTTGAGTAGAGTCACGGGTTTTAGTTGAGTCTTTCTCGTTAGTGAAATCAAGTACAGCCGAATTTCGCTGTACCGGGTCGAGCCGCGTTATCGGGTTTTTTAAGTGTCACCTCTCGAGTAGGTCGGGAAGTGCCGAATTGGAGTGCTCGGATTAGCGGATAACGTTTTGGATTTTGAGAAGGGCTGATTTCGGATGCGTTGCGATAGCGTATAGTTTAGGTTACGTTCGGTTGCGCCTGCATTGAGTTCCGTACCCGGTAGTTGAGATAATGTAAATTGAGATGCGTTACCTTGAGCTTGTGTTTAGTTGAAGTTAAATGTAGTGGTGCTTGCGCTTAGTTAAGTTGCCGTTTAGTTAAGATAGTGTTTGGTCGAGTTGAGATGATGTATAGTCGAAATTGCCGTTGCGTTGAGCAGCAGTTGAGACGAGGAGTTTGAGCATTGAGTTTTGGTTGCGTTTGAAATATAGTAACGTTTGCGGATTCGTTTAGATTTAGGGCAGCTCGCGGTAGCGTCGAAGCTCCGATTCGGGTGAGATCTCGGGTGAGATTGAGGACGCCGTCTGTTCGGTAGCCCGACGGCGCACCGTCGAATAATTAATTCTAGTTTCGGTTTCGAGCAATAATCGCCATGGAGAACAAATGGCGAATTTCCAAATTCAGAATTGCGTATGAGGATTTCGTGATCGTTGTGTGACATTTTAGTCAGGGAGCCGCGAGCTCGTTAGAGTAAGAAATAGAGTAGGTTACGTGTAATTTTCTGTTTATTTTTAGACTCGCAATGAGCGACTTTTGGATTATATTTTTTTTTGTTTTGTATCACCGCTATTGAGAAATATAAGATTTTATTTTACTTCTTTTGCTAAATAGCGCGTGTATTTCGAGTGTCTCTCTCTCTCTCTCCAAAAATTACCCCTCCCCTCTCCGCGGTACTGAGCTATCGAGCATATGCCCGAGGAATAGCGCATTAATGATTTCGAGGCGTGTTAATCGCGCCAGGCGCCCAACAAAACTTCGCGATATTGTTTTTAGATCCAAGGTACATCGTGGACGCCAAATTATTGTGCACGCGGTAAGTTCTCGGTCATTTTCTCCGAGTGACCGAGGAGCGGGAAAAATCCACGTCACAGTATGTATGTATGTATGTACTTCGGATTGTGTGTATATGTAGGTACCTATTGCAACCACGAGGATCGCATGTGCAGTAAGTCAGTTGCTGAACGGGGTATCATGATTGTGTTTAGAGGGGAGAAACAGTGATTCACTGCACGGTCACGAGTCACGTTTGGCGATAATACGCTTTTTAACCATTTATGCCTTATACATTATACATAAATGTATCATACGTGTATCAGTGTTTGTATCTATCTTTTCCGATCATCCCGTTAAGCCTTTCTTGACAACTTGCTCGATGTGCGAAGAGTTACTCAGCGGGTTTTAGTCATTTTTTTTTTTTTTTTTGATTTGGTAAACCCTAACGGAGATATAATTGTAACGAGTAAGGCTGATAAAGCAGCATTGGGCTTTCTGAAGGTCGTTCTGATTCGTTTTTTTTTTTTTTTTTTCTCCTTGTATACCTTTCTCTTGACTGCGAGAACATTGATACATCATTAATTTTGTCTTTCGTACAAGACAGAATCATTTTTAGATATACATATAGGTACAACATAACCTGCAGCAGCAGCTGAAATGTACTGATTAAAAATCAATTACCATACAAGGCACATTCACGTTTTACATATAAATAAATCATAAAGGTTTATGCACAGTAGCTATTCCGTGTTTCGGCTACAGGCTTATCGTCTCATATGCTTAATATATGACACGTCATACGTAATCGCTGTTCGATCCATGTGCTGTCTAATTCCAAAACATCACATCTAATTAGCCTGATTAGTCATTATGGACACTGTCCACATTCGTGCACACTCGCGCACACTGATTGTGAACGTAAATTATCCGACATTAAGTCTCCAGTTGAACGATCAACGGAAAGTTTAGCTGCAGTAATCTCGTCACGCGTCTTTGACACACACGCAGACACATACGTACACACAAGCATATTTATGTATATGATAGAAAATTGTCACGGTCTATTTAAAGTCGCGATATATATATACATGGATACACATTATCCACGCAGATGTGATCGATTGAGACAAAGTGAAAGAGAGGAAAAACTTATACCGGTAGATAACACAACAAAATTGAAAATATATCGCAGCTGTAGCTCGTTGCGCAAGATACAGATACAAGATACGGTATTTCTTATCTGCTGCAAGATCGGTTGATCGAAGAGTTTTTGCGCGATATTTTCAAGTGGGTATTAAAGGGTGAATGACAAGCAATAGCCGATAGACGGAAGAATTCGCCTCGTCAGTAATTTGGCACAATGAAATATCAAGTTTTTGGCATTGTTACGAGACAAAATTGCGAGCAAACAATTCGTGCCATTCTCCGGTTCGCAGTTTGACGCGGCTCGAGAATTGTCGAGTGTCGATAATGACGATAGAGCCAAAATAAAATCGCAAGCGAGCGAAGAGCGGCCATTTTGATTCTGTTAGGGGGTTCCACCGCCTCGTTACTGAACCGATTAGTTGAGGAAAGAAATGAAAAGTAACAAGGTAAAAAAAAAAAAAAAAAAAAAAAAAAAAAAAAAAAAAAATAGAAATTCACGCCGCCGAGTCGATTCGAACGGCGTTGTAGCAAGCAGATGGGTAAAACGTTATACACGACAGGGGAAAACCGCAGAGCTCCTGCTTTTAGAGGACTACGGTGTAACACGGTTGTGTGACACTTCCAAGTTGCCGAGTGAACGTGAGCGACGTGCGCTGGTCAGCTCGAGTCTAATCTTTGAGTGTAGATTGGTCAGTCGGTCTGTTTGCCATCCCCTCCAGGCAAAAGCTTGGCGGCAGGGCCGAGCGGCTAGTCGTCGTCCAACACTCGTTTACATCTGACATGCTTCAGAAGAAGAAGAAGCAACAACAGCAGCAGCAGCAGCAGCAGCAGCAGCGGGAGCAAAAAAATAAGAAGAAAAAAAGAAACGAGTTTCAAAATCCTGCGTGCAGTTAATCGTATGATTTAAATGCGACGACGCGAAGTTGGCAGCGTATTTAGTTTCGAAGTGACAGTTATCCGTGGAGGAGAAACGATCGCGCGTGCGCGTCGTTGCCTACTTTAAATCCGTGCGCGCGAAATTGAAAATTACGTATTCTGGATTGTGTAAAGAGAATTCGGGAGGATACACGGTGATGTGATACAATTTGTTGCTCTGACGTTCTTTGACGATACGTCGCAGTGATCGTGGTTTTTTCAAACATGATATCTACGGTGATAAAATCAAAGTTAATTTATAGTCGTTCGGTTATAGGTGATCATTAAACGACTCCAGATGTGTGGATTTATTATATAAAAGTAATTTAAATAATAACGGCCAAATTGTCCACCTAGGCGAGCCTATTAAAAACAAATTTCGATACAATCGGATAACAATTCCGTCGATCTGTGTGCACTCTACATAGATTCAGGCAAACGATAGGAGAGAAAAATGGGATTGTCAGGTACGTAAAAATTCTACGCGCATAACGCGATGTTGTTTCTACGTAATTAAAAGAATTTCGTCACACAAAGCGTTTGCGTGCGTATGCGAGTACGCGCGGCAGCGTCGCAACGACGACGATAAGACTTCTCGTCGAAGAATAAGGTAAAACAACAAAACTGTGAGAGCGTTCGACGAAAGGCTGTAATTAACTTGCAAATAGGTATCGACAAGGTGGCATTGGACGAATAAATTATTAACAGAGCGAGGAAAGTTCGTCTTCTTCTTCCTTCACTCCAGAATGGTACGTCACGCGGACAATTATAATATTACGCTCATCCGCACGTGATCATTCGTGCAAGCAAGTAGCGATCGTGGATTCGAGTTATCAGCGAGAATGCGACGAATCACGCTGCTGAAAACGTGTAACCACCAACAACCGACCAACGTACGCAAGGCTAATGCATATACATGGTGCGCGCATAATGTTCCAACCGGCCAACTAAATCCGTCCGACAAGTATATTCCTCGAGAATATTTTGCATATATTTTCATTAAACGCGACGAGTGCCGTACTCGGTTTACGCGGGTATTTTACAAGAGATTTACTATAACGCGGTATAATCCAAGGGACACCCCATCAATCTTTGTCAAACGCGCGGTGTTTATGGTCACCTTATGCCCATCTGCTTTCCAATTTTAATTACACTTGAATATGCATACAGGCAAAAACTCCTACCTGGCTAACTGTCGTATTTTTCACCTCACGTACGTACGAAATACGACGCACCGATCGCACCACGGAATCCCGGTTTCTGTTTGTCTATGATAATTATTTGCCAATAATAATCGAGGTACACAAAAAACTTGACCTTCCTCTAACTTCGCGCTGCTGCAATCAAACCGCAAATATTTTTTTTTTCACTGTTCCAAGATCAGCGTTGAATCATTTTATTTGTAACACTCAAAAATTACGCTCCGATTTAACGTTAGTAATATTTATACTCGCGGTTGAAATAATCAATGTAGTTTTTTTTTTTTTTTTTCCTTTACCAAGTAACCGAGGAAATGAAATGGCAATGAGGAGAAAATGAGGGAAAGAGAGAAGGAAATTTTCCGCAGAAGTGCTCGACGCAACATTTAATAACACGAACAGCAGTCAGACAAACCAGACTTCCGGATACCGTTGCCACGAATAATACGCGCGTGTGTTTGTGGATATAACATAACGAGAACTCATTAAAACCGGAAGTCAATTATTTCCCAAACCGCGCGAGTTCCAGATTATAACAACAACCAGAAACTGACGAATGACTCGGAATCATGCCCGCGAATTATAATATACAACGTACAAACCATCGGACATACGCGTTTCCTCTCAACTGACGCAACTTATGATATATCTACGTTGTACAAATGCGTAAAAGGATGTATAATGTATAAATTACAAATTCGTTAAACTCTGGTAAAAATTAGTATGGTGTGATAATTAAACGCATTGCCCGTACAAAGAAGAGGAAAAGAAACAAAGCTAACGAAATACAGACGTAGAAATAAAGAAATAAATCCTACGATTATCATTTTTCTTCGATTCTCGTCACGAGCAGATAAAAAAATTGTCACACACATTATATCGTTTTACCTCCTGTTGTCTTATCTTCGCAAAGTAATTTGTAAAAGAATCAGTGAACCGAGGAAGACCGACGAACTCTCCGCTTGATTACAGATATAAATCGAAGAAATGTTGAAATTGTGGAAAATCTGACGAAGAATTAGAAAAAAAAAAAAGAGAAGCATAAGAACACAACGAACCTGCAAATGTGTTGCGAAATATTTGCACGACACACGTTGTTACACGGTGTAGAAGGAGTACGCGCGTTATTTGCATTATTAGTGTGTACCTACAGTATTTGACGAGGAAATAAATAGTAAGATTTCTTAATTCTTGTTAATTATGAAAATCAACAAGTGTATCCGCGGTTTTACACGGACTCGTATAATGGAATAGATTGTGTGCTCAGGGCAAACGTTTGAATCAATTCTAACCCGTGAATTTCGTCATTCCGTACGAATTACACGTCTGCATATCTATGAAAGCCGTATCGATATTGTAATTTTATGTAATCATGCTCGAGTCGTTTCAATTCGCGGATAAAGAAATGATCGATACGTTGAATCGCGTGTGCGCGTGCGCAGCTTTGAAATACCTTCGAATTGGTATTTCGGTGGCGAAATTGTTTCTATTCCCATTTCGGATTTCCTCCGTAATTCGATCCTTGAGACAAAAACAAAAAAAAAAAAAAAAAAAAAACAACAGCCATTGCTTTCAATTCTACAGCTTTTACGCAACAATGCGTTATTACTTAAACGTTTTCGTTTTTCTTTCAACTTTTTTTTTTTTTTTTTTCTTTTTTTAATTTATTTATCATAGAAAACACTTCCTGAAATCATTCTCTCCGCACCTGCACGATATTGCGGTCGTTTTAACGTTGTGCGCGACACATTGACGCTGAATAAATTTCCGCGAAAATTGTGTTACGCGCTATTCAACGACAAAAAAGGAATCGTCGTGTTTGTTTAAACGCGGAGCACTGCGGATACATGTACACGCACGAATTACACGGGCATACGTGTAGAATTGAAAACTAATTGAACCGATTGAACCGAGATCGCGGTTAGAATAATACCAATAGAATCGTGGATATTATCATGTGCACGTATAATATGCGTAATATAAAGCATGTTCGTTCACGTGACAAAAGGAAATGCAGTTTCATTTCAATGATACGTGCTGCGGTGCTGTGAATAATTGTGACACAACGAAATCATGAGTCAGTTCTGCGATGAAACGACAAAGAGATTGCGGGACTGATCCTTCGAGACACGGGCGACATTGCAATTTGCACTCCGTTACAACGTGTACGAAACACGTGCGATATTTATAATCATCCGTTTCGTTATTCGATAGAATTATTCTTTCGTCTTTTTTTAAAAAAAAAAAAAAAAACCAAAAAAAAACACATCTCTTTAAAACGATCGGAGCGAGGTGACTAAACGAATGAACAAAAAGGAAGAGAAAAAAAAACTAACCGAGAAGAAACCGAATTTTTATCTCCTTCTTTCAAGAGGCAATTAATCGATCGTAAAAACGGTGCTTGAAATACGTTTTTTCAAACATGATTCGCGAATATATCGAAGAATGTGTCGATGCGAAATATGAGTATTTAAACGTACGTGTTATTTGTGAATTAACGATAAACTCAAAATTATAACTCGGATGAGGATAATTTTCGATATATTTTCCTTTCTAAATTATGCGTGTTTAGAAATCTGTAACGTGCCGCAACGTGCATATTGTAATTAGGTGTACATTTATCGGAACAGAGGCCCAGGATGGCCACTAAATCTTCATCGCGAAATTCCCTGACTTTTCCAAGTTTTCCCACACAAAACTTTGTAAGGTAACATTTAGGAATATTCAAAGTTTTCAAGAGAACCTTTCGCCGATGGTAAAAAACATTTGTATTCCATCTAGTTTGTCTAAAACTTAAAAAAATTCTGGGACGTATTTGTAGGGGGAAAAAAATATATATATATATGATAAACGATTCCCTGACATTTCCCTGGCCATTCCACAATTTCAGAATTCCATGACATTTTCCAAGTTTTCCAAAATTCTCTGACCAGTGGCCGCCGTGTAGACGTTTCACGAGTTGCGTGTCGCCGTATAATAATGTGTCTATACGTATAAACACACACACACGTACGTATATATTATCATGTACACACACGTTAGAAAGACTGTCATGCAGGTGAAAAGTAAAAATCCTGCCCGAAGGCAGAGATTGTATTATTAATACTCGGCTTAATCTCCGTGTCACAAACCGCCATCCATACATGCGTATGTGTGTGTGTGTGTGTGTGTATATGTATAGGAGGACACGTGTGGGGCTTTTGGAATTGAGTAAGACATAATTTCTGCGGGCGTTTCAGGTAAAATATAATCTCATACACGCACCTTAAATCGCCTGCGTTCTCTGTATATTATTACACGCATACGTGTATACATGTAATACGGACCCCGAGTCTTTCGTAATGAAAACCCTGCGGTATAAACATTCGTATAAAAGATAATATATTCACATTGTAGATGTTTCAACAATCCGAATACGTGGTTCTAAATTTTTCGGGTAATCAAACGTTGCATCAAACTCTCCTCGACTTGTTGTAAGATTGTTGTAACTTGGGGAAAACAAAAAAAGAAAAAAAAATTATCAAATCGCCGAATTGCAATGACGTATTAACAACTTCCGAGACACAAAGAGAGTAGGATAAACCAGTTTTCGTGTACGTGAAATCGTTTTTTTTTTTTTTTTTTTTTTTTTTTTTTTTTTTCTTCTTCTTTTCCGCCCGCGTCTCTAACGTTATATATTTATATGTTTGTCCGCTTATCTCGATCTCTCGCTGCATTTAATGCAGGTACGCACGTACACGTATGTATGCATATACATGCATGGATACGTTTATACCTACCGCGTTTTGCCTGTTTTGCCTGTATAATAAAACGACCAGAATACAACCAACAACCAGCGGTGCTTATAAGCATCTTTCATACGCACCTTTACTGTCATTATACAATCGTCGTCTCAGCGTGAGTCTCGAGGTGTCTATGAAAATGAATGTAAAAGTAAAAACCCAACAGGATGTGAATATATATATATATACTAGCAGCCCATCCCGGCTTCGCACGGGCATATAATAATATTAAGTAATAATATAAATGTTATTTTTCTAGAAACTCACTGTAAACATTGTGTATTTTCTTTTATTATATTATTATATGCCCGTGCGAAGCCGGGATGGGCTGCTAGTTATGCTGTTAAAATGTAGCTTATATGACACGTTCGTAGATTTACCATAGCAGCGCCATCTATTGATTACTTACTCAACCCAGTCGAAAGGTATCGACATCTGTTAGAATCATTCGGAGTTAACAGATAATTGTGACTGTCAAATAATAACAGACAAATAATTAGCAATATATTATAATTGCGACTATAATTTGAGATTTAAACTATCCTATCTCTCAAGTTGGATCGAACTGCACATGGTGTGCGTATTTTATTATAATCGGTTAAGTGGTTTAGGAGTCCATTGAGGACAAACATCGTGACACGAGATTTATATATATTAAGATATGTATATATATAACAGAAAAGCGAAAGAAGCTGAGAGATGAACGCGTGTATGAGATATTAAACGAATATTATACGTCAGCGTAATAAACGACGCTTTTTCAAAGTAATATATAACACGCGTTAAACCTATGAATATAGATAAATGATTGTTTTGTATATTGAAAAAAAAAAAAAATAAGAACAGAGAAACATAAAAAAATTACTTTCTATTTTTTACAATGTACATACAATGTATGATGTGTCCATTAAAGTAATGTGAATATAAAACTACGTGTGGAAAATGAGAATAATAACAATTTTACTAACAAAATATGTTCATATATTCGTCTACGTACAGACATTGTACGTAATATCGGATTGCCTTGAAAAAAAAACAAAGAAAAGAATATTTTTTTTCCATCTCCTGCCCATGAATTCATAGTTTACAACATAATATTGAACCTCGCGAAAGGAAATCGTTGTAGCAATTTTTTTTAAGCGATGCCGCATCGACATTTTTTTATTCGCCATTTAATCAACGCGTAAAGTAAATCAATTTTGACGGTTGGAGGGAGATAATAATTTTTCCATACAACGGAGGAAACTCTGTAAGCCGAGTGTTTGACAATTCGTATGTTTTCTTCGAATCGGCGCGTCGTAGATGATTTTTAATCGCACGATCTTCGAGGTATTCAACATTGCGTAAAACGTGATTTTTCGCTGTTTCGTAAAACGGACACCTAGAATAAATACCCAGCTTCGTCAACGAGCAAATGCTATTTATATTCAAATAATTCAAAGACTGACCCGTGGAAATTTTCGATGCAAAAATAGTATTCATCAAACCGAAATATTTATCTATAGTTTCAATTAAAATAATTCATCATTTTATTTTCGCGATAGGTTAAATCGAATTGTGAATTCAATGTATTTCATCTGTTTGACGAATATTATTCAACGCTTTGTTGTAACCAAGTCAATGAAGCTGGGCGTTTATCCTAATGGATAAAAATTTTTCCAACAGGTGAAAAACAACGTTTTGCGCAATCTTAAATATCTCGAAGATCGTGGGGTTAAAAATTTTCCACGACTCGCCGATTCGAAGAAAAAACGTACAAGTTTTCAAACGCTGTCGTAAAAACCTTCGTCCATTGTACAAAAAAAAAAAAAAATAAATAAATAAAATTATTATCTCCCTTCAACCGTCCGCGGAATTGAATTTTTTTACTCGTTAAATTAAATGGCGAATAGAAAATCTCGATGCAGCAACGCCTGAAAAAATCGCAAAGCGATTTCCCTTTCTCGAGTTTCAGTATTGCGTTAAAAACTATACGATTTCACAAAGCGGAAGGTTAAAAACAGTAAATGAAGTTTCTTTTTTTTCTTTATTTTTGTTTTTCTTTTTTTTTTTTGGAGTCAATCCAACATACGCTAGAATACGTCTATTTAGGATGTACGCACTTGGCTCTCTCACCTCGCAGCCTCTTTCCAAACACCAGCGTGTCACCTTACACAATCGGCAATATAAGTATACTTAAGTATACGCATACGTACGTAGGACAGAAAAAGTAATAATAATTGATGAAGCGAGTGTTGTCAGGGGTCGCGATAACTCGCATTATTATTCGCTGTTACATCACTCCTCGTTAATCAGACACGTGATACGTATACGAAGAGGTGGCAGAGAGAAAAAAAAAAGAAAAAAAAATTTGCAAAAAAATTACCGCAAGCACTTTCGATAATTCACTTTTCTCTTATTTGAACTCAGCTGTGACAATTTATTTTCCCGACCGTCGTTTCGTTATATATGTATACACATTACCTTTGACGTTCGTCAAGATCTTGGTTGTCATATGTGCGATAAATCTTTACGAGATGATAGTAACGTCGAAATTGCGATTTTTCAAAATATTACGCTACAAGAGGACGGAGGGGAGGAAAAAAAAAAAAAAACGAACATCTCGTATACCTTTGCCGAAAAACATCCTCGTTCCAAACAATGCCCGAAGCCTTCGTTAATAACAGAGTTATGAAAACGCGAGTATAATAATTTCGAATTTGCGTGTATACGCAAAAGTGTGTGTAACAGACGTTATGTAGGAACCGGTATGTCACGCACGTATGATGCACATGCTTGTAACGTATTTACGGGGAACGTCGGAAGTTGGCCGGAGGCGTTGACGGCGTGTTACGTCACGAGAAGACCGGTTTCTCACTCGTCATCGCGACTCAGCGAAATTGTATCGAGTCATTCATCGAATCGGTGCGATTATCGTTTTTTCGTGCAATTTTTATTTCACCCCCCCCCCCCTAGCGTCGCAAAAAAAAAAAAAACCAAAAAAAAAAACAAATGTGTATTACGTTGACAAATTTGAATCTTCGGATAGGAGAATCTTTGCGCGGAATCGCTGATACTTAATAATGTTGTTATACTTGTGGATGTTTGATTAATTGAGAATTGGGAAATTCGATATTTGCGCGCAAATTTTACTAAATTTAAAGTGAGATTCTCGATTATCGCTGATTAGGAAACGAGCATATCTATTATTCATTAGATTCTCAATCCTTTGAGTCAGACATTGTTAAGCCGAGTGAAATTTAGTGAGGAGATAGTATTCTGTGATTTTTTTGGACGCTGATTGTGAGTCTGAAGTCGAATGTCAAAAATTCAAGATGCCGGACGAAAATTTCAAATTTGATCAGATACGGTCAAGAAACTCTGTCCAGTAGTTTTTGGGGTCGCTGATTGGCTCCGAAAAAAATGGAAAAATTTCGCTAATAGTTTCTATCGGAACTATTATATTTGTACGTAATAATTCGTAAGGAAATCGTGTTGTCAACTTTTTGGTTTTTTTAAGTAGTTTTTACAACCGTTTACTTAGATCGGAAAATTTCGAAGAAAAATCAAAGAATTACAAAAACCCCTATTAAGTAAAGTCAGAGATCTTTGACACCGAAATAATGTAAATAACTCGTAGAAAAAAAAAAAAACAAAAAAAAAAACATGCAAAATCCGGAGACCGGATTTACGTACAAGATTTGTCGGTAAGGCCCATATATCTTATCTTAATATATATAAATCTCGTGTCACGATGTTTGTCCTCAATGGACTCCTAAACCACTTAACCGATTATAATAAAATACGCACACCATGTGCAGTTCGATCCAACTTGAGAGATAGGATAGTTTAAATCTCAAATTATAGTCGCAATTTTAATTTATTGCTAATTATTTGTCTGTTATTATTCGACAGTCACAATTATCTGTTAACTCCGAATGATTCTAACAGATGTCGATACCTTTCGACTGGGTTGAGTAAGTAATCAATAGATGGCGCTGCTATGGTAAATCTACGAACGTGTCATATAAGCTACACTAGCAACCCATCCCGGCTTCGCACGGGCATATAATAATATAATAAAAGAAAATACACAATGTTTACAGTGAGTTTCTAGAAAAATAACATTTATATTATTACTTAATATTATTATATGCCCGTGCGAAGCCGGGATGGGCTGCTAGTTATTATATATATTCGACTCGAATACCTGCGGTAAAAAAAGAAGGCAGATACGAATTCAGCAGAAATGAAATGTTTCGAGTTATGTAACTTGTACAACGATAATCAGCATGCGGCTCAAGGATAATTGCGGAAACGCTGCGATCATAATTCCGAAATGTTAACATAGCGGACAGGTGTAAGATTTTTGAAATTACAATTTTTACCGAGTGACGTTCGTGAGTTATTATTACTTGCCGTCAGCTTCGCGTTACATTACTGTCGTCATTGCTTGATGTATCGCCACGCGTATAATACAAGAAACTCTTGAATTAACCGGTTAATAATTTCCGTAAATAAGAGGCTCTCGCCAAGTCCTTCGAATATACGTACATGCGAGTCGATTCGAAATTTTTGCAAATCACTAAAAAAAAGAAAAACGTTTCGTATTTACTTACTTATCTCAATCTCTTATTTACACACGGGATACGATTATTTATTATATAAATCTGCGGGTATTCCCTACGTGATTAAAAGAACTGTTATTATTTTCATCGATGAAAATTTTCGACTCGTACACTTCTCGCATCATTCATTTATCGTACGTTACATCGCGCCTGATGATAAAGTTTTCAATTGCAAACGTAAAATGTTACGCAAATAATTGGAAGAATCTAGAATCTCGACGTGTACGCAAGATTAAAGTTTGATTTTTATCTCGATGATATTATTATTCGACGTAACGACTCGTTATCCGTAATCTCTCAACGATCTGATCTCGATATAATATAATATAAATTTCTACACATATATCGCTCGGATCAGAAGGGTTTATATTATATATTAACGAGCTATCGATCATTGCATCCTCGAAGTTAACGCTTATAAACCCAAAGATAGAATGGGAGTGACCGTGCTTGAAAAAAAAGCTGCGTATAGCGAATATGAAACAAAATGGAATGAATGGTACACTGAGAGAAATTTTTAGTTCCGGTTCTTAACTATTTTCACTTTTTACCACAATCGAGAAATATAGTTTTAAGTACGCAATGAAAATAAGTTTTCTAGCCGTTACCGGAAAGTCTAGTATCCGTTGCTATTCTTTCTCGTTACGATCACTGTTGCTATATTTTCTTGTAACTTTTGCGACAATTTAATGCTCGTGCAAGAATAATTTTACGTTAAAGCCTTTTTTAACCAAAAAAGTATAGTGAACCTCAGAAACTGATTTTGCGTTGCAATTACCAAAAAAAGATCGACGATAGCGCAAAATGTTTACGCGTACCTCGTTTTTCCCACCTCCAACAATATTCAAACAGTTTTTTTTTAACGATACCTGTTTTACTCAATTTTTCTAGCTACTGTAACGAATGAAATTTTTCTCAGTGTAGATAGTTGATAGTACAACGCATATAATTATTCAACTTTACATACTACTGTAATAATACCGGTTTCGTTTCCTTGGCTGGCGGATTTATTCTTCATCATTTTTTTTTCTTCAGCTCCACTAATTGCAAGGCAATGATAAACGTTAAATGATCGATGGTATCGACAATGTTACGTTTCTTCAGCAAACGGAGATACATTACGCAGATAGTTTACAAGTACAAAGTGTATTAGGAATAAACAAGCGAGCAAAGGTACGAGTATAATTAACCTTCAAAGATAGGATGCAGGGGAGGTTAATCGAAAGGTTTTAAACAATTTAATATCCATGCCGAGTTATAACGAACGTAGAAATCAATCCCAACCAGTTACGTGCTTGTGTGGTTGGGGGAAAAAAAAATAAAAATCAAGTAGATAGGTAAAAATTATTTACGATACGTGTACGTAATATATAATACATGTTATACGCCTTAGCCGACGCAGGCTTATGTCGGATACAACGAATTCGGACCTTGAAAATTATCTTTCAGCGATCCGTAATGACGTGCGAAAAATAGACAGAGAGAGAAGAAAAAGAGAAAAAAATTATGAGAAATGGGAAACGTCAAAGAGCGAAAAAAGAAAAAAAAGGAAAAATAAATAAGAGGATAAAAAAGATATTCAGAGATAATGCTCGAAGCCCACGAAGTCTAATCTATCAAAATTAAGATTAGAGCTCTGCCTCTCGATCCTGCTTGTGAAAATAGAATTAATTACGCATCAAGTATATTTCACGCGTTGTCTGCGGCAGCTGCGATCGTTTGCGGGATAGATGCGAATTATTAATTTATATTATTAATGAGGAATATTGCGGGGAAAATTGTAATTTTTAAAGTTTAATAGTCAAATTATGCAAAACATAACGACTTCAAAGTCGCTGAAAGAGAGACAAAAAAAAAACAAAAAAAAAAGAACAAATTAAATTTATGCAGCTAATTCGCTTTAAACTTTTTCATCTAGGAATATTTTGCGTTACAGTATTCGTTCGTATTTTCCTCGAGATCAGATAATAATTTATCCAGCGATTCTACGGCTCTGTTTCTCCTTTCGCTTTCGCCCAGATTCAGGTTTCGACGATTACAGAATACTAGCGAGTCGGTGTAGTAATAATTTCCAGCAAGTTTTATTAAACCGTGCGCTGACAAACTTAATCAAAATATATATTATATAGTTTAGGCAACTTTAACCGTCTGGGAATCGGTTTAAAAAAAAAACAAAAAAATAAAAAACACACACTTTATCGTAAGATCGTTTCAATGTAACGTTTTTTATTATGATTCACATCGCGTTAATTGTTTATACGGCATACGATAATGCGTTATTATGTTAATTAGGTATCGCAATTAGCCTCAGTTGTTTCGAAAAGAAACAAACAACAAAAAAAAAAAAAATAAAATTGAAATTGAAATTTCTGAACACCGAATTATACTCTCCTGATGAATTATTTATCACTTATTAATGAAAATCGTCCGTAACAATATACAGACAAAGAGAAAAAAATGTACATATTATTTGACGTTGTAATGGTCAAACGTAAAATCGAACTAACGTCCAAAGCTGGAGTGTCAAAGACGATAAACGACCCCAAAGATTCCGGAGAGAGGAAATATAAAAAAAAAAAAAAATGCGTCGAATAAAAGCAAAATGAAACAGTAGAAAAAGAGGGTGTAACGAATAGAGAAAGAGAAATCGTTTAAAACTATTAAACGTTCAAACACTACAATTAATAACATACCAAGATAAAAATAAAAATTCATCCACCGCGATTCTACACGAAACAATACTAGTTTCAAAAATTTCGCCGGGATTACTAGGATGATCATCTACAAGGAAATGGCAAATAATTTAACATTTTCCTCTGCGTTACAGACGCGGATTTGAGCATGGGGGCTGGTGGGGCTGGTGGGCCAGTTTTGGGCCTGCCAGGGGCCGGTGTGGCCGGCGTTTTGTCACAGCACTGTGCGATATGCGGTGACAGAGCGACGGGGAAACATTACGGCGCAGCATCGTGCGACGGTTGCAAGGGTTTCTTCAGAAGATCCGTCAGGAAGAATCACCTCTACACGTGCAGGTATGTGTAAGAGACACGTGAGTCGAAATTGAGAAAACAAAAAAAAATTCACATCTCACAAACCAAAAAATCAACCTTACTTGTAAGATACGTACGAGTACAAATTTGCCCCAAGGGGGTTTGTAAGATTTTTCATTTACGGATATTGAACGGAAAAGAGTTGCAGTTACTTTTAAAAAATGAATTCACAAACATCAAATTACCTTGCCACAGGTGCGATTGTGAAAAATCGATATTTGTGTACGTATATACATCGTTTTGCTTCAGGTTTAGCAGAGCGTGCGTGGTGGACAAGGACAAAAGAAACCAGTGCAGATACTGCAGACTGAGAAAATGTTTCAAAGCCGGCATGAAGAAAGAAGGTAATTAATTTTCAACGATGCGATAGAAGAGAAAATTTTTTATTTATTTATTTATTTTTTTTTTTTTCAAATACGCGGCAAATAAAAATAATTCCAAAAATTCGACGCAATCCTTGACTCGCGTTTTTCGCACAATATCTTTTTTCAGCCGTTCAAAACGAAAGGGATCGAATCAGCTGTCGAAGACCGAGTTACGAGGAGCAAGGAAACGGTGTCGTCGGTTTATCCGTGGCTTCGCTTTTGAATGCGGAAATGCTCAGCCGTCAAGTTGGCGCAGCGTTAGAGGTTTGTATATAAAATGCGACGCTTTTGCGGAATTTTTTTATTTATTATTTATTTTCCGCATCAATTTCGGTAAAAAAGTTTAAAAAAAAAAAAAAAATTGAAATGCGAGAAAGGGAAAGAGGGCTCGATTTTTCTGCCAACTTTGTTTTTATTTTTTTTATTATCTTCCCTCGTCGTTCGTTTCGCAACCTTATTTACAACGTTGAAAAAACGGATTCGCAGCAGCTCGGAAGTCCGAACAGCGAGATAGATCTGAGCACGAAGCAAGTGGCGAGTATAAACGACGTGTGCGATAGCATGAAACAACAGCTATTAATTTTGGTGGAATGGGCGAAATACATACCGGCCTTCAGCGAGCTCATTTTGGACGATCAGGTGGCCTTGCTGAGGGCGCATGCCGGCGAACACCTTCTCCTCGGTGTTGCGAGGCGCAGCATGCACCTCAAGGACGTTCTTCTCTTAGGCAACAATTGTGTAATAACAAAAAATTGTCCTGGTAAGTAAAGCTCCCGGGAAAAATGCGGCGCCAAGCGCGTACGTATAAATCATATGCATATATATATATATATATATATATATTATTCTTGTTGGTGTTGTTATTGTTATTAATTATGTACGTGCGAATAACGTACGTCGATTTGTTTCCGTGTTGTATAGATATAGATCGTGTATGGGGCATTCCGTGACATCTCGATCGAGATTCTACGTTGATGTTCTCAGATTGGTTTTATAATTTTTTTTTTTTTAGTGTGAAGTTTCATGACGACAAATGTGATCGCAATTTTTTTCACCATTTTTTTCACCCAACGTGCCTCAAGTGTGATTTAAGAAGTTTCTGAAATCTGAAAAAGAAAAATCGAAAAAATCTTAAAAAATGTAACGTAATTATTGACACCTGCGTTGAAAGATGGAGATTTCGTAACTTTGAACGACAAATAAGACTGAAAAGACGACAAAAAACAAAAAAAACAAAATTATTATTATTATTCGATTGCATTTTTGAGATAAGAACGAACGTAGAATCTTAATCGAGATGTCATGGAATGCCCTATATATATATATATATATATATATGCATATAATACAGATACCTATATACAGGCCCTTGTTCTTCAGTATTATATGGTTTATTTAATTAATACGGTCAGGGATTCGGTGTGGTGCATGTACAGATAATTATTTTTTTCTTCATGTCGTGTCGAGTGGGAAGTTACTAACAAAATGTTAGCTATCTCTTATATTTAACCCCCCCCTCCCCCCTCCCCAAAATTGTTAAACACTGGAAATGCACGTGTCCGAATCAATAGATTTCGCAAGTTGAATATTTTCTACGGTTTTTTTTTTTGTTAGCATTCTTCGAAGTTGAAATGTTACAAGCAGATTATTATTCTTGCCATAGTTTTCTTCGACCTGAAATAATATCCCCGAGTAATTAACGTATTGTACATAATGCTAGAGCCGAACTAAAATCGCAAGCGTGCCAACAACGGCGGCCATTTTGACTTTTTCCTATGTAGTGTATGAAATTCGATTCTATCGGTTGTCTCAGGCAAGTGAACTTTCCGTATCGTTGAATAATCGTTTAATTTGCACTACAGATTTGAACGTGCTTTTTTATTCTTCGTAATTCAACTCGAGTAATTCACTGGTATGCGTGCACTTGTGTTTTTATGTGGCGGCGGGTCTGAAATTGTGGTTCATTTATGCAATTCTGAGGTACACGGTTTATTGAATAGTTTTTACTCAGACAAATTCTCAGCTCTATAGATTTCCGTAATATCGCACGTATTTGATGGATATCGAGATATCCTTCAGAAGTACGTGACAAATATTTCGTGTAGGTTATCTGTATAAGAGCGCGGGTGTTGAATGTCGAAATTTTTCACAATTTTTGATAACCGCGAGTATGTTAAATGTGTCGGTAAATCGTTGTACAGTAATTATAAGAAATACTGCATCGGCTCACGACTTTTATTTTCAACACACACACAAACGCACGTATCAATTTTCTTATTTTTGTCATTTTATCAGACGATCGTTGGAAAATGTCGCTCTCTATAAAACGCAATATTATAAGTCATAGTCTAGGTTGCGGATCAAGGTGAATATGTTATTATACACTTGTCTGTGGAGCGTTAATCATCGGACATTATACGCTGCATAAATAAACATTTATTTTTACGTAACTTTGTTGATGCGATAACGGAGAGTAAATAAATATGTATACACCTATATATACGTATAAATCGTAAATATTCGAGAATATCTCAACTGTCGCAATGTCTGCAACATTTAAAAATACCTATAAATATTGTACACTGGTATAAAACGTCTGGCTTGAAGTCAATTGATTGATTGAATTTAAATTGTGAAAATAGAAGTATAAAAATGCATGAACTCTGCATGCAAAACTGCACGCCACTGTAACATATTATTCGTTTCTCCATATATAATGCAAATGCGGATGAAAGTACGTCAAGGCCTCGAAATGAAGTTTCTTTAAAGATTCAAAAATAGTACATTATGTTACAAATGTGGGAAATGGGCGATTTCCATCGAGTGTGAAGTAAGCAGCGTGAGCCGCAAAGCGAGCGCTGTAAATACGCGAGTCGGATAACACCTATCCTCACGTGTGACACGCGCCATCTTTACCAACACCTGTGAAGGAAAGTTTGAATTGATAAGCAAACTAATGTAATATGAGAATTCAGAAGAAGTAGACCAAGGACAATTAAGGGGGCCAGAAGCATAGGCTCGGCTTCGTGAAACCTAACCTAAGCGCGCCAACTTCAGGTTGAACTCGGACCAATTACGTCATCGGAGGCGCGTATCGGGAAAGGTGCGCATGCGCCAAGGAAGCCTTAGTGTGTAAAATTGTGAATTTTAATATACGCATGCGCAAGCGTCGTTTTACCGCACTTTACGCACGCTTCACAGGCTTTGTTGATCTAACTTTCCAAGCATGTGTTGAAAAGAGATGATTTATCTCTAATTACCCTGAACTAACACACGCTTCAATTTATACCAAATCAATTCGGGTTCTTATTGTATTGCATAATTTCGTCGAACATTAGGGATAGTTTATTCGTATATCCATGTATCATTATGCACGGCAATGGGGTGTAGCTAGTTCGACTGAGTCCGGCGTAATTGTTCTCTGTGTTTATATTATACACCTAGAGTTGCATGGTCGTGGAATACGGTTCTGCTGGATAATGGATATGCCTGTACATTTACCTGTCGCAATGCATCGATGGTAACAGGAAGGCACTTGATTGAAAATATGATTGCCGGGCTCAGTCTAGATTTTAAGAAGAACGGTATAACCGTTGTGTCAGTAATCTTGTTGTCCACAGAGGGACGCAGCCAGGACCTCGACATAAGCAGAGTCGGGACTAGGATTATGGAAGAGCTTGTCAAGCCTCTACACAACGTGCAAATCGACGACACGGAATTCGCTTGTCTCAAAGCCATAGTGTTCTTTGATCCGAGTGAGTATCCAATCTTAAAAATAATAATGTAAATCGACTAAGGAAGCAAGCCTCGTTTTACACTACGACATCATCTTCGCCCGAGTAACGTATCGTTTCAAACCTCGGGAAATGACGATAGTTTTCGCAACTTTGGACTAAACAGTTTTTGTGATAAGAGTTCACGCCCACGATTAACGCACTTCATGCGCGAGCCAAAACGGCCCCCGCTCCGCCAAAAAATGTCAAATTTTCAAATGGCGATATCTCAGCAACCAAGGCATATTCGATCAAAAATCAAAAACGGCGTTAATTCGGAGGTCTTGAACTTTCACCACGGGAAACGGGAACCCGATCCCCTTGTCAGTGCAGCCAATTGAAAACGCCATTAGTGCAACTTACTTGACGCGAGAGAGTTTGGCGTCTTCCCGTTTCGAGTATGTTGGCTGCCCTGTCTAGCGTAAGGAAAACATTGCCGCGGTACGATATCGCCGACCAATAGAGTTGAATTACCTCGCGCAATCGCAGTCGAGGACCGACTGTGCCGTACGTTTGACACATCCTTAAACGTCATCAAATTTCATTCCACCGTTGTATAAACGATTCATTAAAATAACAGAGTGTAAAACGACTTTTCCACAGACGCAAAAGGGCTTAGCGAGCCGGCCAGAATCAAGCATCTCCGTTACCAGATCCAGATAAACCTCGAGGATTACATAAGCGACCGTCAGTACGACAGCCGAGGTCGTTTCGGCGAGATCCTCCTGACGTTACCGGCCCTCCAGTCGATCTCGTGGCAAATGATCGAGCAGATACAATTCGTCAGGCTGTTCGGAGTCGCGCACATCGACAGTCTCCTCCAGGAGATGCTGCTCGGCGGCGCCACGGCCGAAAACAACGGCTCGGCGTCTCTGCCGATACCGAACGCGCCCGGAAGCTACGTCAGCAGCAACGAGAGTCCGAGCAGTCCGCTGACCCCTGCTCATCCCGGTCCCCTGAGTCCCCAGGACCACATGCTAGCCGCCGGAAGTCCGCCTGACATGATGCTCAGGGACCTCACGTCGATGAGTAACGAGGAACACACAACAGCCGCCGGTTTCAGGATGTTCAAACAGGAGCCAAGCCTCGAGGCTGAACCGCCGGGTTTTTGACTAGACGATGAACTTCCGTCCATTTATCCGGAAGAGATGGCCTGCTGAAAATCCTCCTCCTACTCCTCCTCCTCCTCATATTCGTTCCTGCAAGCTCATTATTATGTGTAGTGCACGATCGACCTTAAATTTCGATGCAAGGTGTAATTATCCGAAATCGACAAAGACGCGACAGTGAGGACTAATCGTATTTGGGGTATCGGGCCGGGAATTAGAAATTACAGAAACGGACGAGAAAATTTTGTGCATGATGATTCTTTGAGTGATATCCAGTCGGAACACAATGATATGATGTTGATCGATCGGTAATAAAAGAGGAATCAATCACGGATTGTTTAAAAATTGAAATTTTGAAACGACAAAGACAATTTGAATTCGGTATACGATTACTGAGAAAAAATTTACTTCGCCATTTTTTCCTGCCAATCTCTGAATTGCGTATAATACGATAAGCTGCGTTTTAGACGATAAGTGTTCAGTGTGAGGAACTGAGCAACGATGACGTATATATAGTCGGAAGGATGACTGATTATATAGAAAATATCCAAAACACTGCGAGTTTTTGATACCGCGTATATATTTATACACCATTGTGAACGATATAGCCATAGATGATCAGTGCCTTGATAATTGCTCAATATATAATTTCTATATCAAAGTAATGATATACGGAAAACTATTGTATACAAGAAACAAATCGTTGATAGGTTTGAACGAAAAACAAACAAAAAACAATGTGGCATTATTTATATACCTACGATAAACAAATTACCTAAGCGTGTATATTCGTAAGTATACACGCGTAGCATTAATTGAAATTTATTAATGCAGGTAAAACTTGTGATAAGATATAATAAACATCTAAACATATACATAATAAATAATTGAAAAAATTGAAAAACTTATACGTGCGATCTTACGATTAATTACCATTATGAAATAATTCCGGAGTAGGAATTTTGAGTGGTAGAAAACGAAAAAAAAAAAAAAATATACATCAGACACTCAAATTTGAGTAACTTTACACGTAAATTGCATAGTATAATAAACTCAATTACTCGAGTGGGAGAAACAGAAATCGCGTGAATTAAGTGAAGTACTTGTCCGAATAATAAGAACAAAAATGAACAAAGGGACGGTAGACTAATAATCGAATATGTAATAACGAAAGCTCGTAAGCAATGCAACTGTAATGACAATAGTTTAAGGGTATAAATTAACGATTAAGTTTGTAAACTTGCAAGTGCCAATTTACGCATGTTTACTAAGTATACGCGTATAATAGGGAAAAATTTATTCCTTACAAAATAACACTTTGCTCAAAAGCGATATTTTTTACTTTTCGTGACCTTTGGTGACATAGCAAAAGTATTAGTTTCGGTCGCAAATCACTTTTTTCAAATTCAACGAATCTTTACGTTTTCGAACCTCTAGAATTCGAAAAACAGTATAAAGAAAATGTCGGTCTGTCCGGCAAACTCTCGCGACGATACGGGAAACGACTGGATGAAAAAATTTGAAACTTGCAGAATTTTTTACAATCAAATGGTGGGCACGAAAAATTGCTACAAAGAAAAGATGAAACAGAAAGGGAGAGAAACTAAAACGATCGAAGGGTTAGAGTGAGTTTCTTTTTTCGTTTACCGATTTACAAATTTTATCTGTATTATCCACAACCTTTTTTTCCAAATACAAGTTTCGCTTTTTTATTTTTCGCTTCCGGTTTGTCGCTAAAAATTGTCTCGAATAAAAAAATTTTACTACCACTTTACCTTGGGTGAATAGAACTGTAATTTTATAACTGACGAGAAGGTTTATATAATAATATATTTTATATAAAACTTAGATATATTAAAGATTTTACAATAAAATATTATAGAAGTTTAGGACGTATGGAATGGGAAAAAAAAAATTATATACATTCCGAAACCAATAATAGGAAAAAACTTCTTGTAAATATCGTTGTCGTTAGGTATTAAATTCTGTGTATAGTATACACATTATTTTGTACAATCGTAAAATTAAAAACGCGTCAATTTACTAAAGACGACGTAATTTATGCGCAGTACGCGTTATTTTTTTTTTTATTTTTATTTTTTTTTTTATTTTACTTACGAGTAACGTGAGCCATTGCAATGCAATTTGTTATAGTAACACCGTAAATATTGGTGTATGTTATATATAGACAGGGAGATTCAGTCTACAGTAATTTTGAAATTGAAATATTATTATTGCCCCAAGATCATAATTATTGCAATTAATAATTACAGGGCTGGTAGTATTCAAGTCGTTTCAAAAAAGTGAAAAAAACCGACTGTCAGACATAAAAAAAGCAACTGAATAGTGACCGATCATAATTAAATATAGTAATTAAGCGAAAAGTGTCGCCACAGTCTTATTCATTTCATCAGAAATAGCCCTATTTTCATTTATGTTACTGAATACGGGTTTTCATTGTTCGTGACATCTTTTTCCGCATTAAAAAAAATGCATCACTGTACACGATATTCAGTGAATGAGTTACAAGTGAACGATAACTCTGATTTACGAATTTATTGTCCTTTCGGGCAAAACATTTCGATAAAGAAATAATGATCAATGTTATCATAGTTGATTTTCCAAAATAAAACTGAAGCTAATTTTTCTCCTGAAAATACTATAACGCTTAAAAAAAAAACAAACAACAGAATCTTGTCCATAGCGGACATCACGTAAGAAAAAAATTGTGCAACAAAATTTTTTCTGCACGAAACTCAATATTACGAACGAGAAAATGACTTGAAAGATCATTTCTTGGAAAAAATAACAAAAAGTGACTCCGTTAAAAAAAAAGTGAACAATAGTGAGAAAAGTGACCGACTACCAGCCCTGTACTTATTATTTCCCATTACAACTGTTAGCATTAATATTATTGCTGTCATTGTTATAATAATAATAATTATTATTATTGTTAGCGTTATTCAAAATCTGAAGAAAGAGAGAAAATAATTTCAATGAGAATTCAGAGAGTTTATTACAATTTGATGTGGAAACTCGACCGAACCCAAAGCAATAGTAAAATATTATATTTTTTTTTTTTTTTACTCCAAAATGAGGTTTACGCATAAAAAATAAAACTTTCCTATATTTTTAACAAGCTAGAAATAAAAAATTTTTCAGAAATGAACAAACTAAAAAAAAGTCACATTACACACGCCCGAATAGAAGATATAGCGTATCTTTCGCTTTTAATTAATATTGTTTACATTTCATTCTTTCGTTCTCTGTACAAACAAACAACTTATGTGAACTCACATTCTCGTTGTTGTTGATTTTTTTAAAAATTATATCTCTTCGACCGTTATGAAATGCGAATAGAATTGCTTACAAGAATCGTTCCGAGTTTTTGTTTGTTCATTAAATCAATGAATAATTAGTGATTATTTTCTTTCCATTCTAACCTTACGTAGTCAATGGGTTGTGAGATAAATGATGAACCTGTTGTTTGTTGCGTGATTAATGTTATTATTATTATTATTATTACTATTATTATTACAATTATTACTGTCATTATGATTTTTCTAACGTTAGCAGTTATATCATGTGACTGATTTCGTTGGAGAATATCACGGAAGAGAATATTTACATTTGTTACCTAGTAATAGCGATAATTATTCAAACCTATCTATTTCACTTGTTCAAATAAAGGGTTATAATTGTACAATTCTAAAACAGCAAGAGTGCACCTCTAATTATTATTCATGCATATAAAAACAAATTTTGACCCCGTCATCCTCACCCCGAGTATTCAAGAAACGATTCAATTTTATACGAGGAGTTATCTAAAGTCCAGCTTTAATTTGATCATCGATTCAGTTTTCAGGAGAGTTTCATCAATTCGATTAGCTTGAAAGACAGTACTGTCGACAAAGCAGAGTAATAAATGCACAAGAGTATCTAAGAATTGCCCAAAATCACGTATTCTCATCCTCTAGCTCCGCTCGTTTTCGTTTCTTATGATTAGCTACCATCTCCGATGTCTCAATACTACCGCCGCCTTCCTTCAACCAAGAAATCAAGAGACACCTAGACTTTCTACCTGTTAAAAACAACTTTCTCTCCAGAATAGGAAGCTGCAATCCTACCGTCGGATCTGTTCCTGTATTATGAGCCCAGTCCATTACTAGTCTGAACCGCGATTTGAACGCCTGAAAAGCAACGATCGCCGTAGAAATAATGAAAGAAAACAAATACAGAATTTAACAAAACGTCACTATCTTAGAGAATCAATTCGAGACAAAAGAAATGAAGGAAAAAACGTCACATGTCCACTATTCTTCGGCGAATATCTATGTGCATTTCAGTCACAGGAGTTATAACACTCACAATACTTAACTCGAGGAATTACCAAAGCTTAAAAATCTTTGTGAAATTGTTGCGAACTTTCTAGATTATAAGTGCACTTTTTCAATGCAAATTTGTAAGCATCTCTGCATATTTTTATCAGGATTGCAGGAAAAAACTTCATTCGTAAGAAAACGCATGAACACTCGTGAATAATATTCAGAACTCAACTTTACGCACGACAGTAGGATGTAAAATTTTCCGCGACAAATGAGGTCAAGATTAAAATTTAGTGAGCATTTCTACCCAGGGATCAGGTGTTTCTCTTCGCAGTTGAGTAATTATTCAAAAAATGTAAATAATTCTACCTTCTTATCTAGAGATTTTCGGTGAACTTTTCTCTCAGATTTGTCTGTGTAATCTCTACGCATTTTTATGAGAGATATAATTAAGATATTCAAAAGAATTACCTGCAATAGTAGATCCTGAATAAGGTTGCAATCGCTGTGCTCGTATTGAGCGAGGTGAATTCCGAATTCATAGAAATAGCAACTCCACTTGTTTAGAGCCACCGCGCATGCGTCTGCAGTTAGAATTTCACTATGGTGTAACAGAATTGAATATGTCAGTTGTTACATGTACCGATAGCTGCTCACGAACTCTTTCAAATAATTCCAACACATTCATATAATTACCGGTATGCCTCCTTGTATATTTTAGGAACTTCTATACTGACGAATGGATGCGTTCTAGAATTCATGGGGTACGCAAGCCAGTGAGGGAGGTCCAATTTTGTTCCTGATTGCAGATCTGGCGACTCCGAAGACACGTCCAGGTAGCCTGTGTTCAAATTACTAAGTAAATGAAATGTATGAAATCTAGATTGCTGCATTCCTTCATCACTGCACACATCACATTGAGATTAATAAATACAAAAAACAGTGTTTCAGACTATAATTCAAAACAAACGTCACTGAAAGACCGGTTCCAATTTTGTTCACAGGTTATGTCATGACAGAGTAACGAAATTTGTAGAAATTAATCATAGAACATGGTGGTAAAGAGAATCCGAAACTGAATGAAACCCAGATCCAAGTCATCAGCATCAATTCGACATCAGAATATCAATGTAACGGATAGAATCATCGAGGTCATTGCAGCGTTTCGTCTTGTTGTGATGCGTTAGGATAGGTTAGGTTTTGGTTGATAAACTCACCGAGACCTGGCAGTTTAACTTCGATCTTGCATGAAACGCGTTCTTGACTGGAAAGAATATCGTCGATCGAGAAGTAATTTGGCATGTAACTATGACACAACGACATTTTGCACAATGTTCCTCGCTGTTCCGGCGCGTACGTTACTGTACGTTACCGCATTCCGACTTGGAGTATATAGACATAGTGGAAGCATCGACGTTGAAAAAGTATCCCCGAGCCAGTGATAGAAAGGGACATCGTAATACAACATGCGCTCTCTTTCTACGGCAGAAGCGCATCGTTGTAGTATTACTAATTCCCTCACTATACCGTTTTCTACTCACAAGAAAGGGGACACCAGGCTTCGTCTACGTCTATATGCTCTTAAGACAAAACGAGTGAATTAGCTCTCGGTACTGTCAACAAACTTTTAACAGAGATTAGTTATCTATTTTGCGTTGCGGAGTTCGCGAGTAGCTTCGCCTCTATTCTAAGGAGTTTTTATCGCTGCCAGCTAATTTCGGAACGCACCGTAAGCAGTAAGTGAAGTGAGTAGCGCAGCAATACCCTAGTCTCCATGTACTTACAGGTTTACTTACTACCACCATCCGATCGCGCAGTGTCGCCAATATTCGAAATGTCAAACAGCGTTATCATCAACCACTTTACATCGAATTCATATTCCGCGCGAATATTCAAACATTCTGACGGCAAAAATTCTCAATAGATATTTGCGAACGTTGTCTGAAAAATACAAAGACGGATACCGCTGGCAAATTTTCTTGAGCACTTTTCGATGTGTATTTTCCAAAAGGAACTGCGTATCGCGGTCAGTAATGGATAAAACTTCCATGTCCCTGGAACAGTTTACTATTTGTGTAAAATAATTTAATTTGATATAATTATATCTACAATAATTATTCCACAGATAATTATTTTACACAAAAATATCAAAATTTGAGTTAACACACGCAGGTCCATAAAGGTTACTGTTTTTACATTCTTTAGTCAACATATTGATGGATCTATCACATGCGTGATCTTTATGTGCTAATCGTAAGCCATCTTGTCAAAGCTGTTCATTTTACGCTTTTTGTTAATAAATTTCCAAAATACCAATGGGAAGTTTTTCTTCCATTAAATTCATTTATAAAAAAAAAAACGGGGAATATAAGATTGGCCGACAAACGAAATGAGGATATGTAATTACGATCTATAAATTATGCATAATTGAGCGATATTTTTAATATTAGTTTATTTCGACATTTTAAGATGTATGGACAATTATTACATAATAATTATATATATAATGAGACATATTTTACTTTATGTCGGTTGGTTTGCGTGTATATAATTATGTATTCCAATTATATGTATCGTGTGTCTCTCCTCGTTACATTTTCTTTTTAGACATTTCGAATCTTACACAACACCCTTTCATAAAATTATAATTATACATATATATATATTTATATATTTATATAGTCATTAAACTATGATAATGAATTATGAAATATGTGTTCAGGGTAGGTTGTTAATCGCAAATTAATTAATAATAATTATTCATTTTTTTTCTTCTTTCTCTTCGTCTTCTTCTTCTTCGTCGTGTTATCGTTATCAATATTATAATCAGTATATTAATGATTAACCATATTATGTATAATTACGATGTAACACTATAATTAAATTTTGTTGTGAATTTTTTTTTTTTTTTTGCATTTTTTCCATCTTTTTTTCTGTATTTACTTTTATTTACTGTATTATCATTAATATTATTATCAGTATTATTATTATTATTATTATCATTATCATTATTATCATTATTAATATTATTACATATTTCATCCGAAATAAGTGAAAGTACGTTATACAATTAATCCTGCACGCATATTATATATAATAATATAGTATATATATATATATATATTATATGTATGTTCGCAACTCGACAATATTATTCCGCATAAGTTTTTCTTTTTTGTTTCATTCATTTAATTATTCATTTTGTTTTTAATAATTTTCGTTTTCTTCTTCTTTCTTTTCGTTCTGTTTTTTTTTTTTTTTTTTAAATTTTTTTTCTATTTTTCTGTTTGTGTATCACTCGTTAATTAGAAATACGCAGGAATATTCAATGACATAATTATCGTATTAAAGAGTATCTAAGACATTGCCGATTACCGTATCTCAAAAGATGGTAAAACTTTTCAACCTTCTTTACACCTGCAAGATATTCTCTGGTCAGCATTAATACAGGAATCCACACATAGTTGTAGACATGATACCAGAAGAACAGTATTTGCGTGATGTAATTAACTTATTCTTGGTACGTACGGTTCCTATATGTGTGTGTGTGTGTATAATATATGCATATACATGTGTGCACATAATATATACATACGAAATGCTAGCCAGAAAATGTCTATATTATATGTATGCTAGTCTAAAACTATCCGTAGATTACATTATTATTATTAATATTATTAATATTGTTATTATTGTTATTATTATTTGAAAAAACGGTAGTTTTTGCCCATCGGCTTCAATATACACCGTCTATAACCAATACATAAATACGGTATCAAGATCGATCTTGAATTTTGCCATCTTCTTGTGCACAAGATACAGATTAACGCAGGGGAGGCCAAACTTTCGCACAAGTTACAATTTTAACCTCACGCAAAATACATGCCCGTCTGTCAAGGACTCGAGGATTGCTTTGGATTGTTTTTAATTTTTTTTTTTTAATCCTTTGTCAAAATTAGAGCGCATGGAAACGAAGCAAGACGAAGGCAACCTTGAATCGTGATGCCGTGTATATTTTCACTCTTATAATTACACTCAACCACTTCGCACCTGCAATACTCGGAGCCAAAAGAGCCGCGTCAAGTCTGGCCGTCCCTGCGGCAATGTCTTATTTCTCTTCTTTTAATAATGATTATTACAAAACCTTCGGTTGTGTCTTTGTCGTATTTCTATTTTTAACTATACTCCTATGTATTTTATTTTTTATTTTTTTCTTCTTGCTACGTAACTCTATGCAATATGTATTAATAAGGAAAACCCTGACCTCGGCAGCTGCACTAGCAGGTCCTTTATTTCTCACGCTACGGTTTTTTTCTTCGTCAACTTGGTTTTTTTTTATTAATTAAAAAAAAATGTTATTTTTTCTGGTTTTTTTTTCAATTAATACAGAGTAACTATAACTATATATATATATATATATACATATATATAATTTATATATATATATATATAGTTATAGGGAAGCGCGGTTGGTAATAACACTTCCTAATTCCCTCGTCTATGCCGATACACGTCATGTATTTTTAAACATGCAAACGGTGTTGCGTATGCATGTATATCGCTTTTCGCGGCGCATTGTTACGAACAATTTACTAACGGCTCGTTGAAAGTTGTAAATAAAAAGAGATGGAGAAGAAAGAAAAAAAAACAAAAAAAAAAAAATTATCGGCATTAATAACAATTAACGGTATCGATGTTAAATAGTGAGAAAATTTTATGAATCGTAACGTATTGTGTTCAAACAGAAAGTCTCCTGCATACCAGTGTATTGTTCAGCTATATATGTGACTAGAAACACGTTGTAATATGAAGTATAATGTATGACTTAGGTGTACGATAGTAATAAGAAATATTATTATTCAAATATATTACTTATAATTATATATAATAGTTACAGAGATTTAAAAATCATAGCGTTGATGTAACTTAATTTTACAATAATATGGCAACCGCGATAGTATAAAATAAAAAATAAAAACGAAACAATAATTGAAATAATGATAATATTAACGATAATAAGATTGGGAAGTGTAGACTCGAAATATAATATCTTACGTGTATGACATTTGTGAATTTATGCGATGAAAAAATAAAATTGTTTTACACGCGTATTCGTTTTTTTATACGATCGTCATCTCTCGAGATATTAAAAAAAAAAAAAAAATACGTGGGAGCCAGACATTGGAGATACGTTTGTGAGAAGAAAAAAATTATTCAGTCCTGACATGTAACAATTAAAAAGAAAAATATATATATATATATATTTATATACAACCATTTGCGAGAAGAAAAATATTTGTTGGTCACCTAAGGCATGGGCATGAATTGTTCCAAACCCTTGTAATTGTACGGTTTGCACGTTCTGAAAGATACGGTGATAATTTGTCGCATCGCATGAATTGTACTGCATATTTCGTTAACGTTCGTTTAGTGTGACTTTTAATCTTCCGTATATATACCTACGGACTATGCTACACGTGTATTTCGATTATAATCTCTGATAAATAAATTTTCATTTTTCCCCGTATTAATGATCATTGCATTTCGATACGATTTCCATGCCTTTTTTTTTTTTAAATGTCTTTTCCACGGCGATTCTAATTCCGCTTTCCTTCTTTTTTTTTTTTTTTCATGCGAATGTGATGTTTGACAACGGAATAAAAATACTTTGGCCGATATTAGTGTTCGTTTTAACGATTCATGATTTTTTTTTAACGACTGTTCAACCGTCTCATTCAACAACTGGCTAAGTCTTTAATTTCCTATCGTTATCGGGTTATTCTCGTTTATCGTTCAAACATGCCTTGTATGCATACAGCGGTGGGATTGGGGGATATAGAATTTTTCTACGTGCAATAAACACTAACTTTAATGCATATAATATGTAATAAATTATGGCAAGGAATGTAGCAATGGCACTATTAATAATATGGTAGGTATGGCGAAGAGACTCGTTGCGGTAAATTGTTTTTTTTTTTTTTTACGTATAAGCTAATATGTTAAAAAACAAATCAAGTCACGAGTTTTGAATTTTTGTGTGACTTGCGATTTTTTCACAGGGATCGTCAAATTATCTTTTGTCATTTTCTTCTTCTTCTGCTTCTTCTACTTCTGATTCTTCATCAACTTATGTTGGGACATGTTTATTATTTTATTTTTTTTCATTCTTTTGTTTTCCGCTTTTATCATCAGTTTCTATTCTTTCATACTTTTTTTCAACCATTTCACGATCAATAGTTAAGAATTAATCGACACCGCGCTATTCTTCAAATGTCGCACTCCTTCCCGCGCACACATTTCTCTGTCTTTCGCATGACAAACTTGTCGTTCTGTTTCTCTCTCGTTGTCTCTTCCTCTCTTTTCAATACTTATTTTCGATAAGCAGAGTAAAAAAAAAATAAAATAAAAAAAAAAAAACACGTAGTACGAGTCATTATTAGACTGACGATTTACATATGGCAATAATCTTTGGCAGCTAATGACGATAATCAATGATTTTCTTTGAATGGTTGTACGAATGAAAAAAAAAAAAAAAAATCAAATAAAATTTTAATACATATCAATTACTATTACAATTATTTTTTATACCTCACATCCCAATGGTTCGTTCAATTATTCACATTTCGTCTGTCCGCATTAGTTTTTGCTTCTCTGTTTTCGAATTCAAACGTTCATTCGATCTGATAGTTTAGCAGACAATTATAAAATCATCGTTAACGTTCATTTGGCTAGCACGCTTTCCTAATATATATGTATTATATATAAATGTTTTTTTCGAATATACCGCAAATATGCAATTCACACAAATATCTAATCGATTATTTATCATTTCCATTAATATGTGTAATTACATAATTATTGTTAATCATACTCGTAATAATACGATAACGCAATAATAACGGGTACAGATATAATCGTTAGGATCCTTACACGCATACTTTTCCCTCAATTTTTCCTTATCGTTTTTTTCTTAAATCGTTCTCCCCCCTTCTCTCTACAATAACATATTATACGTAACACACATATTATTTTTCACCTATTTTTCAACCTCCCTCATCCTTCTCCCCATTCATCATTCGTCATTCATCATTCACAATTTATCATCCTCTTGTTGCCACACCCCATTCCCTACATGACATTATTTTTCAAAACAGAATTTTCATCGAAGATCATTAAATGTATTACATATCGTTATTTTGTCGACTCCTGTTTTCTATAAACGTTTGAATAACTACGTTCCTGAATTAAGTAGGTCCGTGCTTGGTTCGTATGTTATTATTATTATTATTATTATTATTATTATTATTATTATTATTATTATTTCAGCAGCAATCAATGAACTAAGGACATGCATCGTGAATCGCAACGCTGTTCCAAACTTCAAAATTCGAATAATGTTAATTTAGCCACACGCAGCAATCCACAATCAACGATCCGCTTTTCTCTCTCTCTCTCTCTCTCTCTCTCTCTCTCTCTCTCTCTCTCTCTCTCTCTCTCTCTCTCTCTCTCTCTTTGTCGCGCAGAAACACACAGAAACAAATTCCCGCCTGCTTTCGTCACGCAGCCTTTCGCGTTTCATAATAATAATAATAATAACAACAATAATGATGATAATAACAACAATAATACCAACAATAATTACAACAACAACAACAATAATAATAATAATAATAATTTTTCAATTCAATTAGCTCTACTATTAGAACAGACATCACGTTTAACTAAAATTATTACCCCCATGCTCGTTGGCACGTAATTATATTTGGTACGTATTTTTCTTTTGTTCTCCTTCTTCCTTGTTTTTTTTTTTTTTTTTTATTAAGCTATTTTTTTAAGTCATCTTCTTCTATACTTTTTATAATTATAAGATTGAATTATTGTTTTCATCGTTTGTGCAAACACTTTTCACCCCTGTATATCAATTTCAACTATATATATTTAGCTGACGGCAGTTGCTCGTCCCTTCGTAATCTCTTCCTTTTCCTCGATGCAATTCGAAATCTTTCTTTCAGTCTGTGTGCCCACGTGTACTTTCTTCCAATACTTTTCTACCAGCATGTTCACTTTAATCCTTTGTCAAGTGAATGTATACTTGGATATCTCAATGGTGATTTCTGTTACCTCCACTTCTTTCGCAACGTTATTCTTTTCGCATTTCCCTTTTTCCTACGGTGAGTACAGAATATTTACAAATATACGTGTCATTTTGTTAAAGATCTGTTGCAGCGATGCAGGTGCGTCTTAGCCATTTGTTAATTAGCTTATACGCCTCGGGTAGCTGTATGATAATTAAATAGCCTCGTTTGCATTTTGTAAAATACGCGTATAACGTCGTGCGACGTTGTAGGAATAATTAATCTCGGTTTTTGTGTTTTCACATATCGATTCATTCTGCTGTTCCTTCTCTTTTTCTCCAAGTTTCATTGTCATTATGATTATTATTACTATTATTTCGTTCATTTGTCATAATTAAACCCCGTTCGAATTGCTACTCGAGTGTTTCTATAATAATTTATTCCTTCTTGAACGATCGTAGCTATTTTGTTTTCTTTTTTTTTTTTTTTTTCGTTTTCATCGTTTTTCTTTCATGCTCTCACTTGATTTGCGTAATAGTAAAATATAATAGATATGAAAATATCAGTGTTTAAGAGTACTTCAGGAGCGAAAAATATTCGTGCATTTTTAATTAAAATTTTTCTTTTCATCGTTTTTCATTCATCTGTTCCTTTGGTCTCTTACTTCTTTCTTCTATACGCGCTATTTTTCTTGACTCTCCTATTACAGTGCCTCGAATCTTACGACTGTGCGCAACGAAATCTGTGTATTGGTTTTTTTTTTCTTTTTTTCTTTTTCTTTTTTTTTTTTTTGACTGTTTAAATTTGTAACTTTGAATGTATAGTATATGAATTATAATAATATATATTTACGCTGTGAGGTCCCGTATGAGCTTTTGTTTTGTGTGTACATGTAATCATTTCATTCTCCCGCTCCGAAAATGCAGTGCTACCAGGATATTGTCAAAATAGTTGTGAATATATATATATATATATGTATATATATATATACATATTTTTTTTTTCTAAATAATGAAAAACGAAGAAACTAACGGACAAGCAATAGAAAAAAAAAGGCTAAGAAAATACTGACGATAAAGACAAATAAATTGCATGCCTATAATAGAAAATGATCGCATCTAAGAGATAATATGTTGTTAGAAAAATACGTTTTCGGATAAAGACGTACTAGCCCAGGATTATATAATTGCCGGGTAATATTTTTAATTGAACAATCATTTATTTGTGCATGTGTGTCGAATATATATATACAATACATGTATATGTATATATATTTTATTTCTTTACTTTTTTTTTTTTTTTTTTTTTTTATCATCTAGCGCTAATATTTTTTTTATAACATTATAAATTATCATACGCCGCCAAACGGAGTCTGTACCAACATGCGCGTGATGCAATCGCGTGAGTATGAACTATAAATTACTACCATTTCTTTTTAAACCTTTTTGTTTTTAATTGTATAGAATAAATAAATGCCACCGTAGATTTGTTCTATAATAACTCGAGTTCTATCAGGTCACGTGTAATTATTATAACGCCGTGACATGATTATTATATATTGGGGTATACGTTTCACGTTGTGAGGATATTGGATTGATAAATTCAAGTGTATAAACGTAAGCAAATCATAGTGTACAAATGATGCAAAGTAAAATTTCCAAAACCAACGCGATTGAGGCAGAGGTCCGTAAATAGAAATGTAAGCCTTGTTTCCTTCGGAACGACTATTGCATTGGAACTAAACCACAAACGTATTACACGTAATAATTATAAAACAGCGCTTTCGCCATTAAACTACCAAGTTTTTTTTTTACTCATACAAATTCAACAGAAAATAATTATAATCGCTCTTTGGACTGTTCTCATTAAATTGCGAAACTGCGATGAGAGAATTATATGATTGTTATTTTCCATGACGATAGTTTCCCAGATGAATTTATAATATTTATATACATGTCGTGAAAACTCATTTATTTAATTATAAAAGAAGAAAAAAATTAAACTTTACGTATCCAGGAACGAGTTAAGCAGATAAAATAATAATAATAATAATATGGTAAAAACTAAATATGAAAAAGGACGACAGAGTAGTGAAAAAAATTTATATATTTGCGCGTATGTTTACTTTTATTTAATTAGAATAATAATAATACGTAATGATAATTTTTTTTTTTAAATTTGATCACTTAGGTATTACTTTTGTTGCTTCTTTGATTGCCGACTCTATATCTTTCTCTGTCTCTACTGCGATTTGTAAGTGATAAAAACTGTACGCTGCGTACGGTGTATATCATGTGCGTGTGTAGTATATGTGCATATATGATTTGAACTCGATTTATTTTATTCAAAAATTTTATCCCCTTTGTGCAGTTGCCCTGTGCGCCTCGTGAATTGCAGTATTTTCGTTACATCTGCGATATTCACGAATCGGATGTAAAAAAAAAAAATATATAAATAAACAATTTGTGCAATTTTTTCACTTCGATCACAATATTTACCTGTTTATTGTATATCCGTATTATTCGTGGTCTTTGTTTTTGAGTAAATGAATCCAACGATACACTAGCTAAAATATCGCAACCTTTAATAACGATAATTCAAATCTTTCGCCCTCATAAATTCGGGGAAAAAAAAGCGGATTTTTGTGATATTTAAATTTCAGATCAAGACCGAGAGATTCGTATCTCGAGAATCTGGCACAGCTGTGTAGTAATTGATAATGAGAAACCTTTAATGAATGCGGTGAACGCTCGATAATATTTTCAGCGTTCGATATATAACAGAGAAAAATAAAAAATAAAAATCTCGCTTCAACGAATGTTTCAGATCTGAATCGCAGCTAAGCAGCCTCCACTGCAAATTGCGTATATTTATACGACGAATAAAAGTCAATCGTCTGCTGACGTCGAGATTTTTCAATAACTCACCAATGTAGTAATGATTAGCTCTCTCTCTCTTCCTCTCTCTCTCTCTCTCTCTCTCACACACACACACACACACTCTTCTCTCACACTCTTTCCCTCTCTCTCTCCCTCTCTCTTCCCCCCTCTCGCTCTCTCACCCTCTCTCTCTGACTCTCACTCTCCCTCTCTCTCACACTCTCTCACACTCTCCCTCTTTTTCTCTCTAGTTACGTAAGATTCTATTAATGTATGTACTCGATATACCCTATTCATACAGTATATTATGTATACGTTTAAGAGCCACTGTACATATAAAACAGTTAAATATATATAATGATAAAGTTGGATTGAAAACCGTTTAACAGGTTTTACAGAAGCGTTGTAATTAATCACGTTCTATTCCTTTCATTTCTTATCCTTTCGCATTTCCATTTCCCTTCTTTCTTGTTGTCTTCACTTTGTTTCTTCCTACTTCTTCATTCCAATCATCCCTCTTCCTAACGGCAGCTCTCGATCTCTCCATCTTTTCCTCTTTCTCTCTTCTGCTCGCGGCCCTTTTTTCTCGTCAATTGTTCACGCTTATAATTATAGGTTGTTTAAATAGGATGTATTACGTTATTGAATTAGGCTAGTAGAGACCGCAGCCGCGAAGATTATTAGCTATAATCACGTCTGTCACAGCGTCGAAGACAAACTGAATGTTATTTGTGTCGGTGGCGCATGTCATATGGCAGTAAATCTCTTTCGAAGTAGATTTGTTCTTTGCCTCGAATTGTGCCTGGATGTAGGCAGCCGCTTCGCCGTATTCTTGGGCGCCTGAAAAAGGAAGAAAACTAGATTAGGATTTGGTAGATTCCGAAAATTCAACTTCAAAGACGATCGGAGAGATCTTTCGCTCCTAGTGTAAGACGTTTTGTACGCACCGGCGTATTCGGGGAAGCATATGGTCAGGGGCGATTTGCGGATCTTTTCCTCGAAGAGATCCTTTTTGTTCAAGAAAAGAATTATCGACGTGTCCGTGAACCACTTGTTGTTGCAAATCGAGTCGAAAAGCTTCAAGCTCTCCTGCATCCGGTTCTGTAATCAGAAAGTTCGATGCTTAGCGTTAATTGTTCGAATATGTGAGTTTCGTATTGGTTAGAGAATATCGTCGAGCATTTTATAAATTGATGCCGAGATGAGGCAGTGAAATTGATTTCCGGACTCGCGGCGCGGCGGCGCGATATTTCATCGTTCCCTAATCGAGGCACTGCTCTGGTTTTGTTTAAAATTCAGGTTACGTCCGCGGCACCTCGACGATCAATTGACACTTTGACACAAGCAACGTGAGTCGTTGCACTAATACACTTCTTCCCACGTGTGTCTCTCGGTCCTCCTGTCTCGTTCTCTCATTGTCAGGCGACCAATTGATCCCTTGATCCCTTGATTTCTGCGTTCATTCAAGTCTCACGTCACTGCAGCTCCATTCATTTTCAGCTATCTGTCTCTATCACACCTTCCGTCTCGTTCTTAAAACCTTAAAAGTGTTCACTCTCCAAGTCAGCGAACTCAATACGTGACAAGTGCTCTGCTAAACTGGTGAAGCCACTCAACGCCCATTGATCTTTACAAGAAAATGCCAGGTTTCCAATTTCTTTTTATTCCTCGCAGGTTTTTATCCCCCCTGATTCACGGAATAACGTCTGGACTTCATTTCAAACAGACTTCAAACCGACTCGGTTTTTCCTCAAATTGATTTCAACTTCTCCGGTATTGTAGATTCAATGAAACGAGCTTCGAACTTTGAACATTATTTCAAAAAATTTTACACCATACGAATATGAATATTATTACAAACGATTTGGTAACTTGCCGTTGTCTCGTCCTCGTGAAGAACTTGATCATACTCGGACATGGCTACGCAAAATATGATGGCTGTTACATCCTCGAAACAATGGATCCACTTTTTGCGCTCACTCCTCTGGCCACCGACGTCGAATAACCTGAAGTTAAATAATAAGAAAAACTATGAAAAAATCAGTGAAAAATAACGAATTAAAAATCAATCCCCTTAATTTCCCTTTATATTTCGTCGCCAGTTTATTACACAGCAAGAGAGACCAAAAGCTGATTGTACCTCTTCATACTTCTGCACAGTCTTTATACTCGATGCTCGTCAAATCAGTTCAAATTGCAGTTATAATAATCGAGATGATATATATACATATATTATGTATAAGGCCGCATCGCGGAACGAATAATTGATGAACCAGAACTCCGAACGGCCGTTGTGCCTGTGTGTGTGTGTGTATATATGTATATACCTATATGGCTCACTATGTACATTTTATACAGTCCATCCGTACTCTACGAGACACGATAAAGGCGGCACACGCCTGTTACAACCACACGTCGTAGCGTATACAATTACTACTGTTATAAACGGCTATTATTTGAGCGATCGAATTTAACATAATCAACTTTATAGTACCCTTGTTGACTGTATCGATTCCAGAACCTGTTATGATCGACCGTTATACATCACGAAACGCGTAATAATTCAATGATCGTTGTATGTATCACGTTCAGGTGTATGAAGCGGAAAAAAACTCGCAAGAAAAAATGCATTGCATATCGTTGAAAATTGAGAAAACAAAATTGGCTATGCTCACTTGAAGTTGAGGTTCTTGAACGAAAAGTGGACCTCTACTATCCCAGTGGTTTTCACTCGAGTCCTGAGAATGTCCTGTTCCGTTGGTTGATACTCCCTGGCACCTAACCGGTCCAAATCGTCGAGGAAGCTGAAACGCAGACACAAAACGTTCGGTTTTTATTATACTTACAACCAAAAGTACGTCACTGGTATATTTTTATTCATAGATCTTACGATTGATATTTAAGAACAAACATTGCCGTCAGAAAACGAGAAAGAAATCGTAAATGTAGATAGAACCAAAAAAAAAACAATTTATCAGCAATTTGACCTTACTATCGCAATCCATTTTCACGTATCCTGTATTGTTTTGTGAGGTATATCTACCGAATATTTAGCTGTCAATTCAACGGTCCGCATGTCCGATTGTCCGTTCATCGGTTGAACGTGAATTCTAGTATCATTTATACCGAGGGAGTCGAAGCCAATCAAAGGAGGAATCTGGACGATTAATCGCGATTTTTCGATAAAACTTATGTTTTGTTTTGTTTTGTTTCGAAATTTTACTCTTCGATATGTTGCGTTGATTTTTTGCTGCAGCTGCCACCTTTGGATTCGTGATGTTTCGACCCCCTCGTCCTCATGCCTATATTATTTGCACGACGTTGTAACGACGACTACACCATTTAACACTCAAGTTCTATAGAGCTACCCGTAATATCAACTATCATAATACATTTCAAAGGATTAGGTTCGTAATAGTTTCGAAACGATCGAATCGTAGGCCAGACTGTGCGTCAAGCTTTCGATGTGGCTTCATATCGAATCAACATGGAACGCGAATTGCTGATGATATATAATTCGCGGTCACCAGATGCAGCTTCGACGGTTCGAGTTTCCAGGGAAAAGAAATGGGGAGCTTTAAAAATAAGGTGCAATTTCGTCGAGGAACTGAGTGCTTGTTCAATTTAATTGTGTGTACGATGTATACATGTGGAATTTTCGGTAAACTATATTCAGCAACGCCTAGATTATTTCTATAGTTATACCGTAATATGACGGAAGTGTAAAATTCACGTGTGGTTATAAAAATTATCCAAATTTCGAAACAACCGTTATATTAAACAATGTGTATAATAGAAGGATAAAAAATAAAATAAAATGAAATAAAATAAAAATAATGAAATTACGAATTCGAGCGATCATTTTTTGAGCTGTAAGAAACAGATTTGTCGAATCGATTCTAATCAAAACCAAATTCTGAACATAATCGATATCCTCCGATACATACAATATACATATTATAGTAGTTTGTATCGTTTCAAACTATCTTCTTTCGTCTTTGACACAGGCTGAACCATATCGACTTTACAAAAACAAAATCAAATTGACACTTTTGGCGAGAATTGAATCCTGTAGAAAATGTTTCTGTGCAAAATCAAATCCGTGTGTCATTAAATGCTGCCGAGCGGTAACAACGAAAATGTAAGAAAAAAAGAAAAGAAGAAAAATGACATTCTGCCCCCGCTGCCCTGCCCAAAGTTATTTAAATGGAAAATTTCGAATTCCGTCCAAGCGACCTTTTAAAATTGGATTGAAGGGTATATCCTTCGGAAACGATTTCTTTTTCCCTACCACACGTGAGTCAGTACCTGCAAGTTTTTCACCCGGTAGCGGAGAACGACGAGATGGAAGAAAAAAATAAAGATAAAAAAAACAAAAATTCGTCACTTCCAAACTCAACACCGTAACAATATACATAAATTTACCATCTGCAGTGTATAAGGTGTGTGTGTGTGTATATATACATATATAATACACATCTACACAAGAAGTGCAGTTGCAAGGGTATTCGAAAGGCGTTCGGGTTGAAGGGAGGGGGAGGAAGGAAAGGGAGAGAGATTGTGGGTGATGAGAAGACGAGGAAACGGGATTTTCGAGAGGGAGAGGAGGGGGGGGGGGGGGAGGGTGAATGTTGGGGGTAGGCAGCAGCAGGGGGCGAAGTCGGCCATTTTATCGCCACGTGACACGGGCGTGGCGTGACGTCACTCCCGATCAATACGACACGAGAGGTTACCTCTCTCTCTCTCTCTCTCGCCCTCCCTCCCGCACCGTTCAGCTCTCTCCGTCTCTCGTCGTCGCTCTTTCCTTTTTTATTCCTCTCTCAATGTACGTACGTACGCGTACATACATATGTGTGTGAATACATATATGTATGTATGTATGTAGGTATATATATATATATATATAACTACAAAATATACATGTATACACGGGTACAATACACGTGTATGTAGGTATACGTATATTCCGAACCGCACCAGCTTTAAGTCGGTGACCACCGTTGCGTTTTTCCTCGGCACATGCGAAACAAAGGTGATGGTGATGGTGGTGGTTGCGGTTGTGCGCGCAAGCTCATCGTGCTGCAGGCGAGCTTTCAACCTTTTACATAGAATAGGTATACATATACCTGTACATATATATATATATGTATGGCGTACCCGCCTACCAAGCAAGCCCGTTACACATTGCATATATAATATAATGCTTTTCGTATGAATAAGTTTACACATGCGTATCCTATGCAGGGATGGTATCGAGGAGGTTATTCCGCAGCAGCTTTTCTGGCCTACTCCACTGGCCAAGCTCTCGCCGTTTCTCCGCAGGATAGGCAATGCACTGTCCTCCGGAGGGTAGGGTGGTAAATTTTTACGTGGCGTCGACCGCTGAGGGATTTTTACAGACCACGCGCAAGCTCCCTTCTTTCTCTCTCCCTCTGTTTCTCAGCTTTACCGCAATCCCTGTCACAACTCGAGGAGAGAAGAACTTGATCACTCTTTGAGGGGAGGATGTAGGTACATTATATTTTTTATTTCTCATTCCCCGGAGACTCTTTTCCCCGCGTCTCGTTTTAATCCTCCTTTTCTTTCCCCTTTTTTTTTACCTCATCTACTTTTTCTCCCACTTCTTCATCTCCTTTGTTTCCTTCTTTTCCTTATTCTCGCGGGATAATCCGTCGTCTTTTATACGACGTCTACGTAACTCGTGCACAAGGTATGTTATATACTATTATACAGATAATGATTTATTTTCTATAAGTATAATAAAACATATCGTGAAGGTATACTATATATATATATACATATTTACACTTGCGTGTAATTCTTATATTTCTTATATTTTCGAATATCGTTTGTGCTTTCAGATCATTTTTTGGTTTTCTTTTGGTTTTGTTTTGCTTTGTTCTTTCGTACATACGCAGTGCATAAGAGAGATTAAAAACTATACAAACCTATGTACACGCAACATCACCGCGATGAAATGTCCACATTCACAGGATGTGGTTATATGTGCAGAGGATATGACGTCCACTGTTGGTTGGATTTACATCAGATGCTGTATGTACGCTTATAATAATAAATCAAGAAGATTTCCTTCTTCCTAATATTATACGTGCACTTACACTTTTGACGAACTGTCTTTTCTCGATACATAAGGCGTGCAACATCGATGATCGATGATCCGTATATTTATACGATGTCAATGTGTACCTATACATGTTTCCATGTGTGATAGGCAATTGTGAAATTGTCAGTAACGATGACGATGATGACGCTGATAAGGCGAAAGCTGGAGGTACGCGATATCGATTCACATAATATACAGGTTAACGTACGTGGAGTATGCGTTAATACACAAGGGTATTAATAACGTACACATGGATATGTACGGATGTATATAACAGAGGATTCGGGATTGAGGAAGGAAGACGACGGAGAGGATACGGAGAGTAGTTGGGCAAGTAAATATAAACAAGGGACTCACTATTTAGCCGAATCGTTCAGCTGGTACTCGTTACTCCTCCCGAAACACTCTTGGACCCCGTTGTCGGCCCAAAGCCTCTTCATAGCAGCCAGTAGTTCTTCGCTGAACGGCTCGGTGTCCTCCATCCGTTGGATAACGTCGAACACCATCTTAGCATCGGTCTGGAAATATTGAAAAAACATTTTATATATTACAGCATAAATGACTGAACAGTTTGTCATGCCAGACTTGGTTGAAAGATAAATTTCGCGAGGGTTATTCGATCTTTCGCTCGCCGCGCCTTTGGAAACCATGACAGTTATCCTTTGAAGCGTTTTCGTATGTGTTAACTCTTACGATCGGTTACGCGTAAACGGCATCGCACGTTATAACGCGACTGACTGTTTGAAATATAATAAATATATTGCGATAAAAATTAAATGTATAAGTCTGATAAATCGTTGTACCTGTATATCGCCATGTGTATCAGCATCGCCGGATATGGGATTTATTTTCAATGGACGTAATAATAGCGGGTACACAACCGATAAGACATGTGTATTATAAAGAGAAAGGGGATTTGAAAAGTCGCTTATTTGACCCCGAACAGAAATCGAGTACAAATTTTGCCGCGGAGTGGGAAAATTATTACCAGCAAATGGTGACGCGTTGTCCACTTGAAGAATTCGGAACATTGTCAAAGTGAATTTTGTATGCGGAAATTCGTGAAAAAATTGAGAAACACGAAGATCGATGGCACAAACTTACATTCCAAATTTCATCGATACTCGTTTGTAACGAAAAGAGTTATAACACATATTTCAAAGTTGATTTGAAATCGACCGCCATTTTGAAATGAAAAATTGCAGGAGGTCGAAGAGATTTAGTGCATGAAAAAGGATAAAAACAAAATTCGATCAACTATAATCGTTTCGGTATTTTACGTCTTCTGTTTTTTTCTTTCATAGTTTTCTACGCTGAATGGACAAAGTGGCATGTATATGTGGGACGTTATATATACGATGCGTGGGTACATATGTGCACGAGTGACGAGCTAAACATCATGACGCAAACACGTGCGGGTGCTGGCCTCTAGGATCTTCTACCTTGCGCGATCATTCAATGTCAGTCTTCGAGTCTCATTTCAGTATGGCGTGCCTCTAATACAAAATACATCCGAGAACGAGAGGCTAATTCGGATCGCGGCCAACATCACCGATCTGCACATCACACGATCCACTTGACCTGGTGTTTTTTCAATTTTATATATTTTTTTTTCTTACTTAATATTCATCATCAGTCGAATACTAGATCTATGTTAGAATAATAACGGTACACCTATGTAATCCAATTGGAAGCAATTGAAATTGTTTACGAGGTGTAACAAATTCAATAATAATGGGTTGCGATAAGGGACAGTTTATTAGATAGATTACTATAAATGACGAATGTTGGAGCAATTATAGATACACGTCAGAGACATCGACGCCCGATATTTCTCATCTTTGTTTTTTTTTGGCACGTACTGTAAGCACATATAGTTTTGTACATCACAAATGACTCGTTCGTAAGTGAGGGGAACAAGGAAATAAACAAACGACTAAACCATCTATACACCAATTTGTTTCTTACGTCTTATCTGTTTCAATTTTTTTTCGTAATATATCTGCTACTCATCTCTCTCCGTGCAATGGTCAGTAACCAATAACAACGAAATTTCGAATTTCACAAATTCGCGGCTTCCCAAGCGATGATCTATACTTGCAACCTGTTCGATATATCACCCCGAGTATCCGGCTAATCTGTACCCGTATACATGTATATTCAGTCAGCAACCTGTGGCTGATAGTCGGGGAGTCAGTGATGAATATTGGCTACCTGCTGCCTGTAACAACTGACAAGAGTTGGGCACTTTGCCATCCCCCGTGAGAGCTTCACGGCTCGATTCCAAACTCGACCTAACTTGATTTCTTTCTCTTCCCCCTGTCCATCCGACAGCTTTACCTCTGTATTCCAAACACTATGTGTCCGTGATCCGTTTCATCGCTATTTCTCGCCTAGTTCTCGTTAGTTGATTCAATCTCGAATTTTCACAAAGACATTTTCTAGTCATGTGTTTATGAAAACAAGAGTCACTGCGAATTTCACAACCGAGATCAAAGTATCCACTGCGGTTATTTCTGGAAGGCTGGATTGTTCTCCTCAAGCTTCAAAAACACATCGACTATGACTATAACATCGACCATGATGGCCCGAAACTGAAGTGTGCTGGTTGTTAACACAACTGCGAAGTAGTATGAAGGAAAACTCGCCGAACAGAATGTATCTAATTGCGGATAAATGGGGATAAAAAAAAAAACCTTGTACCATGAAACCGCAAGTTGTTACAATGTTTGCCTTGATTTCCAACTGGCGTTTGACGACGATATGTGGGTCGACTGGGAAATGGGAATGGGAAATCCATTAGTCGACGAGGAAGAAGAGAAAATTACGTCAAGGGTAACCTTGACTAGGCCCGATGAGGTTGAGGTTGAGAAACTGTCAAGGTAATTGATGCGGAGCCAACATGCAACAGTCCGCACAACAGGTGAGTGACCTCCCACGGCGCGCGGTCTCGTCTTGGCTGTCTCATTCGAGCATCGTGTACCTACAGGCATAATACGACGCCGATAACCCATACAAATTGCATAAATAAGCCGCCTTGCCCGTCACACAAGAACCTGTTAGGCGGAAAGCGAGTAAATGAATCTTTGGCGGAAAACTGGAATTGTGGATATCGAATCACGACGAGATTGGTCTATAACCAGTATGACCGTGTGATCACCTTGCCGTGAGTTATCCGATCGTTTTGTGGAACAATTGCGAAGAAAACCGTAACCGAGATTAACTATCGGATCACTTGGTACTTCTGTAAGTTCCATGAAACAATCTTTATGCATATACGTACGAACGATTGTTATTATTTTTTTTTTCCTTACAGGTACGTTTTCTCTTCACCAACACACGGTCTATACACGCATACAACTGTGTTTAAGTGGGCATGAATCACGTTTTCCTAGACCGCAAGTAGCGGTTTTCTTCACGACTCACCCAAGGTACGTGGGGTATGGTGTATTATATTGATTGAATTCTTGATATACCTACACATGAGTCCAGATTGACGATTGGAGAAAAGAAATTCCTTGGCTTTTAATCATGGCCATGGTGGTAGGCGATAGAATGATTAATGCGGTGAAGATAAAGAGACTTTTCGATTTCTTTAACCGGGTTTCTCCCTACATCCATTCGTTACAATGCGATCGACCATGTAACCGAGGAGAGAGTGTACAGTGTACAATAACACGACGAGGAATGATGTGCAACAAAGACATAAAGTACTCGATGCGCGTAGTATCGCAGTTGAAACATTCATTACGTACCTACCTTGATTACGCCACGGGTATAATAATTGGATCATACTTGATGCACAAGTGTGAACAGTGCGAGTGTACAACATTATTACAATCTACTGACGTGGGGACACCGGAATGGACTGTTGATAAACTCCGTCCCGGGTGCAACGAGGAGAATAACGATTAAGAGCACGGTGGCGATAAGCTCGGCGAAAAACGTAACATGAGAAACGGTTTGCCTCGTGCCGAGTGTCTCGGACACGTGGAGAGCAAGCAATTGGAATGTCATCCCGTATACCCGTGAAACATTCGTCGAATTGATAAACCCTTGGAATATCCGCAGGTCGTTCGTTCTCCTTGGACAATGTCTGCACGGTGCGAACGACCGTTCGACCTGACTCCGAAATGACCTTTTTTCTTTCCACTGTAATAACGGCGTGCCTCGGATGTGCCTATAAATAGAGAACTGGTAGTTAAGAGAAGACCCCACACCATGGCCCAGCCGGAAAGATGGGAAAGGGGGAAGGATGGTACGAGAACACGTTTCGCTGGGCTGCAAGACCGATCAATCGACCTTTTCAACCCTTCGTTAGCTTCGAATATATACCAAAGCTGCGTCCCGCGCCTCCGTTAAACTCTATATATATATATACACAGATGTTGGTACTGTGCGACAGCAGAGAAGTACAGAAAGGTACAGTGTTCCGTGACAGAAGAGCACATCGGCCTTTTTCATCTTCAAATACGTAACGATCACAGTTTTGCTTTGTCGTCCTCCTACGCAAGGGATGGATGTCCAATTGTGACTTGAACCGTTTATAACATCGCATGAAGTGTATATCATACAGCTTGTAGATTTATTACCTGAATCATCATCTCTGAAGTCAATGTTAAAAAGACATTTGAATCTCCTTTAAAGAACGGTGTAACCAAAGTGACGACGATCTTTCGAAAACGAGATAAATAGCGGTAAAAAAAAACCATTCAACTACAGTGGAGGAGTTCGCTCGTACCCTGACGAGTACCCTGCACCACTCTCACCATATTCAGGTATATAGCATCGGGTTGTGAGCGGTGGTTCGAGAGCTCAGAGATTCGCCGCAAAACGATCGGAAAAGAGGTGAAGGAAGGTGGTGGATGGGTGGATGTTGCACAAGGGTGAAAATAACAATAATAATATAAGAGTCTCGTTGCGATGCAGGGTGCAGGCTAAGCGTGTCGAGGTGCACGATATTTAACACGTTGTTCGATGACTGGTTTGCATGTGGAGGAGGATGTAGAACCCTTGGAGAGGTTCGTTCGTTCGCGTTTGGCGGCTCTATCGAGTGTTCGAGCAGAGAGTGTAGCACCTGCCGACACCAACGCCGATAATTGCTTCATCTTTACCTGTTGCTACTCTCCTGTTGTACTACGATACAGTATCTATGTGCTCTCTTCTACGTATCTATACATATGTACATATTGCAGAATATACGTATATTGTGAAGCTGGTGCTCGACCCGATGTACGATTTATGACACAGGAGGACACGTGTCGTTGAGATATTATCGTTGTTGTGCAACATTCGAGGTATCGTGCATTTTGTTTTTTTATTTTTTTTTTTTTTTTCATTTTATCATGGTCAAAATACGCTAATCAGTCTGATTTTTTTCAATGTCAAATCAAATCACTCGCGAAGAAGAGAAAATCAATTTTTTAACATTCACTTTCGTTTATATTTTTTTTAACATTTTTTTTTTTTTTTTTTTTCAACGGCTTTCATACCGATTAATAATCTTTTTAAAAATTTTATTTCGAATAATATTTACGGCCACAACCGTGTTTACACGGTGAGGACTCTTTTTTTTTTCGAAAACATTTTCAACCGTTAACAAAAAAGAATAGAAAAAAAAAATAAAACACAAGCGAACGTTGAAAAATTATTTTTCTCTTCTCCGCGAGTGTTTTAATTTGATATTGAAAAAAAATATCGTACCGATTAGCGTATTTTAAACGTCGAAAAACAAAAAAAAAAAAAAAAATCGCGACAATCAGCTATTTTTCGATCGGATGTCGGAATACCGACCGAGTAAGCAAATCTCGTTCCGCTGTACTTTTCTTCCCTCCCGAACAGTATAATTAATATCTTTACTAACGAACATTCGGAAGAAATTGTTACAAAGTTTGTTATTCTGCTTGTTACAGTCGTTGAAAAAAGTTGACGGTAAATTTTTACGGCAACACTGTAAATAATACGTTGCCCATCTTATTTTCGAACGGTTTAAGGTTATGGCAGACGGCACTATATAATCCCATATTTTCTTTACTATCGTTTGAACAACATTGTCAACTTTTCTCAGTCGACACAAGACAAGGGCGATGACAATCACATTCTATGATTTTTCAACAATTGATGTGACTTTATCGCTTGTAAGAGGAAAAAATATAGTTTACAAAATATCACTCATACAAATATCGAATTCAGTACTACGCTTGTTTAACAACGATGTTGGATTCCTCAATTTCTCAGTTGATTTACGTCCAGGGCGAATATCTTTTTCTTTTTAGATGAGAAAATAACTTTCCGGCACTTTCTGCCTCGATAAGCAGTTTTATTTTTTAGATTGAAACTTTTCTTTCTACTATAGCTCTTGTCGTACTTTGTTGTTGTTGTTGTTGTTGTTGTTGTTGTTATTGTTGTTGTTATTATTGTGTTGAAAATAAACGAGCATGTAAACAAGCAAGTCCCTGGAATGTCTCACCTCTCGTTCGTTGGTCGAAAAGACGATGTTAAGATTGGGCATAGCTCTGAGAATGGCGACCAGAGATTGTATCGTATTGCTGTAGACAACCGGCCTGTACTGTTTGAAGTCTTCCGGCGTGAATCCGCTCTCGTGGATGATTCTGAAAACAGTGAAAACCGTATAGGAATAAGAAAAACAATCCTCCCATTGTTTCTGTTCTCGCTTCTTTTCGATAATTATATCTTTCCTCTTTGAACAGTGATTGTTCTCACGGACGATACAAACTGTGGTACAAAATTATCGTTCAAGCTTTTACAGGAAGTTGCGGTCGTTTTGGGGTCGCGCGACCGCCCCCCATAACAATAACAATAAACACCTGCGAGAATATATTCATGTTAAATATATTACGCAAAAATTCAGAGATTATTGTTGAACAATTGTATACAGTACATTATATATATATAATATATATACTTCGAGTTATTCGGAGCAAAATTTTTGTATACTATACACTAATATTACAGCGTATGAATAAGGATATGAATGAGATACAGAATTTATTCATTATCGCCAGCCACAGGCAAAGCGTGATTATTCAAAGTAATTATTATTTATAAACTCTCTCGACCAGATTTTTCATCGGCAGCAGCGCGAAAAAGGCGACGAATCGCATTTTGAACATTATGTACTTCACATCTTCTTCGCCAGTTTTCCGAAGCACAAATTCGTCGCTCACGATCAAATAAATACTTATTAATTCTTTTTGTTCTTTTTCTTTTCTTTTCGTTTGGTTCTATGTACAGAACTTTTAAATTAAACACGCGTGTGTCTAACTCTAACGCGGAAGTAATATTTTATACAAAATTCCGACGAAAAACCGGCGAAACTTTGGAACTGACACTACGACAAGAATTCGTAAAACGATTCGAGATTTTTATCGAATGGTGTTTGATAATTCTTCTTTTTTATTCCAGACCGCATCGCTTTCAAAGATCGATTCACTCTTTCTTATTGTTTTGTTTTGTTATTATCATTATGAATATAATGATAAAATAAACTAGACAAACAAAATATATTCGGACAATCGGACAAATGATTGTATATTTTAAAAACGAAGCAGAATCAAAATACATATATTTAAGCTTGAAAGCTGCAAGACTGGCCGGATATTCCGAGCAAGATTCTTTCGTGCAGTTCGCGGAACACAACAATCTATAGATATATATATATATATATATATATATATATATATATATATATTACACATTGTACATATTACAAAAGCATCTCTTGTTCTCGGATCGCAAAGAAGAAAAGAGAAGAATCGGTTGAATGTAATGTAATGACATGTAACGACAGTTCTTTCGAAGAAGGCCCTTCGCAATAATAATGTTCTATATGTATAAATGATGCAATTGACACAGTTTCGATTAGCGGAGATATATATATATTTTTTTTTTTTTGCTTTCTCTCACATTCATCCAACGATGAGAAAATTAATATGTGACAGAACAATGAAGAACGAAAGAAATATCGAAATTCCCATAGTCATTGTTGCGTACGTAACGATCGTAATGATAATAACACTTACTTCATCTGTTTGACGATGGTACTCTTGCCGGACTCTCCAGCTCCTGCGAACATAAAATATAACGTACGAATTATTACCCGCTTCGTATAAAAGAGAGATCAGTTATAGTTACTAAAAATTCGTAAATAGGTGTTGCGGCAGAAATAATTAATTCTCGTTTTTCAGTTCAGGGTCGATAAGACAGGTTTCGCTTTAACCCTCCGTCGGCCATGTCGTTTTTTACTGACGTTGCCGGACAACATGGCCGATCTCGACCAGGACTCTTTTTTCCCCCACTTACGTTGGGGCTTTGAAAGAAGTTTGAAAAAATTTTGGTAATCAGTTTCAGATTTTCCAATTGATATTACAAACAGCCTGCACTTAAAAATGGCGTACGGATTGTACGGTAAAAAATTGTCGAAACAAAAGCGTGATACAAAGTTTCAAATAATGTCTCACTAAAGCTAATCTGATTTCATACGTGAATAAAAAGTTTTCATAATATACAGATAAAAATTTTAAAACAATTAATTTCAGTTTAACTGTGATCACTTCGTTTTCACGTTGACAACGCCAAAGAAATCACATTCCGTGATGCTTTTTTCTTCCTTTTTTATCGTACAATTCACACTGCAAACCCAATTTTTACCAACAATTATGACTGATTTTATTCGCAAATAAATTCGCGAGTAAATTCTCCAGAAACAAACCGAATTGAATGTTGTGTAACGCACCCCCCCCCCCCCCCCCCCAAACTAACGAACTGCACAATAAATTCTATCCCACGCAGACGATGTGTAAAGAATTCGTTAGCAAATAAAATGGGTTATTTTTCATTGGAATCGAATGAACTACATCGATTTTTCTATAGCAAAATATCATAACAACGAGATTCCTCCGGCATTGTCGATAACAAAGTGTTCATTGGCACTTTGAATTTGTTGTTTTGAAAATTTTTTTTTTTTTTTTTCCGGATAAGAAGGACTTTTTCCAATCGATTAGACTTGAATAGTTCCAGCTGCATTTTTAAAATCTATACAACCATTCGACATGTACGCCCTTGCATCATCGACACAATTATCAAAAGGATAATAAAAATCATCAATACACCCAACGCGTACAATTGTCAGAGTAGCGACAATATTGCTCATATAAAATTCCCCAACTTTTTCCCCACGAAATTTAGATAACAACATCGGCCAGCTTCTATGACCAAAAGCTCCAGAAGTTGTACGCCTTGAATACATAAATCTGGCTTAAAGAAAAAAAAAAAAACACACGATACCGCTTCGCTTCGCACAACCAATTAGAAATCGAACAATCCAATTTTTCCGAAAGTTTAGCTCAACTGAATTTACCAAGTACAGCTGAAGTTTAAAAACGATTTGTAAGAAAAAAAAATACATACGTTTTTCCCTACATACGGTCCATCATAATTCCCCGACTTTTCCCGATTTTCTCGGTCTGTCAACTGCATACATATACATATATATATATATATATATATACGCATGCGCATATGCATATGTATGCCTACGGGTAGGTTATGGACATGCGGTGGAAATTGCTCGATAACGCGACTGGGATATCGGCTCATTATGAGTTTCATAACGAATGCGTACATATACATATACGTAAAATGTGGGTGAAGCGAAATTCTACACGCGCCTGTGTGTGTGTGTATGTATATACATATATATATATATATGCGTGTGTGTGTGTGTTCGCATATACCGGCGCTTTATAGCCGGACGTGACGCGATGATGGCGGAACTTGCTTTCCTGCCTACCGCAAGCCTCCCCCTCTTCTTACCCGAGCTTTATACTCCGTCGTCCACCATCCCCACCTCCTCACTCACTCTCTCTCTATCTCTCTCCTATCCCGCCTTTAAAAGCTCTTCAAGTTAAGTAGTCGCCTGTAATAGCTGTTACAGCTAACAACATAGACCTCATCCTCGCAAATCTCTCTGCATAAAGCCGCAAGCATATACATACACATGTATATGCATACGTGTACACGTTGTTCTTGCGTGTATTTTACACCTATTTTTTTTTCTTTTATACACACGCGTACACGCGCATAAACTTGCGGTGCGCGGTTATTGAATAAATTCATCACAGGGCGTGTAACGAATACGTAAAAGATGATGGTATAATCTGTGTGTAATATAAGCTGCATAGGTATTTGCGCGAACAAGATATTTGAGAATTCTGGTTCAATAATACCCGGCGTCAAAGCGACGACGCGCTTGTACGAATCACAATTTATACCAATTTTCGGTACGATTGTGCAGATTGTTTGATTGACAGTTTGTGTAAAATATTAATACACTTATTGTTACAGACCCGATGCGATTTCTTCCCGGAAAGCTTGTTGTCCAAATTTTCATTCGATTTTCCTGCTCATCGATACAACGGTATTTCGGCAATTATTTGATAATATAATCGTTCCGAGATATCATTCATCGGCTCTTTCATACCCATAAAATCGCTGAACAACGAATGTAAGCGTTTGAGATAATAAAAATAACGATAAAGGATGAAAAGAAAGTACAAATCACGATCAAGTCGAAACGGAAATAAACAAAGGCCGTTGAACTTGATGCCCAAATCCGGTGACAAGTAACAAGAATCAAGTTCAGCACGAGAGAAATACTCTACTGTAACAACTCGGAATTGAAATGACAAAAACCAAAAACCTCTTTCCTTTATTCCAATTCTTTCTTTCCTTCGTTCTTCCATCCTTGGCAGTTAACGAGAAGCCCGTTAAGTCGCGTGCGCTTCGAAGTCGTCAGGTATACGTCGTGTTACATGTGTACATTTATGGTATATGCAGAATGTTAGCCGTCGGCAAAGTGTAGGTACGTTGTACGTAAGGTGGAGAGTGCATCTCGAATCTGGCTCGTTAGTCGATTTGACACGGTGTTTCATCACGCGAGGCGAACAAGATGTGACGACGTCTTACGACGTGACCAGCTGCTGCTTGAAGATGTATTAATTAAGGTGTGCACGTGTATGTATATCAGACTGTGTCGAGAGGAAATCGACTATTTTTCCTTTCAAGATTCAAGTCGAAAATATTCTTCCAAATGACGAAATAAAACAATGATATTACACAAGTTCGAACTCTTGATAATAATACTCAGAGGTCAAATGTCAACAAAGGACCTTGAATAACTTTTGAAAGAGTAGATGTTAATATTAAGAGCTGAAACTTGAACAGCAATTTTTTTTTTTTTTTTTACGTCAATCGGCACAATATTATGGACTTGAAGTTTGAAAAAAATATTCAATTTTTTTCTTATACAATCTAATATACATATATGTAATGTAAGTATGTACCAATTTACCACTCGGCACGCATTTAAAGCGCTTTTAATGAATTTAGAGCCAGTCTGAAGCAGCAGGGAGATAATCGGGATGGTCAATTCTGCCATGCTGAAACGGTTTAGGTATCCCATGCAAGTTATAATCGTTCGTACGACGTGAAAGAGAGCAGCAGCGTTACGATGAAACAAGAATATTCCACAGCGCCGTCACCGCGATAAGAAGAATGCAGAGAATATACTAAGCGAGAGAGAGAGAGGGAGAGAGATAAAGAGGGGGAGAAAAAACGAGGCTGAAGTTAGTAACGTGAACGTATCGAAACGTTGAGAGAAAAATTACTATTTTCTTTTACCTTTAAAATAACCGAAGAAATTGAATTTACAAAATCTCAAGTGTTTGTTGATGGTTTTATAAATTTCAGCTAATCCTGAAGATGCAAAATAACGAGTTTCTTTTCCTAAAGACGCATCATTGCAACAACGTTACAAACTTCGACTTCTACCGATGTTATCTTCTCTACAGAGAAAATATTTCTGTAAATAGTGCAGGATTCTCTTACCGAATATCGTGTAACGAAGTAACGCGCACAGCATACATCGGATCGGTTCTCGCTGCGAACAGTGACTTCGTTACAGGCTTTCGATAAGGGACTAAGGTCAGACGATGAACAGAGAGAGAAGGATCGTAACGCGAGTAAAATGGAAGTAAATAAAATGGTGGTAAAGATTTGGCGAGTGACGGTTTGGAAAAATCTTACCGGTTACGTGATAATATAAGTTAAAAAGAAAAGTCGATAACAAGTCAAAAATCAAATAACCTGTAAATCTAACTCATCTCGCAATCAAACGAAGACGAATCAGTCTCTTCTACTTTTTAGCAATGAATTTTTCAGTATCACAGTTTCAATAGCACGCAATAGCACAGAGTAATACCTTGACATATTGGGCTGCATTTCAGCACGAATAACTCCCGGTAAGAGTTGATAGAACGCCAAGAAGTGAAAGGGTGGGATACGGACATTGATGGATATAACCGAAAAAGGGTAAGAACGGATGAAGAGACAGAGAAAAAATGCACGGCTCATAGATCGATCGATCAAGCGGTGTCTGTATCGTAATATAATACAATCATCAATCGACGGTGAAGCGAATTCAATATTCGACCGACTAGGTATAAGTTGGAGCAGTAAAGTATAAGAGAAACCTGCCTGAAACATTTCAAGCACCGGACCAACGATGAAAAGTGAAATCTCACACTCGACTTATAAAGATTGTTGATCAATTCATACTCCTATTTACAGGTACTCTGGTACAATCGAGTTTGGTCGCATATAATCGTCGTTTGACGATGGTCGATAGACGAAAACAAGTTCCTGAAAGACCATCATCTGGCCACGATGCAAACAGGATTGATTTCTTTCACGTAACCAGGAAAAATTGAATATCAAAATATGCTTGCGACATGAGGCTGGAGTTAGTTACGCTAACGTAACGAGACATCAGGGTAACAAAATCATTTTTCATCAATTTTAGAATAACTTTGCAAGGAGTTGACTTTTCAAAATAAGACCATGTTTTGTTCATCGTGATTTGCTAAATTTTTAACCTTGCTATGAAAGTACGAAGTAACGATTTGTTTCTAAACATGCATCGTTAAGCTAACGTTACTGACTTCACTCTCACGTCGCGACAACATCTGCAATAGGATATTTTCGCCATTCATCATTGGTCAAGGTGCAGATTCGCTAGATGCGGTGACGACGAGTCAAACTTGAATAGCTGCAGGGTCAAGGACGCCGATCGATCAGAAATGGAACGGCTGGTACCGCGATTCGACTCTTTGGTTGCGTATTTCTTTCGTTTCTCTTTATTTTTTTTTAATTTTTTTATTTTATTTTGTTTTTCACGGTATTAAACTATCGATCGGCGTCGCGTTATCGATGAGGCGAAGGCGATCTTCCCCCCCCCCCCCCCCCCAAATCTCTTCCTCTCGGAGCTTGCGGCAACCCCGGGCTATTAATCGGATATAGAATCAGGCAACAGTGTCGGAGGATGACGTCACGTGCGGGTTCTGGTTATAGCAATAAACAAGATCCGCGTTCCCTCGGTTTTCACTTATAACCAACGTTTAACACCCCGCGACCCGCCCCGCATCGGCAGAGTTACTCTTTTCCGCGTTTTTCTTCCTTACGAAAAACCAACATAACCACCGCGTCGCGGCAAAACTAGTTTTGTAACGCTGCACGCCTCGCCTGGTTTAGAATTTGCCGAGGAATATTGTGGAGAATTTTCAACCAGATATTGACAAGTAATGATGGAATTTGAAAAATTTTCGGTTCAGCTTGAAGGCGATACAAGGCAATGTTGGTAAAAGGAGGTTTATGGTGATTTTTGGGGAACGAAAATGCGAAGTTGTGCACAATTTTATACAGTGGTTTGTTTAAGCCGTTAATTCGCGCTTCCCACCTTTTTTTGCAGCTTTTTATTTATCACACTACTTTTTTGGTAACAACTGCCAATTTTTTTTTACTTCCACATGGTCTCTGAAGTATCACTAAGTCTGCGGAAAAAATATAAAATTCATTTATTTGTCAGAATTTTTTCAAAATTTTTCTCCTTGCTGTTTTTGTTTGTCCACCATATGGGATCCGGAATTTTGGATTTTCGAATTTCGAGTTCAGATTCGTAATCGGCGACCCCAAAAGCCCATGTGTGCAAAATTTCAAGTGAATCGTACGTATGCAAGGAAAAATATATGCATGAAAGGGTATTAAACCGTGGTAAAATTTCATCTCACCACTGCCTTCGCTCGCTCTCCGATTCCCATATCACCAACAATTGTTATCACCCCCTCGTCTTAGCTGCTGGGTGTGAGCAAGATGCCGATGGCTGCTCGCCCCCTGATCTTCTTGAAACCATCCCAACGCGTCGCTTCTGGTCTCTAGCAAAAAACTAAACGAGCCTCGAGCGCCCCCCTCTTCCCTTTTCGATCGACCAACGATGATCGTTAACCTCTGACTGAGCGTTAGTCATTCAACGATCGTTAATTACCGTCTAACCGCCACAGCGCATAGTCAACGCTGAAAATGATTCATTGACGCTTGTACGTTCAACGATCCCTTGTTTTTAACATTACACGATATTACTATTTCCGGTCCCTCTCCGAACTGTCAATAGGTAATTATTTTCAGCGCTGCAGCTTCACGGTATACGGGCAAAAAACATTTGAATAATTGTAGAGAACGCCTTTGTCCCTTTTTGCAGTTTATGCAGGTTTTTGTGTACTATAGGTTCGTTTCCTTTATCTTTTCGTGCTTTTTTTTTCTCAAGCCTCTCCAAACTATGCTCTTCAACCGTTCCACGGTACAGACGACTCGACTCTTCTCTTGGTCTAACTCGTTGTACAACAGAGCGACAGGGAGGAATAGATGCAGAATGTACAAGGTAGGTACCTGTAATGCCCAAGAGACGACGCGATCACGTGTAATTGGCCATTTCGCACAATGCAATTAGCCAGTGGCGTACGGACCTCGCATACACCATTCACTGTTATAGGTATGCGTAATAAGTTGTATTCAGTACCTATACCTGTACCGATCGGCAAATGCTATTGTGAACCAATTCACGTCGCCTGGCTAGCAACATTGTGTCTGTTCCATTGTGAAAAATGCTTCTGCCGCCGTGCTATAACAGTTATACAGTCGCGACGAGAGGTCAGGAGGATGAAAAGAGGAAAGATCAGGGCCTCCAAGAAGGAGGAGGTGGAAGACTGGCACAGTCAGTTGTCAGTCAGTCAGTCAGTCAGTCAGTCAGTCAGTCGCCAGACGACCAGACAGACAGATGCTCGTCTTCGTTTATGCCTTGGTAGCTGCCCCCCAACTAGTCGCTGTACCTTCGTACCCACCTCATTGCCAACATACCGTCACCATGTGTGTCGCCTCGTCGTACTCACTTTCAAGGCAGTGGGAGATATTTTTTCGTCGAGGCTTGTAAATCACGCCCGAAGTTACTTCTGTGTAATAATAACCGTCGTGAGGCTGGAGGCTCGGATCGCGTGCAGAGATGCAAAAAAACAAACCTGACGAGTTGATTCCTCGAAGAATTTAGAGGGTAAAGTTCTTTTGCGCGAACACTGAGCGACCGAGAGTTTTCGAGTTACGCTAGTTTTAACGGCCGGCCAATCAGGTTCCCTCCACGTGACTCCGGCGGGGCGGGTCTAAGCCTACGTCGCGCTGCCTGATTGGTGGACTTGAAAATTCTATAGTTTGAAAACCGTAAGTCCCAGCGAGTTCGGGTAAAGGGATTTTAGTCTCGGTTTTTTTCAAGGAATTCACTCCTAAAGTTTCACTCCTGTTCAGTTTAACCAGACTTTATTAGAAAAGTCACGTGCTTTGAAATTTTTTCCCGTTTCATTTTTTACTCCCATGGGAAAAAGGCATTCGTTTTTAGATCACGAATGAGAGGAAAGATTATATTCGTGATAGGTGAAGAAATTGTAAATAAGGGGAAAGTTATTGTATCGTGGAAAAATTCAAATTTCTCAGGCAAAGGCGAAAGAATTAGCTATGCAGGTATAACGCTGCATGAACGGTTTGGTTTTCGGTTTTTAAGTATTATAATATGTGTATGTATACCTAATTTGCCTGCATACGCATTTTGTTGCAGGTGTTATATTTCCCACGGTGTTACAGCAGGACAGTCCTTTGAAGGGTTGCGAGACGGGGTAAAAAAGACAAGAAGATGAAAAATAAGAAAAAAGGAACGAGGATACAACCCAGCAGGACTTAACCTCTGAGACTTTTTTCTCCACCCAAGTCGGGAGTCTGTGTTTGGAATGCAGCCAGAAATAGGCGAGGAGAAACGAATAACGCGAGCAAGAGACAGCGGAGAGAGAAAAAGAGAAAGAGAGAGAGAATAGCAAACGTCGAAACGCAAAAATGCTTCAACCTAAAGATTATTCAATGGTAAGAAGATCGAAGTGAAAAGCGAAAGGAAATACAAATAGCAAGGATGTAAACGCGTTATTAAATTTCGCACGGTGTATGTATTTAATTAACGTATCTTCTTTGCTCTATATTTAACATCGGCGTGTTCAGTCTCAACGGTAATAGAAATTGGATACAGTTTCTGAAAGCTGGTACGACGCGAAATGTACCGTTACATTTTATTTTACCAAAATATCGTAGCGTCCGATCCGCGAATCGGATTCATTTCAAACGTTAAAATCGCAAAACCGCGGAATAATGACAAAAAATTTAACAGTCTCGAACGATTTCTTATTTTTTTGGTTTTCTTTAAATACATATTAGAAATATATCACGGGAGAAAAATTGTCAACCAGAAATTTCCTCCGTTTGAATTTTGTACTAATTATAGTTATTTGGCGTAAAAAATATCGCGGCTCACTTTTTTGAGCTGCTCAATCGTTTGTAGAATAACAGCTAAAATTATCCACGTCATTCAACTAGTGCATAAAAAGATGCTATCACAGTTATCCAAAAATAAGTGACATAGTTACATATTTAAACATTTATACATTCAAATATACTTCGACATCGAATTCTATACATGTGTGTAATGAATTACACTTCTAGCCGTAGTCAGAGCCGAAGTTTATTGTGTGTCAGATCAGATTTTCAATTCAACTACGTAATAATACAGAAGCTTTCGACACTAACTGTATTCGTATGTGATTATTTTATATTGTGTGAAAATGGAAAACTCCGGTATCGCGACATTAACAAAATTTCAAAATCTCCTCCAAACGAGTTGACAAAATTGAGCTATAAATATATTTATGTATATTAGGGTGATTTTTCTCAACTTTATTTTCTTACGTACCCTTCGAAAAGTTATTTTTTATCATCAAACAAAGCCTCGTAAAACCGGGACTCGGTAGCGAAATTCTAAAAGGTGTCTCATCCGGTTTGAATTTTTCAAACACGCTAACCGAAATATCTCGAAAACTTTACGACTTGGGAAGCTGTTTTTGGTTTCATTTTGTAGACAGTCAAATTTTCTATAAGAAAAAGGTCGAGACAACTATACACCTAAATGTTCATCTTCAATTCGATACGAACGTTTAAAGTTGAGTGAATTGTATAAATGAATGAAGACGCTTATTACCTAGTCAATTTTCATCTCACCCGTGTTCTAAGCTGATATAAATAATATCACGTAGTAGTCACATTTTTTAAGGAAAATTTTATTATCCGCAAAATAAAATCAAAATTCCAACTTCTCAACTTGTACAGTTTTCAAGATATTTCGGTTAGAGTGTTTGAAAAATTCAAACCGGATGAGACAGCTCATAGAATTTTGCCACCGAGTTCCGGTTTCACGACGCTTCGTTTGAGGCTAAAAACTAACTTTCCGAAGGGTAAGTAATGAGTAAGAAAAAAAATTGAAAAAAAAAAAAAACAAAAAATACCACCCTAATGCGTATACATATATGTATATAGGATAGTTATACACGTACCAAGTGAATTTAACATTATAGTTTCAGACAGGCCTCCCGGGTGGATGGATAGATAGACGGTTAGATAGATAGATAGATAGATAAAGAGAGTAAGAGAGAGGAGGAGTGCCGAAAATAGAACGACGAAAAAATAGCACCACCCCACCCCCGTTCGTCAGTCCGTCCGTCGTAACGTAAACAGAAAGAAAGAGATTGCACGAGCCGATGTTAGGAGGAAGAAGAGACGCCGAAATCAGGGGGACACATTCCCTTGATCTTCTCGTATTCTCTTTCCACAATTTCTTTTTAAAACAATCATATTCTGCGACAGGAATCGTGCGAAATAAGACGATGTACTTACTGCCCGCGTAATTTTATTGCAGGGAAATAAATTGAGGATGTGAGAATTGTGCGATATACTTAGCAGAACGAACGTTACGAACTTAAAACAGCGAGCATCGCAAGCCCCGTGTAAAATAATACGTTGTTGGAAAATGTAGGCGATATCTATGGGTAAGTGTTGAATTACGGCGGCGTTTTGAGGGGGTCAACGAGGCTGCATGGGTAATTATTAGAGCCGGAATTGTCGGTGGTAGCAGCGGAAGAATTGAGGGAATTAAAAGAATTAAAAGGCCCACGGCCTCGAGGTTCGCGCAATTGTGACAATAATACAACTAACTAAAAACGCACGCTATGTAATTGATCAAGTTATGTTAGTTGTACCTCACACACCTACATACATGTATATATACAAATATGAAACAAGATAATAACCACGCGCGAATGCCGTAAAAACGATCCGAATTTCTTTCTCCACATTTCCTATGTAACGGGTCAAGTTTGACATTCCTGAAATCTAAATCTCTTAATGTGCTACGTATATATATGTATACATATACATGAATATATTACGTAATGTGTAATACGGCCGGAATTTTTATTCTTTTTCTATCTCTTGATCTATTTCTTTCTTATCTCGGCTGCTTATTGTTGTTATTATTGTTATTATTATTATTATTGCTTATCTTCACTTTCTTTTTTTCTTCTCTTTCCCTTTTTCTTCGAACTACAGGAAATCTCTCGACTTGACTTCCGGCAAAAATATTTTTCACAAAGACAATATTTGTACACCACCGCGTGTATATGTTTATATGTGTACGCACGTATACCCTTACAACTTATAGAACCCAGTCCACGCTTTATCGTAGCGGTTGTACAGTAAGCAAGAAATATAAACATGTGAAGAAAATTTTTACAAACATTTTAAAACGCTATCTGCAGAAGGAAAATGCCCTCTGCATGCTGGGCAACAGGTAAATCCTAAACTCATAAAAAAACACCTGCCAGAAAACTGACTGCAGGCTGCTTTAGGTACAATAATTACTTGTAGTACAAAATTTTTACGATGAAATTGGGGAGAAGGATTAAGGTGTTTTTAGCGTGAGTGTCACGTGACCGATTTAAGAGTTTTTATGAGAATCTATCTATTTTTTTTTTTTTTTTTTCGTAAACCGTTGAATGGATTTGGAACTTCTTGTAAAATGATGGAGCCATTGTCTAAAAGTGTGCTCTGGTCAAATAGGACTGAATAAATACGGTGAAAATTTTTTATCAATTTATTTCACCGCGAGACGGACTTCGAGGTTATGTTTTTAAAATTATTCGATTACTAATTCGTACGACAATTTGTCGGTCCTAGGTGACCAGATCTTACTTCCTGACATCAAAACGATCGGATGACGAAAAATTTCAATCCGAATCGATGTTTCATGAAAGAATAAGACGGCTTCTGGTGGAAAGAAAATGGGTCGCGTGACACGACGCTGAAAACACACGAGGCTGAAGTTAGTAACTTTAGCGTAACGAAACATTGAGGAAAAAAATTGCTACATATTTTGCAAATTTGTAGTGACTTTGGAGTGGCCAAGTTTTGAAAATGTGAATTACCACTTTGCCTTATTACAATTCACTGCATTACAAAGATTCCTGAAATTATGAAATAACGGGTTTTAAAAAGCGTGAATCATTACAATAACGTTACTAACTTCAGCCTCGTGAAAAACACCTCAACATCACAATAAACATTATTCAAATAAAACACCGCAGCAGGTAGTCGAGTACCTATACGATTAATGTCAATCAACTCACCGAGAAGCAGGAGCTTGATGTCCTTGGCGGCCTGGATACCATCCTCCTTGAGATTCTTCTCGATCTGCTTGCTGCGGGCCAGAGCGGCCCGCTCTTCCGCTGACATGGCGCAGCCCATCTTGCCGCAGGTTGCCTTCACAAACGCCACCCCCGCCCCTTGTTATTCCACCCCCGGCGATCGGACACGACGCAACCCTCGCGCCCCCCCAAAACTCGTCGGCCCACCGAGCTACCTTCGGCGTCGACCACCTCGGGACGCCGCCACCCTTACGCCTATTTCCGGACGATCCTGAAACTGATTCGTGCGATGCCGAAATTATTATACAATTAGGACCCGGATAAATGTTTATTCAAAATTACGAAATATGTACACTTTGGGACAATGAATTTGAGACTGTTCATTTTTTACACTAGACGGTTATGTTGGCAACACGGAGAAACCTACAGCGCAGATTCGACGGCCATGGGTTATGTTATGTTTATTGAGATGGAGTTTGTTTCGCGCTCGGCCGACGGTGGCGCTGTAGGTTTCTCCGTGTTGCCAACATAACCGTCTAGTGCGAAAAATTAGCCGTCTCAGATTCATTGTCCCCAAGTGTACATACCTACAATATAGACTTACGAAAAAAAGAATACATTACTTTATTTGCGTATTTCAATTTTCAACTCTATATTATACGTACATACATGTCAAAATAAAGTGTGTTGTACTCGACAATATGTAGTTGTTATTTTTTACTCCATATTTTTTCCACAAGTCTATGTTATTTATGTACATATTTTGTAATTTTGAATACACACTCATCCGGGCCATACACACACACACATATATATAATTATACATTTTGTGTTAATCAAAAATCATCTCGATGCTTTTACAAATATGATAATTTTACTTGTTATTATATACGGTGATAGCCGTAAAAGTTGGGCATTTATTGAATCGCCGTATACTATAATATAGATTATACATGTATATGTCCTTGAGAATAGAGAAATAGAAAAATTAAAAAGAATGGAAATATAATCAATGCGCAACAAACTTGGATATTCGATGCTTCGTTTCAACGATCGCTAGATCTAGAAGATCGATTTGCTTTATTCCACTTTTCTACTCATCACAATAAATATCGTTGTCACGTTTTATAAGAATCGAATAACATTTAACGATATCAATGCGATAGAAAAAGAAACACGTCATTATTTTGCAGTTTCAGAATTACAAAATATTTGAGTTTCATACACTGCTGTATGACGATCTACGGAATTTACAGATAACCCGATATCTTAACTTGCGCAACATCGACATTTTTTTTTAGAACATGCATTGTCGTTACATCAACATTACGAACTTTAATCTCATTTTATTATATGATTTTTCCCATAATGTGCCGCCTGCACAAAAGAAAAAACGTAACATACTTCCCGCTTCTTTCGCGGTTATCATGCTTGTACATTAAATTGTTTTATAAATTCTTTGCCGCCGGAAATTATAATTATGACGTCTTTCAGTTTAACAACCAGCATTTGTCTATATACACGTTGTGTGTATATATATATACACACAACGGTATACAAACATGCAAAAAAACACGTTGCGGTTTCGGATCTCGATAAAAATCTTTTGTATGCAAGATAATTAATGTACATGATATGTTTCGTCCGATGCTTTGGCGTTATCACTTTTTCTCAACAATTTTTTTCTTCTTGGTGGCGAAATATCAACAATATAAGTCGTACGAACTACCCCCCCCCCCCCCCTTACTAGCCAAATTAGGTATATATATAACATATTATAAATACCGGCACGCTAGTCCAGAACTTTGTTTATATTTATGTAAACACTTTTAAATCCTACAATCTGCACAAAAATAAAAACCGAGTTATAATGTGAAATACAAATTATGGCAATCCTTTTAACCTTCACGATAATTAGGTATTGCGTCATTTATATATATATATATACACACACATCAAAAAGTGTATAATACGCCTTATGATTAGTATGATAATACGGATACCTGTATAACCCGTAAATTATGCAACTTCCCGTGTAAATTATTTTACACTACAACGAGTACAACGTACGTATGTGCAGTACTGCCAACTTTTCACGACAGTAATAGGTATGACTCTCTAATTAATTCATCTATTTACATTTGTTGTAGATAAGGTACGCATGAATAGTGAATTAGAATTAAAAAAAACTTCCGCTACAGTCGAATTTAATTCTTCCTTATTTTCGACTCCCATCTTACTACGTATAACATATACATATGTACGTAGGTATAATCCTCACCGTACGTATTATACCGCATTATATACCTACATCGCTGCGGAAGAGATGCGTTAATTTAAATTTGACCCGAAATTTCCGGACTTCAGAGACCGTTATACACGTATCTTGCCCCGCTTCGTTAAATACTGTACATACATGCACGTAACATGTGTGCATTTGAAATTTATCTACCTCGTACGTTGCTTTCGTTTCTTTTTGTTTTTTTCTAACCGCTTAACAATTATTCAAGACTCGTTACGCGAGCGTCAGCGATTCTCTTGTAAGAACGCGAGATACGATTCTCGCAGTCGATAACACACATGCCATTAAATTCACGAGGATGAACCCTAGCATCCAGAATCCACAGCGAAACGTTCTAATGTTCATTCGAATAAGGTAGCGAAGACCGATAATCAAAATTTCGTGAAAAAACCTTGAACCTCCGATACTTTTATAGAATTAAGAGGATGTAACTAAAATGCATTTTTCCATTTCCAAAAAGTTTAACTCTGGCTGCTAGCTACAGCTTCTTCTTGAATAAATCGTGAATAAAACAATCCATTTCGAACGGAATCTAATCGATAATAACGAGATTCTAATCGAAATCAAACTCGAGTTAAATTCTCTTTCGTGCTCCCTAACGTGCCTCATTATTGTAATTAATATACCTACGTAAAAAGAAAGGCGTGACGAAAGTAGCAGAAAAAAAAAGTCGTCGAAAGAACACGCAACGTCGGGCATGCAGCAGCTTGAACGAGGAACAATTCGTTTTTCACGAAGTTAAAAAATCGACCGTCGAGGTTTTCCTTCATTACACATTTGAATCTCGGAGGCGGCGTACAACAACGGTACGAAACGTATATACATACTTGTGTCGGACATGTACGCACGGGGGTGGGTATTTATTTTAAGAAATATGAGCGTGTATGTAGCAGCGAACTCGAAAGCTGCCGCAGAGGCGGACCCGATCTCCGGATTCTCCGGGAGGCACTTATTCATCATGCTTCATTGGTGGGGGTCGCCGGCTGCCGATGGATACAGCAGTGAAAAGCAGCGGCAACTCTGCGAAGAGCGAACCAGCAAACTAGCGATTCTCCGTTCCGTTCTCGGTCCTGAACGACGAGAGCGGGGCACCGCGGTAAAAATCCCGTTTTAATCTACACCGTATCTATCTACTATCTACCGCAAATAATTACGCACCGACTACGCGCAGCCGCGTCGACGTCCTTTCATTGTCGGTTTTCCACTACTTGTTCGCGCGAATCCGCAGATCGAATACAAAATTGTTAACGAGGATGTAACCGCGTTGCGCGACATTTACATCTTCACAATAAACTGCATGCTCTGTTCTTATGCATCGTATTACAGATCTATGCAACCTATGCTCTTCGAATAGTTATTTTCAAATTTGAATTTCGAACGTTCGACCGCGGCTTGCTTCGAGCCAAACGTCAACAGCAGACGATCGTTCTCGCGCTTCGTTCGCTCAACGACGATTACGATTCGTGACGCTTTTCGAATACTTGTTTCCAAATTTGAATTTCGAACGTTCGACCGCGGCTAGCTTCGAGCGGAACAGCAGACGATCCTCCTCGCGCTTCATTCGCTCAACGACGATACTGGTTCGCCGAAATATCACCCCGAAATTCACTCTGGGCCTGCTCGGAGCACGTGAAGGCGTGCACATCGAAGGTACCTGCGAGCTATTGACTCCGAGTCCCGAGCGGGCGCGAACGGGAAACGAGACGCGGGGACGGAAAGACGGTGATAAGCCGACATCGCGAGGGATCGAGCAGCGGCGGTGGCACTGCACGCACCCTCCTACGCACGCCACCAGCGAAGCGGCGGCCGCAAAGCAATTGACTCGCCTCTCTCCCCCGTCCGAGGAGCGGAACGCCGCCCGCGTTTGATTGGAGTGCGATATTCGAGCCTAGGGAGTCGGCGGCGGTTGTTTCCCTTATTTTTTCATTTTCATTTTCTCTCTCTCTCTCTCTCTCTCTCGTTCTCTCCCTCTCTCGCTCTCTCTCTCTCTCTACCCTTTTCGTCATCACTTACTTTCGAAGCCACCCCGCGAACTCGGAGACCGATGAAACGGCTTCCTCCTCGCACGTCTCCTGCTTCCTATGTCCAAGGGTGGTTAAACCGCGCCGTTGCAGCACCGCGGAACTCGGACATTCATACACCCTGGACTTTCGACTCCGTCGGATCGCCTGGCTGCCTCTGCCTTTAATCGTATCACACTGCCTTTGCGGGTCGTTAACTCCCTGCTTTATTTTCGAATGATGGATTTTGAATTTCGATTATTATCCCCGTAACGATGCGTTCTCGCTTGTATTGTACCGTTTTTTTTTTTCGGCGATAATTATATCACCGTGATATCGCGACGAGAGAATTATTGGGGATTTTTTTTCGCGCACTCCCGGTCACTTGTATTTTCCGATACTATGTATTTGATCGATAATTTGAGAATCGTAAGCCCCGGCACAGCCCCGTCTCTCAGGAGGTGGGTTGGTACTTTTTACACAATCCAAACGGGGGGTATACGCTCTGCCGTTTCTCCTTACGCGTTTTTTGAAAAAAAAAATTTTATTTTTTTTATATGTATATATATACTTTGAATCGTTCACCGGCGACGCGCGGTCACTTCTATTTTTCTTCCAAAACTACGAGTTGATATCACTTCTCCCTCTGGCTCTCTATTCTCTCTGGATCTACTCCGCCACCTCCTCGCCGTTTGATTGATGCATAAACACTCCCGAATACTCTTCCGTTTATATATCGTCCCGCGCGATTCGTCCACCTTTCTTAGGTGCCTTCTTCGCTTTCTAACAGCGAAATCGAGCTACGCCCGGGCTGTGCCTTCGTCGTGACTCTAGCTCTCCTCCCCCTGCGGGAACGCGATACAAATTTTTCTAAAACCGATCGAAAAACGTCTTTTGACAGCGGCAGGCTGGACGCGTACTGGCAGCTACCTCGACGCCAGCGACCTCTCGCCCCGCCCGAACCTTCGCTCGCTGCTGGGGACGAGCCGGCCGCCCGATCAATCCCACGCACCAGCCCACGGGCCCCGCGTCTAGGCAGAGGACCGAGATCCTGTTTGCTAGAGATTCAAACTACAGCTTGGCGACATCTGGCGTCGCTTGCCCGCACCAACGGTCGCCACTTCGCTCGGCCGGTAACGACGAGAGTTACGGTACTGAAATACTGCCGGAAAAATAGGACGCGAAGATTTGAAACGGGGCGGGGGAAAGGCTGACTGCTGGGATTTTAAAGACTTTTGATTGCTTGCTTTCAAATTGTATCCGTCTTGGCAGACGAGTAAAGTATTAGTTGGTAAGCTTCTTCGAAGGAAAACAAAATTTGCGTTATTTTTAAATAACGCAATAAAAAATATCGTTGTTCAACGAAACGTGTCGCGAATTGTCTTCTTTTGCAACTTGATTACGGAGGCTGTATGCACACATCTCAAATCCTAAATTGCTGTGAGGGATATACGTGGTACAACGAAACGATTCACGTTTGGCAAAATGCCAATATTCACAAAGTTGAAACTCATTGTCGAGAATTATTCAAATATTCAGAGTTTTAACGGTGAATATATAGACATATATATATATACGTATGTACATCACAGTATCCGGTGATAGTTTGTTTTTGTGTGTATACTATCGCTTCTTGGCATGACATCGTGATGTATTTCTTATTTTATTTTATCATTAATTACTTCAATTTCTTATTTCTTTCGCGGTTGAATACGAGAACTTTTTACTGCGTTCAATGAACGTATAATAATGCAACGACGATCCCGAATCTTAGTTATTTACAGAAGAAAAACCTGCGACTTATCTCGTTGTAAACTGATCAAATTTACAGTTCAATAAAACCTGAATTTAATTATTCAGTCGTTTATTTATTCATTCATTTATTTCCGTTTACACACGGGTAAAAATTATGCCACGATATAATAATGTATCAACCTATTAAAATTCTACATGTATGCCGTGCATGTGATATTCTGCCTGACAGACCTTGATCAACACTTGCTATTTTGCACGAACGTACTTAATCTCCTCCACCTCCGCCTCCTCCTTCTCCTCTTCCTCCACTTCCTTCTTCTCGCCGAACTTTTGTAACGTACAACGTGTGTGTGTGTGTGTGAGAGTATAAATAGCAAGATCTTTTATACAATTGCCTAATAAATAATAGTTGGCGTATCAAAGTAACGACCGCTTGCAGTATAAAGATCGTATATTTATAAAGTTTGGATTCAAAATGAAAAGAACATTGGAAGCTGCACGGTTTGATCAAGGCTGTATAATTCGAATTGTAGATGGTAAATAAGAGAGAGAAATAGAAAAATACGAAATACAAAATTATCAAGCCTAAAGTAACGCCAGTGAATATGTGAAATTACGGATGAGGAGATAATTGAAACAGAGTTTCATAGTTTTTACATAATAATTTGATTATCGCAGACTCATGTACTGTATGTAGTATAATATATTTATGAATTTTTGTATGCATAGGCGAATCAGTATATGTATAGGATATATATATATGTATATATTATTGCAATACATGCGCTTTTTTCCACTGTACTTTATTGAAAATAATATATATATATTTATTATTAATATTTATATATATATATATTATTTATTATGTATGTACGTATATATTTTGGTTATTATCAAACAACACATGACATTCCTGATATCATATTTACATCGAGTGTCTATTACAATTATTCAGTTTAATGTATTATCATATCGTACAATAGATATTATTACATAGTTATAGGTCATTTAAAAATTTGTGAAATATGTTAAAAGTGCCCAACTCTACATGTCGTATAAGGTGTGTATATATATATATATTATATATTATATATTATATATAGTATATGTATTAAAGGGAAGGCTCAGTGTTACGTTCGAATGTCAAACTGTATCCAATTAATGATGATCGATATACGATAATTAATTATGTATTTCGGAACTGCATCAATTTGTTTTCTTTTTCTTTTATAATATACAATCTGCTCGACCGCAACAATCAAACCGTCCCGTGCTACTGTTGCTGCTGCTGCTGCGGCTTCGCTGTTTTATTATACAGACACTCAGAATGTTATTCAATTGCACCTAGGAATCGTAATCAAATCGGTGCGTGAAATTGCGTCATTTGTACCAACAGTTTCCAATGAATTTCTCATATTTTTAGAACCAAGAAACAACTTATCGAATGATTTTTATGTAGTATTTTTTTTCATATCAAGTGGGTTAGAGATTGTTATATTTTTCCCCTTAGTTATTCATATATACCTGATGAAAATTTTTTTATTTTAAGGGGCAATCGGGGCGCGTTTGCAGCGTTTGAATGAAAATTTCGCAAGCTGAGTTCTCTGTTTTTAGACTCTTCGGCGAAGTTGCAGAAAATACATCTTGCCATCATTTTCGAAAAATTTGGATAAGACGCGATTGCACGCACAGATAACCGATACTGTGTATATATAAAATAAGGTTTTTGCGTGATATTGTGTGACAACATTGATATATATATGCACATATATGTATAAGTTATATGTTAAACAGCTAAACTAGGACAAGCTTTAATTATAAAAAATTATTATTTCTTAAAATCGACGGGTGAGCCATTTATCTGCACAACACTTTAGCATTTGTCTCTTATTTAAACTTAATTTCATAATTTTTAAATATATATCTATGTATATATTTATATTATACTTACCGAGAAACCTTATGTTTAATACTTACTAATCTTTACCTACTGTCTTTACTTCTCAAAGCCGTTAAATAAATATAACGATAATTTATAGAGACATTCGACTATCGCACTGTACAGCTGTTATCTTGACCTGTAACGTTGTACCGGATTTGTTTTTTGTTTTTTTTTTACCAATGCATAACATCAACGTTAATGACTTTTGTCAATTATACACAATATATTGTAAGACGTAAAGACAGTTACGAGCTTGAATTATTTCTTTCATCTTATATCAGACTTCACACTATATAATCATCGCGCGCTTTAAACAAGAAAAGTATAACTTGGCTACTATTCAACTTTCCTAATCACAATCTACCGTATGTTGCTATAATTAATTAAATATAGGTATATCACCGCTGGAACACGAGGATGCGATATCGATGTGATCTAGACTGTAGGATGTCTCGTCAATCTTATCTTCGTCTGATCGTCGTGATGCTTGTATAAAAGAGGACTAAAATCTACGTATGATTATTTTTATTTAATTCATTTCATTAACTTATACGCTGTCATTGTTGTTCTCCTTCTTTTTTTTTTCAATATTTATACATAATATATATAATATATAACTATTACACTTACGTACTATCTACAACTCTTTATATAATCGCATTTCCCTTTTTTACCGTTTCCAAAATTACTTATCTTATTTACGAGTGAGTTCAATTGTTAAGATACGACTTACGAAAGAGCGATTACAGAGGCAGCAAATAGAAGTTTCATTCAAATATATTATGTACCTATACTTTATCCGTCGGGTAATCTCCGTATCAAATAAAACGCGTTCTTGTAACTCTCAACATGTTTAGATTTGGCGGAAAGTTTTATCATACGTTCTCAACTGCGCAGCGTGACCTTATCTGTGAATTATTTCAAATTCCTTTTAGCTTCCGTTTAAAAGACACCGAGTTTTGAGTCTTTACGGTAGTGAAGTCAGCTGTTACGTTATATTTTTATTCTCAATTTTTCACGTGAAATTCTGCGTAATAAAAACGCAAACGATAACAAGATTGAAACACCTTGCAAGAGATAATTCCAGTTTTGATTTGAAAAGTTGTTACCTCTTCAAATTGCAAAAGATTTTAATACCGTTGATAAAATTGATTGCTAACGGACATTTTTTTATTCGCTGTGAGACTTAAAAAAACGTTCCGAGAAAAAGTCACAACTTGTAAACTCAAAGGCGGAACCATCTCTCGCGATAGGTTTGAAAATCTGTCTTTAATTGGTAGCGATCTTGTTTATTTTTTTTTCATTGACGTAGAATATGACGTAAATTTTAAGAGTTCAAAAGAATGTAATCACTTATCCCCCTTCGTTCGGTAAAGTTCACACTATCTTTCTAACGAAGTCTGGAAGAATTTTAAACAATTCGCAGACTTTGTGATAATTGTACGCAAATTTACATCGTATGAAAAATCTTCAGGATTCTTTAAAGTTGAGGTGTACTACACCGTATATGTATACCGGCATTGAAAAACATTTTCTCATCTTGTTTTCACACAATATTTTCGACCACTTTTAATTGACATTTGATACATTGAATTATACGCTGGATCACATCATAAGGACCGACTCTTCATGAATTTCGGAAAATTCTCCAAAGAACGGGCAATCTTCTAATGCGCAATAAATTTTTACCGTTGTTTTCACATTTCGTACTACGTATTACGTAAACTTATGTTGTTCACAAAGTGCAACCCTCGATGAAAACCGTCAGATTCTGAATCCGTATTTATCGTTTTATATCTATAATAGGATCGATTCATCGTTTTATTTCTCTGTTTTTATTTTCTTTCAAACATACAGCTGCTACTGCGTATTCGGAAGTTGCGCTCACCGCAAATTGTAGAAGGTAACAGGAAATTAACGATAAGATACCAAACATTACGGATTGTTAATCGAGGAGTTTGGACATTCCTAACGTTTGGAAAGATATCTTACCACCTTGTTTTTTTTTTCTTTCACAACTGCGGTGAACGCACAAAGAAACTCGAGATACACAATCTTTCGAACAATACAAAACAATGAAACGAAATCAGAACCAGACGATATTTCGCATTGCGTTATACACATATATGTGTACAGAGTACTGGAAACATTACCGCGATTGTGTGTAACAAGTTTTCACTCTTCGCATAATCTCTACAGCGATGTAAGTAACGTTTCAAACAGTACTGATTACTATGCTTTGTGAAAGTTAAAACTTATGCACAACAGAAGTTCGAGATCCTTGTAAAATCTTCTTCGTTCTCCAAACAACAGTTTCATTTATTTTTGATTTAGAATCACTACGAATTTTCTCACGATTCGTGTTTGTAATATTATAAACATCGAAGCATAAAGAACGCGTTTGAAGAACAAAACAGTTGGTAATATATAATTGCGATAAAAAAAAAAATTTTCATACGATTTAAAAAAGGATTGAAATACGTGAAAATCTACAGATTACAACAGAAAATTTCTGTTGCCGTAGTTTCTCTAAAACTTTTTACAATATCGAATATGTCACGACATTTGTCGCTGATTAGATTATTTATTTTTACGAAACAAAGCGGTGCGTATCTTGCAATTTTAGCATGAAATTGCCGCCGACCACGTACATGTAAAATTTAAAACGATATCATTTTTCAAAATTTTATTACGCTCGGTTGATTGTTCAAAAAACTTGTATTTAATGATTTTTTATTCGGAATGCGTGAAAGTAAACGGGTGATATGTATTGCACTTATAAATATAAAGATAAGTAAATTTTAGGGACGGAAAAGACCCGCAGGAATAAAGATAAACGAAGGGATTAATGAAAATAAATTGAATCAATAAAATATATTAAACAAATATTGTATATATTTCTGTAATGCCTAATAATAAAAACATAGAAATTAAAATCATCAGGTTAAATGGGCATTGTTACAATTATAATTTATTAATTATTAAACTCGTTAATGAAATTATTCTGGACGAGACGTTCTTGAGAGCAAAATACATAAACATTATATGGGGCACACAAAATTCATTTAAAAAAAAAAAAAAAAAAAAAAAAAAAATAAAAAGAAAATAATAAAATAATAATAATACGTCAAGAAACAACAAACGATTGCAGACGAGAATCACATACGACGTACTTCAAATGATCGATTGCTCGTGATAATAATAATAATGACAATAATAATAATAATAATAATAATAATAATAATCCTCTATATTCAATAATTCGCATATGATAAACCGATATAAATTTTTTTTTTTCTGACGCACTTAGCACAGTTTCACGTAAAATTATGAATCACAATATATTTGAAATTTGTTTACAATTCTTTTGCGTGATTTTATCTATTTCTGTCCATTCTTCTCAAATGTCGTTAATTGTATTTATTTTTCATATCCATATCATATTATTCGCTTCATAGCTCATCTATCTATACAGTACATAAAACGTAACCACTAAAAATCATTCGATTCGAGTAAATCTATTCAATTTTTTCTTTTTTGTATACATATAGGTATAGTAAATTATTGTATTTTAACGCACGCTTTTACTCCCCTATCCGCATGCGGTATTCACATTATTCTTCATCGTCTCTTCTTCTTCTTCGTCTGCTCTTTTTTTTTTTTCTTTAAATCACTTTCTTTTAATAATATACAATATAATAATATACTATGTCGCATATAAAAAACAATTACTTAGTATAGAGTAACGGGTTCGATTCATAGTTAAGTAATCAATTTTTCTTGCTTTCACTTCGTTTCTCTTTTTTGCTTCTCTTTTATGGTGTCATCGTACTCGTATATTAGTTATATAAACATAAGACCTTGTTTTCTTTTACTTGTTGTTCAATTGAAGTTTTTTGTTTTTTATTCTCTCTAAATGAATGTATTGTTTTCGTACTTTTTTTTAAAAAACATTATTTATAGTTCCTCGCCCCCAGAATTTCTAGTCGTTTCAATTTCCAATTCATTATTCCTTCGTTCGTTTCAGTGAAATTATAAACGTAACGTACATATATAAAGTCTAAAACTATTCAGTGAGAAATTATTTTCTTTTTAATAAGGAATTATAAATCATAAACGATCAATGCCACATTTCGAAAATGTATAACGCATCGTTGTATCGGGACAATCGATGAATATTACGGAAAAAAAGAAACAAGTAACGACATATAAGGGAACAAAAAAAAAAAAAAAAGCACTACGTGAGAAGATAATATAAGTTTATTATTTTTTGCTAATTCTCGGCCTGCTTGAGAATTTCGCCAATCAATTGCGATTGACAAAACGAAAGAAAAAAAAGATACATTTTGAACGAGATGAATCCGGGAACGAGGTGAAGAAAAAAAAAAAAAAAAAATTAAATTGGTCTATGACGACAGTCACCGTAGATGCGTTTTTTAGTTGGTTTTTCGTTTGTTTTTAATCTTTATATCTCTAAGAAAGCAATTTATCGTTTGGAGCTAAAAAACCGTATCGTTATGTTTTGGTTGGCAGGTCTGAATGTATGTATACATATATATATATAATATTTTATTGTTGTTTGTAGTGAGATCGAGCCCATAACAACAAGATCGACGATATATCGGATCGCTCTATCTGAAGAGGAACGCGATGTCGCGATGTTGCTGAGTTAGCAAAACAATCTGCTCCACGTTTCGCCTTCGTACCCTAAAAGACGATTCTTATCACTATTTCATTCAAAAAATCTAAACTTTATCTTGAAGATTAAATAGTTTATCTAGATTTTTTTACTCTTAAGATTTGTAAGTTCATATTATTGACCGCATGCTCATTGACTAAATGTATACGAAATGTTTAAAACTACTCTTCAAAATAAACTGATTATCAAGATACAAGTGAGATTCCGAAGCTCTGGTATTTCAGTATCGAATTTGTTCGAAATTTATCAGTTAAGGGGATATCCAGGAAAAAAAAAAAATCAACCGCAAAACGAACTGATCCTCCTCGTCTCACTTATTGATAACAGTTTTCGGTTCAACATAATGTAACATCAGTTCGAATCGGGCTAAATTTTTGCCTGAAAATCCTCGTATAATATCACATTGGACGAACAGTAACATTGTTTATCTTCAATTATTACTATCAACCCTTTAAATTTTTTAAAACCAGGCGTTGTCTTCCATTCTAGCGTCGACTTGATCATCGATAGAGGAGAATAATGAAGGAAAAAAACAAAATAAAAAAATTAATAAACATAAGAGGGAGACATCCACTCACCACACTCGAGCGGGCAAAAGAGGCGGCCGGTGGAGCAGGGGTCGGGACCGTCAATATTGAACAATATTATCCACGACAGCAAAACCACAGGCACCAAGACCCGCGCTTGACATTAAGCGAACTAACTCTCTGGCATGTGACACGGCAACCTCAAGTGGGGGTCGTCGCGGTAGATTACTGGACTCTGTAACGAAAGAAGGGGATGAAAAAAACAATCGGCATAGTTATTTTGTCTTTGCAATAAGACGCAGTCAATCAGTCTTCTTCTTACTATTCTTCTGATTTTTAATTTCCTTTGAAGAATTAATTACTTACCAAGTATCGCGGAGTTCAGCCTATCACAGACAGTTTCTCTCTGTTGGGAATTCAATTGCCACCCTACCGGTGAACTCCACGGGTTCGAATATGCCAACAAGCTAAATGCATCTTGGAGCATTTTTTTATTCGCATCATTTTTACCGTGCTGTTGCCTTAGGTGTATAGACTGGGAGTACAGCTGCCTTCCGAATTCCAACATCTTTTCGACCGCCTGTTTGTTACCTCCGCACAGTAATTTCTTGTTACTCTTACTGCTCGGATTATCAACGTTGTTACTACTACTGCCATTTTGTTGCTGATTTTGATTTGAATTGTCTACCTCTGTCACAACAGACATAGAACAGCAACTAATTATACAATGCGTATATTGTGAACTGATAAAAATAATTGCCAGGATTTTCATTTGGCGAAAGAAAGCAAAGTCGAGAGATAAATTGAGAAACATTTTAGTAAAGTATGAGCAGTGACGCAAATAAGCGGATAAAGATACATAAATAGTCGAGGAATCATTGACGAAACAATGATTGGAAGGCATATAATTAGAATCGTGACTTAGAAAAAAAAAATTACATTCGTTCGTCTTACCCATATCTTCAAAGCCCCCGTTTTCACACTTGTGTCCGTTAGTGTTTAGGTCGCCATTTTGATATCCGTTGCCAGTTTTGACACCATTGATGCCATTTGGACTATTTTCTTCCATGTCGACATCATCCTCGATTTGCCCATTGATGATTTGTTGATCGCCAGCACCATTCAGAGTATTATTTAAGTTCATTTCTTCTACACTACCGTTTGTCGATGTTTTTGTATTATACGCTTTGGTCGATTGTATAACGCTAGTTTGGTTTTCGCTGCCGCTAGTCTGGCACACCTCTGAATCACTACCATTTACCATTTCGACAAATTGACGACACTTTAGGGCGAACATAAGATTTGGATCTCGATCTAATAGACCAGGGTATAACCTGGTTGTTAGCTCTATAGCTTCACCCATTCGTCCCGCTAAAACCAACTTTAGAATTCCTGTAAACACAATCCAAATACGCAGAGCATATATTAATCTCTTTCAAACATTTTGCTGCACTAAATACAAAACAAAACAACTATGCCTAATTTGTCAGGACAATTCTTAAAAGTACTTTGCTTGTTTCAAAAAAACCTACTTTGTCTATTCTTAATAGAATTTATCTCTTCCTCAAAGACCTGTCCAGTGCTATTGGCAAAGGCTTCGGCAGTCGCGCAATATCCGTGATGGACAAGATACGTCGATACCATTCTGAAAAAATATATACAATAATTAATATTCCCCATTGATATTCGTTAGTGCTTGCTCGAAACCAATATGTTGGACAAAATAAAAAATGCGACTACATTTCAACAATTTCTTTCACCTGCCTTTGTCTCAACATCAAGAGAATGCTCGTGAAGTTTTGGTTATTTTGAAACAGTTTTTTGCTGATTAGATAATAATAGAGCAAACCGAGATTGAGTTAATAGCGAATGACGAACTTTCTCGCTTGTTTCTGCAACTGAATTGCGGTTAGTGACAGCAAAGGAAAAAGAAACTCTGCGTCAGATTAAGAAAATAAATTAAAAAGATAAAACTAGATGGAAAAGAGAACCAAATCGATTTGCGCAATTTTTTCAAAACCTGGCTAAGAATTTCTACTCCCTCTTTAACAAAGATTCTAAACAAATTCACCGATCCCGAGGAGTAATGTACAATGCCACTGCGATATTTGGTGAGAATTCAGCTGCTTAAACTGCTTAACTCTCAGTGAGTTTATTTATAGACTTGATACTGCTGTACATACTTATGTAGGACAGACTGCCATTGTCCTTGGCCATGATCAGGCGTTGGATAATCTATTATTTGCAATCGCGTTCTGACACGCAGCTCATTGATCATGTCACCGATATCGAATACGAAAGGAGCCTGACCAAAATTTGCATCGACGATCTCTCCCGGTGTTTGGAGTCCGACGGTTGGATACAAGTTTGGCTGAAAATCATGAGGAGAACTCGTATAAGAGCGACCCAAGAATCGATTGTTCAATGACGATAGTGAGCAGTGTTTAATGTTACTCACAGGAAGGTCAGTGAACGCTATTCCAAGATGATGTCCATTTTTTGTATAAAAAGCGGTGTTGTCCACCAAATTTACTCCGCATCCAATAACGTCTCCTGTTGTAAATGTCGGACCATACGGCTGACCCGTTCCGGATGAACAAAAACTGTGCCCGTCATCGCCGTGGTAACCGTAAGAATTTTTATCCCATCCAGGAAGTCTATTTACATTTACGCCGTGAGCGGACAGACCAATTCCCATGTAACCGTCTCGACCTTTGCTCACTATTTTCACTTCAAAATAATATAAGCCACATGCTGCCGGTATTGAATGCATAGTACGGACGCTTGCTGCATCTTTATGTGTTTTTCCATAACCTGAGGAAGAACAATTATTTTCAGCATTGAAGAGTTGCATCTATATTCAGGGGTTTTCTATTACTGTGCTCAAGCGCAACAACATCCAATTTAATATATCGCAATGATTTAACTTCGTCGATGTTTGATGTCAAATGCCGATGACCACTAAGCCAAAACGAGTTACAAAAAGCGTTTTCTTCAAGTAATTATTACTCGTCGAAATACATACGAATGAAAGTAAGGGCTGCTTCCCAGGATCATATTCTGACAAAATCCGTAGAACCAGACATTCAAATTTAGTTTTAATTTATACACATTATTTATTTTCATGTTTGCTCCAGTTTGTATCGAGCAACGAGAGCTGGTTCGGCCGCCAGCACAGTGTGAACTGATCTGCAGTTACTGCTTTTACATTTAGCACGATAGGATATATAATGAAAACTTTAGTGAAAAGGAAGGATGAAAACTGATCAACGGTACGTGGGATACAAAGCCTGTACTTTGGAAAACAAATTCCTGCGTATGTACCAGTAAAATCCAAATGTGTCTGTGATGAATTTTACTTCTCGTGATAAGAAACGATACAGATCAACAGTAAAGAGAATATTACGTACATGCACAACTGAGTATTCCAAGGTTTAATTTTCAACTGTCTTTAGCATTCTGATGATCTGAATCTATGCCATTGGCAAAAACTTGAGTTTTAATTAGATCCAATTTCAGTTTAATAGGCGACGTGAAGAGGAGATCAAAAGAAAAGGATCGGAGTGAAAGACAATGCATGAAATTTACAGGTTTTTCAGATTTGCAGCTTTTAGTGCCAGACCAAGTAAACGTCGCAGTCACGAAAAGCGATACACCTGCTTGCAACTCAGCGTACGCCGCAACGCTCTAATATTCATGCGATACCGGTTTAAGTCTTATCTTTGTATGACCTTCGATGAAGAAATAACTTCCTGCTGATAGTTTGTCACATTCTTGAGCTGTTGCTTGGTTACAGATAATTTTAATTTTGATGATTTTCAGAAGAATATGTTATAAAATGACTCTGTTATGAGCTCTTTTAGTGCAGTAGACTTGTATTGATTTACCGATAATCAAATATTACTGTTTCAAAATGACATTGATGGTGCAAAATTAATCAACTTACTGTATAAAAAAGTACGAAATTTAGCAGTTACTTGCAGTGACACGTTAACAATAATAAGCTTTGCACACGTGGTTGCAAATTACATAGCTGTAAGGCTGACACATGTATGTGCGGACATTTGACAATTAGGTCAGTAGGTCAGGCGTAAACTTTATCAATGCAACTGCAGAGGCTCGTGAACAATCTCTATGAAAGCTCACATAAAATATCTTGTAATACTTGAAATAATATACGCATAATTCAGCCATAAAGCTTTTTCAACGGTATTATTTCTCTACTCGAAATATTGTTGACTGTAAAGCAGCAGCAGTTTGATTGCATCAGATGTCTGACACGGTTCATTTATTTCTCTCTCAAGCAACCACAACTTTACATCAACGTTACCAAAATCTTTTGAAAATATCAAACGTTATTCAAACAAATGACCGATTGATTGAAATAAAAAAAAAAGAAATATAATAAATGTAGGTTGACAGCCTAATGGGAAATTATTGTTTATACGCATATTGTTTTTCTTTCACGAAGCAAAGAATGAAGTATTTTTCGTTCTTCCTTAAATTCGTTTGTTTTCAAGTCCAATGTTTGCGATGTATGCGCACAAATGGCAATGAGTATTTGGCAATGAGTTCAAACATGTTTTCACGAAACATATTATACTTGATTGCCCAAGTATGCATATTCATTTATATGTACAAGTGGAATAGTCTGTGCAATTACTTTCACAAGACAAGGAATTTCAATTGCACACACTACGTTGTATAAATTGAAAATCTTGCGAATATACAAAAAAATTGATGAAATAATAAAGATAATAATTCTTGATCAGTGATGATGTTCTGAAAAAATACATTTTCGTTGTTTCTTCATGGGTACACATACGTTATGGACAATTACTCCGAAATTTCTTCACCAAAAATTCCCTAAACAACGAGTCATATTTCGATAATAATATCGCAGTTTAAAAACTATATGCATAATAATACAATCGTACATACATACAACTGTAAAATAAATAAACAAATTTTTTTGAAAAAGACAATGCATTTTGAAGGGTTCTAGTAGAAAGATGCATAGTTTAAATTCAGGGTGAGTTAAATATATGACACAATGGTGATTATATTTCAATGGAATTAATCTGAGAGAAAATTTTGTTATTGAATAATAAATTAACAATAATACGATAGTTTTTAAAACAAATAGTTGAATGAAGACTGATTTCGGATGTTGAGAGGTTGATTCGTCGGTAAATAACCGATCGGAAATTTTCGCGAAAGCAGGATAAAGGAGGGAATAAAAATCGCAAGCACAATGGCAGCCGATGAATCGTGCAGAAAAATTAAATTTCTAAAATAAAAGTAGATTGAAAACATTGCGCAGGGCTGCAACAACAACAAGGCAAACAGAAGTAGTAATGCGCGATAGATTTGATGTTAAGTATCGTGAACGTAAGCAGGCTACGCTACGCAAGAATAGAGACAGGGAACAGCTGTCATTGACATTGTGCGTCTACGCACAATTTTTCGTCCACGTTTTCCCGAGGCGAATAAAATTGATATTTGTGGCGATTGGTGAGCCGTAGGCGCGAGGAGGGAAGGGGGTGGGGGGGTGGGGGGGGGGGGGGGGGGGGGGGGGAAGGCGGGGTGGTACGAGGGGGGAGAGAACCTCGCTCGCTACGAAATAAGAGAATTGTTCAATGACAGAGTTATTTACTGGTAAAATTGAAGTGCCCAGGTGAAAAGTGAGAGAATTATACGGATCGACAAAGGCGAGTTGGGGGTGAAGGAATAACGAGGGACGACGACAGCGCAAGATAGGTGCGATCAGCTGATTCCTTTGTTTAGGTCACTGACACTCACGAAAAAGCACCCTGCCATTTTAAATCGATATTGCCGAGGGATACGTCGGATTGGGAAATAAATAAATGGCAATTTGGTGGTAATTTTTAGTGATTTTTGGCCAGGTGACACTTGTGGTGTCAAAAATAAATCGCTTGTGAAATATCCTTGAAATACGCATCGCAGTTTGAGACAGAGGATGGCTAACTCACCTTTGTAATGGACACGGAGGTTGTTTTGCGACAGGCCTATGTAGTTGAACTTATCCTTTGGACTCCAGGATCGCGGCAGCGGCGTTTCTTCTTCGTTCACCATCGGGTAGAGCATCTTTAAACGATCGGTTGGCTGACTTTGCCCTGAATTTGTACCTGAAGGCTCCATAGCGCTCCGCTCTTCACTGGTTGCTGCCATCTTTGTCATTCTCAACCCCACCACTAGCTCTCCCTGCTGTTCAGCGAGACAGGCTGGCCAAGAGTCACTGCTGCCACACGCGCGGGCCGACAAGTTACTAGACTTTTGAATTTCGAACATCTCGAATCACCGCGGAGACGGACAAGAATCGTTTCGATATATTTGCCACGCGAAAAATTCACTTTTCACACGCTCTATTGATACTCAATTTTGTACTGAAATACAAAAGAAAGGTGTTTTTAGAACTGTCGATGTGCATTCTTGTAAGTACAACGTACATACATACAAATTAGCGAAGAGCGTTACTTGTAACTACAGACCGACCGAAGTTCCGATTTCAGTAATTGGCCGAAACTTCGGCTCAGCCGAAACTACCGTTCGTGTCGTGTCGTGTCGGGCACTGGCGAGTATGTTCGAAATTAATTAATTTTGTACTTACGTTGCGTTCCAATAATAAAATGATTTCCTAATAAATTGAAGTATTTTCTTTGACCTAATCGAATATTCTATTAGAAAGCTACGAAAAACACTAGATTTCAGTGTATAATGAACTGTAATGAACATTAAAGGAAATTTTTATTATAACTCATAACTATGAGTGAAAGGTTATAAGATCCTAGTACCATTTTTCTATGTAAGTTTCTAGGATTAATTATTGTAAAAAAATGGATTTAATATTTCTGCCATAATACAAAGACGTCAGTTTTTAAATTACGATTGAAAGAAGAAAAATCGAGCAACAAAAACTATGTGTCATTCGAAATCAGCCACAATCATGCTATCCAAATAGAATTAATCAAATGTAAGGAACTGGAAGAGGGTCACTTTTGTTTACCATGCTCGAAGTCACGTCCATGGTTCTTAATATGATAACTTCACCATCTATAACGATATATTTGTATAAGTGGGATGTAGCCGATAAGACAATTTTCAGCTGTTTGCAATGAAAGTGCACAGCGTTAATAAGTTGCGATAGGCTAGGCTAGGCTGGGATAGGATAGGATAGGAAAAGAAGGGGATATCTTAACGCACCATACAAAAATCGCTTATACTTGTACTACAAGCGGATCGCCGCTTCGCAAGGCCGTAACACATCTTATTTCGTCCGTGACTATGTTACATTATATAAGCGATTAAAAAGAACGTTACTCCGTAACTCTATACAGATTCAATTTTTGGTCGTGATTTTGTGGAATAAATCGATGTACTTGAATTTTCATGGTCCAATTTGAGGTAAGGATTTGTTTTCTACTCACTGTGTAAAACTATTATGAACTCAATCGAATATTTATGTACTCCAATAACTATAGTCGGGTCTGAAACATGAAAGACCGTGGGTCACGGACCTCGTTTCGGTCAAGTTCATTACTTTCTCTCTTCACCATGAATACATCTATGATTTGCTGTGCTGAAATCTTATGGTCAAGTGTCAAATTCTACACATCTATGAAAATTGGATTTTAAACATGGAACTTGTCTTCAATTTTCCGATTTGTTCATCGTTCCCGTAGCTGATAGTCCGGTTAAGATACGATTGTGAAATATCTTCTTCTGAACCTTGACCCGTGGCAGTGTTTGGAACTCAAACATAGTTACAGTTACGTCACTGTTTCTTCTATCGTTCGATATGGTGAATAAGTAAAGGGGGTAAAGGAGGGAAATCTAAAAGAGGGCAAGTAAAGTACGTTGCGTCCCTTTTCCAAACTTTTGACTATCACGTGTTGCGGTTGTAACTTCCACAACTGATTCACTATAGCTTCACTAAAAGACGTGATCAACAGCTCGGATGATACGAACTAAAAGTCGCCGTCGTTCCGATAATACGTGTTGATAGAACTCCGAGACTAACTAGAATGACACAGGCCTGTGAAATTTAACTTCCAATTTCCCCCTAAAAGGAATTATGCTTTTTTAAAAGTATTTAGGTATATTGAATTAAAATATAACGCTAGTTTTTTTACAGTAAATCGAGATTTATTTTTATGCAAGGTAGAAAAGAGAAAATAAAATTTATCAGAAAATTTACGTGATAGAATTTTTCAAATATTTTTCTCACAGATTCGTACCTAATACCTACCGAAATTACTACTTAGTTTTGCTGGGAGAAAACCATTGCAGGTTTGTGTAATCATTAATCGTGAACTTGAGTAAAACAAATTGGAATAATCGAATGTTTTATATTGTACAACAATTTGTGAATATTCAAAAATTATGGATTTAAAGAAATTACTCAAAATACCACTTTTTTCCATATCATTTCTAGACTCTGGAAATTATATACTAGGATGACACATCTCATCGTGTTCTCTATCGTACCCATCGCATTGACGTTTCTGCATGTATCTGCTCTAAGTAAGCTTACTTTACTTGCATTTTATATTTATGAATTTCACTTATTATACTATTTTATAAATAGATTTTATCGTGGTAATTATGACGGCGATAATCGTTGATTATATAAAAATCATTGATATAGGTCCAGAAATTATACGGCCACCTACCAATGAGGCGACCGTAGATGGGAAACATGTTCAGATTCCCTGCCGCGTTACCGGTGTTCCTGAACCTGAAGTCAAATGGATCAGAAACGGTGTAGAACTCACTGGAGGTAGGTACACAACCCTTGAAACTGGAGACCTCGAAATTAGAAATGTCAACTTCCTTGATGCTGGGACTTACACATGTTACGCGTCCAACAATTTTGGCCATGATAATGCCTCTGGTATTCTTGTGGTGAAAAGACACACGACCATCACTGAGGCACCTGAAAACTACGAAGTCGCTGCCAGATCTACAGCAACATTCAGGTGCATGATTTTCGTATTTAAAAAAAAGAATGTTCCTCATTTCTTCTCAACTAGTCCAAAAGTTTCTATTATTGTATTAGATTCGAGTACCACATTGCCTGATTTAAATAGCTAAATTCAATTGTATTGCAGTTTTTAGTTTAAACTAATCAAATCTGTGTTCCAGTTGTAACGCTGTGACAGATTCAAGTTTGACACTGACCATTGACTGGCTGAGTAACGGAGAGCAGATAGATTTCGACATGGAGCCAAGGTTCATCAAGAGCAACGATAATTCATTGACTATTACAAATATTATAGAATTAGATTCTGGAACGTACAAATGTGTTGCTCGCACCGAGCTAGATGAAACAAGCGCTGAAGCTACATTGACAGTCCAAGATGTGCCAAACGCACCTCGCTTAGAGGGAATACAGTGCGGAAAAGAAGAAGCCAACATCCGTTGGGTCTCTACGGGTGACAACAGAGCTCCCATCCTGCGATACACCATCCAATCCAACACCAGTTTCAACCCTGATACGTGGGAGGTTGCAAAGGACGATATTCCGACCACAATGCAAACCTACAGCGTGCCACTGACGCCCTGGACCAATACGACCTTTCGCGTTTTGGCATGGAACAAAATAGGTGAGAACAAGGCATCGATTGTTGAATTTAACCGGTTTTCATGTAACGTTGGGAAATGAATTTTCATCGAGCTTTTACTTGAACACAGGAGTGTCGTTACCATCGGTATACAGCGAGACTTGTACCACTCCACCGGACGTCCCTCATACCAACCCGAAGAACGTCAGAGCTGCGGGTACAAATCCACATAATATGGTCATTAAATGGACCCTGATGCCTCGCACAGAGCACAATGGGCCAGGGTTCAAGTACCGAGTGTTCTATAAACGTGACATAGACGGTGCAGAATGGACTATTAAAGATATAAACAACTGGAAATTGCACAAGCTTCAGGTAGGTAATCTGCCAACGGCCCAGCGATACAAGATCAAAGTTGTGGCCATTAATAACCAAGGAGAGTCAAGGGTGGCGGTGAATGAAGTCTTCGGTTACTCAGGAGAAGACGGTAATTATCGGTTCGCACTGCGTTTCTACAAGTTAATGTAAGGCAAGCATGGTCCATGTGTAAGCCGTCGTCGATTTTATTCTTTCTAACCAATTGCTCTTTGTTTCGTTCTCACACAGTGCCGCAAGAAGCTCCAGGGAACTTCACACTGTTGAATGTAACCGGAAGTACGAGTGCATTGTTCTCATGGAACCCCGTACCAGAGGAGTCGATTAGGGGAAAATTTCTGGGTTACAAAATCCAGACGTGGACAGACAAGAGTTCGGAGGAAAATATGACTGAGAGACATGTAAACAAGGGCGCGAGTAGATATTTGTTCAAAAAATTGGTACCATTCAGCAGAAACTACGTCAGGATTCTTGCATACAATAAAATGTACGAATCGAGGAAAAGTTGAGGAAATGATGATGACCAGCTTCTTGATTCAATGTTTTCAATTATCTGCGATAGGTACTACGGCCCACCGTCGGATACGCTCAGCTTTGAAACACCTGAGGGAGTTCCAGGAATGGTCCGATCGTTCGACGCAAATCCTCTGGGATTTGACGCGCTCAATTTAACCTGGTCGAAGCCCGAACACCCCAATGGAATTCTCACAGGGTACAGAATTTCCTATCAAACCGTTTCAGGCACAGAAGTGGGACCCCTTCTTGAGATGAGGCCGTCCGTCGCTGACCCAGAAGCCACTAGCGTCGAGCTACGTGGATTGACACCGGACACTACGTACAGAATCCATATTCAAGCCGCAACGAGAGCCGGGGAAGGTGAAGAGTAAGTAGTATTGGCCAAATGTTGTTATACCGATTTATACATTGAATTAAGAATCATTCGATGATACTTTATAATTTTATCTCACTTTTTTACAACCATTTTTCAGATATTTTATCGAACAATCAACCGACAGCGCGGACGCAGCAGATTATTATGACTAATAAGTCGTTCAGAATTTTCCGCCGGTTGGTGCAGTGAAAGTGGGCCGAGTAACATTTGCCTGAAGGAAAAATAATTAAAATAATAATATTTTATGTATACATTTTAAAAGAATGTATTTCTTTCATTTAATTAACAATGGTATATGAATCTAAAATGTCGACTTTTCCTTTGAACGCGTTCACAGTTCGTCAGAAATTCGAGTGTCGCCGGAATTACAGTAGCATTAAAGCATGCATAAGCGTAAGACTTGTAAGTTTTTGCTACTAAATGTAAGCATATTTTCTCACATAACAGCGGTTTATAATTATCTGAAAAACTAGTCAAATGAAGTATCAATAAAAATGCTTGTTAAATAATTGAGCGTCTAATCCAATTGACGCTGGTACAAAATAACTGCACAGTTCTTGACAAGCTTGCATACGATTCATGTTTGCCGTACGATCACTTAATTGTGCAGTCGACCAATATAACTACGAACCAAGTAGAAAGCTGCTTTTGCGTGTGAGCTGGAATCCTTACGACGACTAAATGAAACGCTCGTCAAAGCACAGCGAAGCGCCAAGCGATTTGTGGCACGTAATGACAATTTCCAACAATCGACGGAAGTACACTGCAACATCGAAATAGACCGAGCGAAAGATCAACAGCAATATTTAGGAGGAAGGGGGCATCTTCTGACAACGCACTAATACCGCAGATGGTTGAATCACAAGCATCGTGAATCGGTGACCTTATATTCTCAGGGCTCAACTCGAGGTAAGAAATTGTTTCGTATAAATCTGGAGCCCCGGTTAGTAATTAGTAACTATGATGATATCAATGGTTTATTTTTTTTTTTAATTTCTTTAAATTCTGTACTTCTGCGAGGGTTAGTCATTAAGCTTACAGTTGCGCTTTTTTCTACCACATTTCATAGCAGTCGCACATGTTGTTCGCACAAAATCTATTACATATAAGGCAATAGCCTTTTCAAACTTTTACAATTGATAATGTTTATTTTTTTCTTTTCTTTAATTTCAAATCTTCAAAAACTAACAGTTATAATGTATTAGGATGGAACGTTTCACTATGGCATCAATCTTACTCCTCGTGCTAATTACGATTCTGCAAGTATATGCGCAAAGTAAGTACAGATACAGTTTATACTTGTTTTACGATACTAATGATTGCTTTAGAAGAGGACGAAATTGAAAATGCAACTTTGTCATTCGTTCTTATTCCATGTATTCCATAGTCAAGAAACGCCGAATAATCATTAATAGATTTTTTTACAGAGTGGAACATATAATGGAACTTAATTAATGATTTAAATGTCACAGTATCATGCATGCTTGCAGCTACTATTATGCGAGTAATTTATCTTCTACGTAACTGTAGTTCTCGGTTTTTTTAAATTCAGAATTTAACACATGGTACAGACCAAAGCGCCATCCACTGATACAAGTTGATAACGTATAGGCGATAGAGTTGTTTGCTGTACTTCTTGACCCCGAGTGAATACATCTATTTGCAGTACAGTATCCACCAAAAATAACGAAGCAACCGCCAACAGATGAGCAGTTCTTTCAAACCGCTGAACCAATGGTAAAAGGCAGAGAGTTTATCCTAGAATGTGAGGCTGAAGGCAACCCTGCACCCACGTAAGTTAAAAATATACGTACATTAAGGATAGAGAAATACTTCCACAAACAACTTTCCATCAATTGGGTAAAACCATCCTTTAATTTTATAAAACTGGGTAATGTTATTTGTTTTTTAAAATGAGCATGTTTCTGCGACTAGAGTAAAAAGATGTCTTACACTTGTAAGGAACCATAATAAACCACCCTACTAAAAAACACCCTTTTTAAGTGTCACTTGGCATAATATGAATGACACATCTTGTAACGGAAGAAAATAGTTGAGTCAACGTTATGTCAATCAAACTGTAGGTATCATTGGAAGAAGAACGGAAAACATTTTGAGTGGCAAAAGTACCCGATTCATATCTCGCAGCGGCCTGGTAAAGGAACATTGGTGATATCGAGACCGCGAGACGAAGACGTAGGTCAGTATCAATGCATAGCGGAAAACGCGTTGGGAACAGCGATATCGAATTCGGTATTCGTGCGGAAAGCGGAACTCAACTATCCGAAGGACATCCAATCGGTCATAGTGACTGCAAACGAGGGAGACCCATTCAAACTGACTTGCCAGTCTCCGACAGGAACACCCAAGCCGCTGATATACTGGCTGAAACAGTATCCAAACGGAAGCATAGCCCTGATCAATGACTCCAGAAGGACTCCAGATCCTGACGGAAATCTTTGGTTCACTAACGTGACTACAAACGACGCTTCAGACAAAGTTTCTTACGTTTGTGCAGTCAGTTCGGAGTTCTGGGCCGAGTACAAGTTCGGTCCGCTAGTCTCACTGAATGTTCAGCGGACCAGGTTGCCAGCAAACAATAACACACGGGAGCCGGTCCAGCAGTATGTTACCAGAAAGAACGAGGTTGCTTTACGAGGCAGAACGGTCAAATTGTACTGCATTTTTGGTGGGACGCCTGTACCGCAGATAATATGGAAGAAAAACGGTGAAATATTGGAAACCAGCGAACGTATGACGCTGAGAAGTCACGGAAAATCGTTGTTGATAAGGCATATTGTATTTGAGGATGAGGGAACGTACACTTGCGACGTATCGAACGGAGTTGGCGATCCAAAGTCGTACTCGATCAACCTCCAAATCCAATCTCATCCTTACTTCACTGTTGAACCAGAAATCATTACTGCAAGGGATAACGAAAGCGTGGAGTTTAGATGTGAGGCTGGTGGTGTTCCTCGACCAAAAATCAGGTGGATCCATAACGGGAAGCCTCTTCAGGAGTCGACGTATAATCCGAGGAGGAAAGTATCTGCGAATTCAATTGTCATTGAGAACTTGGTCAGGAATGACACTGGGAACTATGGATGTAACGCTACGAACTCTCTGGGGTATGTTTACAAGGACGTTTCTGTTAACGTCTTGGCTTTAGCACCAGAAATCATGCAGCCGTCGACCACTGCAAAAGAATCAAGCGAGCATCTTTGACTATTAATATGCTTATAATTTTCTGATCGTTGACGTAGAACGGAATTGACTAACGTTGAGAGAAGAAGAAGGTTATTAAAATAGGCATTTTCTATATGATAGTAAACATTTTTTCCAATTAAATGACCATGCAGTGTAAATTTTAAACATTAACTTTGCCCTTGAACTTGTGCACAATTTACGATTAAACAATAACACCCAGCACTTGTCGAACTTCACATATCACCTGAAACCTACTTTTTTTTAACACGTTTGAAACTTTTAATGAAGTACTTATATATTTTTGCTAATAATTAACAAATGTACGAAGCAGAAATATCATGACTGAATTTAATCGAGGGAGAACTTTACTCTTCCAGCACCGCTCGGCTTAAATAATATAGAAAGATTTCCTTGAATCCAGCAAATATTTTTCGCAGTGTACGGTTTCTCTTAACGACACTATAGATCGATACAGGCAGTTACAGTACATGGAAAAGTAATCGTGGTACCGGTATAATTAGGCAAACACTTATCCTCACAGTCTCAATAACTGTACCTCTTACCCTATAATGACGATTTCCGGCTACCAAATAAACGACGCATCATTGAATGAGTGAGATTGGAGTCGTGATTAGGGGTCCAGTGGGGGGGATTTTTGCACGACGCACATACCGTAGATGCTAACATCACGGACAGAGTGACGCCTGGCTTGTCCTGAGCTTGATCGTCGTTTCGCAAGAGCAAGGTACCAATTTTGCCTGCTATTGATTAGAAAGCAGGTGACTTCTCCACTCGATAGATTCGTTTCATGGTCTTGATATTGCGAGTTGATTTAGCAAATTTGAGATCCGGGCGGATTTGAGGTAAGCATTTGTTCTATACTCTCTACATAACAATCCAAAGCTCCGGTACATTTCAATGCATTGTGTTATTTAGTGACGACGAAAGATTCCTAACTAAATTCAAGTTCATAGCCTCGATGTGCTTAACATTGATTAATTATAGCAGCTTTAGAATTGTTAAAGAAATGCACTGCATCGTCAATACTAACAATAAGTCGCCATAACTTCACTGCGTACTTTGACTAATACCAGTCATCCTTATATAGACGTAACCCATTTTGTTGTCAAAGTTATGATGTTCGTGAGATCCTTCATTTTTGGTCGTTCACGCTCAAACAACTAGAAAATTACATCATAAACATAAAGTTTAATTTCAAAATATGCAATTATGTGATAAAAACGTACATTAAATTTTTAATTTATGCACTCGTATCCCATTCAATAATTGGCACGTTTCTCGGTGACTTACCAGAGTTTGGAAACTAATTAAATGCATCCATTTTTTGCTCGTAGCCTAATGGCTCAATTAATTAGAACTTATCGATATCGATTTCAACCAGCACCTACGATTAGATTACGTTTAGAACAGCACTGGCCAAGAATATCGAGAATCTCTTTTTTTCGATTAAGAAATAAATTTGAGTTTGGTAAAAGTTGGTTTTTGAGTGGATTTCTTTTCTTTAGCCTCCATACCTATCAAATACCAGTTAATAAAACCCCAACTTATTCAATCCTAGGGAGTTGACAAAGTTCCAACTTTGTGCATTCGTCAATGTTTTCAGCATTCCATTTCCAGATACAACCAATCGTACACCAGGATAATGCAGTTCAATATGGACTCAGCCGTACCTCTCGCATTGGCGATTCTGCAAGTATCTGTGTTGAGTATGTCCTTCTCAAAACTTGGAAACTACTTCCCTACACAGAGAATCGTTCAGAGACAAAATTGATATGGAACTATTATGTATGCTTGCTTGACCGCGCTTATTGCCAGTTAATTCATTTGACTTTAACTCGTCGTCAACCTTAGCCTTAGCTCGTTGTTTTACTTTGTTATATTCAAAGATTAAGTTTATGTCGACTTCACGGCTCCAGAACCAGAAATTACACACCCGCCAAGCAATCAGACGACCGTCGTTGGGAAAACCGTCAGGTTTACCTGCCGCTATTTGGGTGGTTACAAACCTCGACTCGAATGGCGCATAGGGAGTTGGCGATTACGTGGACACAAATACAGAACCCTTGAATCCGGGGACCTCGTAATTAGCTATGTCAACCGTCGCGATGCCGATCCCTACACGTGTCATGTATTCAACAGATTTAGCCATGTTGTAGCCTCTGCTAACCTCGTTGTGAAAAATCACACTACCATCATTGAAAAACCTAAAAACTACGAAAGCGCTGTCGGTTCTACAGCAAAGTTCAGGTGCGTTACTGTATTAGTAAAAAAAAAGAAACAAACAAGTAGTCCTCAACTTTCTCCAAACAGTTCAGAAGCTTTCATTCCGTCAAAAGATTTGAAAATCATCGTTTAGGTTTAATTATTGTTTACAAAACCGCTCTTCATTTTTCAGTACACGAGTAATTGAAATCTCTGTTTTAGGTGTATCGCTGTGTCAGATTCAAGTTTGAAAGTGTCAATTGACTGGCTGAGGAATGGAAAGCAGATAGATTTTGATACGGAGTCAAGGGTCATCAAGAGCATCGATAATTCCTTGACTGTTACAGAGATTAGGGAATCAGATTTAGGAACATACACTTGCGTGGCTAGCACAGAGTTGGACGAAACAAAGGCTGGAGCTACATTGATGTTTCAAAATGTGTCAAAGCCTCCTCGCCTGGAAGTGGTAAATTGCAGAAGAAACGAAGCCGATATTCATTGGGTCCCTGCAATGGGTAACAACGGAGTTGCCGATATCTTGGGATACACCATACAATTTAAGACTAGCTTCACTCCTGAAAGGTGGCAAATTGCGCGGGAGAATGTTTCAGCCACGGCACAAATCTACACCGTGCCTCTATCGCCCTGGGCCAATTACACGTTTCAGGTTGTTGCGTGGAACGAGATCGGTACGGCATTTGGTCAATTCTACCGTTGTTCGTGTCAAGCATCGGATGAGTTCTATCGTAATCGATTCAAAACGTTGTACAGGGAAGTCGTTACCATCGTTACCCAGCAAGGCTTGCACAACTCCGCCAGACGTGCCTTACAAAAATCCAGACGATGTCAGAGGCACGGTAACCAAGGAACAGAAACTTGTGATTCGATGGACCATAATGCCCGAGATAGAGCATAATGGGCCAGGATTCAAGTACCGGGTGTACTTTAAGCTAGACACATCCGGCATGAATTGGACAAGACTGGGTAACGTTTGAAATGACTTTATTTTAATTATGCATTTAAGGATGTATTGGCTATACATTCTCAATCACAAGTTGGTCTCGTCGACAACATTGAATGCTTTGTCATAAGATAAAAATCGGAAAAAATAAATCACAATAAAGACGATAAGATAATTAAATTTTAAATTTTGAAAAATTGAGGACAAATTGTGAATCTTGGACGCGTGTTCGTATAAACGTTGTAGGTACGTTATAATCAACAATTTTCTGGGGCCTCAAGCGAATAGTTTCGTAAATACAGTCTTTACAAATTTTCGAAAACGGAAATTTCAGAATAACAAAAAAATTCTTTAAAAATTCATGGGTATTTTACCCAATCCTCACCGAATGATCGATTCTAGCTGTACACATCTGGACAATAGAAGAGATTCGAATAACGGTTCAGCCAGCCGACCAGCGATATAAGGTCAAAGTTGCTGCCATGAATTACCTGGGAGAGTCCAGAGCAACGCCTACTGAAGTCGTAGTCGACTCTGCAGGTGACAACGGTAACTAATTATTGGTTTACGCTGCGATTCGCGCAAATGTGATCAACCTTAAGTGATTACAGGAATCGTACGCCTTTTGTAATCTGATATTCCCCGAATTCTCGAGGTATTCCAGCCTGGAAATAAAACTTTTCTAGTAACCGTTCACAAAATATTCACCTGATTGATGACAATTTTCTTTACACACTAATACTAATACATTTAATATTAACTAGTAACTAACTTTTACCGTCTGACTATTAATTTACAAACAACAGCCTCCGATTTTCTGTAAAGAAGATTTATTTCTTCCATAGACTAAAAATTTCAATCTTATTTTCCCCAACTTTTACATCGTATCAAAAATTGCAACAACAATGAAAAAACTGTTATTTTTCGACTCTAGAATTGTTATAGAAATGCAGTAAACAACCGATGCTTAATCGCTACAATTCCACTACGTAGCTTTACTAAAACGAAGATCCCCCGTTTTTTGTGAAATACGCTCGTTTGTAATCCCTAACAAACAGGAGCGTGTACTACGAAAATAAATAAAGAATTTTTAATATCGATCACGTGTGCGTTGATCGTGAGAACATAAATACAATAAAAATAAATATATCCATTCGTAAACCATTAAATAATTTGCAAGTTTCTACAAGTGAACTACGACGATTAATTGAAACCAACATGTGCATTCGTTTTTAGCGGTATAGCTTGATTCCAATCATTCAAAGTGACTCACGTCAATTGGAATTAGTACTAATTGAATTACATGAACGGTATCGCTTCTCGTCGTCGAGATGCTCGTGTTACAAAGATCATATTTCACCGACCGATAGGTTTCAGTCTTATATAGAAGCCGGTAGTTAAGGTAATTTTTCTCGTCCACCAGATTCAGTGCCAGTTAATTAAACTACAAGTTATTCAATATCAATATCTTACCACTGCTAGGTTTTCTATTTTTGCCAATCTAATTTCCTGACACTATGACAATCATGAACTAAGACGATGCGGTTCATAGTGGCCTCAGTCACACCCCTCGTACCGATAATTCTACAAGTATTTGGGTCAAGTATGTCTTTCTGACAGGCGTTAAAAATTTGATTACGTAGCGAATCGATCATAGAAAATTATCAAAGTATGTTACACTGCAACTACTTTGAGGTCATTCATTTATCCGCTATGAGTACATTTTCTTTGTGTTTTTTTTGTGTTACTGAAAGTCTGAGTTTATGAAGACTTTCTGGCTTCAGTGCCAGAAATTATACACCCACGAACCAATTAGATGAACGCTGATGAGAAAAGAGGCAGACAAAAGCACCCTGGAATGCGGAAACCTCCGAATCGAGAGTCGTATAATTTTCAAGTTCAATTCAACGCTGGCATAAAATCCAAATAATTACAATCTCATCGACAGTCTATTTTCCATAATTTTTCTTTTTTTTTAAGCCCGCCGTGTTTTGTTAATATTCTGCTTATTCCTGCGATTAAAGACCAGTTAATTGCGGATGATCCAGTCCAGAGATATCTTGCTCACCGCAAGACGCCTTTTTTAGAGATGCTCTCGGAGATCGGTTATAACAGCTTTAAAAATCATTATTTATAAAAATAAAAAATATCAGAATAAGGTCCAACGTTACCCCAATGTGTATATAAATTTTCATCTTAATAAATTGAAATGTCTCTTCACGAGCAATCCTTGAAAAACCGCTTTTTTCCACCTCCTGATTTCGTAAAATCCATTAAGCGCGAGTGCAGGAAGTAGCTCATGAGCTTGAATTCCCATGACAACAACACGAAAAGCTTATCGGTAATTCACGCGGCATCGTTGCGTATAAAGATAAAAAAAACTCCGATATCAGGTTCCACTTGTTTCAACAGCTTTCGCTTCCGTATACCTGGTATAACAGTGACCGTTCAGTGGCGTTATTTTCGCCGTCCGCAAGCGCGTCAAATATCTCTAAAAATCGGAATACTCGAGAAATGTTTCCAAATTTATTCCATGTAAAATCCGTGCATCGTCAGGTACGTCTGAACGAAGTTCTGGCTAGACTCGAGGGTGCAAAGATACAGCACAAGATACTGAAACCACCGAAATCTTCGATGATACCAGGATGCAGGCACTGCAGGATCAGAATGAAGAATTCATGCGGAAGGAAAGTTTTCGCAAACGTATCGTCGCGTGACAAGCCCGTCTTTATAGCGAAGTTGGAGCACTTTGTAGAAAATGAAGTGAACCGGATTGCCAGTGAGAAGAGGTCAGAATGCCGTGAAGTCAGCTGCGACCATCTTCTTTGCGACCAGAAGAAGTTGGACGCTGAATTGGCGATTTACAAATCAGCGTTCGAGGTACTTTTGACTAAAATAAGAACTTTCAAGCCCCTTTTGTCCAGGATAAAGTCGACCTACGACAAGTGCATCGAGGTCAGAGACGATAGGATGAAGCTGATGGAAATAGTATCGTCGAAATTAGAGACGTTCAAGAAAACGGTGGAGAAAAAAATCGACACGATCGAGAGAACGGGGACGGGGAAAGTTGGGGCATTGATGAGGGAAAAGTCCTGCTTGACGGAAACCGTTGCGAAACTTAGAGCGGACCTCGAAGAGAGTAACGGGAAGATAAACTGCTTGAGGCATGAGTTGCTCGACTGCGAGGAGAGGGAGATCAGGAGGATCGTGAACCAAAGGAGGCAAAATATTGAGCCGTCTTCGGGAGGCGCGAAAGGTAGGGATTTGAAGGGGTGAAGGTGTGGCAAAGGTGCGGTAAGGCCATTGCTGACAATGAGAGATTCGTTCGTTTTTGATTGTTGAAGAAACGAAGATGGTGAGACGACAGGCGCCGCAAAGTCGACGGCTCCTCGAAGATCCCGTTTTGATGAACATTTGCTTGAAACGAGCGAGGAAGGACCTCAGCACTGCTCATCGGAAGATCGCCGAACTCGAGGACACCTTCCGCGAAGTTGTCCCAAAATGGGAACTAGAACGGCTGGAGAACAGGCACCAGGCTTTCGAAAGGGAATATCGAAACCTCTCGCAGGAGTTCGAAGCTCTTTCCAAAGAGCACGAAGCGCTCAAGGGTAAGAAAGCACGAAAATTAGTTTTATTCATTTCGTTAGGTAGATTCGAAACTGACCGATCTTAACTATCACTCGGGATGGTCACTGAATCTCCGTCACGAAATTCCCAAGACTCTTCCAGGTTTTCCAGAAAAAAATGATAAAAATATACGTATTTTCCGTACCATTTTTTTTTTTTATGTGAAAGTACGAACCATCACTCGAGTCAGACCGTCCCATATAGCCGATGCGCAGAATCGTTTGTAAGGTAATATTCAGGAATATTCAAAGTTTGAAGAGAACCTTCCGTCGATGGTAAAAAAATTTATTTCGATCTATAATTTATCTAAAGCTTAAAAGAATTTTTGGATGTATTTGTATGGAAAAAAAATATAGTAAACGATTCCCTGACTTTCCCTGACGGACCCTGAATTCCATGACATTTCCAGGTTTTCCAAAATTCTAAGATCGTTATAATAGGGAATTTTAAACTTTGACTTGGCATTCGCCGCGGAAAGCTATTCGATTTTCTAAGCGTACGAAAATGAATGCGAAGGGATTGTAATATACTTGAATAAATATTTAAAAAAAATAAAGCTATATTTAAAAAGTTCGACTAGAAGATAATAAAGGAACATCAGAATGAGGCAAACAACATGGATTTCTCCATGCGAACCATGGTGCAATAATACTATGACTTTTCTAACGTTGTCAACATACAGAGGTGTTTACAAGTAAATTTCAGTGTTTTGAAATACGTATCATCTTGTATCGCTGGATTTTCTTTCGTCAGGCGTAACTGGATTAGCCTAAGAAGCACTTTTTTAAACATATGTTTAGTCAGATCTTCGTTTCAAGAGATTTTTAACCACGTCTCATACGTTATTCTGAAATCATTTCAGTGAACTTTGAAGTGGTTCGAGAGCAAAAGAACAGCCTAAGAGACCGCTGCAAAATATTGGCACACACAAACACCCCGAGGCCGGATTGGTCCAAGTAGGTAGACGAAAGAATGTCCATACATATGTACCTGATCAATTCGCATCCATGCAAAATACATACGTGCATAGGTACAGTCGACGCGCAAGCTGAATACGAAGTTACAATTATAGATTCACTCAGTCACTCGGTCAGAGGTCTAATTACGTGATATACGGCCGTGAAACGATGAAACAAGGCCGATTTATCAGTAATTGTATTGCGCGTAGAGTGCATCGAAGGCGGGGTTGAAATTCCGAATTTAAAAAGTTACGAAAACGCCAAATTCCGAATTATTTGATGGTGAAAATTGAAGTAAAGAAGTCAGACTTTGACGAAACATCAATTTTCGAATGGTCCGAAACCCGACGCTCAAAGTTCCGAAAGTGCGAAAGTGAAAACATTTTTTAATCTGAAACACCAAAATGACGAATGATCAAAGATTTTCAGTTCGATGAGTTTCTGGCTTGGTGAAATTTCACCACTTTGATCTTCCTTTGTTTTGGATTTTCGATATTTTTACGTTCGGAAACCTGGTCATTCTGATTTTTCACACCCACTCGTTGGGTAAACTACGCTGTCTGAGTACATTTTAATATTCGGAATTTCACTCTATCGAAACTTTACTTTTCGGAATTTTGCTCCATCGTAACTTGAACTTTCGTAATTTTGCATTCCAGAACTTTGAACCGTTGAGTTTCCGACCATTCGAAACTTCGTTGTTTCTTCAAGGTTTGATTTCCTTACACCGAGTTTCGACACGAAATAATTCGGAATTAGGCGCTTTCGGAACTTTCCAAATTCCCAACATCAATCTTGCCCTGTTTATCAAGGGTGGATGTAAAAATATAGAAAGATCAATAAGTCGAGGGTCACAATATCGAATTTTTAAAGCAGCGGAAACTTAATTTATAGAATCTAAAAGTGCTGAAATCCAAAGTACGGTGAAGTAAAAGAATACAAGTCTCGCACCATAGAATGCCCAACTCTAGAATCGTCAGAATTCTTCTCGATAATACAAAATCGTGTACAGATGCTCGATTTTCCCGTTCTACATTTTGACCTTCATATATTTCGTCTTTCCGTACTTCGACTTTCAATACTTTCGATTTTCCGTGCTTGGACTTTTTTTTCGCATGACATGAAAATCCGATATTCTGGTCCTTCTATCAATCGGTAATCCCCGTTTATCAGACCTTGCGTGAAAACCGAGGCACTTCTGGTCGCGGTTCTCTCGTTTTACGCAACAGATGACGACGTGAAAGTTCTAATAAAAACACCGTGTGACAATCTAGATGCGGACAGTTCATTCAGGGCGGAGTTCAACGCTGGAGGGACATAACGGCCAAGAAATCAAGCGAGGATCGATTGACCATTCTTTTATCGGAGTTGTGCGGAGTGGCGAGCGCCGAGAACGACTACTTTATAGGTCAAGGGACCGACCCATCGGTTCCGGTGTTTCTCCGGTACAAGGGTAAGATGAAGAACCGTAAATTGGGACGGAGGGAAGTGAGCATCCTGATAAACGACATCTGGAAGAGCAGGATGGCTTCGGACATGGGGACACCGATGGGCGAATACGTGCTCAAGTACTTCTCAGAGAGGTATCACATTTCGCTGCTCAGGTACGAGTGGATCTATAATCTATACTACGCCTGCCAACGGCTCGTATACGACGACCAGATCGGACTGTTTTGGAACATACTTTGGGGCAACGTCGTCGAAGAGGCTTATCACGCCCCGAGGAAGGAGTTCGTTCTCCTAAAAAGGATGATGGAGATGCGGATGGAGGATAAGAAAATAGTAAGATTTTCGTCGGGCGTAGAAAAACAGGGTGGCCAAAAAGATTTGTGGAAAACATTACATCACATTTACAGTTTTTCCAGTTCTAGTAACTTACTAAAACCGAAATCGTTCAGCTTGGTAACTCTGTATTCGGTTCAAATTCAATTCGAATTGAAGAAACATGTGATGATGTAAAAAAAAAAAAAAATGGCAGTTTGAGCCAATTTGTTTTCTCGACGAAAGAAAAATGAGCTTGTTACCTCAAAAAATCATTTCTAATTATTCCATTGATGGAAAAGTGATATTTTCAGTTTTTCCCGTTATAAAATTAAGTATTCCCTGACAATTCCAGGTGTACGGCCACGCTACAAAAAACGGCAACTCGATGGTCGGATTCCGATCATGTTGAAGTTACCTCAACGTTACCGTAACGATTCATGATGAGGAAGAACCGTTATTTCGCGATTTTGAAATTTTTTGAAATTCAATAAACCGTGATGAAAAAAAACATACTCATATTTTAGTTCCTTAAAAATCATTGCGAAAATAAAAAAATAGTGATTTTTTCCAAATGTTTCATTACGATAACGTTACTAAATTCAACATCTTGGGTGATGCCACTTTGCAACAGTCCGTTACTTCGTGATAAATTTTTAATGATCGTATAGATGTTGGTTCTACATCGTCGAGAGATTAATCCAACAGTTTATCACGAAATTGATCCGAAATACGCAACCGTTCTTGCACATCTTTTCAAGTGTTTTCGAAGTTTCGATGTAACGAAGGAAAGAACCCTGCCATTCATTTTCAGAACGCGCTGCTCGCTCAGGACTTGATGGACGTAATGGACGTCATGTACCCCCAGAAAAGTAATCGAGACATCGAGAACATAGTTTACGCGGCGGGGAAACAGCTCGGAATAGATCCTTCGACCGAGGCATTTGACGTGGCAAAGTTATTCGCTCAAGTACGTGAAAATTGATGGAAGAAACTCCTACAACGGACATTAAGGTCCCCAAATCAACTTCAAATAATTAAAAAACAATTGCCTAATTTTTATCAGATTTTCACCTCAACTTTAAGATAGTCCGCTTTGTGATCCAAGTTTCTTATCGAAATAACATGGGCAGAACTTTTTTTCTCAGTATATGTTTTACCGTAAGAGTAATAATGTTCCAAAAAATCTGTAACTGCGAGGTTTTGGTAGGCATTAGTCCTACTATCTAAAAAAAAAAATAAAAACTCGCATCGTCATACCATCAATTCATGTGAGTTTTCCTTTTATCGAATCGTATACAGACCGAGGAAGGATGGGAGCGCGGTGATTTTGCCAGAGAATTAGCCCGTCAAACGAAGCAGGAAATAACGGAATTCGGCAAGGGGATTTTGCACAGTATAAATATACACGATAAAACGAGCGAGGTGACGGTGGAAATGCTTAAAAAGGGGTTCATGGAAGTCGACGAGGATATACGTGCGTAAGATTTTCCGTCTCAAAGTCTTCTTAGTATTCTTTGCCACCCTTAATTTCAATATTAATAACAGTTATGATAATCCGAACGAGGCTGAAGTTAGCAACATTAAGGTAAATGAAACATCAGGGAAAAAATCGTTACTCTCCGATTTCTGAACGGCTTTCAAGAAGTTGGTTTTTCAAATTTGAGTACGATTTGTTCGTAACGGTTTACCAAATTTCAAACGATCCCAAAGGTGCGAAGTAACGATTTCTCCTAAGCATGAATTTTTAGTCACGGTAACGCGACTAACTTCATCCTCGTTAATCCGACCGTCATTAGTCGCCGCCTACACTAATCTAACTTGGTCTCTTCTTTTACAGACCAGAATCTGCTTACGCAGCACTTAAAGTGGATTTACAAGGTTCAAGACCTCAGCAAAGCTAAGCCCATGGTGAGCAGCGCAATAATAAGACAAATGTTGAACGGTTACATAAGGCGAAGCCAGTTGAAAAATCATCGCAGAAACTAATTACAGTCGCATCGCCTGCCGTGTAATATACGATCAAGATTTTACGTCGATGTCTCAGATTGGCTTTATAATTTTTTTTATTAAAGTACACGTAGAAAAACTCGATTGCAATTTTTTTCAGAATTTTTCGACCCAGCGTCGATTTGTCGTATGATTTAAAAGCATGTAAAAAAAAACCCCCCATTTTCTAAAATCTCAAAATATTCCGAAAAATTATAAAACCAATCTGAGACATCGACGTAGAATCTTGATCGAGATGTCATGTAATGCCCCACGTATACAATAAATTATTTAAATTAATGCATTTCTGGTATTATACCTAGAGGTATAGGTAATAGCTTTCAGAAAAATTACTAACCATTGATTGCTTTGAGATAATCGTTATTATTATTATTGTTGTAGTTATTGTTGAAAAATATTTTATATGTACACAATAATTTTTTATTTCTGTTTGTTGCTTCCTCTCTGTCGGGTAATTAACGTTATAATTTAAAAAATCTATACATAATACAAAAAAAAAAAAAAAATGAGAAACAATCTTAAATATGTACTTGTTTGGTTTATTGTTACACTTAAACTTTGAAATTTCGGTCAATGTTTTTAAATTATCGTATTAAATATGAATATTTCGGTTTGTATGAACTATATTTCGAATAGTGCATAGATAAGTCTAAGTGTTAGTTATTGTTCAAATTTTCAAAGTTCATCAGGCTATCGTCAGTTATAGATACAGTAATGATTCTAAGTGTATAAGATTCTGTACAACGTGTTTTGCGCCGCTAATATCATGAAAAACTAGAATTAAATAGAAGAAAAGAAGAGATAAAGAGCGGCGTAATTGCCACAGCTATGTTTCAGTTTTTCACTATACGGTAACGACAGCATTAACTTACACCTTCAATACGTAACAATTTCAAGTTAGAATTAAACTTATCAATATAATTTTCTTTCTTTCTTTCTTTATTCTAATCAACCTTATTCATACTAGATTATGATTCACAGAATTCTCGATAGAAACAAAACAGCATTTGAAGGAATGCATCGAGTAAAAAGTAAGTAATCCCGTGAATCATAAACTAGCACATGTCGATAACGTCAAATTTCCAGTTTGAAGCGTTTTAAGAATGCATTTTCAAATGATCCTCTGAATTTTACAACGATTTCGTCTATTTTTTACGCTGATCCCCTCTGCTTATATTACATATGGCCCTAACGTATTGCATATTACATTAATTAAAAAATAGTTACACTATTTATGTTAATTACATGGGAATTTTGTCTGTTAAACGAATCAATTTCTCTCAACACATTGATAACTTTGCGCCAACTCAGAATGTGAATAATAGATCTGCTAGAAAATAATTTATTGAGCGAACGGTATTTCGGGATAGATTCGAAACATAAACTACTATCGACAAAGTGAGTCCAAGAAGGTAAATCGTATTAGAGGGAAAATTTTACAGGGCTATTTTGTTGAAGTGACAACGGATGACCCACATGTAAAAAAAATTTATGCCACTATTATGCCAAATAATTATGTATGTTTGACTCGTCTCGTTCGCCGTTGAGTAATACATGTGTTGCTGAGATTATGCGTATTTTTTTTTTAGATGTAACATAATACACGTCTGTCTGTAGGAAATATCAAAGTAAGTTTCAAACGTCGACCTAAGTAAGTCCTACTATTTACAAGGAAAATAATGAATCGTATTTCAACAAGAATAAATAACTCGAACATACGTATATGCGTGAAATAGACGAGAGAGGGAGAAGGAGGAGGAGGAAGGCTCTTGTAAAAAATAAGAAATGCATCAGCGGCTAAAAGAGGGAAAAGGGAATGAGCGAGATCAACGCGAATCGAACGTTAATAGAGACAGACGCGTATAGGATATGCAAAATGTAAAATAGGGATCAAGGCTACGAAACATATTATAATTATTAAGTAGGTTCATTTGTTTACGCGTTATGTTACAGTCTTTTCTTTGGTAGTGAACCAAACGCGGATATTATCGTTGCTTTTGTCCCCGTCGCCGAGGACGTGAGCGTCGTTAAGGTAGGTTGAGACAACAATACGGTGGGCTTGACGGATGTTGGAGCTCCGGTCGCCACTTGATCCCATTTGCTTTTTCTCTTCTTGGCGTCGTCCTCGGCAGTAACGGAAGAATTTGCCGGCCTCTTAGCGGTGCCGGATACAATTTCAATTTTCGTTTTCTCCTTCCTCATTTTCTCAAGTTTGTCCATTTCTGCTTTTTGCACCTTGGCGAGTTCCTCATAGTACGAATCTTTGCCCCATTTGAAAGGATCGAATCGTTCTGGCGGGTAATTGGTACCTAATTCATTGATGCTACAAAATTGAATAAGTTTTTCGTAAATAGAGGGATTCCGAAAATCTTTTCTCTGTTGTATGACTTTGTTCATATCAAGACCGCTGCCTTCCATCTTTCTGAACAGTTTAGTTATCTTTTCCTGCAACTCAACAGGGCACTGTCCCTGTGGTTCCGGCGGTATCGTCACTCCGAAAAGGTCTGTCTCGCCATCTGAAATCATATCTCCCTGATGCGAGGGAGACTGCATGGTGGAAGCCAAGGGGGATCTCCCATTTTCAAAGAGCTGCCCCCCGGCGTTTACCGCCGCAGTACCCTCGTCATCCGAGACTATCGTGTCATCAAAATATGAAACTAATCTCTGGACTTTGGACGTTACATCCGTAACTAAGGTGGGAGCGTTGGGCAAGTTTGCATTTGACTTGCTATTCGATCCGACGGGGCTATTGGAGGCAGATCGGCCAGATTTGGGACTGGTGAAACCCTGGGGCTGACCAAATTGGACATTTTGCAGGGCAATAGTCCCCTGCGGGATGTTACTCTCCTGTAGATCGTCCCCTCCCCCGTCCTCACCCTCCGAGTCAGTGTATGTTGCCGTGAGAGACGCCAAAGCCACACTTTGTACAGACATGGTTAGTTGGCTTTGACTGTCCGCGATGCTACCAAGCAATATTTTGTGGGAGAACTCACCGGTGTAGCGTTCCAGCCTTTTTTTTTTCTTGCTGGGATATTACTTTAGCAGCGCACAACTATTGCGCAACTTGATTAAGGCGTGCCTTGATTCTTGATCCAATATCTGAATCAGTATTCCTGTAACAAGAATTATACAAAATGTGGATTTGAAAAATCGATACTTATCTGACATTATCGTTCCTTATATATAAATTTCAAAATATTTCTTTCACGTAGAAAAACATTCTTTAACATCATCAACGTCCACCGTGCAATTATACCAACTTCTCTCATTATTGAAGGGTTTACACTATCCTGATACGTTCGAAAATAGATCTTGTTTTTTGGGATGCCGTTAGAATAAGAAATTTCAGATTTGTGTAAACTGGCACGATGGAAATGAAAATTAGTAACGATAATTTGAAAGATGTGAGTAACTCTAGACGATTGACAACATTTTGTGACCATTGTTGTCCAAAATTTTTAACGTGCAGTGTTACTGACGTTGGCTAACAAACCGACCTTGTTTCAAATTATATTTGATCGTCAGAAGTACATGAAATTGACCTATTGATCTTAGAGCTCGATAAAATTACTACCCAACATGAAAATGGTCAAATTCGTTTCCCCTAATCGCGACTAAATAAATACCACGAGTCAACGTTTTAATCATGAGGTTATGCTATTCCTGATAACGCTTGGTGGTCGGATACCTTCAAGTTGTTTTTCTCATTATTTTTTTGTAACTCACTTGGCGAATACTTGACCAATATTAAATTCCATAGTGAGAGAAGGGAGCGAGTAAATTGAGCGAGAGGACCAGCGCCTAATAAGCGAGAGACGAAGCGATACGAGAAAGATATACGGACGCGCGGTTGGAGAGATTTGAGGTCACATATAAGTGACACAAGTTAAGTTAGGTTAGGCAGCCTTTGAGCATTCAGAAAATTCTCAATAAATTGGGTTAACGACTCACCTGATTTATGCCGCATTCAATTTTTCACTCTTCACCGTGTCAGGGCGCACCATTGAAATAGAATGAAAACTTGGCGTCTTCCTCCCAAGTTAATAAACAAATAACGTAACGTTACACACTCGATCAACGCCACTGAAATGATCAACGCGCATCCGTGATCCAAGGGCTTTCGCTTTGTTGCGAACGCTGAACTGCGCATGCGCGAGTCTTCATCGCGCACTGAAACTGCGCAGCCGGAAACGAATGAACTTTTATAAATTGCTCGTAGAATTGAGTTGAACAAATTTAGCGAAAAAGCTTTGTCTCTTCAGTCAATATTTGGAAACACCGTTCATCTTGATATATTCTACAAACATTGCGATATACGGGTTAATGCCGTGTCACAAAAATTTTGTATTGAATAAGCCAGTTTTTTGTTTTCAAATCGCTCTGAAATAAACCGGTCTAAAGAGACGTTGGTCAAGTGACCATACCGAACTATCTAAAACGTTGTTGCTGAATTAACAATTCTGAAATAATCCTAAAAATAAATGGTAATTTGAAGCCATGTGACTAGACTCGATATCGAAATTAATACATATATTTATTTTGGAACCACTGATTAAATTTTACATTTCTGCCAAAGTTACTGACGAAATTTGTTACCATTCGGAATCACCATTATTGGAATCACAGGCTATATCGGTTAACAAAAGATTCATAATGAATTATATGTCAGCTGTATCAGAAAAATGAACTCAGCAACTATCATTTGTTTAACCAACTTGTGTACTGAATACATTAATATTCACATTTGCACTTCTATGTCCCTAGCGATAAAAAATTACTATAATTTATTTTATTAAATTGACATAACTTTCACAGAAACAAGAACTTACTCGATATCACTACGAGAAAATGCAATTACGGCATGATTTTTGAGTAAATTACTCAAAAATCCGACCAAACCGACGTTAAAGAACATCCGTAACTCTTCGCCACGGTGTTGCATTCAGAACTGCATAAAAACAACTAACTTCAGATCGTTACAAATATTCTTCATACCTATGTCCAAAACAAATTTAAATTTTTTAAACATGATTGTTGAGTAACCCAGTTCAGAAATTTTATCGCCTAAACGAATTCTTGAACACGATTTTAGGAGAGTCGAAATTTCAAACGACCGAGCCGTGTTAAATTAGCTACTAGAGAACCGACGATGTGAGCATTTGTTTGTTATAAAAATTGAACAGCAGCGCAGAGCGCCACATGCGATTGCAGCATGAAGTTATAGAAAATGTCCCGAGCATCGTCTTCGCTTACCGACAATCACTGCAAATATACGCAAATTACCGACGAATACTTGACCCAATTTCCTCCTTTATTCAACAACTCACCAAAATTGCCCAGAGCTGACTCTCTTTCATATGTCGCGAAAACTCTGATATCTTCTCTGTTATCCCATTGGATGATGCCAATCTATTGTCTATTGCTGTTGTCAAAAACATACGTACGCGTATCTCTTACAGATATGGTAGAGAATGAAGAATACTGCCCTACAGAATCCCCAAATTTATCCTTGCGATGATAGCTCATGGGACACATGCAACGATGGCTAAAGAAATTTGAAAAGCAGCCGATTGGATGAAGATTTGCCATTTATTAGAGACATTGGACTTCATAGACTTGTAATTTGGACATGCATTGACGTGATGCGTGCGATGAGTCATGACGCAGGTAGAGGGGATCATGGCGATCGTGTGTTCGGGACATCAGGGGCACGGTGACTGATCCGTCGTGGAAATTAAAGTGACTCTTCGTGTTGGATTGGTTTAAATCGTATAAAATATTGAGAAGAACTAGCTTCTGCTAACTAGAGGTTGGAAAAATGAGCTTTTTTAGCAAAGTGTTTGGCGGTAAGAAGGAGCCCACTGCTCCTTCAACGGCCGAGGCGATCCAGAAACTCAGGGAGACCGAAGAAATGCTAATGAAAAAACAAGATTTCCTCGAGAAGAAGATCGACATTGAAAAACAAACGGCCAGAAAGAACGGAACTGCGAACAAACGAGGTACCCAATACGGCCGAATTACTTGTCCCCGTAGGATTGGAAGCAACCTTGAAATTTTTCCACGACACATCAGCTGTCATTATAACGCTGTCAACTGCCAGTAATCAGAGTTAATTAAGGTTTCAAAACCGATGCAAAAGCTTTCTATCAGCGACATTTTTATAAACAACTGAAACTTGTTTTTACCGTTATTAACAATGTACCAAATGTAGATTGTATTGACTATGAAGGTCAACCCTGACGAGCGGCGAAGCTGTTTTCTTACTTACAATTTGTCTATAAGTTGTAACTGTCTAAATCAATTTTTAGCTGCGATTCAGGCACTGAAGAGAAAGAAGCGCTATGAGAAACAATTGTTGCAAATTGATGGAACGTTGTCGACAATTGAAATGCAGAGAGAGGCGCTGGAGGGTGCTAATACCAACACAGCGGTTCTAACCACCATGAACAGTGCCGCGGCTGCTCTAAAGGCTGCCCACCAACACATGTTAGTCACACCGATCGTATAGCTTTAGGACATTGCTTATTCTTCCTGGATCTTAACTAGCTCAATTTTTTTAGTCATTTTATCGAAGCCTGTATTACCATTCATTTTCTCCTCTGCTCTGCGATACCGACATTAGTTCAGTTGAAGTATTCCTAAGGCCTTCAAGTTACACTTGAGTATTGTTAAAACCCTGTGGGTTTGCTTTTCAGACTGGAAGATAGCGTTTAAAAATTATCCATCCAAAATTTTAGGATAAGTATCCTGTAATTCTGGGCAAAACATTCGTTCAGCTTTAATAGGCTTTTGTAAGCCAAATTCAGTCACAATTGTAAGTCTGAGATAAAACTCTTGATTTCAGGGATGTTGACCAAGTTCACGACATGATGGATGACATAGCGGAGCAACAAGATGTTGCACGTGAAATTTCCGACGCAATCTCAAACCCGGTTGCCTTTGGCCAAGATGTGGATGAAGACGAATTGGCAAAGGAACTCGAGGAACTCGAACAAGAGGAATTGGACAAAGAGCTGCTTGGAGTCGGCGGAATTGGAACTCCTACCGAACTACCAGCCGTTCCTGCTACATCAGTGCCTGCTGCTCCTGCCAAAGCTCGTTCAAGTACGATTTTCCTTAGCCTAGAACAAAGTCTGGCACTCATCCAAACGTTGAGTGAAGAATCCAAAAAATATTTCCAACCAATATGTGACTGTCTATACAGATGGTACGAGCATTGTTAAAAGTGTTTGTTTTCTCAATTTCTGATGATACCTCTTCATTTTTTCCAGAAGCCAAAGCCGAAGAAGTTGACGACGATCTAAAGGAATTGGAAGCGTGGGCCTCGTAAAGAAATTAGGACCATACTGTTTTCACAAAGTAGAACACAAAAATGGTGAGAAAAAATTATTGGAGGAAATAAATGCTTCGTATAACAAGAAATGCTCTGGATAAAGTAAGAATTATTATTCTGGGTGGTGTAGGAAATTAGTGAGTCGAAGATGGGTATATTCTACACCCCTACATCCGTCTAAATTCTGACGTGTAATTCTGTTTTACTTGGCTCTGTCATTGTTAATTGGTAATAAAGAAAGTAGCCAAATCGAATGAGATCTACTAAAGCATGACACAAATAGTAAATGTTACCTCGAGTAATTAATTTTTTTTCAACCAGATAGCTTTCAACTGGAAACGAGGAGAAAGGTGTTGCGTGCGGGTGAGCCCAAAACGCCATTATAAAATTATCATAATATAAAAAAATTAAAACAGGAGAAAGATTATAAATTTAACCATTCAAGTTCTAAGGTTTGTAGCGTTTCTGTACATAGGGTTAATGCTTCATAAACTAATGAATTATTATAACTCTTAATTATAAATTGCCTTATACATATTCTTTATACACATAAAACTCAATCCATTACTAACGGCAAGTAATCTAATTAAGTTTAGGTAAGCTTAATTGGCACAATTCGTTGAGATATCGATTGTTCAAAATAATAAAAAAAATTTCTATGAATAAAGTAACAGGCAAATGGCTTCTGTCATTTTTCTCTTTACGGCTGACTCTTGATAATCACGGACCGTAAACGAACAACGTAAGACTTCACAAAAAACAAAAGGACAAGATGTATTGTGTGGTGAACAAACAGCTAACAATAAGAGACCAGGACTATCCGGCAAACTTTGTACAATATAAGCTTCTAATATTAAGTTCGAATATAAATAGCAGTTAACGGTACATTGACAAAGGAATGTATAGGGGGCATTCCATGTCAACTCGACCTATGATTTTCCGTCGCCATTTTTTATTTGCTGCAGGATTTTTTATACGATTCTAGAATGACAAAAAACCACTCCAGTATTTATTCACATTTCGTCCTACAACCGAGAATTTTTAATGATTAAGCAAACCTGTCTAAAAATTGGCAGATTTTAAAAATCTCAATGTTATTTTTGAAACTGGTTGAAATCAGGCAAAAAATTCGAAAAAATTCTGGAGAGCTTTTTTGAGATCGGAGAATTGTATAAAGAATCCAGAAGCAAGTAAAAAATGGTGAGGAAAAATTATTGGTCGAGTTGGCAGAGGATTACGCTACAAGATATGAACGAAATTCAGGGAATTTTATTGAAGCGATGTTTTAATATGAATTCAGAATATCTGTGAAAAGAATATTTCCAGTGATGTTTGAAAAAATCAAGTTGTTCAGCTTTATGAAGTTTCCTCAAAATGATAAGTGTATAAGCTTATTGAGCTAAAACCTGACACTGCATAAATACGAAAATAAAGCTGCTATATATACGTGTCATGTGATGTGAAAATGTTTATTAAATAAAATACATTGAGTATCATAATTAACATCGATTAAGCGAGCCAGTCGCTCTATCAGCTTACAACTTTTTATTGACAGCTGGAGAAATAAATACTATTTACAAATGACATTTCATATAATTTAAACGCTGCCTTGTTCTTTTCATGTATGTTGAAAAAATATTCTCATCTACTGATAATTTAACAAAGCTATGATTATCCAGCTTTCCTCATTAGGGCCGAAACATTAATTCACATATTTTTCTTCTTTTTGACCGTTTTTCTTTTGACACCAAGAAAATTTCCTGCATATATCTCACACGGTCGAGAAAAATCCCCTTCAAAATACTGAATTCAGACTTTAGCCTGGGATTTGCATTACAACAGTTGCGTATGCATTAATAAGAATATATAATTTACACAGGTAAACTCACACGTAAATATTCTTTTCGGGTTATACGTACAAGCACGGGATTACCACCCATAACAAAACGCACTCAATAGAAATTCTATCCTCCAAGAAATAGTTGCCAGACTTATTGTATACGTGGTCTTTAAAGCAAAATGTCGCTTCCACATGTGAGAACTGGTGTGGGTGTGTACTTTTTGTTTACTTTGTTGAGAGCTGGCGCAGACAATGGATGCACATGTGGCTTAGCAGGGAATCTTCGTCCTGCGATATCGACTTCATACCTAGCATTTGGATCCATTATGAACTCTGTTGTTATTGGACCTCGATCATCGCATTCGTGCCTGTGACCAGGTAACCCGATAAAACCCAGGCAAATAAGTTTATCGGTTGCAAATCCATACCTGTTTTAATTCAGATATTTTGTTAATCACTATTTGCAATGTTGAGACATTGTGGATTTCACTCTTATCCCTAGTAAACACATTCCTGTATGCTATAACAATACGTGTATACATATTTCACTATATGAAGATGAAAATCATACCCTGCCGATGTGACTGTTCCTACGTATCTATCGTCACGATATAGAGGTTCGCCACCCCATGGCCAAACATCTTTATTTGGATCAAGCTGACCACCCAAGACAAAAAGTACCAATCGTTTTCTCACTCCTTGTTCTTTTTGATGCTGAAGCGCATATTTGCCGATAAAGTATTCCTTCTGTTTTGAAAAAAAAATATAGATATCGATTCGCACTCGATAAAATTTTAAAGTTACAACAGTTCGAAAACAAACTCTGCGGTACAACTCACGTCTAATTTAACGCTGTATCCGTTTCCAGCTTCGTAAGGAGTTACATGCGGGCTCAGTTCTTCAGCCCAGAACGGAATAAATCTTTCTATTCGCATGAAACGTTGCGTTAGTACTCCCACATTGCGGACTCCGTAGTCTTTCCCAGTCGCCATCAATCTCGCATACACATGCAAGGCATATTCGGACGGGATGTACAGGCAATAGCCAGGCTCTCCTGTATGCGTAAATGCCATCACCATCACATCAGACGCATACCCAACGTTTACCTTCTGCAAGAAGATTGGAAAATATCAGATCTTTATCACATGAATTGCGCAGCATTGATCTGTGGATCTGGAAAAAATGGTTGGCGCGTTGACGTTACCTTGTGCGTAAATGGAGAGAGGTTGATGTCAGAATTGGATAACTCTGAGAGTAATTCAGTTGCTTTTGGACCGACAATATTGATTACGGTATATTTGGAAGTGACGTCATTTAAACCCACAGAACGATCAGCAGGTAAATGTCTGTGGGCAATTGAAATAAATATTCTTATCATCAAAACGTTATATTTGTGAGGAATAGAAAAACATAAGATCTAGAAAATTATAGGCGTTTGGATTAATAGTCAAATATTTTAGTCACCCTGATTGATAATCGGTGAAAGATAAATGTTTGGAAAAATCTTTGAAATATATTTATTCGTAGCATGACATCTACAGGTCTTACCTGGACATCCATTGATAGATGCGTGTTTGTTGCGATGTAGGGGAAACCATGAAAAAACTGTTATCCATCTGGCGTACTAGCATACAATCATTTTCGTAGCCGCCCCTCTCATTTTGCATTCCTGTATGAGCTATGGTGCCTACAGGTATGTTTGCATCATTCGAGCATAACTGCTGCAGATAGTTGACAACTTCGGAGCGACTTGACTGTTACATTTCAAACATACTATTAGAGCCAACGATCCAAGATACAGGTACCTTCCAACATTTATAGCCAAACTTTTAGTTAAAGGACATGTGCATAATACCCATATTTTTATTTTATTAGTCTATAGCTAGAGTAAGAATTTTTTAGTAACCATTTTAATTGCATACAGCATAAACTGTGAATAACGTACACACAAACAGTATGTATAAATACTTTAAATCCGTTGAGAATACTTTATACAAAGGTAGTTGAAGCATATTATTCATGTATTGTATGGCCAATTCTAGTCTTCAGAATTCTATCAAACAGGCATATATATTATCATCCAAAGCATGAGACCGATTGGCAGGTTTGTGGTCTAGATATAATTATGAATCATCAATATACAAGCATAGACGGTGATATTCTGAAACCCCAGAACCAACCACAGCGAACTATTTGCTCTCTCTATAGTTGTAGACCTACGGTAGGTTTGACGACACAACATTTTGCGTAGTATTTCAAAAATACATATGTGCAGGAGCCTGATCTTTTCACTAAAGCTACAATTTGTGTATTTACATCTATACAATGTATAATTGAAGTTACGAGTAAGCTGATATTAATGCCTTTATAAAAATTAAGTGCTAGATATATCATACCCCATCGTCAACAAATGAACCATAAGCCCTACGCCTTGTGTCGGCATGCGTTGACTAATAAAGAAAATGGTCGATGTTATTCATTGACTTTTACCTATTCAATCGCCTGCGTTACTTTCAATAATCTCACCATTCAATCGTTTAAGATTTTACAGATGAAATATTACCCTATCGAACAGAATTTTCACAACTTGACTCTTACCTTAATTTCGATTTTAGAAAACGAGCTCATGTCGATTATTCCGACACCTTCACGACAAGCGTGAAATTCTTCTTTCATGAAATCAAAGAATTTTGGTTTGTAGAAACTGCCCGGAGGCATTTCAGGTTTTTTATTACCTCCTGAAAACATAAATAAACATCAAATTGGCATTTAACTAATTTTACCATCCTTAAAAACAGTGTGATTCCATATCATTCAAGCATCATCTCGATGCATCTAAATGAAATTGAACGAAATCCTCCCGAATTAGAACAAGCAATACAATCTTAAGCATCCTGTCTTAAGATTAAAAGTTAACGGAATGTGGATGAAGAACCCTTTGAATGTCAACACTAAATTGGGGAAAAGCTGAAAATTAATTTGCCATCGTCCGTAAAGTGTTACAGAAAAAAAATTTTAACACAACAGAGAAACACAATGAATTGTGATGTGCGACTAGAGTACTAAGTCTCTTTGTAAAAGTTGGATGAAAATGAGCAACGCTTAGGTTTCGTGGTCGATCGAATTGCTTACTTCGATAAGTTGAATCAAAGTAAAGGGGTCTTTCATACGCCATCTTTATGCCAAATACTGCACCCTGTTCTTCTAACACTGAGTATAAAGGTGAGCAGCGTAACTTCCGAGCATACTTGTACTCGCACTGGTGCGGATATAATATGGCATAGTGGCGACCAACTACTTCTTTAATTCTTTGTTGCAGGTACTGCTTGTTGTTATGCAAATCCAAGAACCTTTGTACATTAAATGGAAGTAACTCTTGGGCAGGTTCGCCTTTCATCATCCACTCAGCAACCGCTTTTCCAATACCTCCAGCACCTTCAAGAAAAAAAAATGAATGTCTAATTGGTGTTCGCTTGATGTGCAAATTTTTTTATTGCTTTGTTAGAATTTTGGTTTTTTGCATAAATTGCTTACCCTGCAATGGATTTCCACTCATACCAACAGCGACGAAATAATTTTTCACCTCTGGACTTTCTCCAAGAATCCAACGGCCGTCTGGAGTAAAGTTGTCGGGAGAGTTGTAAATCGTAGGGTCTCCCATTTCTCTCAATATAGGCAAACGGTGCTTTGCTCTTTCCCAGAGTGGTCTCCAGTGTTGCGGGTCATCCTTTAAATGGCGATGCCAGTCCTTAACAGGAACCTTTCCTTCCTTGCCAAAGGCTGGTTTTGCTTCTCGTTCAAACCAGCCAACCATTAGACCACCTACTTACAAAATAACACGATGATCGTTGGCTAAGAAGCATAAATCCGGCCTATGATGACCTCAAGCAGTTGAATATTAGTAATGAATTCATTGAATCTTGCAAAAAGTAGTTTAAAAAAAATATTGAAAAGGTATTAAAAAAAAGCGATTGCTGTTAACCGTTATATTATAAATGAATATCGAAGCTTGAAAAATAAATAAACTCCACGCAAACATTACGTACTTGATCAGAACTACAGGTTTTGAAAACCATAGAAAGTATAATATCTGCAGCTCTGTATGAATTAATAGACTGATGGAAATAATTAGACATTTCTTTTTCTAAATTCGATTTATCTAGCTCTTACACGTATTCTCCACAAATAGTTGGTATAATTTGTACGATTTTCATTACCTTGCCATTGACGAGCATACGAATGTGAGTCAAAGTCTCGTACGCATGGCAGATGGGAACTTAATTCTGGCACCAAAGATGGGGTGACTGCGTAAAAATGTTCTGCTGGATACGCAGGAATTCTCACAGGAGGATTACACCGCAAGCCCAACTCTCTCGCCCACTGACAATGAGACATATTATTTGATTACTAGATTTTAACAGGCAAGTATTGATAAATTTCTCTGCATACCAAGCTGCAGCACAAAAGCATTGCCAATTTCCTTGCTGCCACAAAATTTAGGTACAGGAACGATAACGAAATTAAATAAAACAAAAAAAAATAAATAAAATACTTCTGTTCTAAAAGGTGCATCATTGTGTTCCGTTAAAATTCTTACCATTCCTGCACAGTTTATGAAATATTCGCAAACAATATTGCCTTGTGCTGTTGTGAGACTTTTGACAGCCCCATTTTCAGTGAAGACTTCCTCAATACGACAATCCTCTTTGTAGCGAACTCCACCCTGTTTTGCAAGCTTTGCCAAGGCATGGCATATGGCACTGGAATCTGCAACAGCATCCTCAGGCACCCAGACGGCTCCTTCCAAATCAGCAACGTGTAAATAAGGATGTAGCTTCTTTAGCTCTTCCTTGCCAAGAAGCTAAGCATACAGATTTGTTAATCGATAGCTAGGCAACAGTGAAGTGTAACGCAGAAACTCACCTCGCAGTGCAAGCCTGTTGGAACATTATAAGCTATTCTTCTCTTCAGTGCAATCATTCTATCCTTAGTTTGAGCAAGATTAACACTCCCACACTCTTTCATGCCGATGTCAAATCCCATTTCGTGCAATTGTCGGTATAATTTTAAGCTGTACATTATTATATTGCGATGAGCTATCGGCTTGAACAAGCCAAGCGTTCCAGAGCCAAAGTGAGAAGTTCCACCGCCGACCCTGATAAATTTAGTATTTGAATGTACTTGTTTGACCTTTGTTTTTTCTATCAATAAACAAGAAATAGACGACAAGCTTAGCATATCAACAAATTGAAAGGGTGTCCGTTGTGGTGTCAAATGAACGTGTACAAGACACAGTCGGAGAGAAATTAAGGGAGGGCATGCTGGAAACGGGGAATGGATAATTTTTCCTTCTTTCATGCTAAAAAAGAAACAGCCGCACAACGGCTAGTTGATGCATTCTTTAGGACTTAAGGGACTGGAGTAGTGCCTCCATTTATTTTGCATTCCCCTCCTAATCGCCTCGAAACCCAAAAGTCTGATCGAACGCACCGGCCTTGTTCCAGGACGAGCACATCGTTCCATCCATTCTGTACAAGATGGTACGCTACGGAGTTTGCAACTGTCCCTGCGCCTGCTATCACGACCTGAACCTGTGACGGGAGTACGGAATCGCTGTCGGGGATAGACGAGTCCGTTCTAAATTCCCGACTGCTATCCACCACCCCAGCTGCAATACCATATTTGCAGGTTATGCCCTGTAACAGTCGTCCGTGAAGTTTGTGGCTCGGTTCGCCTGAATGTCGCAAGCGCAAGCACCTCGCACAACCTCGGTTTAACATTAACATTCACGCGATAAGGCTGTAGCAACGATTCTGCTTTTTCCACCGAACTCTTCTCGGATAATGATAATGGGAGATGCGGACGTCACGGCCAGTACGTTGCTCCAAATTCGAACTCACTCGAGCCTCGACCTTCTTTGAATAACCTGGGCTGTAATTCTGAGCATGCGACCCCTTACCCATCATATGGTCACAACTAAGACCTATATGAAGAAGGTAAGGTTCGCAGCTTGAGAATTTTATAATCGACCAGTGAGTATGATCGTGAACACGTATCTACCCAACGAGGTTGAAGTTAGTAACGTTATCGTAACGAAACATTGGGGAAGAAATGACTATTTCCTTAATTTTAGAATGATTTTTAAGGAACAAAGTTTTCGAAATATTAGTGTAGTGTATTTCGTTTTATTAAGATTTACTGAATTTCAGACAATTTCAAAATCGCGAAATAACGGTTTTTTTTCAGCATGAATCGTTACAATAACGTTACTAACTTCAATATGACATTCTACCTGATGCCCAGGACTCAGGGGTACACTGCATCGAAAAAAGCAACCCATTTTCAATTTTCATAATTTTTTTTATTCATTGCTTTTTGAAACGGATTTTATAATCATAGTTTGGCTGCAAGATTTTGAATCAAGCAATAATAATAATTTCGGCGATTTAATTGGAAAAAAAAATAAAACCATTAATTTTTATGTAAATGATTCTCAGGTTTCTGGAAAAAATATCTTTGAACGCAACTGGAAATTTTGTTGCAATTACATAGATACCACGAAGATAGCGTATGCAGTACTACTACGTCAAGATTAATCTTAAGATTAAATATGTATGTATGTCAGTTTATTTGCCACAAAGATAAAACTGGAAAAATACATTCAGTTGTACATGCACGAAGGTGTACTTTTACCAAAGATGAGTAGGCTTTTACTGTAGTACGCAACAAGATTTAGAAGCTTCATCTTTCGAGCTTTCACGTATATCTATAAAGTCTCCAATACGTATAGCTATCCTTATGATTTGATCCCTTGTTGAGGACTCTGCTTGTCACCACTTGTCACCCCAGTTGAAAGGACCGCGGATACGTAGTCTAACCTGAATAAGTTGAGCAAAGTTGAGTTCCTGTCGAGTTATCCGACAGCTGTCAGAAGTACTTTGTGCAAAAAAAAGAAAAAAGAATAGAGTGCAGGTGTATGTCAAGTTCGTGATCGTCATCCCGACATTCGAGGTAACAAGAAGAGCTTATTTTAACGATGGCGCAGGGTGGAGATTCCCCGAAGGGCGACGTAAGTTTCAAATTGTGTTCTAAACGTATAAGTCTGATTACAATTAGCGAATAGGAATTTATGACAGGGGGGGTAAGTCGAGGCTGTAGACGGTACGTGCTCAACACATCTTCATTAACTCATGAGGTGTAAAATGACGTGAATTGCGTCGGGTCGAATCGTTATTGTTGTGCGGATGCGTAATCCGACCGAGGTTTTGGCGCTTAGAAATTTTGCAAGGCGAATTTAAAAATAAACATTTGATTCATCATGCAACGGCGACGGTAAGGATTGAGGTCGCGCGTACTTTTTATTAGCATTCGAGAATCAATTACGAGATGAAGAGCACGTGGCGGGACAGAGATCGGGTGAGCAAACTTTCAGTAATCACTGTTTACGGTTGTTACGATTTAATGTCACGTCGACAACGTGTCCTCGCGATTTTTTGAAAAATCACGGTAATTGCCTGCCTTTACCTTCAAGATTAACAAATAATAGGATCAGATTTTAGGGGGTGGGTGACTGTAGTCGAAACTCTGAAGTTTATCGTTGGTCAGCAGTTATACTTATATGAAATTAAATTAAAGAGAGAATTTTTGTTTTAATGAGAAAATTTAACTAACGAGTATGAGTGTGATGTATATAAAGAAAATCATGTATACCAAGTTATACCTATATCATGTATTTTTGTTTTACGCCATAAACGCAGGACTTTCAGAAACACTTGGTCGACGGTGAAACAACTGGCCAATACTTGGCCGACGTTGTTCACAAGACTAGGACCAATTTTAGGCCGCTGCCTGGAATTACAGATCACGATAACTACCACATTTCCTATCGTATTCAAGCAAACGTCGACTGCGACGAAGTCTATCCCAATATTTATATCGGAGATGCGTAAGTGTTTTTAAGTGACGAAACTTATTTTAGCTGCGTCAACGTTTGTTTCAGAAAACTAACAGTTCTTGTCTCAAGTTACTTTTGTCACTGATTCTTCAAATAAAATTACTCTCAAATATTTGTTTAATGATTGCTGATATACACGGCATTAAGAAAAAATGAATGTACCGATTTGCAGACCAACCGCGAAGAATAAAAAGTACCTGAAAATTCTGGACATAACGCATGTTTTGAATACCGCTGAAGGCAAACGTTTTGGATTTGTCGATACTGATGCAAACTACTACAAGGACACTAACATAAAGTACATGGGCCTTCCTCTGGCCGATTTAGCCTCGACCTGCATCAATGAATATTTTCATACAGCAGCAACATTTATCGAAGAAGCTGTGTCTACAGGAGGTACTGTAATCTATTGTTTATTAATGACTGGTCATCAATTTTAATCCATGTACATCCATGTAATCGATCTCGTTTCAGGGAAGGCATTTGTTCACTGCATGATGGGTATATCACGCAGTGCGACGTGCGTTGTTGCATACCTCATGATTAAAAAACAAATGCTTGCTTCGGAAGCAATCCAAACAGTTCGTAAAAATCGAGACATACATCCAAATAACGGCTTCCTTCATCAGTTGGCTGAATTGGATAACCAGCTACGCAGGCAACGTTTATAATAAGCAATTATTAAGTACCTTTAGTTAAATGTCTTGATATTACTCCTCAACTTCTCCAAACCTCAAGCATTGAGAAGAGTGAACCAATATACCAATATACTAATCTTAAGGTGTCAAAATAACTATTGCAATATTTTTTATCAAACAGCCATTAATGCCAAATATTTGCCTTTTATCAATGTTTGATGTGCATGTATGTCGCGAATGCGTCGATACCAGATTCAACAGTTTGTATATATATCTCAGGAATATTCGATGAAGCGGACACCTTCATGTCATTTAAGGCAACTGCCTTATACTGTGCCTTGCACTGTGGATACAGGGGCCTCACTTCACTGAACATTCCAGGAATGTACAAGCGTTTACAAAGCACGCAATCATTGCTCACTTGGAAGACTGTTTTGAAACGTAGATTTGCTATTGTAACAAATTTGGGAGCAAACCTAAATCTTTATATAAGAATGTGGACGTATAGTGCAGGGCAATTCAGTAACTCCACAAAATTAAAACTGTATTACATATTCAAACAACAAGCCACTATACCAACAGCATCAAATGTAACCCAAATGATTACGACCAAAGTTTTCAACAAGAATTCTCTTTTTTGCAACAACGCAATTTGCAAAATTATGTCTTCTGTTTCTATCTAGAACTTGACGCCTGTAATAGTCATCTGCCATATTTTGTAAATAATTCACCAACAAATATTCGATACCTTGCATTGTGTAACGACTCTGTGAATATATACAGACCTCTCTCAATGTACCTGCATTTCTTGGACATAAAGTATCATATTGTTTCAAAAGTAATAATATGTCCAGATCTGATTACAGGACTCTAGTTTTTGGAATTGTTTCTGAAATATAAGTACATGTATGGGTAACCGCCACCTGTAAGTATGGCAATAGTCTTTCGAATTATACCCAGCACCAAAAACCTCGGCATACGTATATTTGAAACAATATGCTGAATATACATATATGTGTAAGATACTAATGCACACCAACAACGAAGTACTTATTAGTTACATAGCGTTTTACAGAACTAGCGTGAATGTGAGTACAAATCGCGTAATATTTACCAAAACATTCAGAATCATTCCTCTGAATTCGACGTTCAGAACTCATGTCTGTTGTGTTGAATCAAATAAAGCGGAGTTTCAGCAGTATTGTAATACGAAGCAATGATTATTAAATAAGCGGCATACAAATTGCTTATACATTGTACAAATAATATTCATATCAGTGAAACGCATTAAATAAAAATTCATATCTTGTGTATGCAATTACCATAAGATTGGTAATTCAGGATATTGAATGAAAATGTATGATCCAAATTGTCTCGTTATATTAAAGAAACCCCCCTCTTATACGTCAATTTGCCTTGGATTCACTTTTTCCCAAATTTAGGGTCTCGGTGGGCTTGTACCAGTTAGAAGCAATGGAATTCTTCCTGCGACAAGTTAGTGAAGTTTGTTGACAACATTGAAATTCTGTTGAAGATATAAATTTGAAAAACTGGTAAATTCGAAAAATTAACGACGGAGCCAGGAATCGAACCTGGTATCTAGCGATGCTTTACCGGAGCCTTACTCCACTAGACCACCTAGCTGCCCTGACTCTGATGTCGTTAATTCCTCTCATCACCAGTAAGTTCAAATTTGTTTTCTTGTGCTGTAGTATGTGTGAATTATTAGACGGTCATTGACTGTCTTACGGGCTTCGCATCAGAAGCATAAGTTTCCAAAATGTAAACACAATTACAGACATTCTTACAGTTGTGCTCGAAGAGGAAGAACACTTTATATTCACACATACTACAGCACAAGAAAACAAATTTGAACTTACTGGTGATGAGAGGAATTAACGACATCAGAGTCAGGGCGGCTAGGTGGTCTAGTGGAGTAAGGCTCCGGTAAAGCATCGCTAGATACCAGGTTCGATTCCTGGCTCCGTCGTTAATTTTTCGAATTTACCAGTTTTTCAAATTTATATCTTCAACAATGAAAAGGCCTCGTGATTAATATTAATATTGATAATGCATATCCGCATTTCAATTATTAGACGGTCATTGACTGTCTTACGGGCTTCGCATCAGAAGCGTAAGTTTCCAAAATGTAAACACACTTACAGACATTGAAATTCTGTGTCGCAAGTAAAGTTTTGGTGATTAACCTTTCGTTACTCACGCTTTGTTGCCCAACGAATTTCATCGCACGACAAGCACTGTGCCGCCCATGTTAAATGAAACACGACGTTGCCGCGTCACAAGACAGTAATGAAATGTTTCTATTATACAGCTTAATTGTTTATTTTGAAAATAAATATATCGAACATAATTACCTCTAAATCTCAGACTACGTAAACACACTGTATGTATCGGTCATCTTTACTGTCAGCAGAGAGGTTTTGAGTGAAGCTTGGCAAAGAGGTACGAAAAATTGAATCGATGATTCAACTTACATAATGAGCACTGTGCCGCTTTTTCACGATCATGTTGAAAATGAATCTACTTTTCTTATACATTAAATAAATACTTATTAATTATGAGTATATCTGAAGATAGTAAGCATTGCGAAGAGAGAATTGGTAAAGTATGAAGTCACAATTATCCATATAATCACGTATATTGCGATTTTTGTCTAAAGGGCAGCTCGTGCTCATAGTACGCGTAACGAAAGATTAAATACAATCCGGTAATCGCGTGGTATAGATGGCCAACCAATTAATTCGACAGCCGTTTGAAATTTAGTCTTCATAAGGTTTTATTGGAAGAAATATTCATGTGGTATGTTGAAAATGTATCTTCATAATTGCATTAATATCAGAAGGTGAGGAAGTGTTTGGCAAACAAGTGACAATCGGTTTCTCATACTCTAATTAATGACAAAAATAGTCTCCAGCTCCAGCCAAGTCGCGCCCTATTGTAAGAACAATCTCACTCACATCAAATAGATGAAAATAATGTATAACAAATTTGGAATATTTTATTCATTCAGGGTAGTATTTTTTGAAAATTAAAGGAAAATATAAAAACCACGAGTCACGTCTTAATTTAAAAATAATTTGGTTGGCCATTTCTTGCCTGGATTATGGAAGGTCGCATGAAATAATTGAGCAAAACACTCTTGACTTTTATCAGTTTACTTTATTTTTAGAAAAGAAAAAAGCACACCTAGATTACTTCTTGGCTTTCTTCTCTTTGGGGGCCTTGGTAACGTCGTCAGGGTTTTCAGCAGCATCTTTAACACGTTTTGCACGTATACCAACAAGACGAGCGTCGGCTCTAGCTTTACGCAGAGTAATATAGGCAGAGAATTTCTTCTCTTCGTCCGTAACTACGCGTGCCTTAGCCTTAGCAGGTGCTTGATGTCTGACTGGCATCACTTCGCCCTTTATTTGAGATGCAACCTTACGCTCCTCCTCCGTTGCTTCTCCCTTCTTGATCTGTGAACATTCATATCGATGTGTTACACATTATGGATAGAAACAGCAGGTATATTCAGCAAAAAAAAATAAGGATTGACATCAATGACATCTTGCATAGAACGGCAATAAGAATTATCTAATTTTCGAAACACAAAATTAGATGCATACCTTCTTCTCATTGATCGGGAAGAGAATCAACTTGGCTCTGTATTCTTTGAGCCGTTGTGCATTCGTCTGCAGAGACTCGACAGACTTGTTTCGTCTGCGATGGTCAACGGCGATACCAATAGTCCTCGCAAACTTCTTGTTAAGTCCAGCACTTTTCAACTCTTCTAAAGTAAATCCTTTGCCTGCTCTGACCTTAGCATGGTAACGGAAGGTTGGGCAATGGACAATTGGCCTCAGCAATGAAGCAGGTCTGTGAATTAAGGACAAAATATGACCATAGCACAGCAATGTTTTGCACATCATGTACAAGGGGGCAAAAGCCAAAAGACAGGAGTGTTCACCACTGTGGTATTGAAATATTATCTTGAAACGACAGGTAAGACTTATCCTCTGAATGAAATGTCTAATAATATTACCTGGGAGCTACTGCACGTGCTTTCTTGATGCGATTTTGTTTCCTGCGGTATTTGCGGGCAGGCTGGTTAAACCAGGTCTTCACAAATCGTTGCCAATCTTTATGGAAGTGCCCATTCGGGATCATATTATTGCGCTTACCCATCTTGGCACTACTGCACAACAAAACTTTTGTTAAAGAAGTTAAGGACAATAGACATGAAATCAGCAATGAAACAATATCATAAATTTATAATCGCGTGACCAGATTTGCTTAGAACGATCGGAAACGAGTGTATAATTCAAAGTTATTGTACACAGTGTATACAGCGGGATTATAGGTTAGGTTAGGATAGGTTATGTTTTTCGTCACGTCTGTCACTCAAGATCAGGTATAAGGAGTAACATAAGTAATAGAGTTATTTGTATATTAGATCAAGTCCGGGGTCTGAGCAACCATGCTATGATAGTAGCATTCAAGTCAATTAAGAAAGACTGAAATATTCAACTCGACAATCTTGGTCGTCGAATCGAATCTTGCGTATCACAAAGTTTAAAACTTTTTCTTATTATCAGGATAAATATGTAGAGCGTATCATACACGTGAATTCAGTCGAGAATTTTCACTGCACCGTAATATCTGAGAAACAGTGTGATCGCGAGGATATAGATTGATTTTACGTCAAGAAAATAGCCTTACCACCTTGTTTAAGGCAGCACACCGGAAAAGGAGCAAACTCGGAAAGACGGAAGTAACGATGTTCGAAAAGAATTCAAAGTCAAAATGAGATCTGTGTACGGTATAGAAATCAAAATATTTGATATATTATAGTTTTGTGCTCTAATAATTCCTGGTTATCAAGTTTATTAGTAGTGTAAATATTTCAGGAAACTTCACAGCGAATTGGCGGAAACTTGATTTTACACACTACTAGAACTTCACTTTTGTTTGAACCAATGGCAAGGTCGGAGTCGTGCTCAAAGCATGCTCAAAGCGGTGTTCGAAGTGTACAACAAAAACTTTGAGGTTAAAGTAATATATGCAATCCCCGTCGCTTCTACGTTTTGAATTTCTTCGAATCGAGCAAAGCGATACACACACGAAATGCATTACAAGGGCTTGTACTCGTCGAAAATGATTACCAGATTACTCGCCAACAAATTTATCCAGCATATTTCAACGAGACATATGTCAACTGGACTGAATCTATGGGTATACGGCTTTCTTTTACCAAACGAATCGGATGTGTTTCGAAAATGTTCAGTCGGTTCCACAGCAAAATTGATGCATAGGAAATATCTCGTACTTCATACATGTTTTCCGCGTATTCCTATTTATGTAAGGAAACCTAACGTCATCAACGATTTTCCAGGAGCATGACGTCAATCCCGAGATAAAACATAAAATTGAACAACATTGGAAGCATAAACTGAGAGACGATCTCTTCAATGCACATGACCACTCTAAAGAAAAATTCTATGTTCTATCAATGTTTCCTTATCCGTCAGGCCAGCTACACATGGGCCATGTCCGAGTATATTCCATCAGTGACACGATAGCTCGATTCTATAGAATGAAAGGCAAGCAACTTTTGTTTAAAAACTTACAAGTATGAAAGTAGAGAACATTCACCGCCTCCTCTTGTTTTAACATGCTAATTCTTCACATATTTGAAGTAACTTTGTAATTAAAGATAGGTTTTAGGTAAAAACGTGCTGCATCCAATGGGTTGGGATGCGTTTGGCTTGCCTGCTGAAAATGCAGCTATGGAACGTGGTTTGGATCCTGCTGCGTGGACCGAAGACAACATTAAGAAGATGAGAGTTCAAATGGACCGACTGGGATGTTCGTTTGATTGGGAATGTGAACTAGCAACGTCTAATCCAGATTACTATAGATGGACTCAGGAATTATTCATAAAATTGTTTGAAAACGGTTTAGTTTATCGTAAGGAGGCATTGGTAAATTGGGATCCTGTGGATCAAACTGTGCTTGCAGATGAACAAGTCGATGATAATGGCTGTTCTTGGAGATCAGGTGCCAAAGTTGAGAAGAAAATTCTCAACCAGTGGTTTATCAGGACAACTGCCTTTGCCAAGTGAGCCTATATTCCAGCACATTGCCTTTGTATGGTTAAAATTAAATTTCTCTTGTTAAACCTTTGTGTCTACACTAGGCCGTTGCTGGATGGTCTGAACGATCCTGAGTTGAAAGGATGGCGAGATGTGATAAATTTGCAAAAACACTGGATAGGGGAATGCAATGGCCTTTCCATAGACTGTCGTTTAGTTTCTGATGATCCGAGTTATCCTAAAACAATCACTCTTTGGACCGACAAGCTGGAATCGATCGAAGATGCGAAGTTTGTCGCTGTGTCATCAGGCAGTTTTCTGGATAAAATCGAGGGGTCCAAAGATCCAAATGATGTATTCAAGTTATTGAATACATGCATAGTCAATCCTTTCAACAATAAAACGCTACCGATTTATGTCACAGATGCTATAGAGTATGATTTGTTTACCGACAGCCACATTGGCATTCCGACCTCATCAGATACTGATGCAGAATTATGTAAGACTTTTGGGATAGACTTTGAGTTGAAACACAAGCTATCATCTAGTCAGATTGAGGAAAAGCGAGCAGAGATATTGAAGAAAGCAACAGATTTAAATATCGGTAGATATCCTGTGAGTTCAAAGTTGAGAGATTGGTTAATATCTCGTCAACGTTATTGGGGAACACCAATTCCAATTGTCCATTGTGAGCACTGCAAAGTTCAACCGGTTTCCAGGGATCGGCTTCCAGTGGTTTTGCCAAAGTTAAATATCACTACAAAATCAGGAAAATCCCCTCTGCTACAAGCTACCGAATGGCTGGAAACAAAGTGTCCAAAATGTGGTGGAAAGGCAACTAGAGAAACTGACACTATGGATACATTTATGGACAGCTCTTGGTATTTCATGAGATACATAGATTCTAAGAACAATACCGACATGTTTTCCAAGGAAACGGCTAAAGAAATGTTACCTGTTGATTTATACATCGGTGGAAAAGAACATGGTACATACATTATTTATTCTAAGGGAGTATGCGATTTACGTACCTTAAAATTGTTCATGACAAAAAAGAGTCGATATTTCATGCTCTTGTCTCAGTCGATTAATGAAATAAGAACAATAATCAAAATCAAAACTTTACCGAAGGACAGCGCGGAATACGTTGTAACTTCTAGAAGGCAGCTCTGTTCTCAATAGACATTTTAAAATATTGAAGACTGCAAAAGTATAAAGTTAACTTCCCTTTTCTTAATGATTGTTACATGAAAATTTTACAAGTTTTCTTATATTACTTAGTTTAAAAGATTGAATGGTATTGTTAAAAAGTTGATGTTTAAAATTTTACAGCTGTTCTGCATCTATATTACGCGAGGTTCATCAGTCACTTTCTACACTCCCAAGGCTTAGTACCGACACGAGAACCTTTTCAACAGCTGCTAGTCCAAGGAATGGTAAATGGTCAAACATATCGTGTACAAAGTACCGGAAAGTACCTAAAAGCAGATGAAGTTGAGAAGAAGGGGAAGAACAAATTTGTGCACAAAGAATCAGGAAGTCCTGTGGTTGCTGCCTGGGAAAAGATGTCCAAATCTAAATACAATGGCGTCGATCCTGCAGACATATTTAATGAACATGGAACAGATATGACCCGATTAATTATCTTAGCAGAGGTGGCTCCAACATCGCCTCGAAATTGGTCAACACTCAGTAAGTGAATATTAGATATTTCTGTTTCATAATCTGATCAATTCCTGAAATAGTTTCGGTCAAATTTAGTGACTTTCTACAATGTTGATAGCATTCCCGGGTATCATCAAGTGGCAGCATCGATTGTGGCTGACGATAAGAAACTTTATACAAGGACGGAAAGCGTTGACTCCTGAACAATTGGATACAATACCCAATGAAGATAAATTTGTAGAACAAGAGAACATTTTGTTCGACGCTAGAAATTATTATATAAAAGGGGTTACTAAAAACATAATGTGTACTCGTCAATTAAGTGTCGCCATATCAAAAATGCAAGGACTTACGAATAGGTAGGATACGAATTTTGGCACATACTAAGAAAAGGTTATTCAATATTTTTGAAAGTGAGAATTCTGCCTGGATAAAATAATAATTTATTTCTTGATTGCATCAGCATACGCAGATCTGCTCCAGATGTTATAGCGCAAGGCTGTGAATATGAGAGAACCTTAGCAGCACAAGTAATAATGCTCGCTCCATTTGCTCCGCACTTTGCTTCAGAGTTGTGGGCTGGGTTCTGTTCAGCGCCTCATCTCACAAGTAATAAAAATATTCGTGAGCAAGAAATACAATGGGATAAAGGAGTGTTGCAACAAAATTGGCCAGAAATTGACATGGAGTACGAATTGAATCTAAATGTTGTGGTAAGCTGTGATATGATACTCCATTTTAACGCAGGGATTCTTCTTCTGTTATTTGTATTTGTTTTTGAATAACTTTGGGGAACACAATTCAACAGTACTGGTTTGACTTGAGTGAAAATATAGTCCGTGATTAATTGCTATATTCTTTTGTAATTATTTTAAGTTTAAATATTAGGAATAAGGAATAATCAAATTAAATGCAAAAAAAATTCTTTAACCAAAATAGCTCTGCTTACTGATCCCCACTTTGAAATCATTATATTTAGAACAGAAAAAAAGGGAACAATGTCATTTCAGTATGCATATGTAGGTATAACGAATTGAAATAACTCCATGTCTACTCGCAGGTAAACAATGTAGAAGTTATGTCATTGGAAGTGCCTCGATATGTGTTGGAAAATATGACTTCCGACGACGCGGTGCGGTATACAATAGAAAGTCCAAAGTTCCAGGCATTCCTGAAGAATTGGAAAGTTGTCGGTGCTACATTTCACGCAGCGCAAGGCTTTGATGCATCCATTGAAATCAGTACCGAAAAACCAACAAAAGAATTAGAGATGCAAGAAACGCAAGTGTGAATGAGTTAGGTGTTGACCTTACAGGTAACGTACTTTCAGATATTTGCAGACAACTATTCAAGTAACGAACAAGAATTCTTGAGAATTCGTCTGAAGTTGTGTCAAACTTCTTAATTGAGCAGTCTTGAGTTGTAGTATTTCACAAAATGTAAAAGTTTTTTATATACTACCATTGAGTAATACTCAACAGCGCAACTAAAGTCTATTTGTAATCCAAATAGAACTCTGAACTCTGCCAGTATAAATATATCAGAGAGCAAACAAGATTTACTCTGCCATATTTTGTTAAATCGAAGTAGGAGGTAAATGAATTTAACAACGATACTGAAGCTTATGCAAAGGAGAAATAATTCGACGCAATGAATTACCCAATTTCAGGTTCTCCAAGATAACCATTGTGCGGGAAAGTTTCCAGAAATTTGATGTAGTCACTTGGTATGCCACTTTCCCGAGCTCCCTTCAAAATTGTGTCCCTTGAGGGGGAAAAACATTATATTCAAATGTCTTGCCAGGAACTATAAACTAGTTGATAAGCAGAATAATACCTGTAAGCAGCAGAAGGTCTTCTATCCTGTGGTAAAAGATCGCCGGTGAGGTGCTCCTGTGGGTTGTTGCATTGCTGGTAGACTTTGCACTTCAGAAACGAACCATTCGGTGTTTCAATATCCACAATTTTTGAAAAATACAATTTGTCCTCCACACCTTCCTGCTGATCCAAACTAGCTATGTCGGAATTATCTATTTCCCAGATAGCACCCCACACATACTCGTTTTCGGTAGGCACTATCGTTGCTGATGCTCCATGCCATCGTTTTGAATATGTTGCAAAGTCTAGTCTGAAATCCTAGATACGCAAAGGCATGTTGAGATATTTTTTTTGACTGTGTTTCTCTTTGTGTATATTAGTAACAACGCTAAAGTATCTACCACAACAACTGAATCTTGCCTCAGAGCAATTTTTGTAACTTTTATATTTAAATTTTGATGTCTATAACACCATTGCTTCAAAATTTAACTCAGTTGGTCGAATAATTTAATCTCTTTTATGCAATCAACTCTTTCGATTTGATTTTACAACTCTGAAATTACTGAAACGTGATAGCTATTATTCTGCATTTTGGATTGAATTTGCAAGCTTGTTATGAAATTTTTTCAGTTTCAAGAAGCGGTAATAAAAGCCTCATTTTGAAACATCAACCAGCAAAAAAATTCAAAGTGCATGTTGAGAATGCGAATTATATTTAAAGCTGATATATCTATCTTGCATTTTGTACCTAGCATATTTTATTTGGACCCATTAATCATCTTGCAGATAAAATTCACCCTCCTATTACTAGCCTCAGTCAAGACTGATTTTCATAGTTGAGCAGTTTAAAAGGGATGAATTTTATCTGCAAAATGATACAACCAAAGAAGCGTGCGTACCTTGAGCCGTCCGATGTCCCGTCGTACAGCAGTTGGATTATTAATGCGAATACGTTTTGCGAGCAAGTTGCTGCCGTAGGCAAAATACAGGAATTTGTTGCTGGCCATCTCAAAGCGAGGTTAGCTATCGCCAATTTGGTATCAAAATGTGCCGCTATAAAAATTTGATAGACGTAGACGCTACGTGAGGGGTGACAGTCATTGGGACAATTCCCCTCCGGAATTATCTGGTATCGTGTTTATTCAATTATCGTAGACTCTGCTCTGTGGTTCGTCGTCCGCTTTTCACGGTCCGTCATTATTTGGACTCGTAACAACTCAAACACGTGGACACTGACTGACCGCGCACAGGCGCACGTAACTGCAAGTAAGTCCGGTTGCAGAATATGCGGCGCAATTTGATAGGACGAAATCCGCCTGTTTATAGGCAAGTGATGCGACACGACTCAACAAAGTTGCACAAATTACCTAGGCACAGGCGGGCTTACCCTGTAATAATTTTTCTGCAGCGCGGACAGACTAAAGGATTCGGTAAAAATTTTAAAATACATGAATGCACCAAACCTTATTCACAATCAGTTTTTAGTCAAGCTATAAATATCGTATATTATGTTTACTTTTTAATCTAAACCCTCGAATGGTACCGACCACTACAGTTTTGTGATTCGGAATTATCTTTTATTCTGTTTGGTAAAGTAATATCTATATTACTTGGACGTGGTAGCATTGATACTTACACATTGAAATATTTTTCTTATCCAATTGAAGCAGCGATTTGTATCATATTAGCATAGGTATAGAAATAATGGCGTGAATGAGAATTTTTGAGCATGATTATATTTGGTAAAACTCGCTCCGCTTGTTACATTGTGTACACATATTGTTAGATTATCAAAATGATATTAACTACGTAGTTACTGAAAGAGTATAATGTCTTACCTACTTTTAAACGTTGTAGATAGTTTTCAAAGTTAGTAAATCGTGTACTGTATAATTGCTTCAATTATTAAGTAGTGCAAATGATGTTACGAATATGTGTTGTCGATGATCGTAGGAGAATATGTACAGAAAAATGAGTATAAAACGAAGGGGGTCATTTTGTTCCGATAATTGATTCAACGCTGAAAGATATCACCGGTTTCTTTTCAAAAATCGGTGGTGCTGAGACGACGTATGACGTTCCATGTTTACCGGACGGGTTTAAATTTTCCCGCGGACTAGTGGCTGCAAATATAAAGCCACTGAGTCTTGTTTTGGATGTTTGAGCCTCATTCGAAGACGTGTACCAAGGGGCAGCGGTTTGGTACGCCGGGTACAATGATTGGAAGTCTAAACTCTCGTCAGCAAACGTCCGTCTTTTCCGTTGTCGATCACTCGGCGATAAGGCACCCAATATCCGGGGTGCTGGCATTACTATAACAGAAAATCGCAATTTCGGTCAGAGGAATTTTTGGCATCGCTTTGGTTCTTCGAAGAATTTGAGCGAGATATTGGTTACAGTAATCGCTAACTTAAGGGAATCGTGAACGATTACCGCAGATCGATTGAATCCGAAAATGAATAGCGATGACGTTGACTGGACCAAAAATCTCTAAAGTTTAATAAATTCCGGACATCGGTATATAGGTATATACATACATATATATATAGCTCACACCGCCGTTGAGCTCGCACAACAGCTGTGGACAAGAGTATCACCTTTTATGATTTCCTTTCGTTGCTTTGAAACTCTAGGAATGTCAGATGTACAAAAATAACAGGATTCCGTTCCTTGGAAAAGTGATGGAAGTGATACTGTATCATTTACAAGAATAAGAATGGTAAAGACTCTGTGAAGAAGGAGGGGAGGGGGGGATCGTCCAAAGTAAACGATCGTAAAGTTATTTGGGGCTCGTTGTGTATCTACTCGGCTTAAGATGTTTGCAGAGTGATGTAAACAAAGTTTTATTGTCTCGAGGGTCGGCAAGTTGAGTGTACATTTGCACCCTGAATTCACGTATACCTCTCGTACATGTTGCACGTACACAATTTGAATTTATAAAATTCGCGTTCCCTTGAGTAAACTCGTAAATAACGAAGCAAACGTATACGTCAACTCTTATTGTTAGTTGGGTAAACAAACGCGTATGGTGGTCGAGTTACCGTACCTGCGGACTGAAGTCCTCCGCTCCCAGGCAAAGTGTTCAAGCTCAAATTTTGAGTGACGCTGATCTGCGTTTGGGTGAAGTGCAGATGATGCTGCAGATTGCGCAGTCTTCGCTGATAAGCTGCAGCGGCACGCTGCTGATCACCAATATTATGGATTTGTCCCTCGTTTGCCAATTTCCCGGGTACGGGGAGCCGTCCATGGTCGTTGTTGTAGCCGTTTCCGTGTGCCTGTTGCTGCCGACGGAGGGCAACTTGGGCTGCCATAACCCGTTGTCGTTCGACTACCAAAAGGCAGCAGGGACAACGACAGTCCTTCCATGCGCAGGATCTTTTATGACCTTTCAAACCGGAAATCACCCCGTGATTTCTGCACCGCGCACATTTTGGACTACGGAGACGATGCTCGATCGAAGATGATGCCGACTGTCTCGTTGATGGATCGGTCGATTGATCCGTCTTCATAGTTCCTCCGAGTCTTCTTTAGGTAACGTAGGTACCTCTTTGCACTGGTACCTGAAACCTATTTCACTTTCTTCTGAACACAAGTTGCTTCCAAGTTTTTCAATTCACCGAGCTTCGACCTGCAGACTCAACTCGAATACAATCATTCGTCAAACTGTGCCAAGATCTCACTCATACGGAAGAAATTCAAGCTTTTCTTAATCAACTTTTCAGCGATACTGTATTATGTCGAGCTTCACACTGTAACACCGATTCGGTTCGTTGGGGGATGCGTCGACTCGAGAACTAGAACCTTACTACTGGCTGACTCAACTGGTCCAAGTTTGTCGGAATTGCTCGTATAGATGAGACGTTGCAATGTATACCACTCAATCGGAGGCTGAGAAGACTGCGTATTTTTTTAATTTTTTTTTTTAAAGGAGAAGGAGGTGTGGTGTTGCCGTTGCCCCCGCCTCCATCTACGAAATTAAAAACTATTCTTAGCCATCGGTACCTCTGGTTGGCTGCGATCTCAGAGAAGCTCCGCCACTTCCGGATGCTTCCCTGGGGCATCGGGCCAATCGACCCTCCAGGATTACACTTCGTGGTAATGGGGTATATCACAATTATCAAGCGGTCCTGGCGAGTTGGAATGTCGAGTTATACCTACGCCTACATTATACACACATATTTCCACGTCTTTTCGTCTCCTGCGAGATTCCTTGAATTCTCCACAATTTCATAAATTGCAAGTCGCTCGTGTAGCTATCAGCTATTACACAAATATCTGTGCAGCCAAATTGTAAATTAACATTATTTTTCGGTAATTTAAGCTCAACATAGGTCATTATGAGAAGTCGAGAAACAGGAAAAGGCTCGTTTTATCCAGAAGTAAACGTAAGTGACACTATAAGTCATGAGCTTGCGGGTTTGCCTTAACACTAGAACTACCAGCCAGTCAAAATGACTGGTTATGCAATTTCATTTTAAAATTTCTATTTCACGTTACATTTTACCTCGGTAGTTCTAGAGTTAAGGAAATAGAAACAGCGGTTATTACAATTTTTGTAGGTATCTGGTGAACTAATTAATCTTCCAAACAACGAAAAAAAATTTCATTTGCCATCAACCTCAATACAGGAAAACTTGTATTTTCTAGAGTCCCACTGAGTTCTCGTCCCTGTCTTTCATTGTATTCTAAAAAAATCATAGGTCTTTCGGTCCTTCCTCTTAATGTTTTACATCCCCAACAGTAAACCAGCATTATACCTATGGTAATAAAATTATAATAGTCTGATGCTATTATACAGATCTTCGGCAGAATAAGCCAAGTTGTGAATTCCGCTTACTTTCCTGGTACCGCAATACCACAACGCGATATGACTGCCGCGGAATAAGAATTAAGAGAAAATAACAGCCAGTCATTGTGGACTTGGAGAAGAATCTAGGACTATAATAAGCATTTCTGTACCCTTTCACGCAGAGAGAGCTGGTTCGATTGTTAGTTCAGTGATCTTCTCCACTCCGTTTTGAGCGGACTTGAAACCACTATACACATCTTATTTTCCAACGGCATGGCGTAAGACAATTGTGCATTACATACAACGTCTAACACAACGAAGCGTTCTGTCGTCGTTGAGAAAACTTTGGGCTCCGCGCGTGTCCTACGCACATTGTGTCCCTCTTCGTTTAGCTGCGAAGACGCTGCCGAAGACCTTGTTGGAAATTTGGTATAAGGTGCTGCGGTGGTCGTTCTCGGTGTAGTGTCTTCGAATCGCGGCTTGCGCATGGCACTCGAAAGTCAAAACGTCCCGCACCAGCTGCGACCACATGGCATTCTTTCTGTGATCTGACTTTAAGAGCTCGTTAACAAGATCCTCTTATGCCTACGTGTTGCCAACACACAGTTAATATTAGTTTTCAGCTTGTTTTTCCAACGTATGACTGTTAGATGGACTTCCTTCCTCGCTGAACCTCCTCGCTCTCTCACACCTATATATCTATATGCCCACATACTCTATGGAATTTTAAATGCCACCCAGCTAATGTTGTCCCCTGATTGTTATTACTGCCCTAATGTTTCTCTGACTGATCCCATGCGGCCGGTCGCCACCATGGAATATTATACCTATACACAGTGTACTCGGTATTATACCCACAACTATGTCTCACAACTGATACCAATGGCAATGAAATATCACGTTTACACGTTTCAGTGTATTGGAAAATGTCCTCATGACGTCAGAGCCTAGTATCGGCGCCATTTTATTACCATAAAACCCAAGTTTTTAATTTTATTTGAGACAAATCGTAATTCTCGGTGTTTCAAATTACTCATGTTTCATAAATTAATTAAACATAATCAACAATATACCTCTTCTACCACCCACACGCGATGAAACACGGCCAACGGTCAGCTGTCAACCTCGTTGCATTAGTTTGATATCTTTTCACCAGATGAATTCCAAAGTGACAATCCCAATAACTGTAATAGGTATAAGTCATAATATGCCGGTTTTGCCGTCGATTTTCTAAGTATAACTAATATCTGCAGATGTTATTATAGTTTATGCGATTGGTGATTCACTTCTTTCATTTAAAAGACATTTGCAGGTTATTCAAGGACATTGAAAGTATAATGCACAAGAAAAATTTAAGGATAGTTTCCAGGACTTTTGAAGGATAAGTAAAATTCAAGGATATTTCCAGGATCATTGAACACCATGATAAACAAGACATGAGCTGTCATCTGGAGCGAAATTGGAGATACCTTGGTAAATGAAAATTTATGGGACTTTTTCCGGGCATTTAGCGATTCTATCATCCGACACATTGTCACATATGTCACGGGATCTCTTTTCTTTTCTCCTTTTTTTCTCTCGTCTTTTTCTTACTTCTTTTCTCCCCCTTGGTCTGTGAGTTGTGACCTGTTTCTCAAGTCACCGCGGGGACTGTCAGTATATAGGCCCTAGAACTTCAGGCTAGGGGGTGTTTAAATATATCGATGGGAGGCACGCGTGAAATGCGACGGAGAATTTCTTCTAATGAGCGTGAATGACGCACTGTCGGTTTGACAGTTTTCACTCGATTCTCTTTTTCACGCCGCTTTTCTCCCTTGGCTTGCACGCTGCAGTCGACACTCCGAGAACTTGTTGCGGCAAATATGTTGACAGCCCATTCACCATCCCTACAACGATGCGTCAAAAGCCCCGTGACTAAAGGGAAGCTGCGCGCTTACGTCTTTTTTAATCTCTTTATTTCTTTCATTCACTCACTTTTGCCCGACGCTCATTCCTCGCCGCTTAACTTTCGTCGTTCGATTGGTGCCACCACATCCTAATGAATATCAATGTTTCACATATTAAGAGCATGTTTGTACATAAGCATGTTCGAACTGGCGGTAAAAAACCGCCTTAAGCGTGTCCGGCAACTACGTAACATTTGAAAATCTGCGTCCCCGCGTATTTGTAATTTGTTTCCGGTACGTCAAAATTCTCAACATCCGAAACACTGCGTCCCAATATTTCTGCGGAAAATTTTTTTTTATCCAATTGAAATTTCAGTTCAACAAAAAAACCGAAGGAAGCATTCGTACACAGTGAATGTACAACTTGACACTCTGCAGGAAAGGCGGAACCGTGACTCCGAACGATGGCAGTCTGCACCGCAAATGACATAAATTCACCCTTATAGTTACGAAACAACCCCACCAAACGTACAAGTAACCATTTTTTTTTGTTATAAAATTTGTTTCCTGATTTTCGATGGACCTGTACTGTACATTAGGGTGGTTCATTTTGTAATTTTTTTTTTTAAGGTGCCACTCGAAAAACTTGTGGCCACTACTGAACCTTTATATATTTTTCCCTACCTCCTCCAGGTTTTACAACAGTTTTTTCTCAGTATTGTTCACAAATTTTCTCGAGTGGCGCCTTAAAAAAAAACAAATCTAAAATGAACCACCCTACTGTACATATGATGTGCATTTTTACCTGCAGCGGATCAAATCAGTCTTTGAAATAAGTTTCAACTTCACATGAAGCATACATATAACGTTCTTCAAGATGCCTCATTGCACGGCTGATTATCCATGGTACCTCACCAAGTTTGCCCTCGGGTTTGCCAGCATCTTTTTCTTCTACGTGGGATTTTTGAAAGAAAAGTAAGTACCCCGGACTTCTTTTCAAATATCTTCCCGATAGCATTTCTTGTCATTGGATTTTGCAATTAGGATTCTGATTCAACCCTATCGATATTTCCACCGAAGAATCCGTCAAATTCCAATTGCTACGTTCAAAAAAGAAAAAAAAAATATTAAAATTAAAATTCAATGTCTACATGTGTTCTAGTTTTGACAATTATAATTGAAGCTCATTCATGATCGACAGACAATTTCTTTGCGTTTGCGGTCCGAGACGACGACAGTGGGAGAAAAACGGTGAAAAGTGAGTGAATTCGTGCAGGTTTTTATATATTCAAACACAATAATACTCAGTAAAATTCGCTGCTTTACAGACGTGCCGATCGGTGTATCTGCAGAAAAGGGTAAGTTGACGAATTTCTGTTTCATATGATAACGAAGCCTTCCACATCAGTAGTCTACATTCGCTTTTCGAGTGGTCAATTTTTTTTACCAATCGGTTGGTCCGAAGTTCTTGTTTACATATTAGGTATATCTTCTTCGGTAATTGTGAGTTTTTCGTGAAACGATCTGTACAGGAAAAGTATAACGAGACACAGTTTCGTAGCCATATTAAGATCAGTCAAGTAATAAAGTGACACGCCTCGACTTAGAAGGCATACTTCGTGCACAACGAACACCAACTGTTTGAAGTTTTACGATTACATCCGTTTCTTTCGGTTTTGACCCTTTGTTTCTTGGATTTTCTGTTTTATTGTTCTGCAGGTTCGGCAATCCGGTGCGGTACGGATGCGGATGCCGGAGAAAGATCGCGTATGTTTTTCATCTCAAGTTAACGTATAATTCAACCTACATCCAAGCTTTCTACCCTGTATGTCAAGATCATTGATTCAAATTTGAATTTCAGGCCTGAAGACTTCGACGAGAACGGGGCCGAGAATCGAAAATCATCAATCGTTGTTGACGCCGCTGAGTGTTGCTGTTCAAGAAAACGACGATGAAATCGGTATATAATATCTTACCTGTTGAAAATTGAAAAGCTGATAAGCAGTATATATTGCACTCTTTTTGTAGATAGATTTCATCAATTCTGTAATAGGCAATGTTTTATTTCTAAACCTTTTATGTACACGACTAATTGTTGTTTGTATATACTATATACTTATTTCTTTTTTTTTTTTTTGCAGCCAAATCTCCATCGTGGCACTGGAAATGCAATACAGGATCTTTAATGACGCGGCACAGCAACTACGAGGTAATTTATGGTATAACGATTTGAAATGCATAATGAAAGTACCGAAACTTCAACTTTATATACCGATGTTCTTCCATGTTAGGTGAAACAGGATCAAACGTCGCAAATTGCAGCTCTAAGTGACACATGCAGAAGGCCTGAGCGTTTTTCTGTTAAGTGCATTAGACGGCTCTCAAAAAAGACTGCGGTGAATTATTTACGGAATAAAGATTGGCTTCGTGAGGCTGCTACTACAATGCCAGATGTGATTGAGGAGGAAGAGAATCAAACCGAAGAAACAGTCGAGGATGAAATAGAACATATCAAATGGCTGTCGAACGGGGTGGTCAACCCTGTCTGTAAGAAATGCGGACGCTGGAACGATGCTTGCATGCCTAAGCAAGAAACACAAACAATTTATAACGATCATTCGCAAGCTTTTCCCAGCAATTCGATGCTACTCGGGGTCGTCAACGATCACACAAAAAATGGTCGATTCTCCTTCTGCCAAAAGCCCGTTTTTCACTCACAACTTTTAGATCAGCAGGCTTTGAACGACATGCGAAAATTTCACGTTCCCACAGCGCGTTACGCAAGGCACAAGAAAAATACCTTAAAGAGAAAGAAAATCTGCTCGTCACGATCCCGCATGCTGCCGGGTCTCCTGCGTCAGTATAATAATTACGAAGTTTCGTTAGACGCCTTATATCGGCCGCCTAAAACAAGACGGACAAGTCAAAGTTCGATTATGCAGACAGTGGCTACTGGAATTTACGAAATTTCACGAATTCTGAAGGACGGACTGGTCAGACTTGTTGCACGGAACGAGGAGACTGATTATCCTGTCTCGAAACATGTGAGCCACTCCTATTGCCAGGTCCCGGAAGACTTGCAGAACGAAAAAACAGAATCGGGGATGCGTTGGGATTCGAATGAGGATAAAATTTTCACCGATCACATCTGGCAACGTAACAACGACGATGATTTGCTCACTGGCGATGGTTGTAGCGCTGAGAAACAGAAAGAAACCAATCCTGCATCGAGCAGCGCTTCCAGTTTGCCGAGTTCCACTTCGTTCCAAAATGCATTTACACTCACGGAAGACGATGATTGCGTGGAAAAGCAGGCGAATAACAAGCGCAGGGATAATTCTGAAACTAAGATCGTCAGGTTGAATCAGTTGGATCAAAAAAGCTACTGTATACTTCCAACCGTAAACGTGGACGTGGAAAAAATGGGTTTGGAATCTGAAAACAAACTAGCATCCTCTACAGACGAAGCAGACTACGATTCGACAAATCGTCCAACAACGATTCCAGATGAGCTTTGGGACGGCTCTGACGAGTCGGAGAACCTTTCAACCCCGGGTGAAATCGAGGATTCGAATTCGTGGGAATCCGGGAACCGCACAGATTCCGAATTTTACTCTGACGAGAACGAGCCTCGCTCGATGGGACGGAATCGTTTCGGGAAAGCAGCACTTTCCGACGGTTTGCGGAATCAGAAGTGCGTAGACCCGAGGGGAAAATTTGAAATTTTAGGAGCTAGCGCAAAGCGAGATGATCGTCGTCGATCGAGTTGCAGCGGGAAAGTTACGAATCAAAAGTACTGTGGCAAAAAATACACCAGGGCGGAGTACAAAAGCGAACGAGCTTACGGAACGCTTGATAAAACACGCCTAGAGTATTTCAAGGAAGTTGAATCAGAAGAGATGACGCTAGAACCGGAGTCGGGACCACCCTGTTCGAAGATACCGAGATTGGTTCGACGCGGAGACGTCGAGGAGAGGCGAACCAAAGTTAGTTCACGATTCGATTTCTATAAACAAAAAATGTATTGTTTCCGGTGATTGATTATACAGCGGTCTCGTTTCGAAGGCGCGTCTTCCGCACTCATCGTCAGAGTATATTCACACCACCGTTTATCTAATACGATATTATGTAAGAATAATCAAACACGGTCCATGTATCCCAACCGAAATCGCTGTTGCGTTCGATTTTCAAAATTATAGTTACATTTCGAACGATATGAGTACAAGATGAACATAGTTCGATTAACTGAAAACTCTTTAAATTTACAACAAATCGTTGTATCAGTCTTTCTCTCAATTTTTAGGTTTCTAACAGCCAAGCGGGTAATGTCCAGCCATGTCGGGATTGCGGACTTGAACGCTCCGGCGTCGAGCTGAGTTTCGTAACTAGGATCAAATCGGGTTCATCGCGGAGGGAATCGCCGTCGCAGATCACTGGCATTAAGAAAAACAAGCATACACCAGTGCGTAGCGATAATTACCCATATCACTCGAGTACCGCGGCTTCCAACCGACGAGCAACTATTTTTACGTGTAAATATTAACTTTCAACAATATAATTTGTAACTACGCATATTGAAGTGAAAACTCAGATTCGAAATCGAACGAATCGAAGGCATATAACGAACGCTTTAAAAAACACAGTTACCTCACCAAAAATAAATGAAAATATTTATCGTAAGCAAAATCGTCGAAATAATTACTAATGAAACTGTAAATCAAAATTCTGAAAAAAAAAAAACAGAAAACGTGCTGTGATTGTTAGTAAAAATCATTTTAACATCAAAGATCGAATATTTTTTTCAAAAAGTACAACTAACGATTAGATCAATAGATGAAATTCTAAAGTATGCAAAAGGAGAAAGTTACCTCAGTAACTTTAAAATAAAGACACACTAATCGTGAAACATTGAGCTCAAACTGGGGTAAGATTACACGTATAATTTCTAAATTGGCTAACGGATGGTGAAAATTTAGGAATGCGAATATAATCTACGTTCATCTTCATCCTTGATAAACAAAGAAGGAAATAGAGGGGATAGCAGCAGTCCATTAGCGAAAGTTTACGTATTATTTTGGAATTCGATCAATCCAACTAGTGTTTTTTTTATTATGTAGTAATCCGTTACAATTCGTACAGTTACCTTGGCACAAAATTAGATTTCGATGAGTGTCAACGGTTCTGGTTGTGGGGGGCGGGTTGGAAGAGAAGTTAAAAATCTGCGGAGACTCAATTAATACGCGTCTGGTTGGAGGTGAGGTTGACGCGTCTATAAGTAGACCGTGAGTCGCGAGGCTAGGCCATGTCTAAACCGCACCAAATCCATCACTCATATTCGTACATTAATATTATTATGTCTAAAATCTCGACCAGGAGTCGCGACTCAAGCCAAGAGAACGAATAATGCTCCTCCTTTTTACTAACGAGACGGCGACAGTTATAACAATAATAACGACATCCCCGCAAAGTAACTAACCGGCCTGGGTTTACATTTGTACACACGTATACATTGATCTCGAATGGTACGCGAATGCCCGATCTATAGAGTAGCTTTTCCGTTTCATTAATTCCGCGAGACACACTTCATTTTTGCGTACTTCATTACTGATACAACGAAATAGAAAATCAAAATTAATTCTTCGGAACATTTGAATTGAACATTTTTATCAAACAATTCTTTATCATTAGAGACTTTGGGTGGTATGGGATTTTGAATTTGTAAATAAATTAATCGAAACACTCGACGTAGATGCCGTGGTTAACTTAGAGACCGGAGATCTATCACGTTTTGGTCGATCAAGAAGACGTGAATTTCACGGTGTTGATTACTTCACCGTCTTTTTATCGCGCGGTGAAGATCTCTGAAAGGCTCTCTTTGTGAAGAAGACATTGCAGCTGCGGGTTCATTAAATTTTGCGCGCATTCCGTAGGTTGAGAAAGAACGGCTTGAGCGACTGCAAGGAGCAGTAATATTTCGAAAGTCTCCGTAGGGAAGATGTTAACCGAGCAAACTGTCGGCTGTCAGTTCGTTTCACTTCTGACAGCTTCTAGTTTCTCATCCGTCACGGAGAGAACCGAGACCCGAGAAATACGGCATCCGCGGCGACTTGGAACAGCGAGCAAACGCGAATATGGCGTAATCGGTTTATTTCCGTTGTTACACTTTGGCATAACATCGGTAAAGTGTGTAAACAATTTGTATAAAAGTATCACGACTGTTAAAACTTCAGCCGAACACGTCAGCGTTGAAAATCGTGAGGATATTCCATCATGACAAAACGTTCGAGTTAGTATACAATAAATATTACTAAATCTAACAGCTGTTCGTGGTATTTTGGTGGATCGAATACTCGTCCTCTGGGAGCAATTTTCGTTCGCGAAAGCAGTCCGCTATCCATTGCTCGTCGAGAACCTTTGTCGCCGATTCTCCAGCCTCGAGCCTTCTAATTTCTGCAGGAATGTTGCTGTTCTTCAAGGCAAAGATATGAGTCACGTGATTGTCAAGTATACCAGTAACTGTTCCACCCATGAAACGAAACTCGAGATTTCGTTGTTTATCGCTCGTACAAAAATATCCTACGCTCCCACGAAACACTGAGAACGGTGATGTTTCATGACCAAACAGCTCCCTGTCGATTTCCTTGTACTGGTTGTTTGTCAACTGCGAATCTTTTGCCTGCAAAGCAACACGGAACTTTTCTTTATGCTTATGGACTTTACCTACACAGGAAATGATAGCTGAATAGTTGATAGTTTACCAATTCTGCAGCTCTTTCCAAAGACCGCTTTAAATCATCTATATTCGTATCTTGCGTATAACTATCATATGTATCATCGAAAACTGTTGACATATGGCTTCTGGTTGACTCAGTAGCAAACAACAGTTCCCATGGAAGCCAAGGCTGGAGGCTTGCAAAGTTTTCTGGTCTTGTAGCACGCAAAAGCCACTCTAAATTAACAACATTGTACTTCTGACCCTGTATCATGTTTTTTACTTTAAGCTGAAAGATTTTTAATTAGTACAATATGCTGATCACTGCAGCAGATCGATGTTGCAATATGATATTCATACCTTGTTAGCATTTCCTACAATAGCGCAAAAAGTCTTTCCACCAGGATTTTGTACTATACTTCCCCCGTGTTCACGCACAATTTTTTCAACGTCCTCCTTGGAGATCTCGTCGTTTCCGTTCACAACACAGATCTCCTTGTCATCTAACAGTCGACTGATACGTGAGACAGCGGTCGTCGGACAAGGATTGTAGTTTAGAACTGTGATAGTTTTGTTTTTCGTCTTTCTTGGAGATATTGCTGGAAGATGTTCCATAACATCGTGTTCGGTTACATGACGTTTTGTTAGCTTTTGAATTACTCCAGGACCCTGTAGAGTTGCATCAAACAAATACCAATCGATAACAGAGTTAAACCTTTTTTAATTGTCGTAGTGAAACTTTTCCGATAACTCTACCTTTACAAGTGAGTGGAATTCCTCTGTCGTGCAGCATTCGCACCAACTCTTCTCATCTCGTCCTCTGATTGCGACAACCCGAGGAAATCTTAAACTGTAACCAGTTGGATAAGAGCTTGACTGCACCAATTCTGTGGCACGTAACTTCAAGACTATAGAATTTTTTGGCTCAATCCACAAATTAGGAGGGTCTTTCTAAAATTGCATCATATCCACATGTTTAAGTCTGTTCATGATCAGCCAAAGATCACTATTTGATATTTTCACAAAGATCGACACATGGAATTTTTTGTATTGAATCTAACATAATCCATTTATATACAATGATGGTAGAAATATCCATGAATAGAGCGTTACCTTTGGTCCAACAACATTGTCAGGACATTTCTTAACCCAATGAGGCTCCAATGTCAACAACAATTCTTCGAACGCCTCTATCTTGATTCCAGTCCGCACCGAAGAGACTGTGTGAAACTTGAGGTCATTCATTGTTTCAGGATTTTGAGAATGCGCCACCGCAACAAGAAAACTGTTAATGCGGCCCCTCATTTTCCCTTCACCGTAATACCCTCCGACAATAACTAAATCCATATCTTCAACAAGGTCAGCAGAATACTGTAAAATAGTTTTAAGTTTTTATGAAGCTTAGTAGTTTCGTTCATTCTGCATCAGCCCGCATACACTCACTGTGAGGGAGTTATTACCTCTGCCTTTATCTTATAGCAATCGCTACCCATACGAACACCTGGTTTGTAAGTGCTGTTACATTTCTTCAGAACAATTCCCTCTTCAAAAGTATCCATACTTTCGTTAAATGCATCCAGTAATTCAACTCTGAATGAAATGTTGGTTCAATCAGTCTACTATCTTTGCAGTTCAATCGTTGCAATTGATTTTAATTTCCGTTTGAAATATAATATTTGTTTTCATACTTGCTGCTAACTAGTCTCGTTTGGCTGCGGACTAAGACACCCGTTTCCTCGACGAAAGCTTCCTTCAGCACCTTTAGACGTTCCGTTAAAGGTTCGTCAACAAGGAGCTTTTCGTTGTACATGATCACGTCAAAGGCAATAAAGCAGGGCTGGTGTGTGCTCGTCGGTGTCATTTTCTTCACGTCAAAACTCATTCCTTTGGATCCAAATCTCTGCTGAACCTTGTGCCATCCCATCATTTCACCATCCATAATGATGGAGCGGCAAGAAGGTTTCAACAATTTCGCAATTTTACCAGTTAGCAAACCTGGATAAAATCAACAAAACTGAGATCTTGCTGTTTACGGCTATTTAAAGTACACCAAAATGAACCGAGGCGAACCTGAAGATTTAGATTTACCGTATGCTTCTGTGAAATTATATGCGTTCCTGGAAAAATAGCTGAACTGGCCATCTTTCATGTGCAACTGAAATCTCTCCCCGTCATGCTTTGTCTCCACCAAATATGATTCTTGATTGGTAAAAAATTTACCAATATCATCGATTTTATACCTTTCCAGTAGCATTGGCTTGAACGGGGAGAAAATTTCTATTTGATACTTTGTTCCAATGCCTGCGTTCTGCAACTTGTCACATACAACACGGAGGCTCATTGATACGTCAAACAGTGCCACTGCATCTGCATGATAGGCTGAAACAGCAATATTTTTATGGGAACAAGTACATAACTTTCATTAGAGGACCATTGAGAATAAAATTATACTCTCAGTCTAATTCAACATTTTACTTTTATATGCCAAAAAAGTATGTAGACAACGACAAACCATTTAGAATTTTTTTCTGCGAAAGTCCGATTCTCAAATCCTTGAGAAGAATCCGGATCAGCCACTTTTGCTCAACAGCACTTAATTGTTGAATAAGTTGTTGAAATTCTCCATCTTTACTGCTGTTGCTGGCATTTTTCTCAGCAATATTGTCTAGAATCGTATTTACTTGTTCAACAGTCATTGAACTTTCTTGAATTTGAACACGTTTACACAAAATTGAATATGCAATCTCTGCAAAGTCTCCACCGCTTTGCTTTCCAGATATCGGAACTCTGTCAAAAAAACGAAACGTGTTGAAAACACACTGATACTCTTATGAATTCAAAATAGAAGCATACATCATATTGATATTCATCTTGGATATCGAGGTGAATACAAAGGGAATTTACTTGTAGTGCAGTAATTCCTGAGCATCTTTGCTAGTCTGTCCAAGAGCTAAGACTCGTACATATAACTTTGCCAAAGCTGTCTCTTTCAGACCGTAAGCCTCACGCTCACGATCGTGCTGTGGCAGGAGCAGCCTCAGTATTGGAAAAAATGAAGTGTCCTTGAATGTGACGGAATCCATGTATTCACAAATTTTATTAATTTGTAACAAAACTGTATTTCGTTTATCGATCAAATCACTTACCGCTTCTTTATCTTTCTTTTTCAATTTCTCACTGAATTCGCGACATTGCTTGATCAAACATTCCAAATGGCTAGATTTTGTGGCAGCTTGCGCTTTGGAGATTTTATCGAGAATCATACAAAATTCTATGAATTTAACTTTTGAGGCAAATGTAAGCGTCATCGTCCTGCAAAAAAAATGTTATTTGAAATAGTTTAATTTAAATAATTACTGAAAGAAATGCGTCAATTTTTTTTTATTACTGTAGAGCAGCGTAGTTTGTGGATCAGTCAACATCAGATATTGATCGGTACACGATCCAAAATTTTATTAAACTATCTTGAATACAATAAGTACATTGTGACTTTAAGTGATACATACATACACATACAGAACAGAAGGGGGTAGATACGGAAAATCGTTGTGAAATGCTTTGATTGTTCATGTATTTTCTTCTTTATTTCTTATCACATTTTTTATAAATAACTCAACACACAACGGATATTTCACACAGTAATGTATTCCTCCAGATACATTCGGGCCAAGTCCTCATTTCCTGAATCCAAATAAATAAGATGAAGATTGAAAGCAGCCTCTCGTGTCAGGTCCAAAAGATGCGGCTTTTGGGAAACGAGAATAGGCGGAGGTGTTTCCAAAACAAGTTTGTAATGGTGAATGGCCGCCGGCAAAAGACCGAGTTGATGAAAAGCTCGAGCTGTATTGTAGCTAGTTTCGTGTTCACCGCCTTTGCCTCGCATCTGTGAGTATTTCGTCAGAAAGGCAAGAGCTGAAAGGAAGGGTTATTTAAGCATCTTTTCAAAGATCGATAAACTGATTTTCTAACTAGTATAAAAAGGATGAACTTATAGCTGCGTGTACCTTGTATAACAAGCTGATTCTTTTGAACAGAAAACCTTTGACAAGCCATTTGCAAAAGTGTAACAGCGATCAATAGTGCCAGGAGTGCACTGGGCTCGACTTTGAACAGAGACACATAATCATTGAGAGCATACTTGTATGTTCCCGAGACCAGACAGTTGTTGGCATGCAGAAGATGCAGGTATGAAAAACCTTCTACCCTTCCTAATAGCCTCATGATAAACCTATTGTGTCTGCAATCCTCGGCCCTTTGGATAATGATATTCATCAGATTCCATGAATTTGATCTTCTACAAACTCGGACCAATTCTCTGACAATGTTGTATCCATGATACGAATCGTTATTGTGTATGCAAGATATTAAACACAGGAATGTGATGTGAGAACTCTTTTTTTCAAATCTTTTCGACGTCATCGCACCGAAAGCCAATCTTTGAAACAAACCCTGTCTTTTTTTTTTGCACGCCAGTTGGCACATCTGTAGATATAATGAGAATTCATTCCTTAGACTTGGCTGATTCTCCTCTCTGAAGCACGGAGCATTTTCATCCTCAAAAGTTTCCCCGCGAGATAAGCGATAAAGTTGGAGGGCATCGAGGCGTTGTTTTACTCCTGTGGCTTTGGTCAATGTTATCAACTCAGCTTTTGACCTCAAAGAAACGCAATGTCTTGAAAGTAGAAGCATTCCAGATTGAAAATATTCATTGTAGCGTTTAACTTTCAGGAGTAGTACCGTTCTTTGGTAAACCACTCCAGGATCTAACAGATCCGTTTCTGGATCTTGTTTCAATACTTCTATAGCTTTGTTGAACTGTCCCCTAAGTTTGTAAAGTTTGGCAAGTTCCAGTCTCGCCCCCAAATGTTGAGGCGACAGCTCTCTAACCATCTCATAAGAATTTACAGCTCGCTTCAAATTTTTGCATCCTACCCAACACTCCGCATGTCTCAGCCAAACTGCCGCTAAACTGAAGTTTTTACTCTCGATCAAGGGCTCCAATAGTTGTAGCGCCTTGTGAAATTTCTTTTTACCCATGAAAGCTTCGGCTAAATCTAGAAACAAATCACCTGACACTTCCGGATCTACTTCAGTGAGGAATCTTGGTAAGAAGATATCAGTCCATTTAGTCTCATTCAATTCAACAAGGGTTATCAGGAATTTAGCCTTCAAGTCCATTACAACGTCGTTCGGTAATTCACACGATTCAATAATGGGATTCTCCTTCGTTACACTCCCTTCATCTTCAATTATCGAACTCTGGTCTTTGTAGGTGATTTTAATGGTTGTATATCTTGTCAATATATCCAAGCATTTGTGAAATTGTTTCAGTGCGATTAACAATTCCGTCATCACATTTACCTCCTCGAGGGTGATGAGGTCAGGACATTTGGTGAAAAGTTGATCCATGGCTTCCAAGGCCTGTTCGTTATTGTTCTCTTGCATGAAATGTTTTGCCAAACTCTTTGCATACTTTAGAATATTAGCTCCATCTTCTGGTCCTAAATGATGCAGCAGCTTCATGTAGCCTTTCAAAGCTCCCTTCTTGTCTCCAATTTGATTTTGAAGCTTTGCACGTTGCTTGTATAAATTTATGTCTTTAGGACTGGCTTGTATAGCCTTGGTAAAACATGTTATCGTTTGTCTTATGTTCCCGGACTCCATTGATAATGCAGCTAGTTTAATCCACTGGTCAGCATCTCTTGGGCTCAAATGAGCGGCAATCAGTGCAAATTGCAACGATTTTTCTGGCTGATCATTTTCGTAAATCATTGACAATGTATGAAATGGTTCCGGCGCACTAGGGACTTGTCTGTGAAAATCACATTAAAATTATTTGTTATTCTTACGATTGAATTATTATTTTCACACAGTAAATGTTCAACAGAATCAAATTTAGTTGAGTGACGGTCAGGGATGAAATGATGCAATTTTAGAAAGCTGATTTTATTGTTCGCTTCTATTTCATACGTGAATTTTATGCGTAAATTTACGATAAAGGTTGAATGCGTTAACTAATTGATTTTGAAAACGTAAAGATTATTGACAAGGAAACAAACTGGCATAAGAGGCTTATGAAAAAAATGATTCATATTTCTAAAAACAACACAGTCAACAAAAAAACTGACATTCAAAATCTCAGTCACCTCTATTCGGACATCATATATTGTCAATAGAAACTGTACTGACTGTTATGTAAACAATTAGGCCAACATACCAACACAAATGTAAACAATTGTATGACTTTCAAAGACAGTTGTTGAAATAAACAGTCCTGTAAGTATAGGCAAGTGGGTAGTCACTTCCTTCTCGAACATCAGGTGACAAACATTGCAAATGTTTAGGCATGTCAATATATGTAAGTTTTGAACAATTTAATTTTTCACAGCAGTTTCAATAATAAGGTTAAACAATAAACAGTGGCATTTATGTAGATTAGTAAATTTGTCAACACTAAAAATTCTCATGTACAAATTGTGATTTCTTCTACATTAAAGAAACGTCCTGGTGAAACGTAGTTTTGAAAAAATATAACTGGTTGCTAAAATTGCATCATTTCATCCCCGACCGTCACATAACTAAATTTGGATCTGTAGAATATCTACACGGTCATGAGCATCAATCTCAAGTAAATATTCAGTCACTTGCCTAATTATTTCCATACACATTTTCGAAGCGAGGGATACTTCGCCTCTAGCAAATCTCAAATTAGCTTCGCCCATCAGACCTTGTAAAGCAGTTGGTAAAGTTCGCTTTTTTCTACGGTTTGGTCTTTGTTGTGATGTGTTTGATGTTTTCTGTGCCTTTTTCTGTCCAATTTTTTTACTCGCAACGAGCTCAGTTTCAAAAGCTTTTCTGCAATTTGAGAGTCTTATATCAAACATAGAATAATTCAAGTTGTGGTGTGTACATTGTCGAGACGGTTTGCCTGAATGAAAAGATCTAATATCTGAATGCTGCTCAAATCTGAGCTGTTGTTTGATTTTTCATCATTGAGACATTCGAAGTATTGACAAATTTTTCACTTTCAATCCTACCTGTTAGATTCAATATCAGGAATTTCTGTTTCGATTCCTTCATCCATTCTCAAGGAATATTCAGAAAATGTTAGTTCCCCGTTTAAGAATTGCTTTGTTAAGCGGTCCTCCTCGTCTACATGAAACCTATCAGATTCTTCCTGGTCGTCGGTAGATTCGGGGATCAAATTTTCTGTAGAAGTTACCATCGCATCTTTCTGCTCTGAATTTATCATATTATTATCTCCTATTTCCTGAATTTCTAATGCTTCAGCCTCAACAAACTCAGTCATGTCGACGTCCATCCATGTTATGGTATTTTGATCCAATTCTTCTATAATTACTGGTGCCAATGAAGTACCACTCTCCATTATGACATCATTTTCCGAAGTTGAATCATGAGGCTCAACACACATTGGTGTTGACGTTGTCTCAGCCATGTTGACTAACAACAATATTACGTCTGCAACCGAGTACCCGGCCAACAATTTCTTCATCAGTTATCAAATAATGAAAACATGTTATTCGAAATAATAACTGTACTGTGTGAAGGAAAATTCATGATTTTTACAGATATTAGTAGTTATCACAACACTGCAAATAGCATGACGAGTATACGCGAAAGTCATACAGCATTTAACCAATCTGTAATCTAAAGATTTGTCAAACTAGACACTTCGTTAATAGCGAGGACTCAGCTATACTTACCCAATGCTATAACTTTCATATCACGACACAGTGTTTTTTTAAATAACACGGTGAATTATTAAACAGAAAACAAGGCCAAAGACGCGTGGTTCTGTGTTGCCAAATAAAACTTAGAAACACATAACGGGCCTGATTCTAAAGTTTAAACAGTAGCGTTTTGTACACGAAATTAAGTAATCCATCAGCTGCAATACTTGATCGGAGCAGTTTGGGGTTATAAAACCCTGCAAACATTTGCCACTTTGACAAATACAAACAGGGCTGTTTGGTATCTCCGTAAAATTCGCTGACTCTGATTTAGGACATGTAATAATATTCAAGCATTTTCACCTTTTTCTCCAGTTATTCCCACGCCAATTATCGAAACCACAGAGGAATAAGTTCTGTAATCGAGAAGATTAAGGTTAGGTTTAGATCAGAATGAATGATGTCTATGTAATTCTACATAATCACAGAAGATTGTTAAATTTCGAATGTAGACAATATACATACGATATATATGACGAATTGCAACAAATAAAACTTCTAGGATGCTTTCATGGTTGTCATCACCAGGCGTCAAATACCCATGTCAACTCGTCCGCACTCGTCCGCTACTCGTCTGTTAACGGTATTAACTCATTTGTTTATTACCTGTTCTCCGTGGAGTGCTGCTATCTGGTGCAGTCTGGTGCAGTTTCGATCATTTTAATCCGGTACATTGTTCGTTATCAATCATTACAGCAACATTGTGCTTTCGATTGAAGTTGATTTGCGTTTGAGTTGTTTATTTATTTGCTTGGTTAATATGCACATTTACAGAAAATAACATCGCAGTTACCATATATCGTTGTATTTCAACACCTCGTTATTATTTTCTGAGAATGTTTGCATTTCGCAAAACTTGAAACATCTTTGATACGTTGAGTATGACGAGAACGATACCAGTAGAAAAAAAGTGAGGTTACGATATGAGGAATATTAAAAATATTAGGGCAAAGATGAGCGTGGTTTAATTCATATTTGATTATTTTTTACTTACCGGAACTCGGAGAAAATCATGATGATCATGATCTAAAAGTCATTAAATAATACTCTGCACGTTTTGCCCGATTCTATCACATATTTATACTGAATACGTTAAACTGACTATTAACACTTCATTGAAAACATATAAATTTATATCGAATCTGTTTGTATATATTACGTGATCTATGTAATGTCAGATGAGATTGTTATACAAATTGAATCTTAACCGCATATCTCTGAATTTACTCATCTCCAGTATGATTAATTGAAAGTCTGGATATGAGAGTATTGCTCTTTCTCATTACATATAATTCAAACTGTTCATGATTATTCTTAATATTTCTCTTGGCATCTTTTTCTTCCAGCTGTACAACGGCGACGAAATGTGATATAATTTTTGACAAAAAATAACTATTGCCTTCCGTTGATTATCCCAAACAAGAGGAAGGAGTAGTATGAAGCCACGCACAAATCTTCTACTCGTGCTCCAAGTTTTACTGATTGTGTCGATCGTTCAACCCTTAGAAAATCGTCAAGAACATTCCAAGAAAGAGGAAAGGAAAGAAAATGGTACCAATGATCCCTGCCACGATCAGTTTACTCGATGCAATGGTACGCAGGATGGACAAGAAGTCCAGATACAATTCTCAAGCCGAGTGGTAAAGAATGAGTACATTGTAGCTTTCAAAGGGTACTATAAACCAGGTACTCGTAAAAGCTATATTGGGGCTGCCTTGAATTCCTCTGGAGTCAGTCACTGGCAGATCTTGTCTAGAGATAATCCTGCTAGTGAATATCCAAGCGATTTTGATGTTGTTCTATTGGAAGAAACTGACAGACGTAATGGACTCAGCGCCCTGAGTGATCATCCTCTGGTTAGAAGAGTCACACCGCAAAGAGTTGTGCATAGAACTTTGAAGTATCTGAACACCACAGAAGATGGGGATATGCCAGAATATAAAAACTTTAGACGAAAAATAAATGGCTATGTAAGTATTGCCAATCATTCTGATTCATAGCTAACAGTAAGTTGCAAGCAATATACCTGTAACACTTTCTCACAACATTAATTGGAACTTTGGTTTTTTAACTGTTGATTGGACAAATTTTTAACTTCTCAGACATAAAATTAAAACAAGAGAATAGTGTTTTTCCTATGCAACACACTGTATTAGAATAAGAGCAGGAATGCTTCCAGTTCTCTGAATTTCAATATCAAAGATAAACTTTAATAATATGCAGAAATAGAAAAATTCTACACTTCAGTTTATCCACTATAGAACAACCAGTTCTGGCAACCAGCGGCACGTTATGCTAACCGCCGACTTCTACGTGCGATTCCTCGCCAAATCACCGGCATTCTACAAGCGGATGCACTGTGGGGAATGGGTGTCACTGGACATGGTATAAAGGTAGACTTTGATGAATACTTGTTACTAGTTTGTCAAAAAATAAGATACAGACGAACATGGTGTGTATCACCCTTAAACACCATAGGGGGATAAGCAGAGTAAAAATGCTCTTTGTGAATATTTTGACGATATTTTAGGGATAAGTAGGTACTATTAAAATACTAAAAGCCTGAAAGTATAAACTCCAATGGCAATTAGTTTTTGAAAGAACAAAAAGCGGAAACTAAAAGATATAAAATAACTTTTTCCTCAGGATTGACTTGACCGATTCGTTGGAAAGTTCAATATGTTATTGAGGAAGTTGAGAACTTTTACAGACGCAATGGATAAATTTTTAGCTTAAAAAATTCATGATATTCGTAAAATTCATTTTTACGCGATTTATCCTCCTATGGCTTTTCATTCAAGTCAGGGCAACTTCTCTCTGCTTACTTAGCAATATATATTGATCGATCATGAATTTTGATATGGCAGGTGGCAGTCTTTGACACTGGTTTAGCTGCTACTCATCCACACTTCAAAAAAATTAAGGAACGAACAAATTGGACAAACGAAAAAACTTTAGAAGACGGTCTTGGACATGGTACGTTTGTGGCTGGAGTAATAGCTTCGGTTTCACGTGACTGTCTAGGCTTTGCACCAGACGCTGAACTACACATATTCAGGGTATTCACTAACGCTCAAGTCTCCTATACATCGTGGTTTCTTGATGCGTTCAACTACGCCATTCTCGCCAAAATAGCTGTCCTCAACCTCAGTATCGGAGGTCCAGATTTTATGGATCACCCTTTTGTTGACAAAGTTTGGGAGTTGACGGCGAATGGTGTGATAATGGTTTCAGCAATCGGGAACGACGGTCCTTTATATGGGTAATAATTCGTGCACATATTTTTATTGAGGTAAAAAATTTGATGCAGTTATCAAAAATCACCAATGCCAATAATTATCCATTTTATTTACATAGAACACTTAACAATCCAGCAGATCAGATGGATGTTATAGGAGTAGGTGGCATAAACTGGGACGATCAGATTGCAAGGTTTTCGTCACGTGGCATGACAACATGGGAATTACCCTCTGGTTATGGGCGAGTGAAGCCTGATCTAGTCACGTATGGATCAGGAGTGCGAGGGTCCGCATTGCAGAGTGGGTGCCGCACTTTATCCGGCACCTCGGTTGCTAGCCCAGTAGTTGCTGGGGCTGTGGCTCTGCTGGCTAGTGGTTTTTTAACATCAAATTCCGCATCAAGTCAGTCCGGCAATAATCAAAAAGTTAGTTTTCACCGAAATTCTTGAATTATTATTGATGTTGCGTTGATGGTGTTTAAGGACAGTTTCGTAGACCAATGCGTCAATATTCACTATTCTCCGCACATTCTTATCACCTTTTTTCTTTCGTATGCTCGATAATTCACGTCATATATTTAATAGCTTCTCGTAATTATGTCTTCTTGCTTATTATCAAATAGCATAACAAGTTCTTTCTCTTATCTCTTTTGTTCCACATAGAAGGTGACCCCTGCGAGCATGAAGCAGGCACTTTTGGGATCAGCGCGACGCCTACCAGGGGTCGGGATGTTCGAACAAGGTGCTGGGCGACTGGACCTTCTTCGAGCTTTCCATTTCCTACGATCATATCGGCCGATGGCTACGCTAAGCCCCAGGTCAATGATAATATTCAATCTAATACAAATTATTGATCAAAATATACGATTTTGTAACAGCTTAGAAATACTCAGATAGATTTATATTGGTTAATTAAATAGTAACGATACTTTATAATAATTTTTGGCGAGTAGTTACATAGATCTCACGGAATGCCAGTACATGTGGCCTTACTGCACCCAAGCGGTTTATCACAGCGGAATGCCGACGATAGTAAACGTTACTATAATAAATGGACTGGGAGTGTCAGGACACGTAACTTCTGTTAAATGGCATCCATACTCGCGCGACGGTAATGGTGATCGCGTTGAGGTCTCCTTGACTCACAGCGACATTCTTTGGCCATGGTCAGGGTGGCTCGCAGTTGCTATAACAGTACCTGCCTCTGCTAGTGATTGGCAGGGTGTTGCACAAGGTATGGGGATTGTGCAGATGAATTGTTTGTCCAAGTTTCTCTTCGAATCACATATTGCATGCTTCATTTTGCAGGTCGCATATCATTGACTGTAGAATCACCTCCAGGAGACGGTGAACAGGAACCCAGACGATCCGCTGTTGATCTACCGCTGAAGGCAAAAGTTATACCTACACCACCTCGTCAGTAAGTTTTACTAGATAACATGCATTTCTCCTGGCTACGATCCTAGAAATTGAGTAGACAGTTCGGAGTTTTTTTCTTTTTTCCGTAGATTCGTAATGAATATCCTTCTTACTGCCAGTCATCCCTTACTTACCCACTGCTAACATTTCATGCTATCGTGATGAACACTGCTAGTTCGGATTCCGCTTATTAATTATCGTTTCATTTTGTATGGTATAAGAACGTAATCATATTTTAGCAAGAGAATACTGTGGGATCAATTTCACAATCTACGATACCCACCTGGCTATTTTCCAAGAGATGATCTACGAGCAAAGAATGACCCATTGGACTGGAACGGGGATCACATACATACAAACTTTAAGGATATGTATCAACATTTGCGAAATGCTGGGTATTACTTAGAGGTGTTGGGTTACCCTCTGACCTGCTTTCAAGCCAAGAATTACGGTACTTTGCTTATCGTTGACTCTGAAGAAGAATTCTTTCCTGAAGAGGTGCGCCGAAATCAGCTTGTGCATTGCCTAAAGCATACATTATTTGCACACAGACGATAGGTATAAAAATCCAAACAAACGAATGTTACAATTCAGGTAGCAAAACTGAAGTTGGACGTCGAAGAGGAGGGATTGTCCGTCGTAGTATTTGCGGATTGGTACAACGTGACAGTGATGCGGAAAGTCAAATTCTATGACGAAAACACACGTCAGTGGTGGGTACCGGATACCGGCGGTGCCAATGTACCTGCTTTGAACGACCTTCTCCACACCAACTGGGGCATAGCCTTTGGCGATGAAGTGCGAGACGGACAGTTCACGCTCGGTCAGCATCCACCAGTCACCTTTTCATCTGGCACAACGCTTGCCAGGTAATTTGAACCTATGTATTTTGCTTGTATTATCACTTGCAATCCATTGTTACTATTGTTTTTAATTTAACTGTGGACTTTTTCTAGGTTTCCGCAGGACGGGGTAATACTCCATGTAGAATTAAAAGACCAAGGACACGAACTACTGTTGGAAGGTGATGCCAAACAACCCGAGCTCGTCCCGATCCTTGGACTTTTCCAGACTCAAAGTCACAGAGCAACTGATCATCGCTATGATACTATCGGCAATGAGATTTCAAATGACATAGAACAAAATGTACCAAAAAACAGGGAGAAAGATATTGCTGGCAGACTCGTCGTTTATGGCGATTCCAATTGCATCGATGATAGTCACCAACACAAACGTACAATTTTTTAATTCGCACATCGTACATATTTCTGTTGTGACAACTCCATGAACCATTATTGTCAGTTGCAAGCGATCCAGCCAGAATGACAGACCGATAGATTAATTTGATTTATTATTGCAGCATGCTTTTGGATGTTGGATGCTATATTGGAATTTGCTACAACTGGACATGTTCCTACCGTGTTTGAAGAGGCGAGTAGGCGTGATAAAAATTCTGTTGACGGGAAACATTGGATGAGTAAAGATCAGGAGGCGACAGAGACACTTTTACCTCAACGGATGGAGGGTAGCCACTTGAGTCGTCATAGTAAAGTTCTTGAGGTCGATGCCGGTGGTGCTGGTGGACGACTACGACCTCTACCAGCGTGCCCAGTGGCGCTACTCGCTGTACCGTATCCGCTCAACGAATCTGTCCCTGCGTGAGTGTTTTCTCACAATTTATGCTATAAGCTTTCCACTTTGACGTGGCTACATTTTTTTTTCCTTATTTTTCGCTTACAATTATTTATGATACTCAAGTATGTCAAAGAACTTGATGAATTGTATGCAGCTCAAATCAATTCTGTTCTGAAGAATTTTTCAAAATCTGATTTGATTCTTTTTCGTGATTCCCGTTCCACATTAATGACAAAAAACTGCACTTACAGTAAAACCTCTTGCTAGTTTTGGACAAATGAGCATTCCAATATATGTGAATATCACGAAAATTTATGACCAAGATGCGGATATAAGCGTTTTTAGTGACAAAAAATTAATTCGCGTGAAATCACAGTATATACTAGTCGTCAATTGAATGTACATTTTCAGTAATTTGTACAAGTCTCAGAAGTTACTGTCGGTGGGCGATAGTTTTATCGTGGCTGTTCCTCAGCTCCAAGATTCAGACTCCTCTTGGTCGAGACGACGTGGTGGCAATGTGAACGGTGCAGTGCCGCGTTATTCTGGGGGCAAAAACACCGATTTTGAAGAGATCGATGAGGAGATCAGAGACACTGGATGGTGGACAACTCGAGAACAGTGGAGACTGTTAGCAGGGATCATTGCTCTTGGGGTAGCCATGCTCTGCGCGTTCAGTCGGTGGGGCTGTTGTACGTCGAAACGTCATCCTCGGAGGAAACGAGCAACAGGTAGATTACGCAGAGTGATCCAAGCTATTGCGACACGCAGAGTACCTCAGATGTAGTCAAATTGTTTTTAGCACAGTCCAATACTGACTAAGAAATAAGTTGCCTTCAATTGCTGGATGGAGCTACGTTTGAAAAAACCCCGCTAATTGATTGATCGTTCAGTCATTCCCGCAATTTAATCTAAAGTTCTACTCGGATTAAACTGCGTATTAACAATATACTGCGTACTACCTAGGATGATTTGAACTGATCTTCTATTCATCGTGTAAAAATGTCGCGATCAAATGTAGCAAATGGTGCAATCACTTTTTATATTATTGTACATACGTGCTATGTCTTAGTTGAGTGCCTTGAGGTCCTGAGCACTGTAATGGCACAGTTAGAGAAAGGTGAAACTTTCTATGTACATACGTGAGTTTTCGGAGAAAATCACCATAATTTAAGTTTCAAGAATCTAATATTTCATTCAATAAAATGAAATCGACTAACTTAGCAACGAGGTGGAATAACATTGAAACTATGCACAACTATCGTTGCCAGTGCCTTAAAACACGGTTGAGTGATAGGCAATGAAAATCATATATTCTATCATTTAGATAAACCAACCAAATAAATATATTTTAATTTACATTTTACCATTTTAGGGATCGGAATATATTAGTACATAGCAAAATTGATTGAGACAGTCTGAGTCTGTTGAAAATAGAGAATTATCAAGAATTCCGGCTCTAAAATTTGAATGCCGTGTACTTATGACCACATTATTCATAGATTTTTTAAACACTTTAAATATCACTTGTAATTCATTCTAGCGAAGTTCTAAGGTAGAATAGTGTTCAGCGAACTTGAATACACAATCTCAGCCTGGGACAAACCTACAATAATAAGCTCGTTATTACCTTACTCGGTCATTCCTATATTGTCAAGCTCGCACACGGTAATCACTATACTACGAAAATATACATGACTTGAGATTATATGTGAACAGTTATTGTAAAATTATCTTTTCTCCAATCTCGCTGTTCTAGAACGACCTGTGATTTAATTCCTACAACAGAGCTGAAATTAATATTCTTTTACCCTGATCCATGAAGTTAGTGGAATAGTATCATTTCAAATCCTGATTTATTCAATTTAGAAGCTTGAAAATTTAAAACGTATACATATTTTATATTACTGTTGCTATTTTAGGAAAATTTAAAGTTGTACCCAATGCCCATTTGTATATCAATAGTGGTGTGTTTAAAAAATTCTGCTAGGCCAATGTCAAATAAAGGAATACAATTTTTTAGTGGAAATAAATTAATAAATGGCTTAGAAAATATTTCTAGTCGACGTTTAGACATGACAGATTCAAGCAGTGTTTCCAATTGTTTACTAATAGGATGGACTTCAATAAGTGTAAAAGGATTGCACATTTTAATGGGATTGCATTGGATTTGGAGAACTCGTGTTCTTCTTACTCACTCGCGTTTACTAAATATTACAGTGAATCCACAAAAAATTCGGATCCTGTAGAGGTTTATAATAAATATTAATAAAAGTCATACTAAATCTAACGAAACTTTTTTTTATTTAGATACATAAAATAAACAGATGTAAACAACAAACCTCGTGTTATGTGAAATTAATTTTTCTATAAATTTGAATTAATGTGAATGACGTTAGATTCGTCAAGATCATTGTCTACTCTAACTCCGTGATATTGAATCACAGATAAGGATACACAAATAAACACGGTTGTTTTTTCCAGCTCGTCTTGTGGAGGAAATGAATATTTACAGTAAATCTTAGTTATAAAACGGATTATAAGTAACCCAATGGGCTCTAGTTTGCTCGCTGGCTGACTTGTGCGAAGTGAAGAGGCTCTTGAAAACCTCAGTTGCTCTTGGATCCTTGGCAACACTGTAGCTGTCCTTGGATTTTTTATAAGCGGGATCTTCCGCTGAATTTTTTTGACTACTCTTGGTTGGTCCTTCACTTTCTTCCTTCTTAATTTTCTTCTTACTTTTGCCTTCTCCTGCTTCAACACTTCCCTCACCTTCTGTTTTTTCCACATTGTGCACTCTTTTCTTCTGAGCTTTTCTTTGAAGCTTCCTCATTGCTGAACGCTGTTCCATTTGTTCCAAATCCTCACCCTCCGCATTCATTATAACAATATCAGTTTCATCAAAAGGCTGCTGGCACTTGTGACACACCTGTGTATTATAATTAATTGGGGTTTTATAAAAGGAACCAAAAATTCTTTATTCTCTAATGAGACATTTTATATCAGTATATTCCAGTAGTGTTTAGGCATAATTGAAGGGTGAAACATTTTTATTGACAAGTTTTTCTGAGTCACAAAGTAACTATTGTTCCTATGGCCTGCAACGAGACCAACGAAAATATAAGAAAACTTCCAAATTTCATAAAATAAAAATCACCTATGTTGAAGTAATTGACCAACTCACTTTAGTTTTGACTTCTCTGAGCGACCGTTCGCTCATCACACACCCGCAGGACCACAAGAAGCAGAACTTGTATTTGCCGTTCATTTCAAGGCCAATGACTGGGCAAATGTAAGGGCTCCTTCCTCCGTCAACATAACAATCACCCTTCTCAGCCTTAGGACCCTCATATGCCGGGTTATCAGTCAAGTTCAAATCTTTAACATCTTTTACACTTTTGATATGTTTGGCAGTATCGGGCAGCATAGTACGATCCAGTAATCCTTCAATGACTGACTCTTTGCTATATAATCGACCCAGACCACACGCAACTACAGGGGACTGCAAGGGCAGCTGTCGGATAGCACAATGTTTCCATCTGAATGCTAACTCAGCTTCTTTGTCTTTCTGCAAAGAAATGAATATTCAGTACCATCTCAAAATAGATATAGTCGTACTTCTGAGGTTAACCCAACTAACCTGTTCTGGCTTCTTCTTAACTCGCACCAACTCGTCCCGCCGAGGAATCGTTCCACCGTCGCAACCCATATTATTTGTTTTTGTTCAAAACCTCTATGTAACTCTTCAACGATAATAAGATTTTGTTTAAGTGCAAGAAACGTCGCCTAATATCAAAACTATGACGACTGACACAATCACAGAAAGAATTAACTAACTCAACCTAACCCGACACAAGATATGCTCATAGAAGCGTCACTCCAATGCTACGAGGTGCGGAAAAGTCAGCGCCACTTTCCTTGCCGTAGTTGCAATCAGTACTAAAGAGTAATGAGTAATTGGTAGCGGGAAATTCGAATTTAGAGTTGGGAATACTTTTTCACGTATTATAAAATTATTACTAAAAAAAGGGTAATTAAATTGATGATTGAATTAGACTAGTATACATATATTTGATATCTTATACAGCATATGTTTGTCACCAATTTCGCTAAAATCTCGGGTGTTGAGCTCGATGTTTCCATATAAGAAATACGTCTTTTTCATTTTTTGGAAACCTATGCCACACAGATGTTACGTCGAACCAATTAAAAACACAGCACTTTGCTTTTCTAGGTATATTTGCTTACAAACACTTGAAAACATTTTTTATATCAGAACTATCAGGGCGAACGCCTTCAACCCACAGGTAGTTGTACATTATTACAAAATACGCAAAATGTAAGATGGCGGCGACGGCACCAGTGTACTGCGAATTCAAGGCTGCGTATCTATGATACTTATCGGCCGCGACTGTAGCGCTAAAAGGCGTGCCGTGGCTGCAGTACTGAATAAGAAACCAGTCGGCCTATGACAGTTTCCACGCGCAGCCAATAGCGTGTCCGGATATAACGCAAGCCACCAATCCTCTCTTTGACTGCCATCTCCACTGCGGAAACGCATGCACGGTATTTTCTTGTACTTGATCCAAGGTTGGCGATTGGTTCTTTCTGGTCAACGCCGTGATATGATTGGGCGAGAAAACTTAGCTCGAGTCCGGAAAAATTGGAAAAGTGAAAATGGGGGAAAAGAAAATGGGCGCGGCAGTCAGCTGTTTCGTCTGTAACTAAGAAAGGCGTCGCTAGGCGGCAGCACCGAGTCACGTGAGATAATGGTGGAAGGTGGCAGTCGAGTAGGGTGCGCGATCCGTCTGAATTTCGCGAGAAATTCAGTTTATTGCTGAATTAGTCGAGCTTCGTCAAAATATTTGACTCTCAGGTGAATAGTATTATCATACAAAAAGTATTTAACCATACGGATAATAGGACCCGGCGTAAAATCAGCCTCTACACCGAATTGTACATGGTAAAAAACCGCGGAGGGTAGAATGTGTGGTGGGTTGGGTGGGCCGTGCAGCTGTTGTTTGCCTGTAGTTCGTACGATATATCATTTCATTTATTTTGCTGCGTAGCATCGATCAAGTGTGCGGAACGACATGGAGAACTACAGGTTCTGTTTAAGCTTAGTTCCTCGTCTCTCGCGAGAGGGTTAATGAATTATTCTCGCGTACCGAGTCTTAACGAAGACGCGGTTACATCCGTTTGGTACGTTATTGATTTTTTAATACATAACCGGAGAAGTCTGGCGCCGCCGAGACGTCTGCTAGCCTGCACCTCGGGCCAAGGACACGTCGAGTAGCCGTACGTTAAACTTGCTCTATCGAAAGACAGACTAACCGTCGTAATATTATTTTGCTTGTATATCGATTGCATAGCGTTTTCATCGGCCGCTTCGTGTCTCGCGTACCAGTCACGTGGAAATGGCAGGGATTACGTAATTCTTGGGGAGAAACGCCAAGGTGCCACGCCCCCTTTTTACCAATATCAATTCCACGGATATTTTTCAGCTTAAAAATTTTACTTGACAAGCAGCCAATTTTTACCTTTGTATGTCTCTCAACTAAAGCACTCGAATTTCTTTTAACATTGACCAGATGTACTGCTGAAGAACTTTTTCCGAATACTATAGCGTTGGACATCTGAACTCTTGGAAGCTCGTTTCTACGCATGAGGAATGGCGGTATCTGTTTAACCGACATTCGGACTAACCAAAACTCTCGAATGTTACAGAAGTCGAGTGTCGTACAGCGGTTGTAGCCAGCGATATTTAAAATGACGGAATACTGGCTAATTTCGGCACCCGGCGACAAGACCTGCCAGCAAACATGGGAGGCTATGAACAACTTGACGTCCAAGCAGAACTCACTATCGTCAAACTTCAAATTTCACATACCCGACTTGAAGGTGGGCACCCTCGACCAGCTCGTCGGCCTTTCCGACGACCTTGGAAAGTTGGACGGTTTTGTGGAACAAGTTACACGCAAAGTTGCCACCTACTTGGGTGAAGTCCTCGAAGATCAAAGAGACAAGCTTCATGAAAATCTCATGGCCAACAACAGTAAGTACTATAAAACTCTGGCGTTGACCATATCTTTTTATTCGTCTCATTATTATAAATGACCACTTTGTACTGAGAGGTTCAAGTGCCCAAATCTCACGCCAAATAAATTTCTCGTATTTTCAAGGCTGCCTACTTATGGTTCGGTGAATATCGAGAACTTTGCTCTCGTTATTCCAATCATCTGAATTTTTTTTCATTCGTCACTATTTGATTAAAGTCCATTTGGAAATGGTCGTCTAACAAAAGCTTGAAGCACTTTCTGCTCATGGGCTACGCAGACTTTACATTTGTGTTCTACCATTTGTTAATTACTTATAGCCTTGAACAAAGTGAAGTACTGTTAGTTTTGTCGCAGCATATTTCTCTTTCATGCAGTACGAGTACGATGGAGAAAATTTAGGATATGATTAACCAATTTGATCAAATTGAAGTTATGTGCCAATCAAAATCTGTACTTCCTGCATCAGTGTAACGTTGTGGTAATTATTTTTGCTACGACAAAAAACCTCATATTTAATTGAATTATTCTATTTGAGGAGCTATAAATTTCATTGAACCATGATATCTTCAATGAGTCATTTTTGTTTGGGAAAGATCTTGAACCCCTGGGTATGTGTACTCGTTTGTCCTACTTTATACCCATATTATCGGTCGGCCATAATTCGTGGTAGCAATTGATACTATACACAACACAATACAATCACACAAATTGGAGTTGATTTATTTTCATTATAGTAGTTTCAAAAACCTCTTGGTTGAGTTTGTCAAAGCCCAACTTGAGTTGTCGTTAATGACCCCGATACAGAGGGTCCTTATTTTATCCCCCGACTTCCCTCTATGCCCTGTGGTATACAATAATATGATAACGTGTGTATCACATGCTGAGTTCCTGTACGGTGGATTACGCAATTTATGAAAATCTTGTCAATAAATTCTTTTAACGAGGTCTCAAATTTACAATGTTTTGCGCTTAGATTCATTGCGGTAACAATAGTGTACTAAAACTAGTTGTAACAACGCGCGATATAATTTTGTTATTGTGAAACCCGAAATAAAATTGAATCAATCACACCGTATGAAAACTGTGCTGTCGTTTTGTTAGCGTGAAAATCCATACATTGTGAAACTGCGTCAGCCACCGTACGAAAATTACCGCGTTATATGACGCAAATTGAATATATGTAGAGTGCTTGGTTTCCTGGGTTTGATTTAAAATGAATTTCACAGATGCTTTGTTTACTGGTTTTTTCATGAATAATTTTTGTTCGCGGTGTTGCTTCGCTTGCTTTCATTCAGTTGGACCACACTAACCCCTTTTCCCCCCTACCTTTTGTATTATTCTTTTTCTAACAAAATCTACTAAGTATCCACACCGTTTACTTTTCGTACGTATGAAATATCCCAAAATGTTCAGAGTAATGAGGAAAAAAAAAAAAGAATGTCCACATATTGAGAGAGAGAAAAAAAGGCTACTGAAACGAGCTGTACTACGAGGAGGCAAATGAATAAATATTCAGCTGGATATTGAGACCACAATTCTTGACGTATATCAAATTCAATATATACAAATATATACATGTATAATGGATGATCTAAGGAGTCACCGGGTTACTGTGGTCACCGAGCTTCAATTAGTAACCATGTAGGTTTTACTATTTAGTTACCTTAAATCTCTTCACACTTCCTAATCTTATTGGCTGTTTGCGTTGCACGGTACAAATATTTATTTGCAGCTCCTTTATTGTAATATTTTTGCTCTAGATTAATTTTACTTATATTTGTTTTATTTGATTTAATTTTCATCAATGACTTTCTTTTATTATTTCACATTATATTTGGTTATCCTGCTTTTCTTCGGAGAATTTATTGGAGCGTCGGTTCTTCCTTCATACATTTTACTTTGATTCGTCGAAAATAAAAATAACAACTTCAGAATGTTTCTCATAAATTTTGATTCAATTGTAATAACTTTGTAATTCACCGATGATAGCAAAGTATCGCTCATCACTTGCTGAACCTTATTTTGTAAGAATATTTTTAAACAACGTTGTTCTGGAAAATATTAGATTCATGGGGTAAACGTAAATGCTTAATCATCAAAAATGACAGAATCGAATCTTTTTTGCTCAACGACACTGAGTGGTAGACAAAGTAATTTTTATTTCTCTGTAGAATGAACTCGACGCTTTATGTTAATCGCTCCGAAGTCAGATTCATTTTATTTTGATTCTATTTGGTTGCTATTGTCGCTAGGCATTTGCGTAGGACGCAATTATAGTTGAATGAGACGTAAAAACAAAAAAAAAAAAAAAACCAAACGCGAGGAGATTGGGACTGGGCTGTAATGGATAGGTCAAGCGTCAATGGATGGGGAGATTTCACCCCTCGGTGGGGAACCGGACACTCCGCCAAACACACCTGTGACCCCGTCACACAAGACTTCCAGGGAGCGCCGCGAACAATGGCAGGAGACGGAAGAACCAGGGTTGACAGCTTCCCTAGGTCAGCATCATCGCCAACGTCATCACCATCATCACAACCACGACCAAAACCACCACTACCACAATCACCACCAACATCACCAACATCCTTCCAACTCAGAAAAGAGATCATCATCCAGTTCCCAAGGCGCCTGCGAAGTTCGAACTCCGAATGATTCGTCGTCGATATATTCGTGCTACCAAACGCATTGGTGCGCAGCTTCCAACCCACCCACCCCAACCCCGAGCCCTACCCTTGGCAGTCCGTCTCCCTGTTTCTCGTCGGAGGATGAAAACTACGACATTAACGATCCACAGAAGCCTGGGCGATCTGGAATTGTGAAAAAAAAACGTCACGCTTCGACGAATCAACAGTCCGATGACAACGATGATCAAGAACAAGATTGTAGCAGCGATTTGCCTAGCCCAGGTACCCGTCCCATCACCAACCCCACGTCAGCCTCGTCAATCCTCCTCACGACGCACCCTTCTTTTCCGATTCTTCCCGTTGCACCATGAAAGATGATCGAAAAGCCAAGAGTCCCATGATACCACCTCCCAGCATTAACCCGGAGTGCTTGTCCCAATCGTTCCGGTATTCTCCAATGTTTCCACTCTGTGCAGGAGTTAAAATCGAGTTCTTTCTCCAAGTAATCTTTAACTATTGCTTGAATCTGTGGTAATCAACTCTCTTTCGCTTCAAATCTCTTCATTCCCGACGAATAACTAAAAGTCTCACCTTGGGCTGCCAAATATGAAATAACGGAGAATAGTTGATGATGCTGCTTCCTCTTAGTGGAGACAATCGCTCCGGTCAATTGTTAACGTCGAACACCTCCTAAGCTTTCGCTTTTTATTCTGCTTTTAATAAAATAATATATATCCACGTTTTACTTCAGTTGCCTGTATTATTATTTTGCAATCCTCAGGCCTTGCGTCCAATTGTTGATGAGATTGTTTTTTGCTTTTTATTTTTCCATAATTGATCGTTTGATTTAAAATTTGATTCTTGTTCAAAAACTGTGAGCTAATGCACAATTTCACCTAAATCAAACCAAAGGATAGTCATGAGAATATATGTAACATTGGTAAAAATTTACATCTACATTTACATTTACAAGAATTTGGCTACGGGTTAGAACAAAAATGAATTGATTTCAAATGGTCAACAATTTTGCAGCCCGCCAGCAGGCTCTCCTTCCCAACTCCGATTTGCTTTCTAACAATACATTCAATTATGAATTATGACAATTACAATGACGATTGTTCATTCGTTTATAGTTTTATATAGCCCTTTAATATGGTTTTCTCAATACCAGAAGACAATACCGAACAAACGATACAAATACATTACAAATACAAATGTTATGAAATCTATACATTATAGTACGGTAAGAAACTTCACACGATTAACAACAAGATATAAATTATAAATTACCAACTATAGGTCGATAAGCTATTAACGCATGTTCTCTCTCATTTTGACTATTTTACATGTTGCACGAAAAACTTACTTTCGTACGATAATAACTGATTAAAACGTATAATTGTTTTATCAACGAACTAAAATATCACGTTGCAAATATTGCCGAAACATATATATATATATATATATATATATATGTTATTAATAAAATTTATGTTATTAATATATATATATATATTTGTTAATAATTCACATGGACTACTTACCCTTGTCCCTCATCCCAAGCTGATGCAATCATTTAAATTCATCTACGCTTTGCTTAAAACCCTTCTGTTCTGCACAGCTATCTGTATAATTACAGTTGTATGTAGAAGTAAACACGACGGGTTTGAGAGTGATGATTAGATTTTATTTAAATAAACAACAGCTTTTTATTTTAATAATAATAGCTCTCTTTCTTTTTTGCTTTTATAATATTGAAAAGACAAGAAGACTTTAAATGTGTAATTGAGTCGAAATTTATCATCACCTTCGAACCATTCCCTAGATCACCTGTTTGAGAAAGTCAGTGAAAATTCAACAGTAAATAATTCAACAGTAAATAAGTCAATATGTTACACTCGTGAAATCTGGCTACTCAATAAAATATTCAGTCTATTTTCCGCAACAACATCGGGTATTAAACTTAAAGTAACTGAATTACTTCGTTATTTTCGTTTGTATTACAATTAACGATTCATCGCTAATGTTTTATCCCGTAATTAACAGAACTTTCCATATTGATTTCAGCAGAGCCTAGGCGGGTGAGGGTTTCCAGAAAGTCTTTCAAAATCATACTGTAACAATTTTTTTTTGCCCATTCAGGAATGAAAAACTAGACCAGTGCAATATGATGAACATTATGAAAGAAAGCAACATGTGTCTGCACAGAATGCTTTTGGTGCTAAATCCCATTTGTTGTGTTATAATCGCCAACTGATGAAAGTTCATTTCATTGATACGTATCCAATACCAACTCAACTACCCTATGGTGGCTTTTGTTTCTCATACTCACTCTTTACATTCATTGTTGTATTGTAGTAACTTGTAATTAATATTACTGCACAGTGTACGCAGAATATGTGGCTTGAGAAATTATTTGCAACGTAATGTCATGTCGTACATCTGGTTCACCTCTGCATTGTTTCCTATTCTAAGCGGAGCCCAAGATGTGTACAATTGAAAAAATGAATCAGTCTGAGACGTAGTAAAAGATATGATGAAATAAGGATTCATCTTTTATTTAATAATTTATGCATAATACCAGTGGTAGTAACTGACCTTCCAATAATATATTCCGTTTGTTCATTTCATATCAACTTCACACAATTATCCAACAATTAACAGCATCTGCTGATAACAACGTCAATCTGCTTCTAAATAGTTTGGACAAATGTTCAACTTGTTCATCAAGCTTTGTGGTAGCGGATCAGCATCGAAATGCGTATTAAAATTGCTTCAGCACAGCGGGCTTTGTTTAGAATATTGGTAATCGTGTGGTACAGGTCTAAGCATTAATGGTCTTGTACTGAACATAGCTAGTTACGCATTCTGTCACTCTCAATCTGGCAGTAAGTAGCATGCAAAAATTGGGTGTAGCCATATTCAAGGCAACACTGTTAATGCTCAATCCTGTACATCAAAAAAAAATTTTAATTCAAGTTTCACAAAGTTATTAAAGAAAAAAATTAATGTAACTAGGTGATCTGCCAACATATATAACAAGATTCCAATGGGACATGGCCAAGTATCCAATAAAGCAGTCGCTGCGTAACATCGCCGACATAATCAGCAAACAAGTGGGACAGATTGACGCGGATCTTAAAACTAAGTCAACAACTTACAACAATCTGAAAGGAAGCCTGCAAAATCTCGAGAAGAAGCAGACGTGAGTTATGCTGTCATATATTGTTAGTTTTAACATTAATGAAAAGTCAGTGATAATCAAAATGTCCTATATTGATTCATTGTTACATTTTATTCAAGCTGGTGTTACTGAAATCAGAAAATTTCGACACAGCAATAATTATTGTATTATCTTTGGCAGAGGGAGCTTGTTGACTCGCAACCTGGCCGATTTAGTGAAAAAAGAACACTTTATTCTCGACAGCGAGTATCTCTCAACGCTGCTCGTAATTGTACCCAAGTAAGTCAGCTAGAAAACGAGAATATACTCTATTTACTCATCATTTTTCTTTACAGTGTAAGACTTGTCAGAATTTTCAAATTTCACCAAACCATTTATTTAGTTCCATCAACTAACAGTCAATTGTTATCAGGGCAAGCTTCCAGGAGTGGTATGCTGTGTATGAGAAATTGACCGACATGATTGTACCACGCAGTACACAATTGATTAGCCAGGATCAGGAGTATGGACTTTTTACGGTAACTTTGTTCAAAAAAGTTATCGAGGAGTTCAAGTTGCATGCTAGGGAAAAGAAGTTCATTGTTCGTGATTTTACTTACAACGAAGAAGAGCTGGCTGCCGGTAAATACTTATTGACACTTTACTTTCTTTGTTCCGCAAAATGAGTTCAATTATACAATACAAACAGTGTAGTGGCATTTCGTCCTTTGGCTTGTCATCGGCACAATACATCCTTTCATAACTTTATCAATTATGTACACATACGTTTTTACTGACAATAGTTTTGTGTATCCTATTTTTAAGGTAAAAATGAAATTACCAAGCTGGTGACTGACAAGAAAAAGCAATTTGGTCCTTTGGTTCGATGGCTCAAAGTCAATTTCAGCGAATGTTTCTGTGCTTGGATTCACGTTAAAGCTCTTCGCGTTTTCGTTGAATCGGTCCTCAGGTAAGCTTCAACACTGTTGTCGTAATGATGTTAATAGACATTGTTTTGTCCGTGATATGCAATGCCGAGTAATTATTACTAGTTGCACCTTGTCTTCAATTTTTGTGAAATAAATAAGTAGCTTAAATTGATAATTTTCAAATGGCAATCAGGTACGGATTGCCAGTTAATTTTCAGGCCATTCTACTGCAGCCAAATAAGAAGAACAGTAAAAGGCTGCGCGATGTATTAAACCAGCTCTACGCCCATTTGGACTCCTCTGCCACATCTGGCGGAAACGCACAATCTTCGAATCAAGATGTAAGTATCTGATTAAACGTTGTTAATTACATGCTTGCAAAGAGATAAAAGTTCCGTAATTGAAATTTGTTACTTTGTGGCGCAGAGTGTGGACATACCGGGGTTGGGTTTTGGACAAAGTGACTACTACCCATATGTCTACTACAAAATCAATGTGGATATGGTCGACAGTAAGGTGTAAGAAGTGATTTATCAGCCAATCCACTGTTCCACAGCACACATCCCTCTTTTTCGTACATACATCCCGTTATACGTCCGTTGCCCACGAGGTACGTTAGGCAACAGGTCCGTGTTGTTAGAAAACTGAACTTTGCCATTTATACCAGAAAAATTAAGTATCCTCTGTATATATATGTATGTCAAACCGTTGCCAAGATTGATAATGTTTGGTAGTTTTATCAATTGAAGTGTAAATTCGATCCTGGAGAATTCATTGCGGAAAACCGCCAAGAGATTATCCGTATCATATAAACTGCTTTCTGAGTATCAGCAGACTTAGTTAAGTATTAGAATATCATTTTGGCACTAGATTTTTCGGTATCAATGGTTACAAAGTCCGGCGCAATATGCAACGTGTCTATTTGTAAATACTGTGTGCAGAATATTGAAAACAGAAAAAAAAAAGTTAACTTTATCCAGGCCCTTGTCTAAAGTTTATTCGGTAGCTTTCTTTGCGCGTTTATTTTACCGAAAATTCCACCGTTTCTCGTCGCAATAGCACAGAAGAAATATTTAAGTAATTATTAATTATATTGAATAAAGAAAAAATGACGGATCGCGGACCAGATAATGCTGAGACAAGTTTTTAGTGTTATACGCTCAATAATTTTCGAGTATTATTGTAGAACATTGGTTGAAACACCCAGGTTTCCGCATACGGAATGGATTTGAAATCATCCAACGAATCGCGTATGAAACCTGGCTTTTTCATCTTAATTGAAAATTACATAGAGCTATTTAGACAATAACTTTTATTAAAATATGGCTTAGCGCTATATGCTCCGCAGTGTCTTTGTATAATCGTCTAACTTTAACTAGCCAGTTAGTATTATTAAACGAGACGGTAACTAACGCAGGCCAAGGGTTCAAAATAATTTTTTTTTTTTTTTTGTGGAAGAATTCCTACATTAGTTGTTTAGATAGATGTAAAACGATTTAGCTGATAACTACGAACCATCTTACTTCTGTTTTTTCTCGTCCTTTCGGCGATAATAACACGATTGCTTATTTTTGAAAAGTGCGAGTCTATTAATGATGGAGTATATTAACAGAGCAAGGAAATCATGTCTAGTCTAATATCAACGCGATAAATTAAAATTGAACCGTAAAATCATTTACCGCATTCTTTTCTTTAATTTGATTCAAGTTGTATATGAAATTTTCTTCTTCGCATTACGGTTTCACAAAATTATTGATGTTTAGATTTTAGACTATGGCAGAGGATAAAGGTTTCATTGTAATGAATTGAACTGTTCCTACAACTCCACTTAGCTGGCAATTATTATTTTTCTGAAATAAGCGATCGGATTAGTCAACATCGAAACTGGGTAACGTTCTTGTTTACACCTCCAGACTTGGATTATGGACAGTAATAAAATTGAACCTGGGATTATTGTGGTGTAAAAGTTATATATATACTGAGGTAAAAACACGTTGCACTGTTCATCGTCGTGAAAATATTAATTTTATGATAGCTGTACATCGAGGACTAAATAATTTAATCATGTAAATGGATATATTATACTAGACAAAGGAGAAAGGTTATAGTTTATATATTATACTTTGCATATATCACTGCAATTCGCTTTTATAGTTGTCTTGATATTTTATTCGATCATTGACTTAGTTTGCCAGCAGAGGTGAAGGGTAATACTTCATCATTCTTTCGCTGTAGTCATTTAGAGTTAAAAATCGAAGTGGCTCATTGCATAAGTAATTAGATAAGTGTAAAAACTGCTTTGCTGTCGCATTCACGATGGACAATGGAACACGTGTTTAGCTCCATATCTCTGTATGCAGTTACACCAACAACTTCCTAATACTCGTTCAATCCAAGCCAAATCCGAGTGAAGGCATGTTTGCCCTCTTGGCCGTCATTGCATTGTTATGAATTTGAAGAAATACTTCAATGTATTTTTGATGATATCATTTTTAATTGTCAACCAACGTCAAGCAGCTCCCGACGTTTGTTGTATGATTAAAAATTATGTACAAAATTAGAAGACTCATGATTCAAAATGAATTTGGTCAATCCACTATTCGTATATTTGAAACGTTGCGCATTCCAAGCATAATGCTTTGCACGGTAAAAATAAACAATGTGAAATTTTAACACTGGTAATAGCTGTAAGAAAGTTGATAATGTTTTATCTCATCTGCCTGCTATTTTATTATATTTTTACTATTGAAATATTGTGAATATTGTACATTTGGGGTGTACGTCTTATTTGACAGAAATTCCCATTTGTATGATGATTAAGCACTTGAATTTAGAGCGAAACGCTACTTAAAATTCGATTCACCTACCTTGTGAACTTTCCTTTCTGGGATGTGACTCAGTTTCAATGATACATTGTTGCTTTCTGAGAAAAATTAACTTCCTTTCCAAGTTTCTAGAACCGGATTTAAAATACCAGATATTTAGCTTATACAAATAATATTGTTGAAGAATAAAAAAAATTATTAAGAGGCTACTTGCAATGGTAGACTTTTATCACATCTTTCTGGGTCAATTCTGTTAGCAGTGGGTGAAAAAGTGTATGTATAAACAAAGCTCGCTTAACAATTCTGTGAATGTATTGTAATTATATAATGTAACAAAGTTGGAATCGATGAAGAAAACAGCAGAGGCAAAATATTGTAATTTGTAGATATTATATTTGAATGAACGATTTATTGGTCGTACAATCCATATTATATTATACATTATAAATAAATATCACGTTCCGTTAAGTACCTGTTATTCGTAGCAGGTTAAGATTACTCCTAAGTTCGCACGAATCTGTATTTTCCTTGCATTCACAGAGATTTTACGAAATCAATATTCTAACGATGAGAAGAAAACAAATCCCAAAAGATTGATTGGCATTTAATCATTTTATTTCATAGCCATGAAATTGTACAAGGTTCGAAAAGAAAATGAATTTTTGAGCTGTATAAAGTTCATGACATCTCTTCGAATCCTAGGCTGCTTTATTTGACGAGACGTTTCCACATACCACCAAATTCTGGAAAAAAAATTTTTTCCTTCAACTTTAAAGCAAACACATTTGTAAATAACACTGTCTACGTATAATGGACAAAAAGTTGAATTATGCATTGCCACAGCTTTAAGATTGCTTGATCTACTCAATGCTCATGTGCAAAGACATTACCTTGAGTTCATCGATCTGTTCATCCCACATTTCTTGATCTGATGATGCAGCCATAAGCTTAATAGTCTCAATAAGAAGCTGAGTTACTCTGATAACATTTTTCTTGAATACGCTCATTACATCTGCCACGCATACTCTGTCTCCTGCATCCTTCCAACAATCATAATCTGTAGCCAAAGCGATAGCTCCGTACAGAATACCTGCTTCCTTTGCCAAGCACACCTAATCATAGAACATTCAATAGTAGAAATGATACTATCAATGTACATATAGTATAATATCATTAGTATGGGTGATATTTGCGAAGTTACAGTTCATCAATTTACGGCAATTCGCACCTCTGGGACTACAGTCATATTGATAAGATCACCTCCCCATTGTCGGAAGGATTGACTCTCTGCTTTTGACGAAAATCTAGGTCCTTCTATTGTGACTACAGTTCCTCCATCCCTTATATCAATATTCAAAAGCTTTGCTGCATTGGCAATTGTCTTCCGGACATTGGGATGAAACGCTGGTTCCATTGGTACGTGACATACTCCTGTGAACATTATCCCTTAACCTTTAGATTGCTGGGATTTTAAGAGCTTCATTCCCCATAGCAAGTCTCAAAATGTTGTGTCTGTATCTTATACATAACATATGTGAAGTTTTGATCACAGGCAGAGATTATATTTAGACTTTCCGGTAGTCTAGAGGTTAACAAGAATTTTAGATTTTCCTAAATTATAGGAAAAATGAAGCAATTTTTCCACCTGGGTATTCCTTAGATGTTCCGTCAAAGAACGTGCCATTCCTCTTGGTTGTCCTATCGATAAAACTATCCGGTATAACAAGATCGCCAGGGTGGATAGACTCTTGGAGGGATCCGCAAGCCGTCGAGGCCAATATGTGGGTGCAACCAGCCAAACGCAGAGCTTCTATGTTAGCTCGGTAGTTCACATTGGTAGGATTAATTTTGTGACCTACCCCATGCCTAAATGATACATTGAATACGATTAACAAGATAAAATTCGTTCTTATAATAGTTTCATACGGATAGATTTGAGTGAGCGATACTTGCTCAATTGCGGAAATTCTCACCGAGAAAGTAGAACGACTTCTATGCCAGCAATTTGACCCTGGTAAAGATCACTCGACGGGAGTCCAAATTCATTTTTTGCAGTTTCCTGTGATATTTCTACGCGATTCTGCAATATTTGACCGGCTGGGTCGTCTAGACCTGATCCACCAATTATCCCAACCTGAAATAACAGATGACAATGACAGCTGACGATCGCGATTTTGACAGCCGGTCGTACGTCTAACCTCTTTCGATCTTTAGACGTTTTCGCACAAGTAATATCTTTGAAGTTCATACCTTGATTTTGTATTTTCCCATAACGAAGGATTTCGAACGTCCGTTTTATCACTGTCCAGCTTTGGACAACGTCTATGGGAAAAAGTGTGACAACTCTACGTGCCTTGCGCAACCTTTGCCTTCGTTCATCAGTCCTACGGCTCATATAACCGCGAACTCGCGTATAACGCCGACCTATTGGCCTAGAGCTCGCTAGAGCCTTGAAACGCGTATCAATGTTCTTATCCATTTTTCTTTTTCGTTTCTCGGTTGCGAAAACTGTTTGAATCGAAAATGTGAGTGTGATCGTTTTTTATCAGACACAAACATCACCGGCCATAGATCCTGACTCTCATTGATTGCATAAGTTAAATATTTCGTAGTACTATGACCGTGACTATGACGCACCTAGTTGTTCCAAACATTCTTGTGAACCTGATTCACAAGAGCGGTGTCGAATCATTCGTCAGCAGATGTCAGAGATGAAATTAAGGAACTAATGAAAGACCGGTGGATCGAGATTCTTTATATAAACGTGTAGATTGTAGAGTTCGTTTCGCTTACGAAAAAACTAATTTATGTAAAACGACTTTTTTTCTGATTGATGAAAGTCTGCTGACAAGGAATATATTGGGATCTAAGAAAACGTTATTACTTTTCGCCGAAGGTCAGCGAATGGGACTTACAAAGTAAATTAGATTCCTGTATTGATGAGTTAAACACGGATCAGTGGTTGATATTATCATACTACTGCTCTTTGTGTGGGTCTCTTCCATTCAACTTGCCGACCTGAACTCGGGTGGAAAGCACAATAATTTCTGCTCGTAAGCTGCATAATAACCGCGGCTGTACAATTCATCCGCATTCCAAGTTGAGTTCAGTTACCGACCAGCATTCATGGCCATTCATGGCGTTACAGTGCCGCCTGGCTATAATTACGACCCACGAATGCCAAATTAAGTATATCAATTTTACGTGATGAATTACTTCGGAACGAATCGAAATACAAGATACATCATGAAGATTGGAGGGTTTCAGTTTTACGCAGAATTATCAGCAAAATGTATTTTCAAGAAATTCATGTCTGCACGTTAATCCGCCTGTTATTGTTTTCCTTTAGCCTGAAATGATAAGACGCGTTGTTAGGCAAAAGGTGTCGTGCAATGTTCAGTGTTCCATACGGGTTTAAAAATATCGTTGCGTTCATCGTTATATGGAGCAATAGGCGGTAGACAATATAAAAAATGAGGTGATATTGCAGCGCGATGTATGTACTATCATCTTTACACCTTGTACTCTTCGTACTTTGTATATACGGTAGTAACAACGGAAGGAATTCACCTCATCAAAATAGCATTCCGGCCGGAGAGCTGTTACGTATATTACAATGAAATATTTTACAATACATATACATTATCAAGCGAACATCTACGTGGTACAATAATTAAGGATGGTACACCGCACCGGAACAATACCACATATATGCAACATGAAGACAGCAGCATTTTCGCATAAACGTGATGCGGTGTACCGCTGAAGCTATTATGATAACATCGGCAGAGATCTTGAATCGATCTCAAATTGAAGAATAAAAGTGCCAAGTATAGCACTCAATTCTATATGGTAATTGTCACATTCACGTTTCAGTGTACGGTTAAATTGAGGTTAGTATCGGCGAATGAAATTATTCTTAAACTGCCTTTGACTTTTTCGCCGCAGTATTTAGTCAGCTCTAGCATGGGAAAAGCCTGACACATTATATTTTTGTTTGGTAGCCTAACCGGTAACGTATAAGGTCGCCACCAGATCCCCCCCTCTAAAAAAGCCCGTTTCGACGGTCTGGTTCCGTAAACCGATTACCGCTGGCTTCTGAATATAGGAATTATTGATTGACCGTCGTCGAGACGAGGCGCCCCCCTTGTAAGTCTGCTTCGTTGGCGGTGGGGGCATAAGAACAAACGAGAAGATCGTGCAACCTGTTGGCAGCCGGTCTACCTCTGGGCTGCACCCACTACGACCTGCTGGTCGGGAGGCATCGAGTCCCAGAGTTCATTCCAGAGCGTTCAAACCTCAGTTAGTCACAACTCGCGCGTAAAGCATGCCCCTTTCGGTTTAACGCGTGTTATCGATGTTTGTCAAACAGTGACCAAGACAATTAGTGGTAATAGACGAAATCCTGGACGGGAATTTGGCCGGTTTCGTTGAACGGTTTTGCGATTTATTTCTGCCGGAATTCTACGTTGTTAAAAAATGGTTCATATGGTAGGTATTCCTGTATAATTAATATACAATTATTCGTTCAGTGGTATGTTTAATATTCATTATATTCATGAAAGTTGTAACGCGAAGGCTTCATGGGGTATACCTGTATTACAGGAAAAGCGACGTTATATTCTCTGACTTTGTATGCCTAGCTTGAAAATGGTATAATGAGTAAATTTCTAATTAATTTCACCGATCGCGATACTACCTGCAGAACGGTTCATCGCGCAGCTCTTACCGATGTTCGTCCATCGAATGTGTATATTATTGGTGAAATCGTCGAGGGGAAGGATTCGTTTCCGGTCACTTGGCAGTGAACAATAGCTGGTACAAGTACATGCCGTATAATCACCACTCTATACACAGTGACGATGGTGATTCAGTGATTGTGTACATCGCAAATTCGCAATATCGCGCGCGGACATTACTCTGGCAATTAATGTGCTGTCTGCAAAGTTGATCGGAAGCAGGATATGTAAACTAGATAACGTGTATTTAATTGTGAGATAGCGGAGTTTGGTGATGATATTTTTTTCTATTCATCAACCATTCGCGGTTGATTCTTGTTGGCACAGCAACCGTCGGAAGATCTAACTTTCAGTTTGACGAATTATAAACGTCCGCAGTAAGCGAATTAGATTAAAGAGAATCGAAAGTGTTACCGCACCTGTTGAAGTCACCGGCATTATCCGACTATATCCTTACTAGTGTATATAATCCAGGTACATACATGCATACAAAAGTAACAATTAGACGGTAGATATTATGGCGGGAACATGCAGAAGTGCAACGCCGCAGTACGAGTGTCGGTATTATAAGCGGAGAATCCGTGAAATTTATTTCGCTTATCGCCCCGTATTACAGTTTCGTGTGTGACAACCGATTGTAAATTTGAGTTTGGAAAAACAAAGAGGCTGAAGTTGGTAACGTTAACGTAACGGAAAATTGGTAACAAGAGTCATCATCGTGGAATTTTTGAACAACTTTCTACAGGAGTTGGATTTTCAAAATATTATTACTTTTTATTTATCACGTACAACTAAATTTCGGACATTCCCAAAGGAGTGAAGTAACTATTTTTCCGAAACATGCATCGTTATAGTAACGTTACCAACTTCAAACCCATGAAAAACAAGCGCATTGCGAGTGCATGTCGGAGATCAACGCGAGATCTGATTTTTAATAATTTCAGCATGTAACTCAGACGAGCTCTCCGAACATCAGCACAGTCATCGTGGAAGTCGATGGCGGTATACGAAATCCAGCCTGTCAAGATGACCTTCATGACAATTGTTATTCGGAAAGGCAAGACTGCCAATCGATCAGCAGACCTACCACTAATGTAAGTATCGTTACGTCTAACTCTTGAAGAAAGAAAGACCGTTTAGAGCATGATTTGACTCGAGGTAGACGATTGACACGGTCTTATTTTCTTATCTGCATTCGTAGCTATAGGACACATCCGTGTTTGTATCCATTTGAAAGCACGTCTTGTAATATACTACAAGTACATACATAAGCCACGTGTGTACAACTACATTAAATGCCTAGCGGCCAGTTATATACATGTACATTATATACATTAAGGTGTGCCAAAAAAAAAAAAGACAAAAATTTTGCTTCAAATGTCCATCAAAATTTCGGTAGAGCATCTCAAATAGAACATCTCAGGCAAATATGAGCTCTTAATATTGTTATTTGGAGGTGACGATTTTGTTTTTCGATTTTCTATAATAACACGATAAATAACGCGTAAAGAAAATCGGATAATATTTGAATTATATTTTGTTCGTAAACGGTTTGACTTATGAACTATATAAATATAGATTCTTCCAGGAAATTACACGCTCTATAAAAAAATACCGAAATAGAATTTTCCTAATTCAGAATTTTCGTAAGGTGAATATCTCGTATTCGGTTAGAGTTAGGAAAATTATATTTCAGTACTTTTTTTACAGAGAATGTAATTTCCTGTACGAATCTCTCTTTAGATAGTCCATAAGTCAAGCGGTTTATGAAAAAAAAATAATTCAAAAAATGTCCGGTTTTCTTCACGTGTTAATTGAATAGGAAAAACAAAATCGACACCTCTAAATGTCAACATTCAAAGCTCATATTTGGCTGAGATATTCTGTTTGAGAGGCTCTACCGAAATTTTGATGGGCGTTTGAGAACAAAATTTTTTTTTAGGTACACCCTCATATCTATGTACAGACCAGCTAATGATGTGTGATCAAAAACTCAAGGCTTTGAATCCTGAATAGAACAATTGGTTTTTTATCACTATAAAATGTGTATGCAATAGTTGGTGTTCCTGTTAAGCCTACCAGCATAGATCTGGCTTATTCTTACCGTTAGATGATATTGCCTAATGTATCAATATTCGTATACGGTAATTCTTCCCCTGAACCTGTGGAAGTCTTACTACTTCCTAGTCCAATCAGTCTATACAATACCTAGAGTATAATAAATCCCGGGCATCTACCGCTTTAAGTTGTACGCAACGACCGTACGTCAAACTGGATTGACCAATGATTGTGTAAAATCATTGTTGGAAATGGGGATTCCTATATTCTGAAAGTATAAATTTGTTATTCATCCATGTATTGTAACACGTAATGTGAACTACTTATTACGTAGCCGGGAAGTTGACTTTTCCGGTGCTCTGTCTGTCTTTGTGGTTACTAATTTCACACGATTCTTCGTTGATATTTCTCATATATATATATATATATATACATATATATATATATATATATATATATATATATATGTAACAGAATTGTCGGGTAGCTGGTTAGTTTTTATTGCTTAGTGAGTTGCAACGGAACGTAGGGCGACGATGTATGTAAGTAAAGAAAAAAATCAATTCACACGAACGGAGTATAATATATATTGCGGTTTTTGAAAAGGTTCTTCACTCGAACAGCAGTTTCGCGTTAAATTTTATGCAAGGTAAAAACAGGAACAAAATTTCCCAGGAATTTGCTTTCGACCGCCAAACTGGTCAACAAACATGTGTTTCTCTTTGTTTTATTTCTGGCGGGACTCGCTCCTCGACTCGACGTGATATTTTATTCGTGAAACCATCGCTCCCTCTGCTAAAGTATAATATTCCGTGGTTTATAGTCCCGATGGTAGGTCTAAGCAAGTAGATCGTATTTCGAGGAAGCCTAACTCACAAAATGCCAAGGGCAAATTGTCGACTCAGGTCTCGGTAGTCGAAGTATGGGAGGGTACGGATCGTTATATTTTATGGTTTTTTCAACTAGCGATACAATTCTATAGAGATGTTTCACAAGGTTAGATTTAAACGGTGGCGGATGATAATATTCCTGTAATTTAAAGTCTTGAATACGCGAAATTTTCTTGTTCTCCGTTTCAGACTTTGCTTGTAACGCTTCGTACGATACAACATTTAAATTCATTCTACGGTCTACATGATCGTTAACGGGTTGCGGCACATACGGGAAAAGTTTACGTGCAATAACTGTGCAACTGAGTAATCTAACGTGACGTAGGTGTACACTAGGATGATTTGTTATCTTTGGTAAAGAGGTATATATAAATTGAATTAAAAGTATTCGTTTTCCGTCGTAAATATAGAATGCGGTTTCGAAATCTATAAACCAGCCTTGTGACAGCGATATGACTCAAGTGGAGTAATCTACCATCGCATTAATTCCCTTTCTGAAATCCTGAATACAAGTGTCATTTTCTTATTTTCCTTTTAGAAATTTATCGCAGCACTAAATAATGAAAAATCTGACGACATTGCGCGTTTCCTATTACAAACATAGTAACGTATAAATAAAGTGTCCTTATTATAATAAGTAATACAATGCATCGTTGAACATCGTACCTTTTTATGGTGCGTGAGAATTTTACCAGCTGACAATGAGTAGCACTAATCATCGTAAAGTATCATTGCCGTTTCGCGATTCTTAGGTTCGAGGTATAAAAGGCGAAAAGTGTGTTGAACCACCCGAACAAAGCATCATCATTCTCATTATCATCAGGTGTGCATTTGGCGCCGACATATCGCCGTTGCTAGTACCAATCTATGTACGCACGTTACTTACAACCGGCAGCGCGTATAGTAGTATTTATACGGGAGAATGACTCATGATCTTAGTCACCTGGAATTTTGATTACGCACTCGTCACTAACCAGGTGCGAGCGAGAGTCCTGCGTGACCGTATAATTGCGTGCGCGTGTCTTTCCCTCGAGAACTGAAGCCCTTAACGTACCCTTAACGACTTGATCGTATGAAAAGTTCAAAGTATCGCGATACTAATATGGGAAACACTTGTGACATTGAAAGGCAGGCTATAGAACCACGAGTAGCAGCGAATTTCTGAAAATTTTATTTACCATAAATAATGCATCTCTTGTAAAAAAACGTCCCACTAAGTGAGTAAGAAAATGTAAAGGAACGCTTGGAGATACCTTGTCGATAATTGCGGTCATGATCAGATATGCGGACTTTTGTTACGCTCTTGGTTACACGCGTAGTTTACGTAGGGTAGGATGTCGTTATAGATTACCGAGGAAACTTGGGAAATTGGAACGGAAACTGCAGGAAGTAAACGTGCGTCGACCGGCGTTTACATCGTCACGTATGTGTGAGAGTTGGATAACTAAGTGGAGACTCAAATTCGGGTTATTGGATATGCGTTTACAGAATTGTTCGAATTGCGATTTTAAGAAACGTTATCGAACAGTGCGGATTCATTTTTTTACCTATAACAATTTTATTATCGCCTGCTCAAACTTATTGATCATACTTGCATATGACCATATCGGCACAAATGGGTATCGGGAATTTATTCAGATTTCATTTAACCACTGGTGAAATTTATAAAAAATCAAAAAACCGACTTCGAACTTGGAAAAACTAAAAACTTGCGAAAAAATAGTAAATATCGAGATCCCGTTATCGTGTGGCATTTAAAAATCACATTTCAAGTCATAAAATCTGTGTAAATTTTTCCAGATTTCTCAAAATGGCGTTTTCGGAATTGCTTGTCATTTTTTTTTTTTCATATTTGACCGCTGGCTTAATCAATATGACAAAATTTGAGACCCTTCTGGGTCGGGTAAAAACATCGTACTAAAAATATAATGAAAATCGAAGAGGGTTAGGTACATGGGCTGTTAATTTGATGTAGAATGCCCCATATACATAAAGTAGGGATAAATTCGTTTGAAAATACAATACAATTGTATAATTTACGAAAAAAAATTTCCCATACCGGGAATCGAACCCGAGCCTCCTGGGTGAAAGCCAGGTATCCTAGCCACTAGACCATATGGGATTGTGAGGATCTTTGATTACAGGTAGAACTTAAAGCCTAAATGTTGAATTACTGATCAAAACTTAACGTATGCATGAATGGTCAATAGGGATGATAAAAACTGATTTGAATTCAATTAACTTGAGACCAGTTCGAATTAAAGCGAGACGAACGGTGTGCGCATTCCACGCCTGGAACGAAGATGAGCAGGCAACCTGCATGGTTTCGACGACATGTAGGTTGCCATGATGCGGGCGCCCCGCATTTCGTCCAAATTGTTATAATATACTGCGCGTTAAATGGGCATTGATATCTGTAAAAATAAGCTGTCACACAACAACCTCAAAAGGAGATACTCGGAAGCAAATAATTTTCACGTGAGACACACTTTGTGTCACGGTATCCTGAATTCGACGGATAGCATAAAAGTTAGTTTTATCCGTTGGCGTTTGGTGTGCAGACTGTTTTGACAAGCCACGATAGTGATTTTTATTTTTACGATAACATGCATTCCGGTTCACAATCATATCTTGAACAAGTATAATCTACGGGGTACAGTAATTAAGTCAGCAGCATGTGCTCGTTGTCAGCTGTTTCGTGCACACATCGTACACGGGACAAAGCATCCATTTGTTCTGACGCGAACTAAAATGCATTATCGGAGAGAATATCTTGACTGCTTCCTTTTCGGGAATGAATTTTTATTTCAATTCTAACCCTCGAAAATGGCATTTCCTTTAAACAGATAGCGTAATGGCCCCTTTGTACGTACATACAATAACCGTCATTTTGCAGTCCATATAATCCATGCGATCTTGATCGTGTTTCCCTCGTTAGCTCACGTTATCGTCGTAGGCATCATGGAACTTGCTTGTCATCATTCCACTGGAATAATTCAGCGATTACTTTTGTCGCGAATCTTTTTGCTTTTGTTAATCTCGATGTATTGGTTTTAACGAAACAGATATGCCACGGTTGGTATACCTATAACCCCGATGTCAAGCACTTGCGCATCTCTAATTGTAAGTTAAACTCCATACTATTTGCGGACTAGGATTTGAAGAATGTTACAGGGAATAGTGGTTAGTCTCCGGCTTCCAAGATCACGGCTCAACTAATATTATCTATCGGCATACATTTACCTAACTGCCGTTTCCTCAGTTGAGAGAGATGCGTAAATATACGTATAATATGACTATTCGGGTGCGTTTATACAGTCAACTCAAGTCGTACAACTCTGTGGTATGTACCAATTCTCATTTGAAGTTAGAGCGAGTAGATTTCGAGACTTGCTTCGGCTGCTTGCGAACGGTAGATTTAGCTTTTGAAAAATTGGAATCGTTTTTTTTTTTTTTATCGTAGTGTCATACTTTTTACCGCAAGGATAGTCGATGCGTTAACGAATCTTCAGATAGGTATATGTACAACCCACTTTGGAGTTATAAATTAATTATTTATGGAATGTTGATAGACGAAAGTGTTTTGGCATTGACTGCTATGAATTTATCTCTGCGCAGACTATCGCGACAAAAAAATAAAACGATCTTGCCATGTGGCCACAGATTTCCATTACTGACGTGCTGCTGGAGGTTCTATAAGGTTTCAATTATACAGAAGGTCAAAGTGCCAATATACCTGCAGCATTTGGCTCGAAAATCGTAATTTAAGTTTCCGCGCTGGATAGTGGCAAATATGCCAATATAATACTAGTGTATTCGATGGCATTTCAACCTTACACTGGAAATCTTTCAAATTTGGTAAAAATAAATATTATACTCAATCAAAAATTGTTTTATTTTTTTTTTTTTACTTTTTTCTTCATACAGCGATTCACATCAATATTATTTCAAATTATAATACTATTCTTTAAAGGACGAAGCGCAAAGTCTGACATTCTGATATTTGTTTCACACTCACCATTCCACGTATCTGATTACACAGGTCTGTAACGAAAAAACTGCGCAGTTTTTTTTTTTTAGTCTGTTTTTTTTTATAGATTCTGACTGTGAAACCGATAAAAATACTCAAAATGTTCCATTACGTACAGGTTTTTTTCTTGAACTCGTGTTTGTAGTTTCATTTAGATTGAACCTCTCGTGTAATGCGAAATCTGGTATCGTATTCTTGATTCTTAAAATCCTATGCAAAAGTGATTTCTTACTTCCATTTAATATTTATTAGAGTGAGACTCGAGAATAAATACAACAAACAGGGAAATGGAAAATGGAAATCGGAAGCGTGTTCGGAGCTGTATCAAAGAGAAAAAGAAATGGTTATTCACAGGCGAAGAGATCGAACACGGAATATTATATATATTTCATAGAGAAATTGTGTAATTTCATAAGAAATATTGTTTAGTTTACTATAATAAAATGGCGGTTTTTTCATTATTGTTATGCTTTTTTTATACAAACATTTTGTATTTTGCAAAAATACTGTGCGTGCTCGAGGGAACTGAAAGTCATTTTTGGATTGAGCACACTCGAAAACAATATTTACAAAAAACATCCCGTGCAGCTGATAAAAAATATTTTTATAGCGACCCATGTTATCTTAAGATGGCTTTCTCAGCAATAAATCTGAATAAGTTTATACAAGATCCTTGATGGACATGTTTATCTAAAAAGTAACGACTCGATAGACATTTTTGCAGTTTTACAGAAAAATGTTATTCTGAATTTTTCTACAGAAGACGTCTACGTTTTTCCTCAAATTTTTGCAACAATATCGTCAGATCCGAAAATGTTATCGAATCGCTCTGAGAATTTATAGATCTTTTCTAAAGGGATGAGCAGTTACAATTTGTCTACAGTTTCGGAATTCACGATAAATTTTAACGGACCACCTTGGCATTATTATCGCTATTACGAAGTATAAGTTTTCTAAATAAAAACTTGCTCGATACACCGGCTCAAGTCAAGAATGTTTTCCCTAGCTTCATTTTTTTCTCTCTATTGAGGTTTTGAAACACAAACATTGTTTTACTCGGATTCAAGTTTATCCATCGTTTGTTTAATCTGAAAACAATTTCATATCAAAATTGACTTGGGGTTGCAGGAATGAAATTCCAACTTGACGGTACCTCGGACCGATAATCCGATTCTCAAATCATTCCAACGATTGAAAATCAAAATAAATTACAGAGCCTTTCGACCCATCTGGAGCCATGATACAAATAATCGTCTATGCGATTCGTGCGACCTTCTGCCTTTGAGGCAGAGCGACTCTATCCGAGTCCCCCCCAGTGAACGATCATAAATCGGGCAATTAAAATATAGGGGTGGTGTACGAGGACGTTGAGTCTTGTTATATGCTCGGGGGCCAACCAGAGTTTGCTACGCAGAAAGCGACGTGCGGCAAAATACAGCTCAATACCTAATTCTAACAATGATTCAGTTTGAATGAAACCGATTTGCGTTTCAATTCGAACTTCAACCAATCTCATATTCACGCCTGTTCTCACAAATGGTTACAGACGTATTCGTATTCATTGGCACATTTGATATACGCGTCATAGGTGCCATACGTCTGACTATAGCGACAAAAACACGTGTAAAAAAATAAGTGGAAAGTACGATGAACTTGTGAATTTTTACACTTTTTTTATTTTTCACGTCGTTTTATCGACACCTTTTAACGATTGCTCTGCAAAGTGGTTTAAAAGGGATGCAGTATGCATCGTACGGATGTTAATTTGATAGGGTTTTACACAGCCCTTTGATGCCATGGCGGTGTATATTCGATTCGGCAAAAAAACTTTTCACTTAGCCGATGAAACGGTCTCCGTAGTCAAGTATTGGAGACCATCGCACCAGTTCATTCTCGAATATCACTTGCAAAGTCATATGGTATAGTTACTTAGAGAAGCATTAATACTTCTTTCAATGTTCATATGACTTGAGACCAACGAATTCAATCAGGATTCCCATCGTCATATTTCTATAGTATATCCGTGTGTAAGATGTTACGGGATGGCACGAGAATTTAGACCGAAATTCCGTAATCCAATCCTTCAACAGAAAATGGGCCATGGAAGGTTCCCCAGCCGAAAATACTGCGTCGTGAAGAAAGTTGCACTGAGAAAACTTTGCAGTTCTTCATATTTTCATTCCTCGCACAAAAGTAAAAATTTTTTTTGTGAGTAAAAAATAAGAATGAGTTTCGTAACTGTAGCAAAAAACAAAAAAACTAGTACTTCCTAGTATTCTTTGTGATTAAAGTCACTGGTACTATATTTTTTTGCAATGATTTGGTGTTGGGACAGCAATAAATTGACATTAAGGGCTTGTTTGAGTGGAAAAATGTATAAGTAAACAAAACAAACGGATATCAAGTTTTAAAAACTAGATAATGTAGTATCGATGAACGCACGATATAGTTACTCCTACTAAATTTTCCTGCGATTCCAACTTAATTATCCAGTAACCAAAATCGGACATGTAACCTTGGCGAAAATTTTTACTACACTACGAATTGTTTACAGAAATTGGAACATTACGTATTATGTTGTACAAAACTGTAAACGTGCATAGTTTTTCGTAAAGAATTGTTAATTTTCGTTAAAAATATTGTCGCATCTACTAGATTTTAAACTGAAAAGAAAAAGATACAAAAATTTCATGAAAGTCTGCAAGTCTTTATACGAAACTACGCGTGTCTACAATTTTGTAAAAAAAAAAAAAATTGTTTTCGCAATGTTCCAATTTCCTTTTAAAAAAATCGTTGAAAATCAATCGTACAAATCATTTTCACCAGAGGAAATTGGTTTCCAATTGTAAAAGCTGTCGAGTAACGGCGCTTGCGACGCGTTGCAGACGAAAAAGTGGACGTTACAATGGTTGGTTAAACACCACGATGCTCTTACCAAGTACCTAATTCGTGTTTATGGATGAGCCCGTTCGTCCGGTGGTGGTTTAACATCGTACTATCGTGGGTGTATGCGTACATTGCATCGCGGGTGTGGTGGGGGTTGTTAAGCCTACGAGGGAAAAAGCGACCGGCCGATAGCACCGCAGTTAGTAGCCGTAAAGCGGTCGGCTAAGGTGGTCGATGAGTTGCGGAAGAGAGACGCGTACTCGATTCGGGCAAACGATATTACACCCACCCTGCAAACGAGTGCCGAAACGTGGCCCTCGTGGACAAATCGTTGGAAACGTCAAGGAGAAGTCGCTTTATCGCTCCCATAATTCATCCTCCCTCATTGAACCCGCGGCAGGGGTTCAAATTCTGTTCCAAAAAAATATCCATCCCGTAAATCGTAGGTATTATACCCGCCTCCAGTGAGCCTTTTGTTTGCCTTTACGACCTGGGTACCCGCCTTATCCTATGCCGAGTAAAATTTTAATTCATCCAATATCCGTTTTATTAACTCGCCACGTTATACCTACACACTCTACCCGTCAACTGTATTATACTTGATCGGGGCATCAAGTTGTTAAAAGCGGGGGATAAACCGACGCGTTGGATTTGCCCGGATTCAAAGTCGAGTGATATTTTGTACGAACGAGCTCGAAAACGTTGCGATACATCGATATTATCATTTCGCGTCGTGATATCTTGAGCCGATATTGTGATTTCGAAATATTTGTTGCTTTTTGTTTCTGCTGTTTTTTGCCAAACGAAAAGGAAACACATCCACAACTTTACTCAAACCTCGGCCAGCTGTTCTGCTACGATTTCAAAGAGGCAAGTGGATTAATTGGTTAAGATAACATTATCATTGTGAACACTTCTGGCAAGGGATTCTCTAAATATGTTTCTTATAAATATTTTATTATTATCATTCGGTACGAATTCGCCAACTTTAAACAACAATTATCATCATTGTTGGTAGAGTGTTTCGATTACGGTTATACAGCTGCAATATATTTATACTACGTAACATCTTCTATCACCTGTATATCTGTAATGTATGTACAGTATAATATGTATGTCAATCAAAGGTCTAATTTATGCAATAAAACTTGAACTTGACGTTTCGTGCTACAAAATAAATCTCTATTATAGTATCTTAAAATTTTCTGTCTCTGACATCATGAGGGGATAAAATTCAACCAACTAACCATAAATCTACAATACTTGAATACGAATTCGTTCAAAATTTATTAATATTCAACGTGGAGTGTCGAAACTCCCGATATCAGGTGGATTCCCGTACCAGAAGGTGTCATATACGTATTTCGGCTGGGTATATCGTAGTCAACATAAATATTCGTGTTTATTGATCACATACACGTATATGTAGTAAAAAATTATTGCACACCGTATTTATAATGGTGTATAAGAGGTTGTAAGTTCATATAAGCTTATAAGCTTTGTTGGTCTCCACGCGATGATCGGTAAACAGACCGTTGCACGTGCTTGTACGTTACTATTTACAGTGCCCGATGCATGGTAAAACGTGTTTTGAAACACCATCCCGGTACATGCATGTACCCTATACCTACGATATAATGTATTGCTTTTAAAGTCGTTTTCGACCGGCATTACATGCCGTAGCTGAAGAGCCCCATCAACTTCTGGACAATCTTTGATCTTCCTGAAAAGGGAATAAAATAAGAACAAAAAAAGAAAAGACCACTTGACTTTGGAATAGTCCGCTTGAACGTGACCCACATCTTGATTGATATGAACATTGTCAAGATTTCTTATATAATTCGTTGTGTAATCCAAGATCAATCGCGCCAATCGAGATCATCGTCAACTCTGGTAGAATGATCATTTTTGGAAAAACGTGACGCCTAAATGTACAGGCGTTAACGTCCCCGATGTCTTGATCGATGGTATCGTCGAAATTTTCATTCATCGATCAACCGATCATTATTCGTATTGTATCACCGTGATGGATCTTGCCCATAGAAGTTTGCTGGGGTGAATACTGAATGTTGCGAACGAGTGCGTGGTCACGAATCGATCAAATGTTGAATGAGGGTGACTCGGGTGATAAAAGTTAACCGTCGAACACGGATGTAGAATCCTGCATATATCAAGTTATATGACCGTGGGACGCGAAATTCCATTACAACCCTCAAATTTACACTGCAAATAAAAAACAAATCAATTATTCGGTATGATTTCCAAGTCAATGGATATAATTTGAATACAGCTTGAATAACCTCTCTGTAAGGCATGTTTTAACTGACCAGCAAGTGATATGATATAAGTACATAACCGTTTGCCTCAACAGAAGTGACAACGCGTATGTCGTTAATACTCGACGGAATAATTGCTCTCTGTAAGCTGATGCATGAACTTCCTCTAGAAGCCTAGTGTTATATACCCTGCGTAATCCACACTTTGCCAGTGTATGCTCAAAAATTGGAAATTTCACGTCTACCTCGGTCGGAGAGTATGCAAATTTTTTCGGGCTAATTAAACAGAAGACACTGAAATTCAACGAGGACTTATCCTGGAGCTGCGTCATGGCCTCGAACGTATGATCCGAACGAATCTGTTCGAGAGGCACGGACGGTTCAACATCCACAACAAAATGATTATACGTTTATGTCCCTTTGCGCTCGATTTATTCGTCGGGGATTACCATTTATTGGTATACCAGGTGTGCAAGTACCGTAGAAATCTCTAGGAGACTTACAGACTTCTATCTGTTTGTTGCCACTAAAAGGGCCGCGTCGAAGAGAAGGCGTATCAGTAACTGATACGAGATTCTCGGTGTCAACTGCGAACGATTCGAGCCACCTTTTCCTCTCTATGTATTTTTAAACTATTTTTGGTACAATCAATTCCGACGTTGCACCACTCTCCGGGAAACGGAGAGAAATTTATCCGTACATACATGCGTAGTATATATATATTTCGGTGTGTATATACGTGTACATATATGTATATATTCATCTTGCATTAAGTGTTAAGTAGTAACACCTGGTCTTTTAGTATCACATGCTTTCGAGCTAAGTTTAAAGTTCAGACGGTGTTTTTTTGTTTTATTTTTTGAAGAAACACGAGTGTTGGGATTTATACAATTAGTGGTTCTCTCCTATTATTTTTTTTTTTTTTTCCTCTTTTATTTCGACGCGATAACAATCACGGAAAAAGCAGAGAACATTATCAAATACCACCTGGCGCATGAACTGACATTCTCAGCGGTGAAATATATTATGCATGAGTTTTCTTTCTACGCAGGGTAAGCAGATTGTGACACCTGTGAATTTTGAGGCAAATGCCTACGGCAAACTGATGGATGGTTGTCTGTTGATGAGAAAAAAACCATAAAACAATCGGGATCCTAAACAGGTTGACCGAGTTTAATTCGAAGTATAATATGGTCATATGTTACCCTCGTAATTTGACAAATATATCCACCTCCCGGCAAACGTAAAAAACGTAAAAGGGTACCGTGTTTGTTTCTTTGTGGACTGAAACGCGATATTATGATACATCCGTTTTTGAGCCTGCGCGAAGCGCTATAGAAGATAGGTATCCTTGGAAGGCAGACGGTTTTGTTTCGCCCTGTGAGCAGCAACCTCTTGGAAAGACTTTGAATAAGATTTTTAAATATCTATTCAGCTGGAGCAAGTCAAAAGTTGCTTCAGCGCGTTCATTGAAAAGACTCCCATATAGATATGACGTTTGTCCGACTAGCTACTCTTCGGGGGGCGACGCTGCCGTCCGGGGAACGGGAGAGACCCCCTTTCAAATCTTGACGCGACCTTTGACCTTAACACCCCCTCGCCTCGGGCCTCGAGGGCGTTCCATTGCGTTCAGGTCTTTCCGCTGGGCTCTCCTCCCATTATGTATTTTTACACCCTTCACGAGCTGTCGTTAGCATAACGACGACGACGACGAAGTCATCTTGATAATGTTCATCCCAGTACACCAGACCCGACCCGAGTCTGTCCCCTGTACACAGCCTCACTCTCGTATAATTTGACGGGGTACGTTTGTTTACTTTCGCCTTTCTCTCTAAAACATCACGATATGTCATCCGTGAAGCTGTGGGTACCTACTATGAGCTTTAGCCGAATGCACTTTGGAAGCTCCATGCATATATTGGATCTTCTCCCGCGTTTAGTCTCATCACTTTTTGCCGTATTATATGTTGTCCGATCGCTTTTGTGCTCCTTGCCATTCACGATTAGTTGTTACCCGATGACTCTGCGGCGCGTCCGCCGACGTTCTATCTACTCAACCAACGCGCACCCTCTTCAAACAAATGTAATATGGGATTGTCGTCGGTTCGAGAGTAGAAGGCAAACATATCATATCGCTTCGAGGTGCACCCGTCCTTCCTTTCTCGCCCAGCTATCATCACAACTTACAACCCTCCCATGTACATTCCGCGCGTCTCCTCCTAACATGCACGATGCACTTTGTAAGACCATTGTTTGATTTTGGTCCTACGTTTACCGGTCAGCGAGCATTATCACTCAGCCAAACAAGTTGGGGCCAACAATTGAATATACATATACATAGACGTTTATTTCCGATGTCGCGTCGAGTATCGTGTACTTCGATTTGCCCTCCTGATTTTGAGTCAATAGATTTGTCGAAAGTAGTAGTACAAGGGGGGTTTTGGACACAGATTTCTACTGACGACAATTACCGACATTCTATCGAGACTCAAACCCTTCTCCGCGATGACGTCACCGTCATTAACCCCTGACAATGAGTCTGAGCAACATGTCGGTAAGTGTCGGCAGTAGGGATCTGTGTTCTGAACCCCACTTGTATTACTACTGATCAATTATTCTTTCATTCTTCGAGAATCCGATTCGCAGACCATGCAAAATTTAATCGTTTCACCATTAACAAGCCTACTGGCGATTTATGTGCGCTAAGCTTTTCAAAATCTCCTGGTGGGCGGATATCATTCATGATTCTTGCGGTCTGTTACAGTACCTAATTAAAAGTATTTTTGTGTGTGTGTGCGCGTGCGGTGGCACGCAAGTTTTTAGACATACTTACGCACCAAGAACTTGCCAATCTCACAGCTAGCGCTCGTTTCCACCAACGCAAAGATCTCTTATGGGCACTTGTATAACACGATTTATATGAATCTTAACTGGTGAAATTCAAGAGCATTCCTCAGACGACGATTCACACTACATTCAACTTTAAGCATAACGTCAATTCCCGAAAATGTGTTACAAGCGCGGGTAATATACCAAAACCGTGTTCACGTCAGATTACTGAACAGGAAAATTATTTTAACGTTGTGAAACAAAGTTTATATGTAAGAAAAAATACATGTTATGTGAGACCATTCACGCCACGAGCTAGCTGCTATGTACTTTTACACTTCAACTCTGATACTTACCCTTCTACTTATTCTAATTGACAGAAATCTACGGAACTATTGACGATCCAAAGCATCGAGAGGTTGGACGACACAGGTGTCGTCGGCAACACCGTGGATCCAACGGGGACAAGTTCGGGGTCCAAGGGTGCCCGCGAGAAGATCATGAATGCTTGTCGAAGTCTTTGGAACTGGCGACTACTAATCGACATCCTAATCGTCGTAACAGGTGAGCTTCTCTCCACAATTCACTCTCTGTTAGGCAGATACTCACCAACCAAGTAAACGAACGCGTAGTGTACTTTGGTGGGAAAATCTCTGCACAGCATTCCATCCTCTGTATTCATGGTCCCGCACCTCGACGACGATGTCATGTCGTGGTATACATTCCAATCCCCGGTACATCAGCGAATTTAACGAATCGGGAGGACCATCCAATGGTGCAGACTCACAGCCTCGAATGCATCGGGTGCAAGTCGAAGCACATAGACGCTGCTGTTTCGGGTGTTTGTTAATACACTCTCAGAGTGTCTCTATTATATTGACGCAAAGTCAGAGTAATTCCAATCTGGTGTAGTATCAGCGAACTTGCCTAATCGGGAGGGTCATGCAATGATGATTTATAGCTTCGGCTGCATCGAGTACCAGTCATCGATACACGTGCAAGACACTACCGTTCCAGGTGTTTGTTCAAACACTGACTTTCAGGGTCTCTGTTTACACACGGCGTTCATCATCATCGACTGTTCTAGGGCATGGTATGGGTCGTACTGCAACAACCGTGTTTTGAACCCTTCTGCACCCTCTTGTCATCAATTAGCCGGCTCGCCGGTTATTTCCTGATTACGTAACCCGCGCGCTTGGCAACGCGACGTGCGGCAGAGCAAGAGGAGAAGGAAGGCGTTAGTTTTAAGCGGAGCCAAGTTTGCCCGATGCATCCTATGTAGGCATACATACACGCTGCTTGCACGTTTGTGATAGTTTCGATGCGGACGGTAATACGTTGCTCGCTATTAGTGCGAAGGGGGAAAGTGGGGATCCGAAGAATGTTAGGGGAGCAGCAACCTGATCCGCAGTTATACCGGCAAGTGACACGCGTTAGAAGAGTTGTAAAATAGGATACTTGCCTAGAAAACGATGCGGCACGAGATGCAGTTTTAACGAACATTGCACAATTTTTTAAACGGAAACTCTCGGTGCACATAATCAGGTCAGGTCACTTGCTTTTAGGACTTTCTTGCGATGGTACGATTCTGGTGACAAAAACACTTGAGGAAAGAAATTAGTACAACTAACTATAGGTATACGTGTATAGGAGGGTATTATACCTCGATGTTTTAGATCGACGAGATACGTACAAAAATAAACGCATACCAAGTGAAAAAAAAATTTCTATAACGCATATATGTCAAAGCTTTGAATATTTGCAAAATGATCTAACGCCAAGCCGTATACAAGTCTTTGGCGAAGGTCTTAGAAACAAAAACGAAACAACTTGGCGCTCTCAGATTAGACTTATATAAAAACATTTTTCATATCAGCAGAGTAATTGAATATTAAGGCGGCCTTAACGTCTCATAAATTAGAAGATTGCGTGCTTCACATACACAGTTTGATCATCAATTGGCTTGTGTTGTGGATAATAGTAATAATTAATGGGGGGAGGGGGATACAACAAAAAAACAAATCTTGCTGAAATATATTCTTATCGGTAAACTCTGTGTGAAGTAATCACGCGTAATAGTTTTTTTTTCCTCTCTTTTTTTCTTTTACACATAAGTCGTATAATAGCAATCTCGGCCCAATGCCACATATGATACAGTTCCCCGGGACCAGATGGCAGAATTGCCAAATATTTTGCGTTTTTTTTTTTTCTCACTTCCTTCGCACGGTCAAGTTAGTACGTCCAAATAATTATCATTTAACGTCATACACTCTGACACGCCGTCGAAGAGTGAAAGAACGAAATATCTAGCGATAAATATACGCGTTAAATTTTCGTCGAATCCATTTGCAATAATATGTTATATATGTAACGTACATTACGTGCGGTATGAATATGTATGTGTATGGTATACATATACACACACACACACACACACACACACACACACACATCCGATTAAACATGGCTCTGTCGATAATACTGTGATATAACGCGACCATTTAACTTTAAGACTTCAAACATACAAGCTGTTTAATTTTACATCAACAGTAAATACTTGAAGAAAAAAACAAAAAAAATGTATTCTACATTCTGCAGACAAATCCGAATGTACGTCTATCAATCAATGAATTATCTATTTCGTTCGATGCAAATTACGTTTTAAGAGCAATCTCTTCTAAAGCCTATTATACCCTTGAATAATAACCCAAATGTCGGCAATGCGCAGTGCAGGATTCATCAAGGTGTATGAACCAGACGGTCACTGCAGTCCGACGAGATGCAGGCCTTCGTTTTAAACTGGTCCGCCCATTATGAACATTTCCATTCGAGACCCGCGACTGACGATCCCAAATTTTTACTCCGCAGTGTCTCTTGGATATATAATATTTCACCTCGTCGCTTTTGTAGCCTTCCAACTCACATGGTTTTGAGGATCTAGATGATCTGTTTTACTATTTGTGAGGTCTTACAGTACACTCAACAGAATTTTATCCCCTTGGCATGTCGAGGCGTACACATAAAATTGATGGAAATTTGAATATTACGTACTTGAGGATGCATAACGATAAATAATCAATATTATATGGCAGACTTTGAAATTATGTAATCGTTCTGACTTCGGTGAGTCAATAAAGAAAATTACGATATTAGGATAAAAAAAAAAAAAAAAAAAAACCACGGGTTGACAAACGAAATTCTTATATGATTGATAAGTTTATACTTTTATAGGTATGGCAATCAGTAAACGCGGATTTAGTTAGACGCCAGTAAAAAATCAATGAAAAAGTTGCGCAAATGTACAGAGAGAGAGAGAGATAGCGAGGCATCAATGCCTAATACCATTTATGGCAACATAACGATGACACTTGTATAAAATTTTTCAGATACATACGTGATCTACATGTGTCTGTATTGCCAATTATCGATATGATTCATGATAAATCGAACACTTATATTGTTATCTATTTCGTGGTGGCGTCTGTCAGGTGTGTATATATACACAAATAACGACTTTTCTGGAAGACGTGCTCCATTTCAAGAACCATTCGAACTTGTTATTATACGAATTGAATGTACGCTGTTATCTCCATTATTTTTGCCAGACTCTTTTAAAGTACACACAGGTATAATATATTAATGTATTATTAATGCCGGCGGTATCAGTGCGAAAAGAATTTTCGTCTTATAATATACTGTATATAAAATTGCGTCACACGCGACGAGCATGTGGCGGCGACTTTTATCGCAGGTGGAATTCCATTAGCGCAAACATCTAAAACGCTGCCCGCACACGCGATGAATAAACAATTCAGGCGTCCGACGATAGTAGATCTTAAATGTTCATTATCGGAAGATTTGAAAGAGACGCGCGTATCATTTTCATACGCTAAAATTCGTGCTTAAACACAGAGTTCAATTACAGATAAAACATTTGCACATACAATCAGGGTACGTTTGTTGTGCAGTTCTATTCATTGGCTAACTTGTTTTCGATTCGAAATAAAATGCGAGTTCGATTCTGTACGAATTATGTGACATTGTCTCACATTTTCTCACGTCGCGTCGGCTGCATCGCCGGTCATTGTAACATAATTCGTATAGAATCGAACTCGCATTTTGTTTCGAAGCTGAAAACAAGTCAGCGGTAATGTCAAGACGTCAACGGATATTACTAAAGAGTTTTGAATGACGCTACATCGGGCAAGATACCGTAGGTATAGCAAATTGCAGATGCTCAAAACCCCGAGATGTAACCGATACATCTGAACTGCATCTTTGAACGGTAACGAGACTCAATGGTTTTCGTATTACCCTCGTGTCTCTTTGTCTCCTCGGACCGAGCCCCTATCGTTCATTGTTTTCCTTCTTCGCGTCATTATCACGTTTCACAATACGTATACCTACGTATCTCTTATCCACCACCCCATAATACCGGATCGTTTAGAGTTTCAAACACCGTCTACTGCGGCCTGATGCAAGACCCAATTCCTGACACCTCAAGGTACAGTTGAAGTGAACATTTTTCGGTGATTTGAAACTGCGGGTCGGTTAAGAATGAAGAGAAACAAGCAGGCACATGTACAATCCAGGTGTGGTCCATTTCTTGGCCAAGTTTCACAGGTTGAGACCTTCGCCTTTTCTCCCACAGCATCCATAGTCCTAGGCTTGCAGCAGGTATGTAGCCGGCACCGTATCTCCGCCATGCCTACCTAGACCGACCCGCAGACTATGTGGCCGGATATTGGAATCGATTGTTGGTCGTTAAACGTCAAGAAGAATCGTCTAGTCATCCAGCAGCCCTTCGACCCGACAAACAACCATGAAAGCACTAGGAGGGCGGCAGAGAACCGAACTCCCTTGGACTGCTGCTGGTGCTGGCGATCAACTCCCTGCTTCTCCACGGTTTTTTATTTCAATTGGTTTCGTGTTGCCAGCTGAGAGAAGGGAAACCCTCATTATGATGCGTCAGTCCAGCCAGTCGCCGCGCCCTTGCCAACCACATTACAGAGTGCATGGGGGAAGAGAAGCTTGACCTGAGAGTTACGACCAGATCTTTTTCATGTCCTTATACTGCCTGAGGTACCAAGTTCTCGGTTAGTTAGATTCTACCTCCACGTGGACAGAGCAGCTTCAATTATCTCGGAGACCAGACTAGGAACTCTATGTCTATGTCGCCCACCTGATTTCGATTAATCAGTACCAGGTGTCTATAATTCACATTTTTTTAAGGCGTCGTGAAGAAAAACTGCATTCGACTATGAGCTTGTATCTGCAGAAGGTACCTACTATACATATATATGCACTACAAGCTCTCTCTTTCTCTCTTACGTTGATCAATTGGAAACGGTTCAACGACCGGATCCAATGCTTCACCGTTCTTTGGGAACTGGGAATATGCGAGGCGAGATATCTGCAACGACTCGCGATTCGCCACCCACACGACTACGTCCCACGTCTCGATTTCGCACCGGCTTTACTGATGCAAGTCAAACTGCTATTCGCAGCCACGTGAAGTGCACCGTAGCTTGGAAGCCGCAGGTTTAGACTTGAAATTAGGACTGATCGACTCTGGAAGAGTTCTAAAAAATTGCAGATGACGAATTCGTCTTCCCAGATAAAATTGTGCAGACTTCCTGATACGACCTGAAGCTATTCCAGGTATAGGTTGCGAGATGTTTACCCTGCACCTGCGGACCTCGAGACGTGAGTTTAGACGCACCGGGCCGAAAAGGGAAAATAAACACCCGAGATTGGGAACAAAATTTACATCGTGGTGGTGTTCAGCGGGCAATAATAATTCGTTCTTGGAGCAGCGGCGGAAACGAGCCGCTCCTTGGACTATAGCCTAGCCTAGAACGGAAATTGAGGGTGTTGCGAGACGACACCCTCGGCAATGAGCTGCCTCCTCGACGACGCGTGGGCTGGGCGTCTTCCATTGCAGACGGGCAATTCTCGAGCATTTCGAAATGACTCGGTTCAAAGTTGACCTACCATTGGCCGGATTGTAACCTGCGTTCCAGAAATGATTCATAACATATACCTACGTAAATATTATAATGTTTTGTCTGGGACTGCTGTTCACACATGCTACTAGAAACAACAAACAATCATTTTAGTATGGGTGGGTTTGGGTTAAGACAATCACGAGAAATCTCTGTTTATTAATCGTTCCAACGTGTTATACCTTCGTTGGATATGTTCACGTCTATGAAAATAGACGCATAGACCCCGCAACGCGTAACCCCGAGTCATATTCTTTTATCATTTTTTTTTTTTTTTCTTCTAGACTTCGTCTGAAATGATTCAAGGACAAAACTTGAACTACGAACGTTGGGTTGATGCGTACACCGAGCACAATTAATCGCGTACTCGGGAAAAGTTGGGTCAACTCGTAATCAGAGCATCATTCATCCATCCCAGTGTTACGAGTCAGGTATAAATAGCTGGTCTTTGACTGGTTTATTTGTTTATTTTTTTTTTTTTTACCAGCAATTTGTACCCTGCTTAACTACTGAAAATTTTTAATGGCCTCATGTCATGCAACTCGCCATATGCGGAGAAACTTTTGTGGACAGAAGTTCAAGGACAACTTTTTCATTTACCCTCCCCAAACTTTGCTTGTAATACGTATACCTACATTTAATACGCGGTGAATCAAGATTTCGAACCGTTTACTTTGCCGAGGTAGGATATTTACACGATTTTCCACGCTATACAAGCACCGTAAGATTGAAATTTTTATACGCTTTCCCTCGAGTTAATGGAGATTTATCATCGGCATGCTCTTGAGGGTATTTTCTTCCATTTCGATAATAAATATAGGTAGACACCTGAGATTGTAACCGGATAACGCGACCGTATCCTGCTATAGAAGCATGCATACGTCTATGTAATGTAGATACTTAACTCGTTCCACCTTAACGTTAACCCACCAAATAACTTGGTTAACACTTAAAAACGTTACAGACATTTATTTATACCTATACAGGTATGCGTACCTATATTATTTTTCGTCTAGGCGACGAAGAAAAAAAAAAAAAAAAAAAACATCGGGAATTATTACAATCAAATTTGATATCGACGTTTAAAGACCAATGATGACATGGTAATGAAAAACTTTACTGGCGTCGCGCGTCGTAAAATAAAATATCATATGTGGTGTATTTAATCTTTTTACTGAATATACGTACATCGTACACAATAGTGCAGGCCAATCGTAAAGTTATTAAAATTATCTCTCCGCACATGGAGAATTCTAATCAATTACGTCTAAAGTTAATTTCATGTTACGATGATTTAAATGTTTTCTTTTTTTTTCTCTTCTCTTTTTCCTTCTGGCAAACCCTCGGTGATAAATTTCCGCCTTTGTATCCATCCTATCTCTTGGGTGCGGGAGAAGACGTATCATTACAAGGTTGACGGAACATCCGTCGTCACTGCAGCAGGCCCAGTATACAACATTCTCTATATACTCCCGAAATGAGAATTCCACGGTAAAATAAAATGCCACACAAACAGCTTGGAGTAAGGTGTAATCCATTTTTTCCTTACCGTAATAACGAAAGACAATGTAAGAAAGATCGCGAAGCGAGCTTTGAACCGCGGAACGTCTGTCTTTGACGTCGTTTTACAACCTTGCTTAGCATTCTCAATTATTGGTACGTAAAAACTCTCTTTTTCACACTGTTAAATAGCGTTGCAGCGAGGTAAATGGTTCACCTTTTATTCCGCGGCAAGGATTCTTGTCATTGATTGGTTCGATGTTCGAATAATGCCACCACCCCGAGTCTTCGGGTATCCGGCTTTCCGATCCGTACCTTGGTACCTGCACTTCTTCTATACCAAGAGAATTTATCACACGGATTACTCATTTCGGGGTCGCTTCTAGTACGTGACCAGAGTTGAGGAGGCTGCGCTTGTACGCATTATACTAGTTTTATTGTTCAAGAACCTGTTCTTTTTTAGACTTTGAACGTGGTAACGATCAGTGTTATTTTCTCCCTACAATCAAAGTTCGAGACTTCGCCTCTACGTCCTCAGCTTGAACTCTTTCCCTCGGTTCATCCGGTCACCAGTCTCCGCGTATGTGTAAGGCTCCCCGTAGTTCTTACCTCTCTATCGATTTTCTATAAATTATTTATCAACGCTGCTCCCGTGGAAAAAATCCTGTGATATACCTCGTCGTTTATCTGCCTTTGCGGGCCTACGTCGTGTAAGTAAATTGTCCCGATTTACCTGCACAGGAATGCATCGGGATTGATGCAGGGCTTGGAAATAGCGTCGTAAATGCATTCTTCGTACGGTGCACCCATGATAATCGAAATAGTTCGTGATCTAAGGATGAATAAAAAGGTGACTCCGAGACGAGTCTACAATTTCTATTAACGTCTCAGCAGCTATATCAGATCTTGCCCCAATGGAAAGCAATTTTAATAGACGGATTGTAAGCTTTGCATCTGCGTATAAACCAGCTGTTGTAATGGTATGCATACCGTGTTCGTATGTGCGTAGCCAGACACACAGATCGAATCGTCTCGAAGAAGAAGCGGAGAGTGTTATGGTACACCCATAATACCAGTTACGCATTCCTGCATTGTTTTCTGTGATGAAAGTTTCTAGATGCAGCGAGGCATATGTCAAGTTACAAACAGTAATTAACCGATTAAAATCTGGTCGTCGTCGTCGGTAACGTATGGGATTAAAACGAAGAAGTCGTTGCCCCGTAGATCCATGGGAAATTCTTCCGTACATCGATGCTGTAGGTATACCCATAAATTCTCGATTTCAAGCTTCGTGCAACAACAGTGATGTACATAAGTGACAACGAATTTAATCCTGAAGTAGGTGGCTGTGGGGAAAGGAAAGAAATTAGTGGCATGATTTTTAACCGGTACTGGAACGTCGATCTTCTGCACACTTCATATATGATTTTGTGGTAAATCATACGCGTACGTTGTAGGTACGTACATTATACACTTTTCACGGGAAATGAAAGAACTCATAGCCAACCCCTGGAGACTTTTACGGTGCGATTATCCCAGAAACGGCTCCTAAAGTTGTGTGACAAATTTTACGCATACCATTCTCTGCTTTCGGGTCATTTCTATTTACAACATACACATACGACAGGTGGATTCTGTATGCATGTATGCGTAATCAGCTTGCCGCACTTAGCCGTGCGATAGGCACACATATATTACAAATATCTAGGCATATATGTATGGTGAAAACAAGGTGGTCGTTAAGTAGGCTTACTGGATTTTATAGTCGCCCCTCAGTCATTAGAGTGTAATTGTCTGCCGCAGAGCCTCATTTCTCCTTAGCATCTGGTGCATTCGCCTAATTATACCTGAGTTTATGGAACGACTGCCCACCTCTATGGTTTTGGGCCGGGTTGGGCTCGGCAGGAATTTAAAAATGAATTATTCGATATACGCGCGATTATGAGAGTCCGGTACTTATATATGTTATACTGCGTATACGATGGGTTACGAGAAATCCTCGAGAGATTTCCTCGAGTAGGAAACTAAAATTGGATAAATGCACCATGGATATTATAGGTACAGTGAACTCAGATTTGCATCGATCATTGAGTTACACTTTATAGGAACCATCGCACATGTGCAATATTGTATAAACCGGTCGCTATATACTCTCTTGCTTGAGATCTCTTCAAGTGTGTTAACATTGGCCAGACCAGCTTCTGTATGTCTGTCTGAAAGAGCTCCAGCTGGCTCTTCGAGAATCTGAAGCACGTGGAGGGTGATTACGTTTTATTTACGTGTAAGTTATACCCCTAAGGGTGTGGAGTGCGGTTCTCTTCGCCTCGTACGTCCAGGGTCTTTGAACTCTGTAACAAAGTTTTCGACTAGCGGTGAGTTGTTGATAACTAGCGCCCATCTTGGAGAATAATCACTTTGTAATTGTCGATCCTAGTCTTGCAGTTTGATGACCGGATGATATATCAGAGAATACATATCGGGAACCTTGTTGTTCACCTTGACATAAAAAACAATAAAATGATAAAAAGTTAGCTCAAGCATGAAATGAAGTGAAGCTGCCGCGCCGCGTCAATGTAGATAATTGTCAATACTGCTATATTAATTGTATATTTTTTTATCTGTGTGCAGTTGCATTGGGCTCACTGATGAACTGAATCCGGGCAGTGTAGGCATTGTCGCACCATTAATGTCGGTAGCCATTCGATGCTCCGGTTTGACCCAGAATGTCGTTGTTCACTCTCTCTGTTACAACCTTCCATTTATCCATAATCATATGACATACGTGTAGGGGGTACAAGGTGTGACAGGTATGAACTGCACGAGGCATCCTATTCTTAATGTATAATCATGCGTCTGTAGTTAATTTTATTTTATTACATGGTTCCTCTGATTCTCACAGTTGAAATAACCATTTTCAATACATCGAAACTATCGCAACAAACCATGCCGATGTAAAGTCAGTCTCGACTTGTAAATTTCTCCGTGAACAGATTTAGGGACCTTGTAAACAACGCAAAGACCGCGAAAACGGCACACGACGAATGGCACATGTCACTAATTCACATGCCATATGCTCCAGGGTATTTTTAGAGATTTAGAGAGTAGGGAGGATATCAGGTTGTTTTACCACCCTAAAGAAACCGCTGAATACCCTCGTCACCCTTCCTTCTTTTCTTCCTTCCTCGCTCACTCACTTACCATTGGTTTGTAAACACACAGCGTCGCGTATACGCAAACGTCAAGTTTCGTTTCCCTTGTGCGATGGTCACTTGGCTGTGGTACATGGATTTATGCAGCTGAGTTAGAGAGGAGATACGTACATCTGCTCGCTCGGTTATAACCGGGTTGACCCCATGCCCGACCTTGAACTGAACACCGAAGAATTCATCCTCGCCTTAGCTATATTATGCCGCTGCTGGAGAAACGAAGATTAAAAGTTTAACAATCTCCACCCCCTGCCGAGCAAGAGAAGAAGAGAGAAAGAGGTTTTTTGCTGGATCTTTTAAATTACTACGCCGGCTCATTTCGCGGTTCTAATTATAGATGTTTTTTTTTTGCGCCGCGTTTCGCCCCCAAGAAATATTCTTTTACCCAATTCCTTTTTGGGTGGTTCATTTTTCTTGCAGTAATCGTTTCACCAACCAAATTCAGTTTCTTTCGTTTGTTTTTGTCGTAAAAAAAGGCACGTTGGTCTGACAAACATCAGTGCAATAGACTGATTAATTGAGAAGCACGTGGTCTTTACACAATTCTCAGTGACGTATATTATGTTAATCTTTCCTATAATTAATTATAGGATCAAGCGAAAAAGAGATGGTACGTCGATTAATTGGAAATTGGTATTAAAATATATATAAATATATACAAGCAAAACACCGCGGTGTCTTTGATTTTCTCAACCCTGCCACCAGACCTACGAGTAGGTAATTGTTCGAGATGAAAAATAAACGCCGTAAATGGATTTCATTGAATTTTTCACCCCATTTCAATGAGCATTCTTTGCTTATGAAATGTGCGCATGTACCTATTGTTGGTAATCCGAGTGCACGTGGATATTGAGAGAATAAGGTCGAGGGAGAGCAATAGCGGCGGTTATAACAAGATTCTTAAGAATTTTATTCAACCGTTAGCGTGCGCGTCACTTCAAGTACTACCTGCACCCTTTTAACCCCATGTAATCCTATACCACTGAAGCAGCAGCCATCAACGAGGCCCTGCAACTCTGAATTCAATTGACCCTGTCAAAAGCAGCTAACTTGATAATGCTCCGCGCGACAAACGCTCGCAGTCTGCCTCTGCTTGTGGTAAGAGTAAGAATTGTCTCTCTTTTTCTCTATGCACTATCATTTTTGCCAACCACTTTTGTCGATAACATAATGAAAACGTGCGCGGTGTAATTCTGTCGCAATTTTTAGGGATAATACACTTTTATTCTTTTTGTGTATATACCTATAGACACTCTCGGAATAGGAATTGTTGCTAACATTCAAATCTATTTGAACGTTCCGCGTGTTACACTTTTTTTTTATAGAAGTGAAACGAAGGAATCATGTAAGAGTTCTTGTATATCCTGCGAAGGGATGACAAACTTCGAGGAGTCAGGCTTCCCAGAAATCAGTCATACTTTGTTAGAGACAAATTGCGGAAATGGTAAATCATGGTGAATGATCGTTCCGGGCGAGACAATGGTTAATTCGCAGCCACTTGTATAATATTTTTACGTATAATTGTACCGTCACTTGTATTAACACTCCTTGGAATCCTTTATAAGACATTCAACGTTCGTCGGAATGGGTATAATTGCAACAACATTTCATATCGCTGATTGAGGGTGGTTTTTTAATCTACTTATACGCACATCAAGCTGTTGATCATATCAAAATTTAGTGAAGCGTCGACTGTGTAAATAAACAAACTCTGCCGCACATGTGCCAAAACCTTATAACTGTCCCTGAACCGTGTGAATGAACTTCGTCATATTACACCTTGAAGTTTAAGGTTTAAGGCTGTAATTAAGGCGTCGGTTGTTGGCATGATTCAGACTGGCTCGAGCCACATGGCGACAATGTGTTTACTCGCCTCCGTGCAGCCGAAACTCATCCAAAACCGGGAGAGTACGGCTTGAGGATGAACTCGTAGGTATAATGTAACAGTCCACGATGACGGTGTTTATACAGCCAAATTTGTATACCACTAATTACCTAATAATTACTCCCGGTGGGCTTAATTATTTTTGTTTCAAACGCCAGGCCTACGTTTTCTTTATCGCGGGATTGTCACTTTGCAATGCGTCATCTGGTGGAAAAAAATCAAACTAATGCAACCGTACAGACTGACTGCTGACCGTCGACCGTGTTTTTCACGTGTGGATGGTAGCACATGTATATTACTGATTATGTTTAAACAATTTATGTGACATGAGTAATTTGAAACCCCGAGAATTACGATTTACCTCCATTAAAATTCAAAACTTAGGTTATGTGGTGATAAAATGGCGCAGCAACCAGGCTCTGACGTCATGAGGATATTTTCCGATCTCCTTCGCATAACTGCGGGAATTCGCAAAGTATTTTACCTCTTCGGGTCGAGCTACCGGCGATGTATCGATGCAACGTGTATTGCATATACCGTGCATGAAGAGAGGAACGATCTTCGCGGGCTCGCAATCAGCTGACTATGACATACTTATATGCGTATACGTGATGCATGTGTGAAACGACCGAGAGTAATAACGAGAGTTAATAAGTCATGCACTAACCGCAAGTTTATTAATGACTGACATCCGCTAAATCTAATTGTGTTGCTCCCGATTAAACCTTTTTAGTCTCTCGACAGGTCTTCTTACTAGTAATATTTTCACCGCAATTCGAGTATGGCAGCTGTTATTTCAAGGTGTAATTTGAATTTTTTTTTTTTGTTTGTCAGTCAAACGTGTCACACAATCCGCAGAAAAAGAACGACTGTACCGAAATACCTCCATATGTCGAATCAGCTGTATGGTACATACATGTACACTTTTTATACATATATGTATACCTGTAGTACAACTTGCGAAAGCTTTGAATAGATTTTCTTTTCCACGTTCGTTGGGAATTCGACGGTCTCGGCTGTTAGAATGAAATATCAGAGTTTATATAAAACTCCAGGTAATGGGTAAAGTTAAAATTCCGTACACAATGGAGCACACTTACGTCAGAAAAATGTACGTGGAAAAAGCAAGAAACTGAATGGTTCCAGATTCTTTACATATACGTCACACTAATTTCACACTTATGTAAATCACTTTACATCTATGACGATGAAGGTGTTAATTAATTTGTGTAACACATGTTACCGTATAACATCGTATGATCAAGAATGCGTTGCGGCGGAGGAAAAAAGCAGTCAAAACATGACAAAAAAAAAAGTAGGAAATAAAAATTAGAAAAACCCGGGTGTTTTGCTGCCGTAGAATATCAACACCGTGCCACGCGTATACCTTGAATGCTTATCTAATAACTCCGGCTGCTACCGAAACCACAAAAACGACATCTGATATCTTTATTGCCTGAGATAAAAACGACTCCAGTGTATGGTCATGAAACCAGTCTCTGCGGTAACGCGTAAAAAAATTTTTAGAACTTGGCGATTTAATGCCAAACCACCAAACCACTAGGAATGAAACCATGTAATTCGATCATCGAGTCTATTTTTACATAATCGTTGCAGTCTTAAGAGCAGGTAACAATTTCTTTTCGAAAGAATTTTTTGTTTCCTTGCTTTATATAATTACTGGCCAACGGAGTTCATAAGAGAACCTTGCAGCTTTCGCCATACAATCTTTGTTAGTAATTTGTAAATGATGACACAAAAAAATTTCAAAATTCTCAAACTTGTCCAAAGATAAAAATCATTACCATGATTCTTCTTCCGTCATTGAAGTCTCAATACAAAGCATATCAAAAAATTCTTTGTCATATCTCGACATGAAGTTTGACAGTTTCTGTTGAACCTTGCGAAGGGTTACGTTTCGATACTCCCCATTATATGCCTTGGAATTAGTTTCGAGCTTTTTTCTCCGCACTATGTGCTCTGTGACATAAGAGTGTGCTGTATCTTTGTCAGCTGCAGGGACATTTGTTGTTTTTCACCGGCTTTGTCTATACTAAAAAAGACGTGAAATAGCCTGACATCCAGCAGCAATGGCATGACATTGACTCGCCTTGTTAATTGTTATCCTTATACTATTGTGTACGGACACGGTGTTAATAGTAAAATATTTGGCGGTTTTGATCTGGCATTTTTGCATTATAATATAGAGTAAATAAAATACGCTGCTGTTATACTCAATTCGGCGAATGCAATTCGGTCGCTAATTGAAAATAATCGCTTTGAAGAGGACAGGTTGAGTGCGCATACACCCGTGAGTTTAATTATCGAGCACCCAGCTGACCGAGTGTGCGCAAAAAAAAAAAAACGCGGGAGAGCTGCTGCCGTTGAATGAAGATATAATAGCATGTAAATCGAAAGTGTTAAACAGAGGCGGTGAGTGCAGTCTCTGTGAGCAAAAAGTCAGTCCAAATAAAACGGAATACATCCAGCGGAGCAGCATTCAGTGATGTTCAATTCAATGTTATCTTTGTTTATAATTTAAGTACGTTTATATGCGCCAGGTTTGAAAGTCGCAGATGTTGACCCGCGCCGCAAATGCCAGGTTGAATGATCGGTCCGTCGATCCATTGCGCATGCGCAATGCCTCCTGACCATGCGCGAGTGGAGTGGGAAGGACCGATTCTAGGACTTTCACAACAGTTGTCAGTGTTGTCACCAGCTGGTCTTACTAGCGACCTCTTATGATCACTGTTCGTCGTGCAAAGTGTTCGCAGATTTCGTTCTTATCTTCGAAATTACACATATTTGAGACAATTTTCACCATCGTTGTAATAATAGATCGTGCAACAGGCACGCCCGTCTCGAATTGAATAAATATCTGCAACAGAATTGAGCGGCATTGACGCTACCGCGCCTATAATTACATTATCCGTGTACCCATTCACACCTAATATAGATAGCATGAAAAAGACTGACGACCTTGACGGACACACAACGGAAGTCAGAAATAGTATCGCCCGGCAAAAATTTCTATTCTACAATATACGGAGACGGCATCGATACGGCGCGGGTGAGTGCAGATTATTGCTGATTACAATGTATGACAATAAACTATTGCTGAACTATATGCTGAAAATTGTGATTTAGTTCACAAAAAATTGTTACGTTCATTAATTAGTTTCAAGTGACTAACCGAGGTTAGGGTGTATTCCGTAATATACTCGCGGTACTGCACCCAATAAATTTATTATAAGCGGGAACGTAGGAAGAAAAAATAAACTACAATTAAGTACAAACCCAAATTGATGAACCATCAATTATTGATAAAATGTTAACTGAACGTTACCCAACAATAGGAAAAGAATCGAGACGGAACGATTAGCAGAATTATGAATCCCATTTCTTTAAGTTTCCGAATTAAACATGAGTTATTCCAATGAGACACTGTTCGTTTTAATCTGTTTATCCGTTTCTATTTGATTTTATCCGTTCTTTCCTATTAATATTCGCGACAATGCCACCTATAATAGCTTGTTCGTTTCAATTATTTATGTAGAATAAGGGATGGCAATTATCAATCCGATTCAATTCTTTCTATCCGAATTAATTCTTTTCAAAGAATACGAAACATCCGTTTGGATAAAGAAATCGGAATAGATCGTATAGAAATTCTCAATCCGTTTCTATTCTTTTCCGATTGTTGGGTATGAAATGCCTGTGAAAGACTACTTGAAACAGAAAAATTTAATTACGAAACTTACAGGAAATGAATGATTTCATTTCTTATCTATTCCTGCAACATGATGACGTCATAACGGAACAAAAGATTTCCAACTATTTTACTATGACGACACGTGGAAAGATGAAACACGCGCGATTATTCAACTGCATAAGAATATATGAATTGCAGAATCATAGTTGTGAAATGAAATGATTATCTACTTTGAAAAGTTTTTCTCGAAATTACTTTATAAAATTTATCAGACCATCCCTAATATGTTGAAATATCTAAGACCACTCTATAATTTGCTGCTCTCGAAGCAAGCACCACAAAAGTATCGGATTACATTGGATTTTTCTTTTACCTTACGCATTTCTTCACTAATTTTGTCAATATTTTCATATTGTTACAGTGTTCGTCTTCATCGGTGTCGTTGAATTTGGAATTTTCCCCCAACAGCAGATTGGTTTTTACTGTAATGATCCAGGGCTCTCTTTTAAATTCACTGGGGATACTATCTCTTACTCCGTTCTTCTGGGATGCAGTGTTATTTTGCCATTGATAGTGGTAAGTTTTGCTGATCCCCTTATCGAGACTTGCTTAATTAGCAGTTGCACGAAAGCCTCATCAAGGCTTTCACAGGTTTATCATTTCACATCAATTATAGATAATGTGACATGTAGAAAGCCATGTGAAATTATAAATTGACAATAATCATATGCGCACAATAAACTTTGGGTCCTGTTATTTGAAATATTTTCTTTTATTAGATGTGGTTAGCTGAATGGTCCTGCTATAAACCAGACAGCTATAAGAGCTTGAGGCCAGGATGCGTTGGAACCAGAGGAAAACAGATATGGACGTGGTATGGACATTACGCAACAGCATGTGTCACCATAACATGCGTACTTCAGTTAGTCAAAACTCTTGTCGGTGCACCAAGGCCCCACTTCTTTGATACGTGTAAACCACGCGAAATGTACAATTGCACAGAAACGTAAGTCCTTCAAAGCTTTTATAAATACACCGATGGTCGAATGTGCTTTGGATACAATTTAATGGCTGCTTGACAATTGTCTCACATTTTAGTTCTTCAATACCTTATAATAAATAATCAAGATTTCATATGAAAAAATTAATTGAGTGGTTTTTTCTACAGGTATGTTCAATATTACACATGCACTAATACAGAAACCAGTACCTGGGTTGTATCCGATGCAAGCAAATCTTTTCCGTCCGGACACTCAATTCTGTCTACGTATACCTCGGTTTACATAATTGTGAGTTTGGATTTGTTCTATCTCTTGATTCTTTCGAAACTGTGATGTGTTGGAAATAATTTTTGATATTTTTCTTACAGTGGTACCTCCAAAAACGTCTTCCCAATCGAGCGTTAACCACTCTGTTCAAACCCTGGATGCAGTGCTTGGTTCTTTGCTGGGGCATCGTCTGCTGTATGACTAGATTAAGCGATCACAGACATCACTGGTGGGATGTCCTTGCTGGAATTATTATGGGAATTGCTGCTGGTTTTTACTGCGTCAAAGTGAATTGCAAGGAATTTGTTCTTAAAGACGATAGCTCTGATTGGGCTCGTGGTGAGTCTGTTGAAAATGGGCACCATGGTTATGACAATAGACGGCATCAGAGCGTTAGAAAACTATTAAGTAACACCAGCGTAGAAAATCGAGAAATGGGTGACGTCGTCACACCTAGCTGGAAAGAATGAATTGACTTTCTCTCGATGAAATTGAGAGATAGTTGTGATTACCGAAATTATTGTTATCGTTGTTAAATGTGTGTAAATGGTTGAATGCGTGTATTTAGTAAACTATACGGCCTATACCCTCACTTTAATATTTTATGATGAGAAACAAAGGAACAGTTGTGTGTCTGCACGTTGTAAAGCCCGCCTAAATTTTATAGAATGTACACTTCATTCTTGTGAATATTTTTACTTTTCCGTACATATGTGTATAAGTTTGGACAGGTATATGTGGGCCAATTACGTGCGATAGAATATTGATTTGAAATAACTCACTTGGTTTTCATTACCGGACCTCGAATCATCCAAGTCGAATTGAGTAAAATAACTCATATGTATCCGCAAGAAATCAATTGTTATTCTGTACTAGTTAAAAAAATGCATCACACAGGTCGAATAATTTGTATATACTTGTAAAGATTAATGTTACGAAATAATTTATATTAGAATGTAATGTTATTTAAATAATAAATATTTTGGTGACCAGTATTTTAATACTTAGGACAGTGGTGTACCACCTCATGATATCGTGTTATATAGTCCAAAAAATATGACTATAGATTTTATTGAATTGTACATATCATACGGTATATATACCTATATATATACACATATCAAATATATAATTGAAGTAACACGTATGACTATTTTTTTGCGTGCGGGTCAAGTACGTAATAGGACGACGCTCACACTTGTTATTATATTCTACTTATTCTAGGGAGCTTAAAACTTGAATGATATGTAATGTTCCGATAAAAATTTGACTTTATCCAAGTTCAATATGAAGTTTGACGTTTATAATGAAATGTCAAATCACAAATTATCACTATAAACAGTCTCATTGTGCCTCTTCTGCTTCTTCATTCTTTTTATTATCGTTCGTGTTACAGTTGGGAATTTACAGCTTTACACTGTCCTTATCTAAACTCAATTGCATCCTGTGATGCTCTTCCAAAATATGCTCCAAATACTTATCTGAGTTGAGAATAATGCAAACATGACTACCAGTGAGCCCAAACTTGCAGAGGCAGATGGAACTCATTTGAATTCCTGCGGGCCTAAGGACACTTTATGTCAACTATGTGGCTTACCCCAAATCGGAAGCAATCAAGTCCGACCAAATGGTTTGCGAGGATGCAAATGCAACGAGTTGTCACCACATTACAAGTATCAACTCACATTATTTCTCAAGCACTAAGGCTATAAACGATATATTCTGAAATTTTTCCGTCACAACACTTTGATACTCGTTGGCATCATGTGATTTGTAGTAATGAAAAAATCCATTATCTGTATTTCTTATTCGTGTCCTGCATCCAGTAGCTGATCATTTGTAAACTTTTAAATACTTATATAGAGTGCCAGATCCACCCAGATCTGTCCAACCTTCTATACTTCACCCCGATTCGCTGAAGGCAAACTTAGATGCCTATGTGATAGAATCCTGTCAGCCACAGCTTTCAAAAATAAACAGTAGTGGGACACCATCCTCCCTTAAAATGGATATGTGCTCTCAGAAGGAAACAGTTCCAAAGGAAGTAACTTTCGAACCACCACAAGGAATGGATGCCGGTTTGTTGCTATAATAGTTGTTATGTAATGGTTTGAAGTATATTTATCGTCACCTCAATTGCGATGAATAAGAATACATAATGAAAAATATCGTAGGACAATATCCAAGATCTCTTTTCTACCAATATTACCCAAATCAGAACAAGAGCTATACCTTTCATGTACTCCCTCTACCTTTTTTGGAAAGACTAAATTACAATCAAATCTCTACCCTGTCCATTGACAATGAAGATATAAAACAGGAATGGAAAGAATTTGTATACAACTTACCAAACAAAAAATATTCCTCTGTACTCTATCCAGATGAAAAGTAAGTAATTTCAGATTTGGCTAAATTCTGGATATATTTCTTACAGCTACAGTTACAATTCTGACTAGACTGTATTCATATTTCACAAGACGGAATCTTCAATCGCATTTCATCAAGTCGAAATCAATTTTAATAACATTATGTATACAGATTCTGGCGATGGAAAACATTTTTAAGATACAAACCTGATGAAACTGGGAACGATTTTCGATACAAGATGCAAACGGAGCCGAAGTACGACAACAAAGGACGTTTACCAATTACAGGAGAGGAGTTGGACATATACCGAAATTTTCAAAAAATAAAGTTTAAATCAACAACCAATGTGAAGCATACGTTGAAAAAGGGTAGCGAAAAACAGCAAAAATTGACACCTACAAACTGATTTACACAACTGAGTCTTACACAAATTCATATCTCCATCGATTTGAAAAAATAGAAGTTGGAGCAAAGTGATAAAATGTTGTGCAAATACGTAATCACAAACTCACTTTTAAGGTGTTACTCGATTTCTACTGATTGACTTCTTAAAAGAAAAAATAATTAATACTCTTGCTCTAAATAGCGTTAAATAAAATAATTTATTGTTCACATTATATTACATTGAATATTTCACGCTGTTGAAAACTTATTTAACAAATCATTTAAGCTAATCAAACTGATAATTTCTATATACCTCTTGGAACAAATCACGGCAGTTGATTTTTACGTTAAGTTTTGCGCATAACAAAAATACTCCTGATAATTTTCGGTGCAGGCTATATATTTCCTCGGGCGGTGGACATAGTCTATGATTGAGTATTGTAGGTATCAAAGTTTGAATTCTGTAATACAAAGATTGACAATTAAAGTGAGTGTACTTATGTTAGTCCAGAACTACTGCAATTCAATCGTTTGTAATCAATCCTAATCATTGTTATCAACAAAACAGGCATCTGTGGAACTATCGTTCTATTGAGAAATTCATCATTACACACACGGTATATGTTAATGTGAGTAGTATGTTTTAGGGTTTCAGCTTACCTTTTTGTAACATCTTGGCCACCAAAGTCAAAATACTCGTGTTTTTCGTCAAAAACTTGACCCAAAATCATGACTGCGTCTACATGAGCATCATCCATCACCTAAAATTGATAATCAAATGTAGGTTCGATTTAACAGTTTAGAAAGAAATCATGTTCAATTAATCAAATCAGTGAACTAATCTGTACCTTGGACTCATATCCAGTTAGAAATCCCATTTGACGGGACAACTGTAGAACCTTTTCCCGATCACCTTCGCTTGCGCCTTTAATTATTTCAATATACTGGTCCATGAACCGTTTATCATAGGCTCTGCACGCACCAAAATCTAATAATGTAAGCTAAAACAACAGGTGGCTTTGTTCAGTGATAGAAACATTAAATGTACCTACTTGATCTAAATCAAACGTTTTCTAATTAGTTAAAATTAAGATGTGCAAAATTTGCATACCTGCCTAGTCTCGGGATTGTAGAAGAAGTTTGCCCAGTTTGGATCTGTTTGCATGTAGCGAAAGTCAAATAATTCCAGTAAGCAAAGGCGCATCACCATCTTGCATATATGTTCTCTAGTTTCGGAGTCCATTTCTGCGCATTTGTCGACTGGTATACCATCAATTAATTCCGATGTGAAAATTTGTTTGGTGCTGAATTCGTCTGTGAACGTAATTTCATTGTAGACCAAGAAGACTGTATTATAAGTAACCTGTTTGTATTTCCAACCACATCAAAATCTTATGGTCCTTTAGATCAGCAAGTATTACCAATAACTTTTGGCACATAGTAATCTGAATATGGAGATATTAGATCTCTGTATTTTCTTGTGCATTCAGCTTCCCTGACATAGTCTACTTCCCAAGCGAGCTCTCTTTTAGCCACCTCGACTACATTATCAATAAACATTCCTTCCGGAAATATATTCCATATCTGAAACGAAAAAACAGCACCCCATTAGTGGTCAAATGGTTGTTCACTTGGCTCAATTAAGCCATTCTTAGAATTCGCAATCTTTTCACCTTCAGTACGCTGACCAAATTGTCGATATCGCTTTGAATTCCCTCAGCTACGCCTGGATACTGTATTTTCATAGCTACTGGAGTTCCATCCAGTAATACGGCATTGTGTACCTGGCCTGAAAAATTTCTTGAATTAATTTTTTTCACATAAAAGCAAGTTAAATCGCGTATTATTGAATTACCAATAGATGCAGCTGCAAAGGGTTTATCCTCAAAGCTGGATAGTTTACTTCTCCAGTCAGAGCCGAGTTCATTGCTCAATACTTTCTGAAATACAAAGTATTTTGTGTTATCTCACATATAATATAACAGCTATAATGGTCCAAACTCTTGTGCATGGAGCAGTCTTATTATATGTATATTTTACAAAAAACAGTATACCTCCACTTGCCATGTTGGCATGAAGTCTGCGCTCTGCCTCACTCTTTCAAAAGCTTTCTGTAATTCAGGACTTATAATGCTGTTATCCTGAATACTTAATATCTGGCCAATTTTTAGTCCAGCACCTAAAAATGTAAATGACAGTTAACGTTTCGAACAGATTTACAGCATCTCTATGCAAATGCTAGATCTTTAGCCACGATAGTGTAACAATAGTATTCATTGTAATGAGGTAAAAGTTTTTTACCTCTAACTTTGCACAATGTAGAAACGATTCGTTCTGTGTTGGCTTTTGTGAGGAACATGCTGTCCAAAGACTGTGAGACACTTTGGTTTTTTAATCCCAAAGTGCGTCGCGTATACTCAGCCATTGTTCCAATTCCAAGCCCTAAGCCCAGAGTTCCAAAACTAACCACGCGCTGAAATCTTGTAGATGGCACTTTTCGTTGACGTGCATTCGCTGAAAGCTGTTCAAACACGAATTAAATTGCTCGATTGCATATTCAACTTGTAAATTCCCCGAGTGTTTCCATTTTCAGTAATTGTTTCAAAGGATATTGCCTGATAAAATTGGGTCGAGCTTAGCAGTATTTCTTTTGCTATCTATATATTTATATATCCATTACTATCTATATAATTGTTGTACTTTTCTTCTAATATGATAATGACAAGTGATAACGCTAGTTAATGCATTCAATGTTTTTGAATAAAACTAAACTTACAGATTGTCTAGGCCTCACAGAAGGCATCGCCTTATGAACTCGGACGGTTGAATCATTTTTCTTGCTTTCAGTACTTTCTTTGCTATCATTGCTATTAATAATTTCTTTATTTAATGTACTTCCTTTACTATCCGTAATTGGGTCGAGTATTGTATTTCCTTCTGGCTTCTGCCGTCTGATTCTTTCTTCATGTTCTAATTCAAGTTTTCTTAGTAATTTTTTGTCTTTATTAGACAGCTCTATTTTCGGTATATCTTCTCCCAATGTGGCAATAGTTTCAATTTTTTCTTTTACACTTGCAAATTTCTTGGGTGACACTGGAGTTTTTATCTCATCACGAGTCTCAGTCTCTCCTCTACTGGATGCGGATTTCTGAAAACCCGGAACACCCTCGTTATCATCGTTAGGCACAGAGTCTGCACTCTGACTTGAAGTACTTTTACTATGGTATTTCTGCTGAAGTGCGTCACAATACCCTGTAGCGCTACTCGTTCTAAATGCCACATATCGCGTTATACCTGTGCCAAGCACAGACACACGTTCTAAGGTCTCTTTCACACCGGCAGCCACATTATTCTAGAATAAAATAGATGTAATCGTACCTGCGGCTATTTACATACGATTCTAAGTGAAATGATGATACACAGTACTTTTATATTTATACAGGATAGTACGTCAAAACTTGAACCATTTCTTTATTTCAGTTCATTAATCATATGCAATGGCTCGAAGAGCTATGAGTAAAGAAGGACGAAAATATTTCTTGGTTATTTCTATAATTGATCAGAAACTGTATTAGCCTAAAAGTATATTAATATAACTAAGAAAAAATGAGCATAACTAAATCTGATATATTCTTTTGGAACTTACAGGAACCTTACTTGGATCAATATTTTCCAGTTGTTTCCCCACCGCTTTGAGATTGTCTTGAGCTAAATTTCTGAGGCTGGAATGAGTTACCGCCTGTTTTATACTATCTTCTTGGATTTTTAATACTGCATTAGCTACGGCTTGCGCTCCGCGTACTACGCCTAAGAAGTCTGTGGTCCATGGTCGTGACATTGCTGTTAAATGAACATTGTAATCAGCTTGGATCTAGATTTAAAAAAAACAACTTTGAGCTCCATAAAAGATAACTGATTGTTACAATGAAACTGGAATATTACAAACGTAATAAAATGCTGCTTCAACAGCTACAAGATATGACTTGAGAATAATTTCTTGAGGTTACTTTTAGCTCGAGAACTCCGAGAAATCACATTGAAATTCAAAATAAATAATATTTTAACGTGACAAATATACAATGCTCACCATAAATAACGTGCATACAATAACGCGTCAGTGGATCAGCCGCCAAATCGAGTCGCAATGTTTACTACCGTATTTTTCTGGTTGTTGCACTTGCACCACATTGGGTAATATGTATTGAAAATAACCAAAGTTCGTGCTCATGCCCGTGGCATTGAGTCTGTAACATAGACTTTACGATGTTACGTAAGCAAGGTTATGTGTGTGGATCTACGATTTACGTGAAGTTGGACAAGGGTAGTTTATCAGCAATTCGTGGAACCTCGTCATACATCAATTTTTATAACCTATTTATTTTATGTACTTAACATGAGCTGTGAAAATGGCATCGAAATATGTCCCTGCACCCGAAAAAACTCAACAACCCACAAGGGCACTTTTGTTGCACAGGCACCGAGTAAAAATGCGAAAATTGAAGGTTTACGTAGAATTAATTGTTACATCAACCTTTTTCTCGTCTCTACAATTTTTTGCCTTCACAACGCTTGATAATTTGCCTTTTCAAGCTTTCACACTCCTCTTGTTAAAACACATAGGCAATGTACTTCGCTGCCAGCATTCGAAGGAAGCTGCTTCAAAAGTACAGAATCTTCATACTATCAAAAATACGAAGGGAACGAAGACGAGCCACCGTTGCCCTTGTCCGTTTAAATCAAAACATGATTTGAAACTTGACACGAAACATGAGAGGACACTGAAACATCATGAGAAACCTAAATGGTTGAACTGCTTCGTGCAGGGATGTCAGCAGAAAAGCTGCTTCAATGAGGAAATCAACTGTTAGTATCTACAGAGTATAGCATTTTTCTTGCTCTAGAGTGAATGCACTATAGGGATATACTTTTCAAGAAAGCAAAGCACATAGAACTTATATGTACTTTGAGGTTTTTCTCTGCTTTGTAGTGCCAATCAGATATCCAAGTCCTAAGAAGCCATGTGTACCGGAACATGTTCATCCCCGTCCACCTCTGAATTGGAACCGCAGACCCCCGCTATTCACACCACCTGAAATGCTAAATAATCTGAAGCGAGGAATAAGGAACCCTTTCCAAGTGCTGTCTATTTCTCTTTTTTCTTGTAATAATCCATTTTTGTGTATCAATCCTAATAGACAAACTGGTATTTTCATAATCTAGATCACACACAGAAGAAAAGAGATGCAAACACGATTGGATAGGCTAACAGACGAGCATCAGGCCTTTGCCTTTCCCCCAGGCACTAAACCATTACGTGACAATTATTATTTCATAGACCCTCCATTGAGTCTTGTAGAAAATTATGACATCATCTGTAGGGACATTCATATGCAAAAATTCCTTGAATGCTCCACCAGATCATCCCTTCTAGTCTTCAATGGAGACAAGTACAAGTTCTTCAGAGAGCGACTCCCTATTCCTCAAAAACGTATATTGAATATACCTGGTAATAGGTAAGCATAAGGTGAATGGTAATCACTGTCCCAGCGTTGTTGTGTAGGTGGTTAGATGGATAAATGTAACTTTTTTTCTAGCTACCAAAACAATGCATTGATAGAAATGGGTGATCCAATTATGCCAGACGGTGCTCGGTAACTCATAGGAGAGCAATGTTAAAATTCCGATTGGTTTTACTCTGTACCTCGAATTTTCAGTTCTGTTTCGTAATCAGTTCTTTTTTTTTTTTTTTACTATAGCAATATTGTTTGTTTTTTTTTTATATATATATATATATAATGATTATACTAATAAGCTCTATACCTTTAAATCCGAGGTTATATTATGATTTTTATTTCTATGAATTAGACCGTGTATAAGCCTATATTTTTGTGATGTGAAGTTGAGTATTATACCTCAAATGTTTGGTAAATTTTATATTCCTGTTAGATAATTGAATTGCACGCCAAATAACTGTAATACAATTTATTGTTGTACAAAAATGATACAAAGTTTGAACAAAATTTATTTATATCATCTAAGTCGCGTGAAGCTATTTGGTTCAATGCTTTAAATCTAGTTTGAACCCATCATCATGAAAAGAGACTAAAGACTAAGACATATCATCATGCTCATTTCAGATGCAATTCACATTCAGATAAAATTACTTGCTATGAAAAACTGTTATCACTTGCACAAACATTATAAATTTCAACAGTGTCGCCGAAACCATAAATCATTTATAATAAGATTTTGTTTAATTTTCGACATGACTAAGTAAAAGACGGTTAAAAATACAGACCCATAATTATTCTGATTGTACGGAGATGTAGCTCTGTATTAAAACATTATTGCACAATATCCCACTTTCGGAAACTTATTAAACTAGCAGTACCACGTAAATAAAATTACTATATAATATCATACCTTTAATATAAAGCACAACACACGGAATTGAACAATAATTTCTAGATAGGAAGATGTAGATTGGTAAAACCAAAAGTAGAAACCAACTCTTATTTGCTACTTATTGAGAATTTTAGCACACCCTAGGTCTATCACAATACTGTATGGCAATATTTAAAGAATACGGGCATCTTTTTTTTTTTTTTAAATTACGCTTTAGCATTTGTTTAAAAATTGTGAAGGATTTCCATGGTATTTTTATACGTACAATAAATGCATCATAAAATCAGAACTGAAATACTCCCTGGAACATTTAAAGAAGCACGGAATACTCAGAATGATAAAATATTGCACCGTTCATCTTTTTTATTTTTATAAACTACGAATACGTTGCATAAAAACGTATGAATGCACAGTCAACTTTAAAAGTAAGCCAAGAACTTGTTTGAGCCATTGGTACGAGAATGATGATATATTAGTCAGAATATGTAACTAGATACTTCATCCCACTATGATACAATGGCACAGATATATTCTACAATCAAAAGTCAATCGCTATGTATCTAGCAGTGGTCCTGATTATAGAAAATCTTCTGTTGACGTTACTGTCGCTTCTATCAGCAAACCAAAGTCTAGTTCTGTGAGACTAGCTGCAAAGTCAAGATCAAGCATTAATAATAATAAAGAATAATGAACTGATACAAAACCTGTCTGGATACAGAAAAAATTTATCAATGAAGAATTATTCAAACTGTACCTTTTGCAGTCAGCAAATCTAGGAATGTGTCAAGTGGTGAAAGTCGGTCTGCCGAAGGAAAAGCTGCTAATCCTAGAAAATAATCAAAAAAGTATTACTTGTGGTCACTGCTTCCTTCTGCTATTACTAATTCTAGAATTCTAAACTAAAAACAAAGATCAAATTGAATTTGGCCAACCATTATGATTGATATGATGCTGCGATATTCTTCCACGGCACTGGGAAATTTCTCCAGATAGTATGTTGGTAGCGTGTTCCCGAGCTCGTAACATCAAACTAACGGGATGTAACCACTGATTAAGAAGTCTTTTTGCTCTAGATCTCGGTAGTAAGGAAAGCAAGCCTAATTTTCTACAGACTCCATCTTTTGTGTCACCTGAATCTAAAGATATTTTTGGTATTATTATATATATAGTTAGTCAACTAAATAATAGACAACGAATTATTGAGAATCTACTGATTCGCATAAACCAAAAAGATGATATCAATTTTACATCTAACAACTTAGTAACCCCATGAAATTCCTTTTCTAGACTACAGAAATTCACTACGTACCAAATTCATTGGTGGATAAAATTCTGATTAACTCACCAGCCATGATTACTTTCATAACATCAACCTGTAGCTCAAATACATTTCTTTGTACATACTGTAAGAATGTTGGATATTTGAGACTGCGGTATCCAAGGTAGGTAAAAAAAGATGTGAACCCTTGTGGTAATGGAAATGCAGTACTTTCAATGGCATAACGATAGCGTTCCAGTAGGGTAAATAATAAAGAACGTCTGGCTTCATCCAACTGATCACTGTAACACAAATTCACAGAATTACTAAGTTGTAACTTAAATTTCATACTAGAAATGCATAGAATATAGTAAAATTACAGTAGTTGGAACATGGGAAACAGAATTTCAGATCTAGAACAAGAAAATTCACAGCTTGCAAACGTTATTACATAAGAATAAATCCTTGTTCTTGTTCAGTTTTTGCGTCAACGCTGGAGGCTCGACAAAGCATTTGACACAGTGAGCGTGAGGTTTCTAACTGAGCAGCTACGTGTCTAGTTGCCATTGCATGCAAGTGCAAAGGGGTACAGATTCCCTGCAATCGCATTGTCGATGTTTGAGTTCCGTGTTTCAAAAGGTGCATCGAGAGCTCTCGCAAATTCACTGATACAACGTGCTCTTGTTTCGAGGCTGTACAATTCTCCACCTCAACGAATGGCAAATTGGAATCTAACATCTTGTTATTCCCTCGACAGCCCATTAGCTCTCCCAAGGAAGCTGCTGTCACTGCGAATCTGCAAATGTATCGCAGTAATTCATGACGGTACATCCAACGTACTTGGTTTTACTTTACAGTAAGCCTAGAAAATTTTTGTAAATCATGACTTATACAAAACAGCTTAGCTGGTGATCAGCTCAAAATATTTTTGTTGGCTCACCCTCCACTAGGCGACATTGGCGTGCTAGATCTAGATAAGGCTTCTGGTTGATAACAGGCCAAGGAGACCATAAGCTTTTCGGCAACTTGACTTGGTTTGAATCTTGGTTTATCACTATTACATTTGCCCAGCTGATCCCATAGTTGGGTCCATAGATCGTTGCAGTAGGGAACCAGTCGTTGTTGTGGAGACAACAGCATAACGGAAGTATTCCATAATTTTTCATGGCTAAGGGTGACGGTTAGATCATTCACTTTGATTTCAGTGTTTGAGCTATTTTGCATTGTAGTAAACGGCAGCAACGATATTAATTGCTGCGCATCTGCAGGCAAATTTTTTTGCACTGCTGCATATGATCCAGAAATGAGAATTTCTTCCAAAAGTCGTGCAACACTCAACAGTCTAGGCTTCTGAGCTATGATGGAAATTAGTTCTATAACTACATCGGGATCATTTCGATGAATCAGGAAGTAGTGAAGAATGCCAAGTCGCACTTCAACAGATGTTTCTTTACGAAATACATCGATCAAGAAGTCTGCAGGTATTATCAATGGCACAAGGTCCAATGTTGGAAGATCTACAGTTAATGGATTAGAAATTGAATTCATCAAACCGCCATAACTGTCCGACTTTGCAGAATTAGTGTTTTTTGTGTTAGTATTTGTACGACTCTCACTAGCTTTCATACTCCGAGGCCTTTCACTATTATTGCTATTATTACTATTACTATTAGCTGCAATATCATTCTTGTTCAGGTCTAGCAAAGGTACTAGATAAGAAGACTGTAGTGGTACGCAAGTTAGTGGACCAGATAGAATATGACAACACGGTTCGTGAGTCACACCAATCTCCAACAAGTGTGTGAAGGATCCTTGGACAAATACGACCATGTGATGATCGCCGTATATAGCAAAGGTTGGCCTCATCAACTTGGCACGTACCCAAGGTATCCCTGGTACGACGCAATGGATTACACAGCTATGATGAAGAACAGTAACGGAGTATGCAAAATGTACCGTGTTGAGATCGGAGAGACAGCTGTTCTCTATTGGGTCTTGCACCTGATTTTCAGGACGATAGAGATAATGATGGCATATGCATACCATCCCCTTTGGGTCTGATACAACAATTAAGTCCAACGAACAGTCATGAACTCTTAAGGGAATCACGTCATCCTCGTATGTTCCACAATGATTGGAACCAGGCAGCTGAGGTAGATTCAATGGTATATTTAACTGAAACCAGACAAAAAAAAATTTAAACCCATAGTAAAAAATGGAAAAATGTTTACCTTTAAAATTTCCAATAATACTAAAATAATCCGTATGGAAATAGGCAGTGTTGTCGGAGTGGTTGGAGCAAAGAAAATTCAACTTACAACTGTTTCATGGGGTAGATCATCATGGAACTGGAGACCACTCAGTGTTGGGTACGATCCAGGTGTTTTTGGTTGACTATTGCTAGCTTCTTCTGTAACTAAGCTTGTTGTGGATCTGCGATGATGTATATGATATAATACTTGATTTACAGAGTCCCATTGAGCCCAGATAAATGTCCGGACCAAAGATTCTGAATTCAGTTCCTTTACTGAATTAGCTTCTTCGTCGGATATGTCAAAGTAAGTTGTGTACAACATTACAGCTGTGTGCAAAAATGAATAAATAAATTGTCAACGGATGTGGTTTTTAGAAAAAAATTGATTGTTATTTTGGCAAGTGCTTAAACATATATCATGTTCAATTTTAGTCACTTAATCAATAGTAGTCAGTTAGGAGAGCAAAAAATCCAGCACATCATGTGTCAGCATGGAATTTTGATGACTGGTGATTATTACAGTGGTAACGGTAGAAGCAGCTAGGATTTATACTATCCTACTGAGTGAAATCCACTTCGATTGAAACTTACATTCCTGATGGATAAGGACTAGGAACTTGTCGGAATCTCTCTGTGGGCGTTGCTTGTAGAGAAATTGAATTCGCACCTGCTTACTTCTTTCCAGCTCTAAATTGTGAAGATCTTTAGTGCTTGAACAAAGCTCTATGACATAAACTTGATACACCTCCGAATCTTCACACAACTGTGGCATTTTATTTTCTGTTCCGGAGTCAGTTAGCGATGTTTGATCAACCACTGGAGAGACAGACTTAGTAACAAAGCCAAGCAGTGTATGACATTGATTTATTGTAGCTTGAACAATGTTCAGTACTTGAGAGAATTCGTGCAAAACCTAAGGAAACAAGTCAAGATGGGAATATATACATTAGGCAGACATGGAATAATTTACCTGTAAGTTGTCCTTTGCCCTATCATAATGGCCAATTACAGAATGTGATCGCATTGGTTCATCTTCGGCACAATTTTCTTCTATCCATCCAACTAATAATGATCCATCTTTCTCTTGTCCCAATAACTTCCATTGTTCGGCTGAAATTCACAATGTGAGAAAATCATCAAATACGAGATAGGTCGTCATCTTTAATGTTGTTCGTCTGTCAATCACATTCAAATTTTCTGCATAAAACCGTGATTGCGCGCGCAGCACGTATATGTCATCTAGATAACATTAAGAAAATACATCGATAATTTGTTTTTGTCAAGTATGGATCAACAGTCGGTAGTAATTCTAAGCATAAATCAATGTTCGGATTTTTTTAGGGATACAAAGAAATGTGGTCTCTACATATTTTATCGCGACGATTTCCAATACGTCAAACGTCAAATTAAAAACGTTAATATGTGCACATGTATTACCTTTAACAGCCCTGTCATGTAAGGATGAACAAAGCTTTGCAGCCAGATTGCCCGCCATACCGGTGGACAGCAAATTTTTTAATCAGTAAAGTTGTTCGATCGTTTCTTGCTTTCTGTGGTATTATCACGGGTCGAATCTGAAAATTATCTGTATTCCTGTAAAGATAATACGAGAAACCAACAATAAATGGGAAGCAATCGAGGGGGCGATACTTGTTCCATGTCATATGTATACGTTCTGCTATAATCATAGAGAGCGTTGGAGAGCGTCTAACCAGAGGTCTAACCGAACGGGCCAATCGACCCCAGTCTGTACCAGAGTTTCTATAGACATGCCGTCACCACCAGCTAACGCTGGTGCTCTAATAACGTGATTTTCATGGGCATTCAATTAACGCATCGGCGGGAAAAGTCAATCATGAAAATGGGTACTGACACAATGCGTTGACTGAAGACTATAAAGACAGTTACCCTTATTACGTTCTTTCTACTGCGCGGTTGTTTCCAGACTGAGGAATTCATGAAGAATTCGGCTAGCTGATTTCGTTGTCGACGATTACTGAACATCCGACATCCAAACCTTCGTTTCAAACTTTAATATGTACTATGTATGATGATGTATGATGATATGATATGATGTATAATGATTTTAGTTTTTACACCTCAGACAAGAAATACGCACTCTATCTTTCCTGCCGATTCTAGACTCAATCGGCTAGGCGCTTCGATAGTCAGCCGTTGACTAAAGATATATTCTTCAGTCTTAGGTACTCACTTTGTACCGACTTAATCTCAAGCTTTCATACAGACAGTACTTTGGTTGCTACGAATGTCAGTGCGAGCTCGTTAGGTAAAGTCGATAGAGCAGAACCCTCCTACGCTCCCAGGCCCACCTGGGCCCACTTGCCCGCCGAAAATTGGTCACAAAAATTTACCCAGGGGTGTCAGTCTTATAAAAACAGTTTATATTTGACTTCTTTTGGTTCGATGCCTTACATGTCCGATTGAGAAGGTAGAAAACAATATGAATTTCACGGAATAATGAATAGTTTGCATCAATGGATTGAAGAATACGGTAATCAATGACAATAACTAGTAGGTTTAAGCTTGCACTCACGCTAATTTAATTTTTTAGCATTTTATCCATTTTTTCAGTTCCCGATTATTCCTGAAATGCACATTTACTGCGCATGCCCAACGAGTGGCGCATAAAATGCGCGAATCCTACCACGTGTAGCGAATTAGCCGTTTTCTCGATTTTTGAAAAAACACCGCAACGAGATAATATAACCTATTCTACAGTTATCGTTAGTTTTACTTAGTTAAGGAGTTTTGATCCTGGATAAAATAACTGTTAATGTTTCTGACTCTATATCGCATTCTTTAATTGAACCACAATCTGAGATGTCCGAGATACTCGAATCCTTGGAGCATTTGTCTGTGAAACACACTGACGATAGTTCAATTAATGGATCAAATCGCCGGGAAGACGATGCAGGAAGTGTGCAAGACAAATTCGATTTCGCGCTTGCTGCGGAAGAGGCAGTATCTTTGGATAAGAACTACATTCTTGGGATTTGTGCCACGAGGTATATATGCGCATTTAGTGGTTATAAAGTACAGCGAATTGTATTTCTCGATGCTAGTAATTTGTCCCCAACATTCCAGCGGTACAGAATTCAAGATAGGCACTGCACTTTCCGATTACACCTGCAATGTTTATGCAGTCGGTGAAACATTAAGTAAGATTGCGACACTCGATGACAATAAAGCCTCAATAATTGGAATCAGGTTTAGTCCCATGCATCAAAATTTGTTGTATTGCGCCTCCAGCAATGGATCTATTATGCTGTATGATTTACGTTCCAAAGGAAGGATGGTAACACAATTCAAAGGTGACATCAAGGATTCTTTAATCCAAACTTAGTTGGGCCCACAAGTAACCCATAGGTGGATTCTGATTTTTCGAATTTCTTTGATCATTGTAGCTGATGAACGAGATGATAATGGAAAGATAAAGAGTCTTGCAAGTTTTGACATATGCCAAGATGAACGAGTCATGGCCGGGGGTACAGACTTAATTGAGGGTGACGTGTTCATATTGTTCTGGGACACTAGATATCCCACAAGCAAAACACATGGAAGAAAATCTTTGCTTGGTGGATATTGGCAGTCTCATACAGATGATATAACCACCCTTGCATTTCATCCTAGCAGAAGAGATTTACTAGCCTCCGGTAGTACTGACGGTCTTATCAACATTTTTGACTTAACGCAACCCAATGAAGACATGGCACTCACACATTCCCTTAATACTGAATCATCGGTGGTGAGTTTTTCCTTATGGCTGTAGTGATCACTTCCGGTAGTGCTGTAATACTTTATGTATCCAATCAGCTGCTTTAATATTGAAGTATAATAATATCGAAATAGTGAATTTCGCACATCGAAATAACCGTTTGTCTGATTCAAGTATTTATGCTTATTGAAAACTTGGTACATTTTAGCAAAGGGAATCTTCTATGATAGAGAACTGGAGATGTTGAATTTTACTTGACAAAATCTGTTTCTTTTTCCACAAATTTAAACCAAAGGACAGACTAGGGTGGCTGGGTGAAGAAAAACTGTGGTGTGGAACGCACACGAATGCCCTTCAACTTTGGGACTGCGAAGGTGCTGCTCCTTATGCAAAATTCGATCGAGAAGAATTAGCAACTTTTCAGGTAGGTTTCATTTGTTGTTGTAGACTTCATTGAGAAATTCTTGCATCTAGTTAAGCAACAAATTTACCGCATTATACTTATACATTAACATAAATCTTCCATCATATATATTTTTGAAACATTGGGAATTTGAAATCATGTCGATGATATTGTATGATACTGACAAAATCTTATCCCAAAACAATGTTTTTATTAAAACTGAACTCAGAGTGAAGATCCGGAAAATTGTTACATTGTAAGAATGCACACAGAGTCTCTGACAGACAATAATTTTCTGCTAGCTGGTTGCAGTTATAGTAAACGGTAAGAATTAAAAAAATGTCCAGTAACATAGACACAGACAGTACTACAGTTCGTAGTCTATTCAGTTTTCAATTTTACATTCAGAGAGAGCCTAAGATGTCTTACTGTGAAAGAGGATAAATTGAAAGCGTGCTGTATGATGTCAGAGAATAAACAAGTTGTTCGAGACAGCTGGTTTGATGAAAAGGTAACACGATTATGTAAATCATATTTCAATACATTTTAGTATCCATTTACAGTGCTTGAAAATAAATATCATAAGTGAATCAATACTCTTTTCTCTTCGATAGAACAATTACTTGGTGACTGGTGGTGAAAGTGGTATTGTTAGCATCTGGAAACAAGAGGAATCTGCATCGTCTCGATCAAATTCCAATAATAGATTGCACCCCAAAATAAACAAATTTAAAGGACGAGACAAGCCTCACAAGGCAAAACCATATTGAAGTAATATATCTCGTAATCCTTGATACAAATTAACGTGTGCTTACTGGCACATCAGAAGTGAATCAATCTGAGCATATAAGTTTTATTGAATTTTGTATCGAATATTAAATGAATAAATATTATATAATTTTCCATACAACTATTATTGTCTTTCAACGCAGTAACTGCATCCTGCAGTTCTAGAGACAGAACAGTCTCATATCATGGAGGAATCAAAAGAAATAAGTTTTGATTAACTGATAAATCGTTTTTATATTATGCTTATTATTATTTATTATCCTCACGTTCTCCTTTATTACAATAACAATTGTATGTACATTTACAATAAATAGGTATGATTTCCTTAGTTGGCTGTTTATTCGATGATGAATGATTCGATAACGTAGCATAGTAAGTTAATTAGTAACTACAGTAAGAAATGCAAATGAGTTGAGGCGTATGAGACGACAGGATGGGGAAGTTGACCAACCAATTTCATTCAGCGAATGGCTTGGCTTCACGAGTTATTGGTAGCATAGGCTCGATTCTAGTCTTACGAGTCGGAGTATCGCAGTAAACAGTAAACAGGTAAAACTCAGTACTCCAAATAGCAGTCAAAATGGTTACATGTACCCGCTTTGTATTACTGAAAGCTCAAGTTTGGAAACGGAGTTTCCTTGCTATGCAACACATGCGGTCTTTAATAATGTTACTTGCTTGATCTGTAATCATTTTGGTATTCAGCACTTCTTCCTAAGTTACATAATACGTGTAGTCTCCGGTATCTTCAATACTGAATTACCTTACTAGCCACTATTATTTTATTTATTTATACATAATTCAACAAGGATAAAGTTTTAAAAACGGTTTTGTAATAACAGGTATATACCTAATTAATATATGTAGATTCGGTACAAAAAACAAATATCTGCGTGTCGCGAGTAAACATTAACATCTCGCGCAAACAGTTGTCTGTTGAAATTTAGTAGTAGTAGACGTCGTCGTAGTACTATTAGTAATAGTTTAAAAGTGGTAATAGCATAGTAGTGGAGTAGTAGCAATAGTCATAACAGTAGTAGCATTATTATTACAATGAATCATTTTTTCGAATAAAATCGTGCTGGTAATCTTACGTCTAACAGTTTCTACAAAATCATCTGGTTGAATGGCTTGAATCAAAGTACGATGTTATAAAATAGACAAATACTATGTATAAGTATGTGTATATGTAAATACGATAATAAAATATAATTATTAATATAGTGGCGCTGATTAATACAGCTGGTATCACAATAATAATAGTAAACATGTAGTTGAATGCAGATTTAGAGCGGATTATTAGGGCGTAAAAATACGGAAATACTTTTGCCTGGTTTGCATAACGCAAAAACTTGGCAATTCAAGAAGCTAATTTCCAACTTTTTTATAATATCAAGAGAAAAATTTCGATCAGCGACGCGAGTTCTATTTTTCTAACTTGAGCGCTAAATAAACCAGTCGTTACTATCTACAAAGAAATAGGGTGCAGTGTGTAAATATTAGTAGCAAGAAGTCATTAAAAAAACAAACAAAGTGTGTGAAGCAAGTAGATCAGTAGACATGGAATAAAAAATTCTTATCCCTTCAGTAATTAATCGACTTCGTCGAATCGCGATGAAGATTAATAGCCTGAAACATGATGCTGTAAGTGCCATTTTAAGCCAGATATTATAAAGAATAAACACTCTTCATTGAGTTCAGGATTGACAAAAAAAATATAGGCACCCGGGCTGATGATTGTTACATTATAAATTCGTGTTACAGTTACATGAAACTATAACATTAAAAGATTCTTATCGACATAAAATAAATACTTGAAATAATTAAACAGCTTGGAAAGTAATCAATTTGTTAAATTTAAGTACAGTATTGATCTCTGTTGAATGTTCAGTACTTTTTAAATATTGATGCCGTGCTGAGTCAAGGTAATTGGACACTTGTATATAATTAACGAGTTTAAAAAAAGGATAACAAGTACATTGACGGGTACATCACAATATTGACACTTTGATTAGGACTTTATAATTTTCCAATAACAGTGAATTCTCTTTATAAAGCATGAGAAAAATAATCTGACCCTCGGCTGTAATAGGCTTCGATTTACTATTCATAAAGTATAAGCTCTCGCAACAGTCAATGATCATTTTTTAAATCTTAAATAGTCGGGAACGTGTATAGAGAGCAATTCTAGGTTTGGTCAACATAATATCAGTCAGTCACTGTTTTCCAAAGTAGTATGCAAATAGAAACTGTTTAAATGAAGATAATTTGTACGCAAGTTAGATGAAAACGATGTATTTTATTTGTCAAGTTCTGGGTGTGAGCCCACTTACACTACTTCATTTATGCCCAAAGATTTCTTTTGCTATTGTCCGGAGAAAATTTTTATTATTAAAGAATTATAAACTGCTGAATGAATGAGAATACTGAGAGTCCAAAAATATATTCCAAGCTGTTCACGAACAAAAAATTGGTTCGCAAACCGCTAAAACATAGTGCCACTTTCTCATATGCTACAAAGAGGACGAAAACGAAAATATGTGTAAAAGTTTGGCTGCTATTGAACAGTGTCAGCGGGTGAAAGGACTGCTCAAATACCAGAGAGTCTTCAATTTTTTACAGATAACTCGAAAGTTGAGTGAAAACAAAATTAAAAAAGAAAACTAAAAAATGTTTGAGAGGTAGTTTCATCTCCGAAGATTGCTTAATAGCGGATTATTTTTCAACACATATTCTTAGTTCTATCGGCAAAATATCAAAAAGTAGGTCCCATATTTCAGGATTATAGTAAAAGCGTTCATTTTGCAGCTTGATGGCAATTAACGACGTTACACCACGGCAAATAAAATAAATATTCGAGCCACCTCGAAGCATACATCTTTTTGACGAAAGTAATTTTAACTATGAATGCCGTCAAATAATTGTAGTTAATACATTGTTAATTCTACGATTATTCTTGAATAAACTGACACGTTTTTTTTTCACGTGACGCTCGATTGCAAAAGAAATGTTGAATTTCGCCATCAAACTCTCACCATCTTCGATTACTGTGGCAAATTATTGAATTTCCATACGAAAGTACTAGGTGAGTTGGAAAACGAAATCACCATATTTTAACTTCTGGCATCAATGATCTCGAGACAAATTAACAAGTATCATTATTGAAAAATACAGACTGTTAAGCCAGATACTTTAAAAAGAATTGAACCAGGAATTTGTTTGTTGGTTTCATGAATTCTCACTCCATAAAAAATATTTATTGCACTTTGGTTGCTTTATAAATCAGTGTAAATCAATTGTGAATGCAAACTCTGCGATAGATCTTTCGGCTTAGATATTCTTTATTAACTAAAATGGCTAAGCACCTATTTCGGTATGCATATAAATTCAGGGTGTTGAGCAAGTTTGAAAACATGCGAATCTTGAAAGTCTCTGAGACTTAGATTTTACAAGAAAAAATCAGAATATTTTATGAAACTGTCTGGACTTGTCGAATTTTGGAAAAAAATCTAATTTACTTGTGCGTTAATAATCTAGGAAATTGCTTGATTTCTAGAATTTTCCTATTTTTTTCTCCATTTAACCTACTATTCGTTTTGTCAAATCGGTAAATTAGATACTTCATTCATTGTGTTGTTTTATTTTTGTTAGTGTCTATGTTAGACTTCGAACAACAACAAATTCTCAGGCTTTTTTATATTTATGCCTAATTGTTTCACTAATTACAAATATAATTTATATTACTCTACACTATTTAAATTCGCGGAATCTTTTTCACGTAAAATTGGTCTTGTTTTTAGTGACTCTTTACCACCCATGCATTGTTACTTTTCCTTCTTAGTACCAGATCAGAGTTCAAAGATATGAAGGATGTTTTACGGTAAGAACGTATAATACAACGTGCGTGAATTTTAACTGGTTGAAAGAAGAGAAAAGTTTATTTTACCTGGGCAATGACTATAAAACAGGATTCTTTAACGTGAATGAGGCAAGATTATGATCTATTAAGCCTGAAATTCTGAGGGAATTTAAAATTTCCCAATCACTGAACACCCTGATATTGCATAGCCATTGTCATGATATTAAATGTCATAGTTCTAAACTCAACTACATCGCTACGAGCTAACAATTATTAGTTATATTAACACTCCGTATAAACCTGCATGACCAAAATCATCCAACATTGAAATACACTGTACACTTGCAGTATTCTACACATTGCGCCTGATACAATCATACCTTTACAGTCTATTGTCACCACGATTGATTGAGAAGAGATAGTTGCTAATATTACTTAAGTTTCTTTTACTTATCCTATCAATAATAATTATCTGATGCAGTGTGATGCCGATCGATCAACAGTCAGTAGCTACAGTCAACATTTCCGTTAACAGCCACTTGATAATATTTAAATCAGGTTGATCGACTGTTTCACATATATTCCAGAAAGATGGTGCCAAAACGTTTCAACGAGTCTCGATTATCTGGAGCAAAATAAATATCGATAAATATGTGGCTCTTCGAAAATTTTCCAAGATTTCGTCACAATATTTACAAATTGGATCCGCTTATTCATTCATCCATCTGTCTGGAATGAATTGATCGAACAACACTTTTATATCACTAACGAAGAATATTCTCTTCGGCAAATAAGCCTGAGAACAGTAACAGGACATAAGTTACCACAAACCGTTTCATCGAACCTTAGTTTCAAATTTGTTTATACAGTAATTTTTTTCTTTTTTTTTTTTATAACGAGTAGCGAAGGAATGATTCCATTTTCATAACAATAATACTCATCATCGAAAAGTTAGTAAACGAGTGAGAATAATGAAAGAGAAATGAAAGAATGTATGTTTCATTAGTTAGCAAAAAGGGAATGTTTGTTAATGATGGAAGTAGTCATTTACAAAATAAATGCGTAACGTTTGTACGTTGTGTACGCTAATACTTTTTTAAGTTATACATATAGGATATAAAATGCAGCAAGAAAATATATCGAAAAAAGATCCAATTTCACGTTCATTTTTAGTAGACATAACTTTAATAGCTAGAAATTGGCATGCTGCGATCAATTGGCACTCGCGTGATAGTTCTCGGTTTCTGAGTCGTATAAAGAAACAAACGCGGACCAATGCGAGGCATAACAAATCTGCCTCTAGAAGTCTTATAATCTATTAAAATATTTAAACGTTACGGTATAAGAATACCTACCATAAGAATATATATAATATGTATATATATATATATATATATATATATATGTATATAAGTATTTATGTATATAATCGTAATATGTTTAATGTTCATCTAATACTAGCAAACGACAACAGGTATTTGCTTAAAAGATTCGTCTAAAACCTTGTCTAGAACCGTCAGTCGACATAATAATAAGTATATAACGAACGAAGAGTCAACAAGATTGGCCGATAATTAAAAATTTTTCGACCCATAATACTTTTTTTCTGGAAGAATACAACGATCTGTGGCCGTTCCGTTAGAAAATAGCCACCGTTATTCATTACTTCAAATATCGTTGTCAATATTAAATATTCGATCTATAGTACAGAACATTGTTTTGCCTCCGATGTGTCATCTCACCTAAGTAGGATATTGAGAGCTAAAATTCATTTCAAGTCTGTTGCAATGTATCTGAGAACGATACATTTACGATCTATATTCCCGTCGTCCCTGCTGGCGCTAATAAAATTCTTTCATTTTATCATCTTTCGTTAACCAACAACCTCTATTAATAACCCGACAGTTTGTGCAATGGATTCTTGGATTAAAAATCCAGAACGGTTTTATAACTTTATTAGTGGGACACCCGTCATACCTGGATTCACCTGGAGAACAATTGGGAAAGGTACGAGGAAAGGGTGTCTCAACTAAAGAGTCAAAATGATTTGACTCTACTTCTTGAGGGTTGTGACTGCCTCTGTTGGCTTCGCGAAGGAGTTGGTGTGCTCGCCGGAATCGTAGGAATGATAGCAGGAGGCGAGGCTGGCGCACGTGGTGGCCGATGATGTTTGCGCCCAAATCTAAAGAGCCGTCAGAAAAATATAACTTCTTCTTCTAGGGGTTGTTCCGTCCTTTGCTGTTGATGTTGTTGCTGTTGTGATTGTTGCGACTGCTGCTGTTGGTTGTGGTGGTGATGATGCGGCTGTTCAGGAGGCGAACGTGTTGCTCGTAATCGAGTCTGCGTGTTGGTGTTAATATTGCTAAAACTATTGCTGCTACTAAGGTCAGGTGATGAAAACGATGAGCTTGTCACGATTGCCGGACTGCTACCAGCTCTTGAGTGACGATCAGGGCTGTTATTGGCAATGATGCTCGAGCTTCTGTCATCAATATTTGTACACATTAAAGCATGAACTGTTAGAAAAGGGCTAACTTTTGTAAAGACAGATTCAAGTTTTGAGCGAGAATTACCTAGAATTATTATTGTTGCTGCCACTGGCCAGCTTCAAAGGCAGCTGTTGCTTGACTGGAGGAAGGCTGCTCTGAACTTTCTGTTGGTTAGTAGCACTGATCAAATTCAATGGTATACGTTTGTTGTCCTGACTTTTCCGCGATGGCAATGTGTCAGTACTTTGGCTTCCATGTGCAGGTGCAGCTCCGGTTGCAGCCGGTGTTACCAGAGAAACACCTTGTCTCTCTAACGCTTCGAGTCGGCGATACAGCTGATCGCGTTGTTGCGTGACATCACGCTGTTCGGCTGTAAGTTGATCCCGTAGCCTTGAAAGTTGGGCCCGCTGTTCATCCAGTTCCGTACGCTCTTGTTGAGTTGACGCACGCCACGCCGCCTTTTCACGGCTAAGTTGATCCTGCAGATTGCGTAGCTCTTCCAGTTGCCGATTCGGATTTGGTCGGTTATTGGTCGACTTTCCACTTCCGTCTTTCCAAGCTGCTAGCTGTGCTTGGAGACTGTTGATCGTCGTCATTTGAATCGCGACTATACAAAAGAGCCTATAAACGTAGTGTGACAACTGAACGGCAGCTAATTGTTGATCTCGATTTCCATCGGTCTCAGTGTCTGCTTCTTCATCCTCCTTTCCTTCACCCAATTCACTTAATAAATTACCAATCTTCATGGGCGGAATGACAGAGTTCAAAGTTGTGTTGTCGCGCCACGGGGAACGCTCCTGAAATAATAAAATCCCGTTTACCTGAAGAATTTCAAAGTGTCAATTCGACAAGTTTTTCGATTCGATTGTAAAAAAAAGTATTTCATGATGATATCGAAGAACTTTCATGCCATGTGGTAAATAGACCAATATATTTTAATTACCTTATTGTGATCAAACCCAGCAAACGTTTCCGCACGTCTAGGTACACACAGTGCTGGCGGCACATAGGCTTCACTATGCCGTTCACCAGCGGAGCTTAAACTACGTGAAAGTGTTGCACTTCCTGTACTAAATGACAATGAACTGGCAAGTCGCATCGCCTTCTGAACAGCAACAACAGCCTGTAACGTGATTTTTTATTTAGTCATCTTTACAGCTTTCATTATGGAAAAAAATGAACAAATTGATTTAAGCAAAAACATCGTCTTACCTCGCTCCAGACTAAACCTATGTCAGCGTGCACAAGTCGTTTGTAATCTGGCACTAATTTACTGCAGTCGGGCAACTCTCTGTCTTCTCGACTCTCTCGTTCGTTGTCACTTTCATTTGTGTTCCACACACCGGTAGCAGATCGAAGTCTCAATTGCAATCCCATCTTTTCTTCGAGTAACGCGGCTTGTTCTACATCTTTTTTTCGCAGTTCATCTACAAGTGGATATAATCAGATTTATGACTGTCTTATTCTCCAACTCAAAGTTATCAAAAAATAACATTTAATTGCGTATCAAATTCTGTCCACAAATATAGATGAAGACTTCTACTACTGTCAGGCGAATTGAATTCTCTTGCTCTATATTTCACTGGTAATATTGTTCTGGTTGAGACAATTATGGGTACGATTTGATGAGTATACATACCGACAATGTCGCGTATATGTGACTGTTTCGCGTCGACAATACGCTGTCTTTCTTCGGCAGATATTGTTGATACAGATGAGGAACGGTTATCCCTATGTTCGTTTTCTCCGTTGTTACCCAGTTCGTCATTTTCGTTCTCTAAATCCTGCGGACATGTTTCAACTGCAGCTCTTATTGCCTGTATCCAGAGCTGTTTGTCCTTGGGTTTTTGCACTTTCAGTTCAAACATTTCCGGATCCGAGGGGTTACTGCTTATCAAATAAATGCCTGAAAGATGAATTACGGTAAACTATATGATTACTAATTTGCGTACCGCGACTGCTTGAATAGGCGAATGATCCCGTAAAGAAAACATTCTTGTACAACCAATAATATATTTGGATTCAAAGATACCTCTGGATTCTTGTCCAGCTTTCTCTCTCACAAGTAGCTTCTGAAGTGAGACAACACCAGCCTTGTTATCTGGTGCAAAGAATGCATATTTCTGATCTCTTGTTTCAGCAAGAAAGAATAATACATCCGATAGAACGACAACAACCACAGGTGCCATTTTGCTACGACCTTGCATCAAGAATGCTGTACCCTCAAATTTGAGGGTACGATTGCTTCCTAGCACATCCGACTTTTTGAACTTCATACCCCGATGCGTGGCGAAAGACTTAGCCTCGATTCTATCAAATGTAAAAAATAATCTCTATATCAACACGTAGGTAAATGGGTAAGTTAAACAATTGTTTTTCAAATCTAGCCCAAAACTATACACAAAAAGAACACGAGAATTCTGTTCCATATTTTTGATCAAGTGCCTTCTTTAGAAATTTTGAAATATTGTAAAAAATTGGATTTTGCAAATTGCAGTTGAATTCAATAAATTTTTTTCTGAGGCTTTTAGACTCTGAAGGTACACTATCTGTACTAGAACATTACCGCAGAATCACATTATTTGAAATTAAACTTGTAAAGAAAAATATCGATTGAATTGGCCTTGATGAATTCTGGAAAGGTTCAGAGATTTGTTTTTCATGTCCAATAAACTTTATTTATTCATCAAACCGTCAATTAGTTAACACCATACCTGTGATAGATTTCTAGCTTTCGATCAGCTCGCTCCTTGTCGGCAACTTGGGCATCGACATCCCCTAAAATTTGCTTAACAAGAAGCAACGCTTGGCGTAGATCCTCGACTTCATGGGATGCAACCCCTGTCTTGATCAGAGGTTCAACGAGTAGCGGGTATTTTGTCAATCGTTGGGTGACGAAGAGAATGCACTCTGGAATGCCTTTCTTCTTCAAGAGAGGATTTGCCTGTCGATAATCCGTTCTGAATTTACTACCATTATTTCGAAGTAAACAAAACTTTGTTTGGAAAGATCTACATGGCCTAGATATTTAAATTTCTAAAGTTAGTAAAAAGTCAACTAATGAAATGAAGAAAAAGAGATTAGGTGATTTCTTTTCGTTTTAAAATCGACAAAAACCGTCAAAGTTAAACTATAGATTAAATGTTTTCAATTTTGCTCACCTGGCAATGCCGTACAAAGCGAACGAATCTGGGCTCGCTGCGATAATAGTATTTGTAGGCATTCACTGCTTCACGGTGACGACTACAAAAATCACCATACGCACTTTTCATTGATGTAGCATTACCCCCTGAAAACTGTTCGATCAAAATGTCCGCTATAGTTGGCACAACAGAGTTGGACTGTTGGCGTCTCCTCAGCTTTAACAGAAACTTTAGATGAATATCTGTAAGATCTCGTAGCCGAGGAAACATTCGTTCGAGATCTGTAGGTGGTAGGCCAAAATGACGCCTAAGGCCATCAGCGAATATTCGCTCCATAGCCAGTAAAACAAGGCAGTGATGTTTCTCTGTCAAGACAAACTCGTATATGTGCTCCTGTCGCTTAACTTCGCGCTCGCAGCTATTTACAAGACCCCTGGCTACATTGCGCCCCACGGCTGCAGTCCATGAATCGGGTTCCTCTTTTCCCAAGCCCAACTCAGGGTCCAGCCCCTCTAAATCACCGACGTTAAACTGATGACTCTCTTCGCCAAATTCGTGTTCTTCCCAGTTACTGGAAATCGAATGAGTCAAATTATTCATGACATGCTTTAAGGTCGTAAGAACAGCGAAGAAGGTGATGAGTACGATTTTTTTGTTAAGTACTTTCCTGTAAATCAATTTCTCATGAAGATTTGAGCGATGAAATATGGCATATATTCATTCGATTTAGTACTTTGAAAAATATTTTTAAGAAAGTTTGAATACATTACATAAAATCGTGGAGATGACCCCTTTCAAACATACTGCAATATATGAATAGCGACGTTATATAAAATCGGATGACAAACAAATATGAGAGCATATGACACAGAAAGGACTAGATCAGAATGAAGCAATAATCTAATACTAGCATTCGATAAGCAGAAAATTCAAGTACTCGTAGCGACTTGTCATGCTGCGGAGTGTGTGGAAAAAGAATATGGTAAAACTTGACTGATGTATCGTTTATCGTTAGACGCCCGCACCCTGAGAGCTTCCTCAATATGTTTTCAAAGATGAAACATGACTGTTGCTTCAAATCTCAACTATGTTTTTGGGAGAAATCACAGACTCAGATATGGCGCAACATGTCATACCAGGTTTTTTGAAGTTTTTTTTTACAACTTAACTTACCTTGGCGCTTCACGATGGTGTCCAGTGCTATCCCCGTCTCTTTCCTCATTGATCGTTTGACTGCAATAAAAAGAGTTAGAGTTCTTTTTGTTAAAAAAAGAAAAAAAAATTAACTCAACTTCGTGTACCAATTCCTTACTTGTCTACAGCGTAGCCGAACAATGATTGGCATGAACCTTTGCAAACCATGGAGACACAGTTGGGTATCTAGTCCTAATTATAAACACCTCAACAGCGTATTTAATTCCGAAGGATTTAACAAAAATATTGAACCAAAGCAAAACGCAGACATCTAATAAACGGTATTAATACACTACACCATAGCAAATACGATCTATAAATATTATCCCATGTTGCAATTCTATAATTCTTAGTTTTTTTTCATGTTCTAAATGAAACTTAACATTGAATTCGAAAGTTATTCGGCACTGCATAAATTCCTACACCATAATGTGGTTACAGCATTATCTAAGATGGTGTCAAACATTGCAGGTCCAATACTTAAAAATAACAGAGAACACAGTTGACATGATCGGAGCTGGTAGCATCTTGTGGACGTTTTTTTTGTATTGACAAATACTGAAAAGAGACCAAGAGAGAGAGAAAGAACAGACGTGCGTTGCGGATAACCAAACTGATTCGATATGTTCAATTCGTTGCTGCAGTTTTTCAATAATGCTGCTACTGACTACAGTAGATAGGTATATACATAAGATAGATGTGGACAAAGAAGTGATTAAAAACGATGAGCAAATGGAAATGATGGGAGAAGCAAGCGGTTTTAGAAGCAGAAGGCGTTGAGATTCAGTTTTTCAACACTTTGCGATTGGAGTAGGAACAAAAAGTATTCAAACTTTTTCAATATGCAACAGAGATTTACATATACTTTTCCGTTTCCTTGGATGTTTGGAATGTAAAATATTCATGATACATCCTTTGGAATGTTGTTTAACTCGCACATATTGGCAACACTTGAGCATTAAATGGGCACCATGATGAAAGATTTTTCGCTTGATCTTACCAACTAAAATAACAATCATGCATAGTGCAAAATCAACAAATCCTTAGATGGGTGAACGTCATCAGGATGATCATTGTCCACAGTGTTGTGAATACGGTACAACAGCAACAAAGACAACCAACGAATAAACAAACGGACGGATGACGGGACGAAGAAACGTGGCGGCGAGTTTGGCAGGTACAGGTGTAGGATTAGGATAGATGTCAGATATCCGAGACTTACTTGACTCCTAGCTTGGTGGCGACTCGCCGCCAAGGACTGTATCCCGTTGCGGTTTTCTTGTTGCTAATCTCCCTTTTATCGTCGATCAATCAGTACCATTAAATTCCAATTGGTTTGTTGCAGTTGCACGGGAAGGAATGCACGGGGGAAGGAAAAAGCACACACTGCATTAGCGCCATTTAAATTCACGCTATCACTCCTCCTCCCTCCCATTTCTTTACCATTTGCATTTAACACCAATATATCTCTAATCTGTTTCTTCTCCGTCTTTTCTCTTTTCCGTAGCTTTCTTGGATGAATAAATATATTAATACCATCAAATCTAACAGCTTGTTCCGATCTTTGTAAGAATAATTGTGCCGCAGTATAATTATGGGACGAACTGGATGAAAACTAATTTGATGGGTAAAACTAGATCCACTAGCAGGTGTTCTTTACTACTAAATCACATGTAGTGTAATGCGTTGATGTGAGTCTAATGTGAAGAATGCAAAGTAAAAATGTTGTAGCTACCATTTTTGTGAAATTTAATTTTCTTAGCTTCCCCTCTGCAACCTGTTGCCAAAAACAATGGGAATACAATGTTTTGGCTCATGAATAGTTATTTTATTATGGCTGTTACAACGTTTTTGTTCTACACTTTTCAATCGCCATGTTATAATTCCGACACGCTCCACAAATAGTTTCCGCTGCGATTTAATTAACAAACACTGAGATATAGACATATATTTAGAACGACCATGAAATCCTCAATCCTGGACCCAGGCATGCCAGATATACTTGCCTTTACCGCAATTGATTAGATCCAAGCGTATTGTAAAGCAAGAACGACTTTTTCAGCATTCCTAAATTGTAAGCGTCATTGCCAACTAAGAGCTACCATTGCTTGGACAATGGACGCAGGTAGTGCGAAATATACAGAAGCTGCAAATAAATTTGCTTTAAATCGGATGTGTAAACTGAGACTCGGTGTGCCAGTTTTAACGCTCAACTTTTATAGTGTTATGGTTAAGATTTTCACAGATTGATAAAAATCCATTGTTTCGCGATGCTTGGCATATATTCACATGCTCCTTCCACAATATGTGTATAAAGGTGAACAAGCGTTGGCCGAGCAAATATATATTTTTTTACGCTTATTTGAAAAAAAAAAAAGTAACAAAACCTCGAACGCAAATTGGAATTGCGTGTTACTCTGTTCGTGAACGTGATAGCTCAGAATTCATGCCCGCGGAATACTTAAAGCCTGGGATTGTAATGACGTGCGGCCTAATCTGAAGCTGTAAAACCAGAACCAATGCAGCAACTAACGGCGAACCATGGAAAAAATTATTGATTAGTAATTTCACATACCTCCCGCTGTTCGTCGACAAAGGAGGAGGTAATGAAGACGTCGACCCTCTCTTAGCATTGTTGGTCGCTGCTGGAGTGCCAGACACGGACTTGGATCCCGATTTTGATGAATGTTGCTTCTGTTTGACACACTCCAACGTCAGCTGATCCTTGCATCCTTGACTTTGATGAACAGTAGCTCCGCAATCTACAATTTTCCCAGTTCAGAATTCAGAAAAGTATGGAAAATTTTATAGTGAACTTAACTTTTAAAATCATGTATAACAAGCTTCACTTCATAGATAACACTGGAGAGTGATGATTAACAATGAAACTTGTTTAAATCAACTAATGGTTAAACAATTTGATGAAAAAACTGACTTTCACAGTGTAGAGCTGGCTTGTTGGCCACCAGCTGCTTGGTGCAAAAATCACACGTTGCTCCGCTTTGATGACTGGCTGCAGCTACCGACACCCACTGGTGCTGTTGACTTTGGTTTGCTTTTTTGCCGCTTTTATCCTTCAACAAGATGATTGATAAATATAGCGGAAATTTTTACGATGGCAGTTGTTCTGATTGCATGGCCAATGGTTAAAATGGAAAAAAACTTACTTTCTTCTTACGAAAGAATAGAGAGCCCCGCTTTCGACGTGTCTTCTCAGAATGATTATCGTCATCCACAACTCCGCTATAATAGCAAAGTAATGTAACCTTTAGTCATAGTTTTGTTTGGAGCAAAGAAAACATAATTCTGCTATTTTCCAGGATTCGTGTGCATGTGCCATCTCAACTGCTTCCAAGGTGCAAGTAATATAAAAGAGTGAGTTTTTACTCCTATGTTTATGGATTGGGGAATAATTAAATGATATTCTTTACACGGGAATAGCTGCCTACTATGGGAACAGATTTACAATGCCAGCAAATAATAATTGAACTGCAAAATGCCTAACCCGAATAAAATACTTACTCGGTAAGTAGTTCGTCAAAGGAGGCTTGTGCATTGGGTGTACCTTCTCTGGCCAAATCTCCGTGAAACCCGTGGCTTCGTTGTGGAATAAGATCCTCCGTTTCTGTCTCGCTTCCGCTGCCTCTGTCGTGACGTCCCGGGCCATGTAGAATACTATATGCGCGGTTTAACTTTCAAGCACGTAACACAAATGGCAAGACTAAAGAGCTTGGAGCTAAAGTCCACCTCAAATTTTGAGAATTATAGTAACAAATTGTTCTATAATTTCTGCTTTATTGCGGAGACTTTAGCTAAAACTCTGCCAAATGGTGATTCAATGAAACTATGGCAAAGATCTAGCAAAGAGGTTTATTAAAAATGTGTAGCCATGCATTTTGATATATAAAGTGAAATTGAGAACAAATGTGAGATGCAAAATAAATAAAAAATAGCATTATGAATAAGCAGTCAAGATTTAACTCGTTGAAACCATAATAAAAGTTGAATCATTTTCGTCCTTGCAGCACAGTCCTCGCGCTTGATTTTCAGTAAATAAATTGGGTTAAGATCCAGAATCGAAAGTAATCGAGTAAAGTGTATTATTTAAATTTCAACTGTGTTCGAGTTAGATCAAGAATTTAAATAATTGATGTAGAATTTAAAAAATACATCTACTGTAGAATTTAAAAACATCGTATTCAAGAATATAGCCAAAAACTAAAAGCTAGACTGCAGTCTCCAATGTAAGCCATAGCCGCAGGGGAACCTGATAAATAATTATTCTAATAACGGGAAAAACCACAAGCAAAAGTCAAGTTTAAAAAACTTTAAACATGTGCCCATAATTAGAGGGTTGTGGTTGACTCATTTCCTAGCTATCAATGCCTATACCCTGTTTCAGGAATTACTTACGCGGTAAGTAAAGGAGTAGTTCGAGTCCCAGAATCGGTAAGATGCGTGTGGACAGGGGGTGTAACAATTGAGGGTGTTGAAATGGATTTCTGCAGTGGTAGACGAGAGCCAGTAATTCCGGGCATCAGTCCTCCGCTCTCGCCCAGCCTCTCTCTCTTTGCCACGATCTTCTGAAAGTCACCCTAGAAATATCACTAGATGAGTAGATGTTTCCGTTATTTTTCAAGAGAATTCAGTTTCCACAAGATAGAGAATTTCCGTACTTGAATAACATCGTTCGTAAAAAAATATACCTGAATAAGATCTGCTTCGTTGAGTGAATGAGTACTGGCTTGTGATCTAGACGCTTTGCTTCCAGGTACCGTTCCAGTGGGGTGAGGCTTACTATCTAAATCTAAATCTAGTTCACTCTCCAAGCTACTGAGGCTTATGCTCCGCTGACGCTGAAACGAAAAATCGTTCAAGACGTTTGTTTCATCCTGACAGGCAAAACCAGGTAAATTATATGAATTTGTAATGAGAAGAAAAGATAATAATAACGATGATAGCAATAACAGATCATAATAAATCATAATAAAACAACTAACCATCGTTCGGGCTTGTAGATGAAGGTGATGGTCCTGTCCAGAGTGGCGCGAACCCCGTCTTGAATCCTCAAGATCGGTCCAACTTCGTCGTCTGTCGACTCCTTGACTTCCATGGGGCAAGTGACGATTAGATGAGGGAAAATGGGTGGGCGAACTGTTTGCCGAACCGTCGACTAACAAGTCGGGGTCAGAGCTGGTATCTTGATGCTCATGAGTACGGAGAGGGACGGGATTTAGAGGACAAAGCGAGGGACAAGAAGAACTAAGCCTTTGCGTGTGATGACGATGGAGGCGGGAGCGAGCATTGTGACCGGTAGTGGTCAGCGTCAAATCCCGCATTCGCTGAATGCTTTCGTGTATCTCGTGCAGTTGACGAAGGTTGTCATCTGCGAATCATGATTGTACCAACATGGTCAGCTTTCGTTGGCATTTTTCAACCGTATCGCATTCTGCATACAACTTACCGAGAACAGGATAGTGCTTTGCAAATCCTGGAGAATGGGGAGTCACACTAATTATCGGTACCAGTGGCCCCGTAGAGCGCAGTTGTGCACCGATTCCTCCAGGCTGCTGCTTGAGCTGGTCGAGACCCCTGTCCGACATTACAATGACAGAAGACCCGTCCTTCGTATACTCGGACTCTGAGGCACCTCCGTCAAGCGTCAAACCATCCAACTCGTCGTCTGTTCCTCTGGCTACACGGCTATTGTTGGGATTTGCGGAACTCAGGTAATCCGTTATTACATCCTCGTCGCTGTCCTCTCCGCTGTTCGGACATTCGTCTGGAAAAGATATACAATTGATCCCTCATTTTCAAGTCACAAATTGTTTATCTGGCATCGATAGAAGTTCACTAACAGTTTTAAGAATAGTCAGAATTTTTATTTTGTAACTCTTTCGATCTCGTGATTCAAGTTATTCTTGGTAACGATATTTAGAATTATTCGTTTTAAATCTATAGATGTGTTTTTTTCTTTTCTTACACCTACTACCAGAGTTTATTAATTTTGGGAATTAATGGATCGCTTGATCATAGATCTGAAGATATAATTCTGGTAAATTTTATCAGAATAATCAACCAGGTCTTCGAACTAGTACGATCGGATGAATTTAGTACCTATGAGATATTGCATTGTATCCCAAAGTACATCGTAACAATCAATATAAAGATAGTAACCATAAGAATGAAATCGTCACCTAGCAGCATATATTATAAATATTCAAGTAAGGTCTAAAATTTTTTATATATTCAAATACTCAATTCCATTTACCGGAAAAATACCGTTAAAAGAACATGGATTTTTTTCATATTCCGTCGATGTTATAAAAAAAAAAGGCTGTAGATTCGCCACAGCATCTTCATGATTATGATCGAAGGGATTTCGTCACTTCTTGGGTGAGACAATAGTCGTCATCATCAAGTTACAGACAGGTACATTGATACGTTGTAAATAGGTATGTAAGTAAGGACAATACCTAGTACCCCTACTTTCTGTACTCCACGATATAGGAAAACTGATAACGAGGAGAAACGGAGAACAATAGGAACAAATCCCATCTCTCTCTCTCTCTCTCTCTCCCTCCTCGCCAGAACCCTCCTTGCGACGATTCGTGGTCGAAAGTCAAAGAGACGGCAATCTGAACGCATACTATACATGCCGCATAATAATGGCATGCAGATTGAATAGGAACCAGGTCAAATAATTTTCTGTACAAAGACGAGAGAGAGAGAGAGATACAGAGAAAGAAAGAGAGAGAGAATCAATCAATCGGCCCCAGGCGATAAATCAGGAAAAGTTTCGACGCTACCGTTGCATTTTCTGTGCCCGCACGGAGAGTAATGCCATATACTACTGTATCATCGTTCCTTCTCGCCTGATGTACCAAGACAAAATTTCATTATTTTCCTTTTTCGTTTATTCGTGTATGCACATTGTCGAGCACGTGACCCGCCGTGTGAAGCATTCTAAGATTTCGCTATAAGATTATTATCACCTGGGGATAAAAATGTGATTACAAATAACTGGTGAAATATTGTTTCGTCGGTCACAGTTACGCGAAACTGAAATAATTTCTCGCACATCACCTCCCCAGGGTAATTGGAAAATTAAAAATTTATGAATCGTTCTATTATATGAGATATAAAAGGGTGGAACGGCTTGCCATACACGATCCATGCTGCGGATATATGATTCCGAACTCATTTTTGAACGATAACGCAGATCCGCCGAAGGCTACGAAACGGGAGAGAAAGACTCAAGGGTTCTGACTATTTAAGATAAGGCCAAATATTTCGTACGAAGATCCTTGATTCGTCGTTAACAATTTAGAGGGTCTCAACTACTCTCTTGCCGCCGTAAGTCTCGCGTTGAGAGGAAATATACGTTTAAAGAGCGTTTCCTGGGCTGCATTGCGAAACTTCTCTATTACACATGCAGATACGTTCAGAAAATACTCATATACGCTGTATGCCATATAATTAAACACTACATATTCATGGTATTTATACCTGTCTTCTGAAGCTTCAGGAAACATTGAGTCGCGTTGAAAACCCTCTTCAATTTCCACTGTTTTTTGGCGAACATATTAAATCGAGAATCTCGTTTTCAAACAGAATCGATTTACCAAAATATCCATTAGAATTCCATTCAGCATATTCAACGTTATAGGTAAATATAGACACGATAAATTACGTCATAAAGGCTTTGTCGTAATAATACGAAACGAATATTTGTTGTATTAACGCCAAGGCAAAGATTCGTCACGGAAGTATGGAACTTTCGGTTGGAAACAGCTAGTTTACGCTTAAAAGCGAAAAATCATCGGGCCAAGGAAGAATGAATAATATAATATTTGGATATTTTCAGGTGATCAGCAACCAATGCGACAGAAAATCTGTAATAGACATTTTTAAACTCCACGTCAGTCGTTAAAATTAACGTCTTATCGAACGCGCGCGAGGATACAAAAGCATCAACAGAAAGGGAGGTTTTCTGGCAAGGTCACTACTTCCCGAAAAACAATCAGATTGGTTTAAATTTCTGTAATAATATGTATACTGATGGAAATGATAACTCCGGTCGCGTTCAATATCGGTGCTCACGCGAAGCGAGGGAAATCGTGCACTGTGTGTAAATGCCCCGAGAGACGACAGAAGACGTAAAAAGTCCGATCAGGAATTACGAAGCCCTTCTAACGTTCACGTTAAGAATAATCGGTAAAACATAACAATTACTTATACATAAGCATATATGTGCAAACGAACATTCCTCCTCTCATCCCGACTCGTCGAATTAACACTGATCGCAGAATCGACATTGTTGCGATCTTCCGTCTTTATCTTTCCAGGCATGATTTTTATCTATCTATCGTACTTGAATGAAGATGAAGTTGGTAACGTAGTTGTAACAATCCAGGTTTAGAGAAAAAAAATCGTTGTTTCGCAATTATAGGAATGTCTGACGATACGGTAAATTATAATAAAGAAAAATATATTCATGTTTTGAAAACTCAACTACCTCAATTACTATAAAATTGCAAAACAGTGGTTTTCCCCCCCACGTTTCGTTACGTTAACGTTACTAACTTCAGGGTCTTGCATCTGACTATATATTTGAGAAAGCAAGGAAGGAAGTAAGGAAGAGGGTAAACAAGGGGAAAGAATGAAATATCAGATGAAATCAAATCTGCCGAATTGAGATTTGTCAATTATATACAGTAAGGCGAAGGTACGGACGCACCGGCATTGGTGGATACTGTGAAGAAGGCGGAACAACTCGCTGAGGGTAATGCCGGGTACGTGGATTCTTCACCTCACCATCATCGCTTTTTTCCTCGACACGTTTCCCGGCAATCGGCTACGAGAGGGTGGAAAACGCGGCAAGTTATTTCCGAGTTAAACGAGACGACCGAGGACGACCAGCCCGATCCACCGCCAGCCAACCTCCACCGACCCAATACCGAATGACTGACTGACTGTTGCTTTTCCCGTAACTCGCCAGCGGGAATTGATCCGCGAGCTCGAGCAGCCCCCGCGAGCCCCGTACGAACGACCCCACCTTTTATCTACCTCCCCTCAACAACCCCTCCGAGCAGCATCTGCGTATGTATAATATCGTCGTGATACGCGCCGCGATACGCATGCCGGCATTCCGCTCGTGTATGTACACGGAATACGTACCACCTGATACCTGCAATCTCGACATTCATCGTACTGAAGTTAGTCGCGTTATCGTCGTGACGATTCGTGCTGAGGAAAAACCGTTATTTCGGGATTTTGGAATTTTCTGAGATTCGGTAAACCGTATATCAACAAAACAAAACACACTCACATTTCGAAATCTTAGTTCTTTCGAAATCATTGTAAAAAGAAAATAGTGTTTTTTTCTCCCAATGTTTGGTCACGGTAACATTGCTAACTTCACCTCGTCAATATTCGACAATCAAGTCCGAAATTTTTCATGAGGATGAAGTTAGCAACGTTACTGTAACGATGCATCTTTAGGAATAAACGAAATGTATTTTAATTTTGAAAAGCCATATACTTGAAAGTTGTTTTTAATTGTCCAATAATGATGATTTTTTAGCCTCAGGTTTCGTGATGTTAACGTTACTAAATTCAGCCTGATAATTTTTCTTCGTCTACAATATTACTCGCAGACTTCTGTTTATCAATCTACAGAGAGTTCAGAGGTAGTTCTGTACATCGTCAATTGGCAGGGTAATATACGCAGTTTTACTTGTTATTACAGGGTAAATTCGATCTAGTAGAATTATACCACCACGTATAGTGGATGTATAGGCAAACGGTGTTCATCTCTGTAATTTTTCGCTGATTGGGGTGAAAATACAATCGCAAACGGTGCACAACAGCAACATTACAGATTTTCTCTCTCCGCGTATAATCGTGTATGCTTTTCTTATCTCATATCATCCTTAATTCGCATGCTCATCCGAACGGATAAAGGTGAGTGGGGGATCAGATCTGCACTGTCAGGAAAACGGAGTTGGTGATACAGAATTAGCAGTAAACCGTGTGTATGTAGGTATCCATGTAGTGTATGTATTATATACACACACATATATATATTTGTGTATGTCGTAATCGGATTCTTCTGCAGTTCAGGGCGTCTATTATAAGCGATATTTTTCGAAAGTGATCCATTACCGCAAATTTAACGAAATTGCGCGTATCAGAGTTTTAATACGTTCTGTAAGTTTGTTCATTTGCTGAACGAAATCCAGCCGTATTCTGCGACGAAAAGTCGGGCTGCTTTCCATTTATGGTTTTGTCAATACACAAGATTCGCACTATTCGAGGATACCACGAAAGATGGACAGGAAAGTCGGTGGGTTGAATAATTTTGAACGCGATAAAATATTTGCTTTCAAAAAATTTTCATTATTTCGTATTCTGTGAGGACACTGCACGACGTTCTGTGTGATCATTCAATTGATACACGTGTGAATTTCAACCTTCAAATGCGTAACTTAATTACACCTTGTAAAATCAAAACAGTGTAATGATAAGACTTTTGCGCACAATTATACCTAAGTAGACGTCATACAAGTGAACATCGGCAACGAGAAATTACTTCGAACATTCATTAGAATCTTTGTATTTTAAGATAAAAATGCAAAATGGCGTTTCGGACCATAGAAACTACAGTACACTACAACGAACAATAACATTTACCCATGTAGAATGCATTTTCCGAAGACATCGTGCAGTAGCCACTTGGTTGATACAGAAAACCCGTGTAATGGATCAAACACCAAACGCTACGGTTTCAACAAAAGAGCATTGAGAAAATTGTAATCTTAACCACAGGGTGTTTACCACCAACCAATCTGGGGTATAAGAATCTAATACACGTGACCTGATAGGAAACAACGGAAACAACCAACATTTTCTTCCATTACTATGTAACCACATGATAATATGGTGTCGTCGACTTCAGTGAAGGCCGGGTAGACCAAAACAACGAGATTAAATCTTCTGCGGTGTAACGTGCGGAAGCTAGAGATTGTAATTACTTGGAAAATAGATCATTTTATGCCGGATCCTACATAAAATGGACGATTTTTTCGCAGGATATACCTACATATGTAGAGAGAGATATTAGAGGTAAAATACGAATTTGTCCTCAAAATCGATGCTGCAGCGGTTGCTGCAGCGTTCGCGTAATTTTAGAACGACCGATTTCCATGTGATATAATTCATTCATTAGTGTGAAACTTGTGACAATTAATGTTATTCTTCCAGTGCAAAATGGTGCTAAAACCTTATTTGCTGATTTTCATAGAAATGAAATTTTTTTTTTACCAAAACTAGTGATCGTATAAACTATAACACAAAACGCAGCAGTGCTCATTTTCTGATACCCAGTATTACCTGCATTTTCACGTATATTTATACGCAGACTAGTCTTTGGGTTTGCGAAGTCGAATTAAATCCTGATACAGACTCAATGCGTATGATGTGCAAGATGATTCATTGAAAAAATACTTTCTCTAGTCGTATTTGTATTCAAGGTTGCGGTCAAATGGCCATCAATCTGACTAAGGTAAAGATTGAATACAGAGATGTGTAAACAATCGAAACGGTTTGACTTGTCAATTATTCTGCAGGAATCCATTTACTCAAATTTTTTACTTATTGTAGTTGAAGGAAAAGGTTTACTATGTACTCTCAGAATCTGATTTGGTGCTAACCACATTGCATGAGTGAATAAACAGGTTTTTTTTTTCCAAGAAAAGTGACAAACGAGCTAGTGTAGCTGGCAGATTGACTTTTTCCATATTGTAATCGCTCGATTAATAAATTGCAATAGAATTACAACGAAGACAAAAGAAATTCAAAATAGCTGGTATCATTAGAAACAACTATTCAATAGAAATAACTCACCTGAGGAGAAAGGAGCTAGATTTTCGGGACGTTTATCCATCTCTATGCCCTCCACTCGCGGATTGGGAGGTGTGTAAAGCTTATGATCTGGAACAAATTGTTCCTATAATAGTTTAACAGTTGAAGTATGCATTGATAATCGTCTCCAAAGACAGAACTGAGAAATAATCATTCTAATTGACTAATATTTCTGAATTTCCACCACAGCTTCAAATATTTCAGTATTACAGCTGTGTAGCAAATTTTTCCTCAATGTTCGAGTTAGATTACCGGAGACAAAAAGCTGCTTCAATTAGACGATTGTTTCAACATTTATATCAGCTTTTATAAAAGAATAAAGGCAGATTAATAGATATTATGCATTGCGGCATAATAAAAGGTTTGTACGTTTTGTAAAAGGAAAGTTCTTCGTGTTGTTAAATTGTAAAGCAGAGTTCACTAACCGAAGTTATAATTCTATGCTCGCTGAGAACAATACGTGGACATGAATTATTTGGGAAAGTTGATAAAGAAGCAACGGACGATGGCAGACGGCCGTGCGCCGTCTTGTTGCCAGGGAAAGCAGTGTATTGACAAGGGGAATTGCTGCTTTCTCACAATCGTTGTTCTACCGTTTTTCACCACTTGTGCTACGGTCAGTGCAACACTCCGATACATACCAAGCGTAAATTGGAACGTGGAGGTCCATTTGAGTAAAAATTTATTCCGTATTTTGAGTAAATAAACACAACGTCTTGACAGGACTCTTTGACAACACAAAAATTATCACGGCGCGCCGCCGGCCATTTTCTATTCCTGGCTCTGGTGCCGCCTCACTACGATTCGGAAGGGAGACGAATGCCGCGTTATGTCCAATTCGAATTGTCCACCAATCGAAAGACGGCGAAAATCATGATGGCGGCATCGATGCCGGCCATTCAATCATTAAAATCGTTTTTATTCCATGTTTCTGATGTAATCGTTCTAGGACAACTCTGATTTTAGGGTAAGAATCCTCGAATCGTTCGAATATTTGTGCGCAAATCACCAAAAACAAAATATTTCCAGCAAGCTGTCACAATGTGATACAATGGTGTAATGATATTGGTCGGATCTAACGGAAAGCGCCAATAATATCAGTTTGTGTCAAGTTGTGTCGGCTGCTGTTAAGGGTCTCAGATATTCACGTATCATTTTGAATTGTATCAGCGAAAAAAAAGAACGACGTGGATGGCCCGTGGATATGGGAAACGCAACATGTTCCACAATACGTGATGGAATGCTCGTTCGATTTATATTTTTAACGAAAATTAACGGAGTGTTATCAGGTTACTTTCTTGTTATAGAACTACAGCGATTGGTGTACAGTGTATTTAAGAGCTACAGTCAGCTACAATTAAATGTAGACCTTTGATCCTTATCTATTACAGTAGAAGAGTAATACACGTTCTGCTGTATACTTGACTTGAGGATAAACCCCGCCGTCGTTTTAAAAAGTGATCATCTTAGGATCAAAAAGAATGGACGAAGCTCATCGTCTGAAGATAGCGGTCGTAAGAAATGCGATTGGCACGTATCCTGACTTTCCAAAACCAGGAGTTATATTCAGGTAAATTCTGGATAGTTGGGTACTTTCAAAGCAACACAAGTTTTACGCAAATATAGTGCGGGGTTCCCAATGTTCTATTAAATCATTTCTGTTTCTTTAATTTTAGAGACGTGTTCAGTATTCTGACCAATGTCAGTGCATCACAGGTATTGATGGATCTCATGGTGGAGCATGCAAGGTCGTTGGGAATTGATGTAATCGTAGGTTTGGATGCCAGAGGATTCTTGTTTGGACCCTTAATAGCTGCCAAACTTGAGAAACCATTCGTACCTATAAGGAAGAAGGGCAAGTTGCCTGGTCGAGTTCTGTCTCAGTCTTTTAAACTTGAGTACGGGGAGGCAAGTATTTAATTTATTTCTCTTATCCTTTTGAATGTAAGCATACTTGAATAAATACGTGCAATCTGAAATTATTATTGTTTAAACTAATTTATTTCAGGATACTTTTGAAATACAAGAAAATGTTCTGGGCAAAAGGAAACGTGTGCTAGTCGTTGATGATCTTCTCGCAACTGGAGGTGTAATAGAAATAACAGATATTAACAAGCTTTTCCTACCTTTGGAATATACCTATCTCATCTTTGGAGAATAGTTGTAGAATCTTCTCTAACCAAAATAATCATTGCATTGAATTATAGTTTTTTTTTCAGAAAACGAGAGGCATTTTTGCATGTACAATGCAGATAGAGATTACAAGACTTAATACCAATTTCAATTCCAGGGACAATGGCGGCAGCTATTCAGTTGTTGAATTTAGCTGATGCGGATGTTCATTGCCTGGTAGTAATAGAGCTGACATCACTCAATGGACGTAGCAAATTGGCGGCTCCCGTACACTCCATCGTACAATTTGAATAATTAAACTTATAAATGATGCACAATATAAATAAGAAAACATTCCGGCATTATTTGTAAAAAATTTTTATTTCCACGAACAATTATTTTGTATATATTCAGAGTTAATATATGTTTGTCATTTGATACACTATGTATAATATTCTTGTTACAGGGACAATTATTCAACGTTGAGATATTTACTTCAGTACAATACGGTCAATTCATTCTTGAGCGCAAAGACTGAGCACGTCGGTCTGTTCTATAATATCTCACACCATTTAATGTTCTACCAGCGATGAACTTGCGTTATTTACAAATTGTGACTTGTGTAGTAGTACTAGAGTCTAGTGTTTTTAACAATGTTTGAACCTCGAATTCCAATTTTTTTACTTGACCTTGCAATGTTTGACACTGTTTAGCTTGCAATTGTTGTTCTATAGCTTGATCTTCTGTCTCGATGCTGGATTCTTCGAGGTCGTGGGACTTCCTAGTATTTCGATTTTGCTTGTAGAGATTTTTTAAACTTAATTTGTTGTTCAAAACCTTTGCATCGTAACATCGACGTTGCTCTAGAAATTACAAACACATAACTTTGTCATTAAACATACTTGGTGTTAGAATATAAAAGACCATAATCGCAAGTCTGGACCTCAAAATGATACTTTTGATTTAGTTAAAGTATCGAACAACTCACCGTCTACTCTAGCAGCCTCAATTTCTTTTAGAAAATTATCTCTTTCTATTTGCAGTTTTCTTTCTTCCGCGGCTTTCAAGTGGCAACGTTTGCTATGTCTAAGTATTGTTGCTTGTTCCTCATTCCGTTGTAATCTTTGCAGTTCTAATTGTGAATCCTCCGTAAGATACTTTGGATACTGGTCATTCAAAAATGAGGGGTATGGTCCTGTTTTAGGTAACCGATGCATCGTGCTCCTTAGTTGATGTCAAAATTTTAAAAATGATCAAAAATTATCTTTCTCACAAAATGAGATTCAAAAATGTACTTTGTTTCAAAGTGAGAATAATGTACCTCAAATATCTGTCCGGGTGGAGATGATACGGTGTATTTTGATCTAATCTACGTACCACTCTCAATAAATCTACGACTCTTACATGCCCCTGTGCACGGTAGAACTGTGTAAAGTCCTGGGTGGAATGCAATTGAGACATGATAACTTCCCGTGAACAAATGCTGTAGGCGATTGAGCTCATTAATAAAAGAGTCGAGCGACCAGATGAGAAAAGATGATCCCATAAAATCAACCATTCATCTCCAGAAAGTACTTCACTCAGTGTGGTTTGCAGCAAAGGCCAAATGTATTCACTTGACGTTACACCTTTTTCACAAAAGTAATTTAGGAGCAAAGGGTCAGCTTCAGATAAAACGTTTTCTAGCATAGCTAAAACGTTCAATGGAGGTAAAGGATGATATTCGAACCATCGTTGGCAATAGTTTGATAATACTGAGATGATAATTTCGAAAGCGAGCAGGTGATTTCCCTGAAACGGTAACTTTATGTGTCATTTGTTTTAATACTAATTGCCATGTCTGAAATTCCAGCAAAAATTCTTACTACCTGGAAAACAACAATGAACGGAAAGACGAGCCGTGGCAAAAAAGTGCTGTGTGAGAGGAGAGGACACCAGTGAACCAAACAGTTGATGATCGTGGCCAGAACCAAGGCTTTGCCCTTATCCGCCAGGGGGTAATCGACCAAAATCTTCTCCATCAGTCCTTGCTGAGGGGTTTTGTTGGTCAAAGCTGAGTAGGCACATAGATTTCTTGGCAACTCCAATATTGATGCCCATATAAGCGGACGATGTTTACGTGGATACTCTCCAAACTCTTTTAATATGGGTATAAGTCTTTTCAAATTTAATTCTTCCTGGATATATTGTCTGACACATCTCAAGTGATGACCCAAGTCATGAGAACGAGATTGATTTGGCTTAAAAATCTTTGCCTTCTGCTTGGGCTCCGATGACAACAGATTATCTGCTATTTCCAATCTTAGACTTCCCGCTATGTCTATGCACGCTATATACCGCCCATTCGGTGATATACTAAGGTGATTGATATCGACCAAAGGATTACTTGACGACAGCGGCACGGCACAAGATGTACTCAAATCTATAAAGTGCAAGGTGTGATCGGAGCATAGGATGGCCAAGATTTTGTTAGCACCTCCATCCAGGACTTGGGGCAAAAAGCTGAGCTCTTTTATACACGCCAGTCCATCCGGTAATTCGAGACGTTTGATCAAATCCCATTTGAAGGTGTTTATGATGACGATGTTGTTCGATATTCCTGCCATCACCATCGCCCGTCCATCTTTTGTAAACTGATAATCGCGAACATCTCGTAGCCCGAATGGTTTCACGTTAATTTTAGTGTCCTGATCAAGCCGTTCAAACTCCCAGACTTGTAGTGTACAATCGCGATACAGTACAGCTATGATTCCTGTTGACGAAAACCTGGCTCGGCGGACGTTGACATTGGTAGTGAAAAATCGGAGTTGATGAACCTTGCTGAATGTAGAAAGATCCCACATTATAACTTCTTTTGAAGAATTAGTCAAGGCATAATTCTTGTAAGTGGCAATATATTTTACAGGGAACTTGTGGCCGATAAGTGAGCAATGCTCTCTGGCATCTCCACTTATTTTTGTGATTTTAATCGTTCCATCAATCAATCCGACAAGTATTTCAATTTTGTTCAGAGGATTGAATGCTATAAATGTACAAGACTGTACTGTCCCTAACTTGCAGTATCTCATACATTCTCCAAGTTCAACTAGGATAATCAGTCCTTTGGAATCAACGGCTAGAAGGCGATTTTCCGTTTCATCAAAGGCGAGCCGTGTCAGTTGCCTCTTAGCCGTTCGGCAGCTGCCCGAAGTATTTGACTTCACATCATCAGCCAACGGGTCTAGAATGTAGCTGTGCGATATTTTTTTCAAGGAAATCCACTTCTTGACATTCATAATCGGTATCAGACGTATGATTATAACCAATCTACGCCAAGTATAACGCAATTAATGCTTGTAAAAACATTGTAGATATTACATACATTCATTTACTTCTGGATATTAATTGCGCGAACCGCCATTTATAAACAACTATGACCGCATATCTTCCGATAGACTGTTACTTTTTGGCGGGAAAGCTGGTAATTCTCCAAAGTGAATACCTAAGGTGGAAAAAGTGATTGTAGCCTACTGCCACCTGGCGTTTAGAAACTGAGATACTTATCGGCGTCAAGAAAAGCAGGCCACTGAATCTAAATGAAAATTTAAAATCTAGGAAATAAACGGTATAAACAATTTGTGATCATTACAACCATTTCACAACGTATTTCTCGTTAAAAATATATCGGTTACGATGCGGCTTATTAGAAAAAATACTTGTCATTTTTGAATGTTTTGTAGGAAAACTGGTAACTGTGATAAAAGCATTTGAGAATTTTCGTCGATAAAATTTGACTAGTCGGGCGTTGTAAATCTTGCACGAACAAGTGTCTCTCAAGACCTCAGTAATCTTCGCGATTGCCGGCAGCTCTCGGAGAAAACAAAAGCATGAAACAATTCCTACGCCGGTGAGATGATGAGATGCGCAGAGATGCGCGCGCAGTTCTCGATCGTACTTCGAGAGAATTTGAAAACACACGGCTGGGAGTTACGTCGCGGTGTTTCGTGTTCGTGTGGCGGTGTTGTTACCTGGAGTCTGCCGTGTTTAGTGATCACAATTTAACCGTAGTTCTGTTGATAAAGTGACGTGATGAGTGATAATTATTGATATACCTGAGAAACGGAATCATGCAGAGAAGTGGTGAGTAGCATTGGTCTTCTTCAACATATCCGGTAATCAGCAAGTGAAACGTGCGAATAATATCACTCTCGCTCACGTCGTCAACGTACCGACGACCATTTTGAGGGCGCCAAATATTTGCGTCAATCCATGGCGTCAATACGTAGCCATGCAGTGCGGCTTCGCGAGCCTCGGCCGGTCAATACATTGCGATAGGCCTAACCTATCCTCATCTCTTCGGTTTGCCCGTTTAGCTGCTCCTAACACCGTAGCCTTTAATCTTGTCATGCCAGAGTCGCTGGTGATATCAACTGCTGTATTTGGTCATCTTTTTTATTGCAATCCACACGTCGCCCTTGAAATATGTAACTCGCAAGATCGGCGTTGTGCGTATTCCAACAGCATAGACGACGTATCGCCGCACCTGCGGAATACCTAGACACGTATTCGGTTTGTTTACCAAACCTGAGCGGTGCGGGACACCTGTTAGTAGTTTCATTCGACGGAATAGAAGATTTTTTAGTGCTAATAGCAAGCTTCGAACTATAACGTAACAAAGATAGGAAACTATTGATTCCTATGACACCACGATTAAACAAATGAAAAACGGTGATATAAAAGGCCGCGGATTTGCTTCTGTCAACAAGCACTTTAAAGATCATTAACGCACGATAATCGGTAGACAAGACAGCTGAAGATCGAATATTAATTTCACTCAGTCCGACGGCGTGCAAATGTTGAACAGGCATCACTTGATTTAATGATAAATAAATAAATAATCCTCCGACTGCCTCGTTTGTCTCGCTCTCTATACGTCTGTTTATTTTCAGTTACAGTTTTCCTTTAAACCGAGGCTGGTAAAATGCATACATACAGTCATATTATACGAACTACGCGGTGTACGCGACAGACGGTTTACAACATTATCTCAAGATAAACATGGAAGGGCCGAAAATAGGTCCCCAAACAAACTGGGGGGGGGGGGGGGCATTTTTCACGTCCTGCGCTGAAACGGGAAAAAGACGCTTGTATCGCAGAGCTGGTGAAACAGCAGCGTTGTATTGTAACAGTGGATTTATTAATTAGAATATGCATCGCGACAGGCGGCAGCGCTCACGAGTCGGGACAAAACTGGGTTAAAATACGAAATTTGACACCCGTGGCAGCTGAGAGTTGATCATCGGACGAGTTTCTACCTACATTCTAATTTTAAACGACTCGGTAAAAGTCCCATCGCTTTCGAACAAGTCGTATCTTACATACACACGTATAAATACAGCGAGTCCCTCGTATACACTCGATGGAATTCAGTCAGATCCGTTTTGAGGCAAAAAATGGTGCGAGGGTGACGAAGAAATGGACGATACGCCGCGGAGGTTCTCAACCCTGAGCGTTAACCCTTTCAGTCACAGCCATTGGGATGCTCTAACTATTAAAATATGGAAAAATCTAATTCTCGGCCAGAATCATAGAATTTTGATAATTTTTTCAACTTTCCATCCGCCATATTGGATCCGCCATCTTGGGTTTAGAAATGATCCTGACTTCAGATTCGTGATCAACGACCCCAAAAACCCCTCGAGTTACAAATTTCGAGCAAAAATGTTGAGTAGAAAAATGTGTGACTGAAAGGGTTAAACCCCACAACGTCGTTCCGAACGAGTAAATCAATTGTGTCAGCGTTGTTGGAGCAAGTCGAGAGAGCACTCGAGCTTCTTACCACGGTCCTTCGAACGACACGCTATCAGCTAATTAACGCGCGAGTTTGACGTGTTCCAACATCCATATTCATCCGCTGACTTTCTCACGTTCTCACTGTTCAAAAAAACGATCGGAACCTCGTCTTGCGTTCAGGCTTTTTCTGAAACGTTGTCAAAGCGAGTTTCAACCCTGATAGCAGAGAATTCTGTCTATGACGATGGGGGCCTGGCTCAGAAGCCAAGATTTCCTGCACTGCGTGCATTACGAGAGTAACATGTATTGTAACCAACACGCGTAACGTGTATATAACATGAGACGCACTGACCACGTGCTCACAATTTAATTAATGGTGGGTTTGTTTTCACACGAGTGATTGTAGTAGTAGCGGCATATGCAGGTGCTGCTTTGGGGTTCTAAATAGCTAGTAATAACTAAGAATGAAGAAGACGAAGAACAAGAATGTGGAGAGAGATTGCAGTGAGAGTAAAGACTCGTTTATACCAACTGGTTGGGTAGGGCCCCACATTGTTCTCTCCCCGTCATCCTTTGATGCTCGCGAAACGTAATACCTACCTACTGCTAACCGGTACGTTAGTGGTTTAGTCTCACAATCACACGCAAAACAGAAATCTAAGTGTTATTGCCATTCGATGCAAGTATGTAATAAAACATCATAGGTGCTAGGTAAATATAATATAAAATACATATTCACTGCGTCGAGGTGAAGTTATATAAACTATTACCGGAAGTACCAATAACTGGTTCACTGAAAAAGGCATAGTTTAGAGGAGAGCGATGAAAACGACTTATGGATTTCGGAGATCGCTCTCCTCTTCCTCCGCGTCCGTAAAATCAGACGGGCCTTGTTGGATCATTTAATCGCGACCTCTGACCCTACTTGTAATGAGTATATTTGTCAGCGGAGCTTTAAGTATAGCATCACTTCGTGGCGTCTGAATCTCTTCGTAGAACGCTGAACGGAAAAAGAAGAGATAGAGATGCATGCGTGCCTAGAACAGCATATATTGAGAGCTCGATATGTCGCCCCTGCAGCTCCTCCTCGGCGTCACAGCAGCGTCCACCAGCTATCTTTATTCTTCGCGCGTTCCAGTGCCCGGTCTTCTCGTTTTATTTATCGATGCAGAACCCAACACGTGCAGTCTTTGCTCTCTTGCGGCGTGATTGCCGAGGGAAACATCAGCTCTTTTATCTTTCTCATTCACGCCTTTTATCGACTACCTAGTCGATCAATCTCGTCCCTCATCTGTGTTCAATTTAACAGTTTCAATGTCATCCATTCCGCTCCATACTCGCTCCTCATCGGGGTTAAATTATTCTTTCATTCATTTACGTGGGTATTAAATGTGCGATTGATCGTTAACACCAATATAAATCAACGAGCATCGCCCCACCGCCGTGGTTTAAATTGCTGCAACCAAACGCGTATGGAGTAGACATAGATATACATATAATGTATATGTTTATACATGGATGCAGCTTGTTTTGGCATCGAATCGGACGATGACGCTGCACTGTCCGGGTTGGTTATTAAGTGGGCGGAAAATGTGGTGGTGATCCGATAAGGTTCAATCTAACTTATTTATTTTCAACATTCTCGGGATAGTTACTCTTAAAATGAAAACTCATTCCCATAATCTTCACATACATGCAGGTTATATATTATTCCTTCCGACTTGTCGATATCAACTTTCTCACAATCAGCAGACATCGGCCGTGCTTGACACGATTCATGCATGCGCGTTATGTTCCCTGAGCAACTAAATAGGCCGTACAGCAACACACAAGTGGATGGAATTTCAGAGTCAAATTTAGCCGTGCACTCTTCTAGGCATGCATCGTCGCTTCGTCTCTCTCGACTATCTCTAATTGCGTATAGCGGTGTAGCAGATGTTCTCTTTCTAATGGCTCGTGTACAATTATATGTATACAGGGTGATCTTCTTATTTTTAACATCGAGTTAAGGGATTTTAACACTATAGCCGAAGTAACGATAAACGTGTTTTTTAGAGTTCAGACTAGAGTTGAAGTGTTTCGAATTTGTCGCAGGACAACGTATTCAGCTTACACGTTCCGGTTCAAATCCCTGACAATAAAACCCTCTTATTGTTCCGCAACCTTTGCAAGATCACCTGAATTTCGACAAACCGTATAAAAAGCAGAACTCGTAGTATAGGTATACCAATATATCGCCAACTCGACACCTTCGAAGTCATTCTAAACAATTTTAAAATGGTAATTTTTCGTTCGATATATTTTACTCTACGTCGTTAACAACAATTCAACTCAACCTCGTATTTCCACCGCACTGCTTTTCAACAATCAACAATTATCGTTAGCGACAAACGTTTGCTCAAGAACCTTATTGTACGAGGAAGAATAGTTTTTCTCTAGAGAAAAATCTTTCTACATACATCGCCTCCGCTGCACTCACCACACCAGACTAGAGAGCGAGAGAGCGAGAGAGAGAGAGAGAGAGAGAGAGAGTGTATAGAATCTACAGAGTCAAGAGTAGAGCTGGGACTCGAGACCCGCGAAGCTCTGAAATTTTAATTGTATTGCACTTGAAAGTCGCTTTTGTCTCTGTGTGTGCGTGTATACGTGTGTTCCTCCCGTATATACTTTAATTACAAGGCATGCTAGGTACATTCATGCTTGTGTCTGGCCATGTATACATACGTACATGTACCAATATACATGCATAATCGTACTACAGGGGACTATTACGAGTAGTACGCGCACTGATTTAGTTACACGTACGTCATTCACGTATTCACGCGTGTATAGGTGTACATAGGTATAGGTATACATAGGCATAGGTATGTATGTATATATTCTCGTCAGTGGTCGCGTCGCGTGACACTTACGCACGTTGAACATATAAAACACCCTCACACTCTACGTGTATGTATGTTGCGTTATGTGCATACGCAATAGCGAACACCGGACGAAAGACTTTTAGTTGAGCCTGTGGATTCAGTACCTTAACTTCTTCGGCTGGTGCATGCATGAGAGACGGTGCATTGTGCACGTGCACTATTCGTGCGGACTAGGAATAAAGAAAGTCTTAGATAACCGCACAGATCGGTCGGTATAGTTCCGAGAGAAATTACAGTGATTTTTTTTTTTATCATCATTTTCTCTTTCATTGTCCGAACGGTGATCGTCTCTTTCTTTAGTTATACACAACCTCTTTAAATCAAATTCAGTGCAGTGCTTGCGGCGAATTGAAGTGACAATATAGTATAATATGAAGTATATATAATATTTAAACAATATTTATATAATTTATCAAATCACCCCGAAGCCTCGATAGTTTACAATCGATACGTGAAAATTTCTTTCGCACTTCGCTATGGCGATGAGAATATTGAAAAAAGTTTCGGGTAGTGTTTTTTTTTTTTTCTTTTTGGTTTCTTCGATGTTATTATTGCAGGCCTGCAGAACGCGAGACGCGTTAATTAATTACCGGTCAATCGCACACCACACAGGATATTGAAATTTATTTATTCATCGCATTTATACACATTCGCACGTGCAGTCTTTTTGTAGCTGCAGACAGCGGCTGCCAGTTTGATTTCTGTTTGGAAACGGAAGAAAAAAATATCAGATTGGACGGTTCTTTGTTGTGACTCGTTTTGGTATTATTCGATCGAAACGCAGGTTAAACCGTTTAAAAAAACAAAAAAAAAACCAGTTGATGTTGTAAAAATCTCTCCGTAGTTTGTATCGTGTATCTTTTGTTTCCTTCTCTCGCAACCGTACGTTAATTAAAAATTATATGATTCTATTGCATAACTATTGTGTGTAACTGTTGTTTTATATTCCAAAAACTTCGAAAGATCCTTCTTTTTTCTTTTTTTTTCATCACGTTACTCTCTATAAGGTATAAACTGAAGCCCTAGAGATTCGTTCCTTTGGATTATTTTCCCCCGAGAGCATCAAGGGTATACGTATAGCATGGTGCTGAGTCGTTAGCAGAGGTTTCCAGTCTGTGGTCGGGTTCACACTTACGGGATTCGTGATATCTAGTATACAGTCTAGATCCAGTAGATCGTTCGAAATTTTATACATTTTACCAGAAGTGTAGAATCGCTCTTTTATTTTATAAGCCAATAACTAACTTTATCCTCTTCATAACTTTGGGGCATGGATGCCGGTGCAACAGTCGTACATTATTGATACAAATTTGATAAGCTCAGTGTTTGAAAAGGACAATAACTGTTAAACAAGTTAGCTTTTAAATTTTATATATGCTGCAGCGATTTGCAGACGGTAAACGAGATTTATCTTATCAACATTTCCAAATGAAACGTACTGCGGGAATTCCGAAATTGCAAATGTTACGAATGAATGTTGCGTTAAATACGCGATAAAAACCACCACCTCTGACTTCCGTAGCTATGAATCATTGTTGCGTAATTAACCGAGTGAATATATTTGCCTGGGCTTTATTATAACAATAAATGTCTATAAGCAATGTATTAAAACGCGGTGCTACAAGTTATATTACCGCAGTTTTTATAATCGTATGATTCTGTCCATACACTCTTGAGATTTAATTAATCCGTGTAACAATGATGATAACAATGACGTATTTTACGCGTAGGGGTGCAATTTGTGAGTTCTAAAAATACTGCATAACTGACATTGGTCGACGTGCGTTCGTGAGTTTAGATCAGTTCGGAATCCCGTGGTTTTTGACTACTCTTTTGAAAATCTATTTCGGTCGGTTGCATTCGCGTGTCGTCGACGCCTCCGTTAAAATATACTAACACCCTGCTGCACCAGCAGCAACAGGAGGACGCGTCTCGATTGAGATATCAAAAAAAAAAAAAAAAAAAACAAACAAAAACTGTCAGACCATAATAGCAGAAAAAAAACTGCCAGTAAAATATTTACTATATACACATACATCGTACATATTGCGGCGAAATTTCGTAAACCTGCGTATGATAATCTGGAGAACCGCAGAAATATAAACTTTGGTTAACAGCTGTTTTATCTTTCAACGTCTAGCAGCATGGAAGCCTCCACCGTTGTGATCTTGCCTCAAACCCCTCGTAAGCAAATCGTTCCAAGTGTATTCAAAGGATGAATATAACTATAATCATTCAACTTTTTATAAACTTGTTTTATTCCTTTTCTTGGGGCTCGTTGTCTTACAATTTTGCATTGAACTGTATTGGCTCTTTTTGATTAGACAGCAAAAAAGAAAAAAAAGAATAAGAAAAGATGATCCTGTTCAGTAGCCTTACAACTATCTAATCCGGATTTATAGGTATAATTGAAACGTGCATACCTGCGTAATAAACTGGACACCTTATATAAGTGTAAATGTTTAATTTATTTACATTAAAATTATACGTATATACATGTATATTAATTTATAACGTGTTCAACAAAATTATAACCAATAATAATTAATTGTATTTTTCCCAATTTTCCTTTCTTCCTGTTTTCCTGGACCACGAAAAAAAATGATGACGATGTTATCCCCCTTCAATGTACACATATTTTCATCCCTGTTTTCCTTCTCGTTTCCATTCCTTGTCCGACCCCCACTCCTTGCCTTTTTGTTTCCGGTTCTCCGCGGATGTTGGTCGACCGGTTACATGCTCGTCTGATCGACGACGACGACGACATCACCACGGTCACCACGGCAGCGGTAAGTCACCATTAACTGATAAGACCCGCCACACACACGCTTGCCCGAAGCCTGTATCATATTATAGAATTACAAACTCTAGTCTTGATAAATTAACACAGCAGTCCATACTCGTCGAGTTCGCTCTACGTTACTCAATTTATACACGTACTCTTATAGCTTGTAGTACATAATATTGTAATTGACGAAATTATCGGAGAATTAGTCGTATTGTAGTTAGCCTCAGAATAACGTTTAATAATCTAGGTGCTGCAGTGTCGATGAGTTTATAATTCGTGATCTTCGCATAGGATTATGATATAATAATATGGTGTAGGAATATTTGCAGCGAATTCTTTCGTACCGCGTTTGAATTATAAATAATATGTGGATGATGTAATGAATCATTATTCTCTCCATGTTTTACAAGATTGTGCGTTATCGTTTATAAACCGCTTGTACCACGCCTTTTCGTTATTTATAAAGCTTTCGATAGAACATCACGTTCGCGTATCGTTTTTCTATCAATATTCAAAGCTACAATAGTTGCGTTTCTACTGTTCACGGTTTTCGTGCAGAGAACATCTGACAGCACGTGAGATTCTCTTTTTTTTTACACAATTTCAAATAAATATACATTTTGTTACTCATGGTATAATTAGGAAACTCGGAAACTTCGAAGTACGTAACATATACATATATGTATGTTACAGCGTACGATCAGCATTTCTTGATGTAAAAAAAGAGATGCAAAAGCAAACCATGTACAGAGTTTCCAGGAGTCATTTCATTGCAGCGAAAGCTTGTAGCTAAATTATTCCTTCCGTCGTCATTATTAATTCGTCCATTAGTGGTGTGAAAAATTTTATACAACTCTTTTATTTTATATCCGATCATGTCTGATTGTCGCTGCTGTTTACTCTGCCTGTAATTTTCATTAATTTGATCTTACGTATAGTCTATCTTGATACATATATTCATCAAAGAGTTTATATAGAAGAGGTTTTCAATATTTGTCTTTTAACAACTCTTGGTATGAAAAATTTTATTACGTGGAATAGCTGAAGTTCTTTAATTCGGGGAAGAGATTTTCCTTCCCGTATTTTACGCATCAGATCAATGGTAAACCATTAATGATACAAATCACACGCACATACACACAGACATTCAGAGAAAACGCAAGCAAGGAACTTGTGGCAGCACTGTTAGCATTAGAGCTACGTGTCGATTCACAGTCGCATGAGTAACGAGTAAATGCTGCAGTCAGACGGTCGTACAGGACGGAAGAAGAGAGACACGTTCAACCGTGATAATTGATAGAAAAAATGACGTTCTAGTGATTGCAGTTTAACAGTGGTGAAAATACGATTTGAAACGTCAACGAAAATCCATGAGTTCGATTTGTTTTTTCTCTAATTTTTTATGTCTTTTTTGATCGAACGATATCGTCACGTACCTACAATCACCGCAGAATATTACAAATCTAAACCGTTAACTTTGCGACGAGTTAAGTGTCAGAGTTCGTAGTCGCGAGTGAATCAAGTTCCCGCTAATTCAAAGTGTTAAGGGAAGTACAACGAACCGAGGAGATAAGAGAGTGAAAGAGACCAGGAACCAGGGGGGGGGACCATCCGATTGTTAAAGGTTCTCTAAAATGTTGACTACGCCCGCTGCTGCCGCTGCGACAAGACGTCGTTTGAGTCCTTCGATGCTCGCTAAATACGACAGTACGAGCCGGAATCGTCGAGATTCGTCTGAACAGGTAGTCGAACGATAAGAATTCAATTTTTCAAGCTTCGCTCCTAACAGTACTCGTGCAGTTCGCTACACTTTTTTGCACTCCATTTTATTCCTCGCCTTTGCCTGCAGCGCAGAGGAAAAACGTGGTATACATGTACGAACGTATGACGTACGTGCGGCTACCGCAACACGATATCGTATACCAAACTGTGACATTCTATTGTACCGCATGTAAGATCAACACCGTTTTGATGTTTCTTTTCTTGTGCAACTTGTAGGATGAATGTGAAATTTCTTATGTTAGACGTATTATTGCGACAGTAATTACATATCTAGCGGTGTTGTGCATATATTTTTGATATTGCGGTCAAGAGGATTGTACAGGAATAGATGATCTAATATTCACCCGCGTTTAATTAATCGCGATGCATAGTTGTGATTAACAATAAGTATTATGGAGTGTTTGCGGTGACTCTTGTTTAATATGTATAATTGGTATGCTAGCTACGATGATAGGAAGTAGCCTAACAGAATGCCGAGAGTGCGACGTTGGGCTGAATAACTACACGTGAGTACGCCGTAATTGGTGCTTCTGACCATTGAGAATAGCGGGTTTTAAGTCGTGTCGTGCTTTTTATACAGGTGTGTTGGTATACTGTTATGTTTTCAAACGCCACCTGCATTAAAGTAACATAATGTTCCATTTGTATTGTCAACGCATACTAGTTTCCGCCCTCTGAGGCCGGTGACTCGATCATAGTTGAGGTTGGGCCAGGTTCCGGCTTAAGTTCTTCCTTACCGACCGGCACGTCGAGAAAATTTTTAAACTTCGTTCAAACAGCGGAGAACCAACAACTCTAACGCATGGAATAAGCTGAAATATTTCACATTAAATTACGCGTGAAATTATTTTATTTTGTATGGCGTGACTTTGATCAAGAATACAATGTTGGATAGGAAGTAAATGATAGCGATGCTCTCGATTTAATAAATATGTTTCCTGTGTTATACACGGTACGAAATTCCTACACTTCGAATGACGTCCAATAAGGCATGCGGTGTTTCATTGGTTATAACACTGATCTATGATATGTGAGAATTGGAACCCCCTATGTTCTTCGGCGTTACGTTATGTGATACTTGATCCTGTAGAGCTGTGTTGAATGGCGGGACGTCAAGTGACTATACTTTAGACTCTCTGTGTGATACGGTATACGTTTACTATACAACCTGGGATACCCATGTGTAATGCCGTACCTGCGACAATGACGTTGTAGACAATAGAAAAAGTAACTTATTTTCATTCCAGTATGAGGGTACTTGAGACCTTGCTTTTCAGGCTTATCCTTTGTTGGTTAGGGTCCATTCGAGTATTAGCTAACGTATTTTTTGCGAATTTTTGCATCCCGCCCCTAGTGATAACGTTTGCTTCTTTTGCCCACTACTAGTTTTTAACGTTAGCTAACGCGTTTTCAAAAGTTTATTGGCAAATCGATTCTATACCCGGGAATGCCAGGAATGCAATTTATAGTCAAATTCTGATCAATTTATTCCTATATTATTAAATATCAATTAATATTAATTGTGAATACACATTAACGTGTTCAGTAAAACATGAATTGATTATTCATTGAGTATTAAATACATTGTTCATTGTTTTTCTTCTTAAATGCATGCAATAAACATGATATTTGGTAACAATAAGATATGATTATTGAGTAATTAATGCATTATTAACACATCCTTTTTAAGAAACATTTCTATTATTCTCAAGCAGGCAGCGTCTTGGCTTTGAGCACGCACTTCGAATTTCCTATGTCAGTTAACGCTTGCCTGGAATGCCTACTATTATAGGGTAAAATTTGACAACGTTTCTCTAAATGGCTCGCCCCTGTTTTAGCGTTAGCTAATACTTAACTGGCCCCGTAGCTTACAAACCCAGAATAAACAAACTGCTGTAAACAAAACTCGCGCCTATGTATAAAGTACAGGTATATGATACGTATGTATAGGTATGTATTAACATACATGTGACCTATCGTATTGAATTAGGTTGATAATTGTCAATACATACCTTATTTTTCGTTCTCGAAGTACAAACAAACCATCCATGCGGCGAAGACTGCACCGAAATGTGTGTATCAATAGTGTAAATAATGAGATCATCTACTGTCATTTTACAAATAATGGCTATGTGTATTTATGTATAACGATAAGAATCCTATTTGGGTTGTGGTCCGAAAATTCGATGAATTTCTAAAATGCGTTTTTCATGCCAATAGCTCAGGTAACGTTAGATAAAATAAAGCGCTGCGAAGTTAAACCCTCGACTATTAAAAAAAAACCGGTATCGGATGTTTAATCAGGGGATCTTTTTTCCGACATTTCACGAATGGCCTGTATTGTAAAAACTCTCTGCGAGGGTTGTTAATCCTCGGTGGAGCAAATGCAGTGTCAACACGCCTGACGATCCCCATTCTGTGCGTATACATATAATGCACGTAAAAGGAGGTTATCTTGAAAGGAAAAGGTCGTCCACCATGAGGAGGGAAAAAAAAAACTCAACCTTCGTTGCAGCAGATAAAGCAGTGGTGCAGTTATAAACGAAACATGGGTTGCTCGTCGGTAGGCGATATAGGTTTCCATTTGCGGTAATCTCTGTTTATTCGCGAACAACGAGGCCACGAGTTTAAAAAGTAAAATGTCAATTTACCGACCGAGTGTCGGACACCTATTTTCTCCCCCGAGTCGTTCCCGAGTCAAGTGAAATCGTTTCTCAAACTTAGAGAAATCATTACAGAGTTTGCAATTGTGCTTGGTTATAAATAATGGTGATTGAAAACAAAGTAAATATCTACACGATACGGCTGATTATTCAGCAAATGTAGAAGAAAGAATTGTAAAACACGCTCGCCGAAGGAATGTAAGTTCTATGGGTAACACTGGAAGGTCCGACGCAGGGGCGTGACTAGATATTTAGAGATCCCGGGGTAAATCGTAAAACATATTTTTCTGGAGCCTCCCCTCCCATGCTCAGTAATTTACTCCCAATAAAACAGTAGGATATATGTTTTATTCATTTTATTTACTGTAAACTAAAACTACCATTTATCCAAAGATGTCTCACATCTTTGACTATACAGTCGATATAACTATTAAATTTGTTACAATATTGAATTGAAATAAGTATTTGAAACGGAAAATATTAGAAGTACACTAACAAGTTGTTAGATTGGCTAAAATGATGCATCCTGGCATCTGATGGCAAACTAATGAACTATGACCAAATCTTGCGAAATGCATTTGAAAACAGTACGAAATGATAAAAGCAAAACATCACGATTACGAATCCGAATGAAATGTTACTTCATTTTTTACCCCCGTCTTGGGGGCCCCCGGGCATTGCCCCAGTCTAGTTACGCCCCTGCCCCAACGGTCCGACACCCCTTGAATGCTCCATTATCGCTCGCCCCACGCCTATGGCCCGTCGAAATTAGGGATGGCAGCACATGCGCTGAGGGTTGCAACGGTGTGCTGCGGCGACTCGTGGTGGGGGGTGCAGTGGCGTAGCCATAATTCCCTGCCCCCACCGCGTTTAGCAGCTGCGTCAGGCGTGGTCGTCGTGTTCGCGTCGCGAGTGAGTCGACGGCAATTCGGCATTCAGCGCGAGTGAGTCGCCGTTTGGTTCGCCGCTGACTGTCAGTTGGACCGACGCCGACAGAGGCAAACACGTTCGTTGTCGAGAAGTTTGTCGCGCATAGACACGCATTGTGCGAAAAAGTTTGGTCAAAGTTACCGGTTGACAGGAGGCAGCCTCCGTCTATTGTTTGTTTACGTTTTATTTTACAATCGTTACCATTTCGACAAACAACGATCGACTATCAGTTTCTCTGTATTATACACGCAAAACAATGCAACGAAAAGTGAGAGTGGTCTCGTCCTCGTCGTTTCTTCGCTTCGCTAGCACCGTTCGTAAGACGTGAATCACCTGGCGTGGCAAATTTTATCCACACAAACAACAGTGTCGAAGGTCCTGCCGCTGGCTAACGTTGATACTAAAGTCTGCTGGTGCCGCTTATTCTACGGCAAAAACGGGGCGGTTGAAAGACGATTTTTAAGCCATCGTGATAACATACCATACATGTGTGTATAGCAAAAGCCAATTACGGGGATGTATTTTGTCTGTTGTGACAAGTGAATGAGAAGATAATAAGTGCGGTAGTCTTGTAAAAGGGTTTTTTGCTGTGTCGGCGTTCGAATACGGGACATATTCAACTAACGAACGGACATTACCGTTTTAGTCCTGGCCAACAACTCTCGCATGTTGTCGATGCCAATCGTTGAAAAGCCGCATCGTAGTGACAATTCGGTTATTCTATTTAACCCCAAACTTACGTTACGCGCCGCGGTGGGTAATTTGAGGTTAAGGAAGCGACGTCGGGTGATTAATAACTCGATCGGATTTGGAATATCTGTCGATTATACCAGTCGATAAGGGACAAACGGATAAAGCGAAAGCCGTGAGAGCAGTAACGGGTCGAAACCGTAAAAGTTCGGAGTAGAACGAACAGAGCGCGGTGAAGTGACCAAGAGACGAAGAAGAAGAAGAAGAAAAGATGTCGGTGGAGAACCAAAACGGCACCGCGACTGCCGTCCCATTGCAAACGAATGGGATAAAATCTTCGATAACTAGCATATCGACTACCTCGTCGTCGGTCGCCTCGGTTGGCGGCCGGACGATACCGAACAACTCGTCCTACCTTTACAGCACGAGCTCGGTACTGAATCGCGAAAAAACTCGTCAAGCACCGCCCACCTTGCCAAAGTACACGTCGAGCTTCAATGCCGGGACTAACGGCAATGCCGAAAGACTCGCCAGGGAACGAGAGTCCGGCGGCAGCTACCGACTCGCCAGTTTGGACAGACTGGCCCTCAGACAAAGGATATTGGAGGGCGAGGGGAAGCCGAACGGCGACGCCGCATCGACGGTAAGGATTTTGATAATCGGATGCGGCCACGACACCGTCCTTGGACCCACGATCGAAATAACTTTGTCTCTCCTCGAGCGTTGTTTTCTTGTCCATTCTTTGGTACTCACAAATCGCTCCTCGACACGGCTTACTACGGAGGGTGGTTATTTCACCCCCTTAAATTGTTTGATGACGGGTAAAAAAAAATACGTAGTATACTGTAACGTATTAAAAAAGAAATCAAATCGGAGAGATTGACCTGGGATACCCTCCTTTGTTTTTCCTTTCATGACTGAAAAGAAGGACGAATTGGAATAATATTACGTATTGGTAGTACATGTACCGAGATCGAAGAAAACGAACTAACGAAACGATTTCAAACTTTTGCTTTTCAGCGCAGTTCTGGGAAAATTCTCGTACTATAAATATTTGTTCAATCGTAAATTAGGTTCCTCGAGTTAGGTTAGCTTCTACGTAAATATAAGTGTACTTGGAAAACACTATCACTGGGTAAGTCGACCGCATTTTCTTAGACCACAAAGTACCTGTATGGATAGGAAGATTTCGAATTGTAGTCATGCTGATACGAGAGGCTGAAATTCGATACTTTCGTACGACGAAGATCATACATTTTTTTCATGTTGAAGGTAGCAACGATTCGTGCTGAAGGAAAACCGTTATTTCGCGATTTTGAAACTCTTTGAAATTCAGTAAAACTTGATTAAACAAAACATACTCATATTTTGCAAACTTAGTTCCTTCAAAGTCATTGTAAAAATAAGAAAATAGTGATTTTTTCCCAATGTTTCGTTATGATGACGCTGCTAACTTCAACCTTGTAAATTTTTGGGAATCATTGTTATTTAGAAACTTCGGTATTGCCTGAAATACATTACGCTGCGAGCGATGCGACAAAGCACAAAACATTACACCAAGTACTCGTATTACTGCAAACTCAACTAGTTCAGTGATTCTAAAAACTTGCATATAGTGTTTTTTTCGCGACTTCGTACGTTATGAGGTTGAAGTTAGTAACGTTATCGTAACGAAAGATTGGGAAAAAACGTCACTATTTTCTTATTTTCATAATGATTTTGAAGGAACTAAGATTGAAAAATATGAGTATCTTTTGTTTTACACATTACGGTTTACCGAATTTCAAACAGTTCTAAAATAATGGAACAACGGTTTTGGCATCAGCACGAATCGTTACGATAACGTTACTAACTTCAATGCGATGTCACGTTAACGCAACGATCCTCAACCTCAACCGTAACGCATACAATTCCTAAAATCTTCGAAAAAATGTCGCTTTAATCAGACTGAAGTTAGAAATCTCGGTCTAAAAAATCAACATAACTGGTCAATTTAAAAATGACTTTCAAGGAATTGGTTATTCAAAACTACAGTGTATTTAACGCACCAGTAGAATTGTCTGAAATTCAGTAAACCACGAACCGAAAATAACTATATTTTTCAAGAGCTAACTCTTTGAAAGTCATTCTAAAATTTCAACACAATGAATTTCTTCCTGATGTTTCGTAACGTTAACGTTCCTTACTTCAACCTCTTACCAACTTCGTCCTCACGAGTAGGTATCAAGGAAATTCTCAATTCTCGAAACGACGCCGAGACACCCGGTGTATTACGTATACTACAGGTAGTACGATTCCCATGCATCATCATCATCATCATCATCACCATCACCATCGTGCATCGTATCCACACGACGAACGGAATGATTGCTTGCTTGCGTGCGGCGGCCGAAGAGCATACATGGTGAATCGTGCAGTGTATACATTGCCTGCCTGCCTGCCTGCCTGCCGCCACGGCGGTCTATGAGTCACCTAGGGCAACTGTGTATCTTTCTATCGTCCGTGACGCAGCGACCAAGAGGGAGGGAGAGGGTGCGGGAGAGCCCTTACCGACGAAAAAGTAAAGCCTCCTCCCCCCTCGTCTCCGGGGTTCTCGCTCGCTGCTCTACCGCCCCCGGCGTTACGTTTCTTCTTCCCTGTACGAGTGTAACCTCGCACTGCACGCGCAAGGGTTCACCCTGAGTCCCTCGGTGCCGCCTTTCCTGCCTTGCCTGCCTGCCTGCCTGCCTTCCTCCCCGCTTGACATCGGCCATGTGTTTCGAACAGTAGTTCTCATTCTCATTCTCGTTCCCGTTCCCGAGTTACCGTGACAACGCGTACAACACAGCTGTAGTACAATATCGCACTTTTTCACACTGTAATGTCGATATCTTTTTCTCCTGCCGACGGATCAAGGTCTAGCAATAAATGTGAATACGAACGATAACGATAGTAATAAAAAAAACAACAATAATAACAATAATGAAACAGTCCGATGTACGATACAGTATTACTGTATTCTTTTGATGTTACTGCAGTATGCAGACTGCACTGGTATAAATGCAGCGTAACTAATTAGGCGAAGGTGGGGCAGACCTGCATATACATATACGTATACACAAGCGCATGTCATAACATGGACTTTTTTGTTTTTAGACCGAGTAGTTATCGGGAACTAATCGAACTCCAGCATCATTATACATATATACGTGCATCACGTCTTTGGAATGTTGTCACGAGGAATGGGATAATATACGTGTAAGCAAAGTTAATATGAATGTATAAAACGCGCAGTGAAGTTTTCATATTTTCTTTATACATCGACAAAAGTTATACACTCCCGCAGCAAAAAATTGGGGGCAAATTTTCCTTTCGCATCGTCGTTCAGAATCTTTGAACAAAAATTATTGAGACGTAAATTATAATCTCAGTTTAAAGTTTGCATTAATTTCAATCGAAGTGTTTACTGTATACCTATGTAATATAAATCGTTGGTAAAGTGGAAAAGTACGCAGGACTTTGACTGTACGTGTATATAGATATGTATATACACATTAGCGTTGAAAAAGTTGGGTGAATAGTTCAGGACCGATAAGCTTGTTATATATATCGTTCGGTCGGTCTAGCTGTACTGAAAAAAAAGTTTGAAACAAAATATGGGGAAAATAATAACGAGGAGAAAAAGAAAAGTTTGGGAAGACGCGCAAGACGCTCTGAGATCCAGTGAAAGGGTGCCTTGTCGACTCTCTGGCAATGGGTTCCTCGTATCGTGTATCAAGTACATCAAGTATAACGCAACCGCGTATGTACCGTACATACAGTACGCATCTGTGTACCAACCAAACATCTTTACGTACATGTATACTCCACATTATATATATACGGCCGCAAGCGTGAAAGCAGAGGACGAGTTGTCCAATCCACGAAAAGTATACGTACTGCAGATTATTATTATTATTATTATTATTATTATTATTATTATTATTATTATACGTTCGTTTTATCTCTGATAAAGGAAAAAAGTACAAAATCAAATTTAGTTAATTATTTATAATATAAATTATTATTCTCGCAATTGTGAAGTATGAAAATATGATGAATACTTTTTCCGATGTCCCGTATAATCGTTATTATCCAGCCGGCTGTGCAGACGAATTGATTATAGCGAAAGTATGTACGTACGTGTAAGGGAAGAAGAGTTTCGAGTACTTTGTGCCCACGGGAATAACCTTTGCGTTCCTGTTGTTGTTGGGGAACTACAGCCTCCTAAACTGGGTTACAGGGTCTCCTTTTCCTCCACCCTCTCATCCGCGATCTTGAAACCTCCTCCCCTTCAGCATCTGCGCTGATTCATACGTATGGCAGGGGGCTCCACACGAATTAAACCGTCTTGCCTCTTCTAACAATAAGCTCATTTCCTACTCGAAATCATAAATTCTTTTACCTAATATACGGAGATATGGTCTGGAGTGTTTGATTTATTTCAATATTCAAATAAATATAGGTACTCGTTTGATTAAAATTACTTGGTGCTTTTAGTTTGCTTTTTTTTTTTTTTTTTTTTTAAATCTACCGCGTGTGACTTTTGAATAGAAACTTTAGTTAGTTGCCAAAAATCGATACTTTTTATTATTTTCAACATTAATCGATACACGACTCTTTGAAAATGTAATAACCAAAAAGCTTTTTTTTTTTTTTTTGTCGTAACCAGTATTTTTTTTTTTTTTTTTTTTTTTTTATTTTTAAAGAGATAGTTCGTCTAGAGTATGATAAATACTCGGACGAACGGCTATCTTGTACTAAAGCGAATGAAAAGTAACGATAAATAAGCATAATTGAAAAAACTTTTTATCTCACGCTGCGCTATTTATGGTGTGCGCGAGTAATACGACTCTACGCAGTCATGGGGGCCGACCATCGCATCGCTACCATCGCGTGTATGGACTGTTCACTATCGATTGCCATGCGGCGTCTCGCAATGCTGCGCGGAAACTCGAATTACTGTAGAAATTGAAAAAACATGAGCAAAAAATTTGGAGAGTCCTCGAAAGAGAAGCACCTGTTCGACGTCGCAATAATTAATTTCAACTAATATGAGTGAAAAAGCGATTCTACCAAAATAGAGAAACACTAATTACACAGGTCTGCAGCTAAAAAACTGCACAAGTTACTTATACTGTTTATTATAGATTTTCATTCGCCGAAGCCGGGGCAAAATACTCGAAAAGTTCCATTAAGTCAGGTTTTTTCCTCAACTCGTGTTTGTGGTTTCATTTAGACTGAAACTCCCATGTAATTCAAAATCTCGTGTCCTTTACTGGATTCTAATAATCCTATGCAAAATTGATTTCTTACTTCCATTTAATATTTATTAGAGTGAGACTAGAGAATAAATTCCATATAAAATGGTGGTTTTTTCAATGTTGTTATGCTTTTATTTTTTATTCAAACACCTTGTATTTTGCAAGAATACCGTACACGTGATGGAGGGAATGGGAAGTGATTTTTGGATTCGGCACACTCGAAAACATAATATTTACCAAAAACATCCCGTGCAGCTGAAAAAAAATATTTTTTTGCAGGCCTGTATTATTATATTATTATAATACAGTACTTTCGTTTGATCGTAGATTCTTTTAGTTACTCACTGGAACCTTGGAAGTTGAGTTTTATTTTAAATATCGCGGTATATCAAGTATATTCGAATTTTTCTCTTTTTTTTTCAAATAGTAATGTTACAGATATTGTATGCATACTTATATCCATTACATAAATATCGGCGTGAAAGAAATTTACTGTTTTTGAATAGTAATTTGGATCATTTCATCATTTTGTTTATCAATTCAAATCAACTCGCGCTGCTCCGCAAACTTCGATTCATTATTATTTGATGAGTATTTGCTGTTCAGGGATCAGAGAAAAAATCGGGTTGAAAAACCTGTTCAAGGTGTTTTATTTATTTATTTTTTTTTTTTTTGCCACTTTTCTCTTTTACCACGTTTGAATAGGTATACATACTTATTACGATTTCCGAAGTACATATCGCGCGGTGTTAACATCCTGAAATCGCTGTTTAACGCGTTCTTTGTTTTCACCAAATATACACATGCAATGCTGGCCCTTCTTCTCAACTTTGTATAATCAAGTCTGGCAGTATTGGACGAATGAATTACGCGTGAAAGCCATTACACTGAACAAACAGAAAGATTCTCGCTTCTGTTCGACGTCTCTCCGGCATTATTCACAACGGATTCTTTTTTTTTTTTTCCCACGAACCTCATCCTCTGCACTGCAATTACAACGTTGTGGCAATGTTTGACGTCATAAATCTCGTGTATGTACGCACAATTTGTAAACAAAGAAAGAAAGCAGGCATGTAAAATAATGAAATGGATATAACGAACTGCGATCTCTCAAAACAATGCAGAAATCGTGCGTTCAATTTAGTGCATTGAACCCGCGGTAATTAACACCTAATCGAGAAACGTTGCCGCTGCTGCTGCTGATGACGATGATGATTATAATTATAATAAACGGATCGCGAATGTTTTTTGCTTCGTTGCAACGCCTCGCTCGCTGTCTTTATCTTTTTTGTTTTTTTTTTTTTTTTACCTTCCCATGATAATTATCTACTCCTGTTTTCGGAAATCGCTGCACGACGTGACCGTGCGAGCACTAAAAACTCACGATTCTTCATTCAAATATCATTACTCGGATAAAGGTAATCTTGACATTCCCCCCCTCCTCTCCGTTTGTTCTCTAAATCTGGCAGCAAAGCGTCGTCGTGCCGGGGAAATATTATTAGATAATATTTAAAAAAAAAAAAGTCAAACCATGTGTTTATACTTTAAATCCAAGCAGTGTAATCTAGTAAAGATAACCGAATTTTATTTTCATTCTATTTTCGTGTGTGTATTGTATATGATGCCTACATATAAGAGTTTCGCTGATATATCGTGCTGATTTCAGTCACGACAAGTCGTATAAATACAAGAATTTTCCATTCTCTGATTTGAATATTTGACGTAACAAATCTATTTAAGGAGTGTATAATAATACAGTAGGGAGATCAATACAAAACCGTTTTTGCTGTGTACCTGTAAGTTGGCCGTTCCATATATGTATACCTATGTATATTCCTTATAACCGGTAACAAATGAATTCCTTATTATCATGGTATTCGGATTTTTTACTTTTTCATTTTTTTTTTTTTTTTTCGCCGTTTCGGCACAGCACGTTACAGGATTACGGGAGTATAGTATAAGGCTGAATGATCGTACCAAAGTGAGGTTCTAATAAAAGTCCAACTCCTATAGCGTACATAATACATGGTGTAATTCTTGCGGGGATGTAAAACGTGTGATTCATTTACATTTTTTTTATTAATTGCAACGCCACGGTCGATATATTAACCCTTTGCTGCACAGCGTCTCATGTATTATATATATATATATGATACACCTTTTCGAATAGGTTATTCAAGATTTATATTCAATTTTTCATAAACCGCTGTCATCTTTTGCATTTTGCTTTTTTTTTTGCATAATAGGGATTTTGACGATATTGTGAGCGCTATAAATAAACAAAGTGTTGAAAATGTCTGTTTTTACACATAATAAATGTAATTGTGGTAAGGTTGTGGGGATTAGAAAAGTGGAAATCGGTAATTTTGGGTTTTTGGAGTCGCTAGGAAACGAATCCGACGTAATAATTTCCAAATTCAAAATAGTGGATCCAATATAGCGGACTGAAAATATAAAAATTGATCCGATATTCGTTTGAAATTTGTTACTCGATGCAGTTTTGGGGTAGCTGAAAACGAATTTTCGAGCCATTCCAATCACTTTCACATCTTCAGTCCGTCGTATTAGATCCGCAATTTTGAATTAAAAAAATTCCCCAAATCTGACCCCATTTTGAAATCAGTAACCTTCTCGAACTCTTATGCACCTAGTTTCAAGGAATTTGACCGCAAAGAAAAATGTACGCTTCAAATGGTTTAGAACCTCATTGTTACGCACACTTTCGTTTATTATTTAAACACGTTTTTTCCGTGTTTTCTATCCCCCCACCCCCATCCCTCCCTCGGAGTTTCAACGGATCATTTTTTGTGCATGGTTTTAACGGCGGAGTATTTTTTTTTTATTCTTGCATTCGAAACTGCATCCATTCTTCAACTCTCGTCGACGGTGGTTTAGTCATTATCACTGGCTTATTTTCTCGGCATGAACTAAATGATATACAAGAAGGAACGACGACGGGAGAGGACGCCTTACTGGCGGCGTCTAGGTCAATACTCTCGCGTGCGCAGATCTCTCGGGGGTCTCGACTTATTATATACTACAATGAGGGACTTCTCGGAACGAATCGCACGAGGGCAAACTACTGCAACGACCGCGAACGCGAGTATATATAATAATCCATCGACTATCGAGGAGCACGGGAGATTCAGTGTCAGTGGCACAGAGATTGGAGGGAAGTCAGGTCGCGAGCAAGTCTGAAAAATTAACGGAGAAATAGAAATCCCTAAAACGGAACTCGAACAGATCGTTGACGAGACTATTTTATACGTAGGCATACTTACGATTAGTAGGCTCTGTAATTGTCACAGGTTATCCTTTTGAGTCACGCATTATTTTGCTGAGTCAACTTTTACAACAATATAGTATTCTGTGGGTTTTGGGGCCGCTGATTAAGAATCTGGAATCAGATTTTCAAAATTCAAGATGGTGGATCTATTACGGTGAACGCAAATTTTAATTTTTATCGAATACGGTTAACAAACTCTATGCATGGAGTTTTTCGGGTCGCTGATTGGATTCGCCATACGGAATTTTCAAAATCTGATGTAAGATTCGTAATCAGCGACCCCAAAAATATCTGAAGAAATATGTTGACAAGTTTTCTAAATATACAAAAAATTGATGTATAGTAAGTGGTAAGAATACTCCTACCACCATGACTCAAAGGGTTAATGGCTTTCCTTACACCGTAGACTACAGTACAGTCATCTGCGGATGAAATTATCTGATTGCCGGAATCGCAAAGGTGTCACGACTACCGGAAATTGTATATAGTAGGTACCTACACATAATATCATGAATGATCGATGAAACGATGTCCATACATGTGCAGACATCCAATTGGTGATCAGTTATGCATGGCTTAATACCTATGCGTATACAACGTATATGAATATAGAAATTCTTTCATCTGACTTTGAGCATTCGAACTCCTTTGGTATAAAGTATACCTAATTTCCTGAATTCTCCTTTGTATCTGTAAACGTGGAGCATATCTCGTAGAGTCCTGTTATCGGAAAAACAAGATAGTCGTGCCCGCCATATATAGCAGTAACCCTTATATCATTTAAAACAAAGATCGTTCACCGTAATCATTGTTATTACTATAAATGTTATTGTTATTGCGACCGTTCCTCGCGGTCCGCTTTAGAAGTCAATCGTTTGTGTTCTTGTTCCAACGATTAAGATTATCCTTATAACTGTAGTTGTGCATACAATATTTACGTATTATGTATGCGCAATGTACTCGACGTACCCGGGTACAGGTTATATGGACATTAATCGAGAATATAGTTTGACTTTGTTTAGCATGTTGTGTATATAGAATACGAGAACTGCTGATACGTGACACACATACTGCATACCCTGCAGTGACAAATTGATATGGAAAATTGCACGATAAGTCACACACTTCTTAATTATTATTATTATTATTGTTATCATTATTGTTGTTGTTAATGTGTCTTGTGCAAATTAACTCACGTGCAGGCGCATGAACGCAAACACCGTAATAGGAGTTATTCCGAAGAGACGAAGTGCCTCGAGGGAAGTATCTTTCATTCACAACGTTCAAGTTCTACTTTGATTATGGTTAGTTTATTACACCTTATACGAGTTTCACGGTAGATGGAGGCGAGGTAAAAAAAAAACAACGTTAAAACCAATGTACGCAGTTTTCTTATTTTTAATGTAATGTATAACTTTTTGCTGAGAGTGTAGAGGAAATTTGATACTGTAGGATAAATATCACGTGTTACACAAATCTCCGCTACAACGTGCATTCATTGTCCACACACACACACACACACATAAATATATATATATGTCGGAGTATCACAAATCTCTTAAATAATTCCATTACGTTAATGTATGAGTGAATAAAAGGATATTTCTTTTGAATATGAAACTAAACTAAATGAGCGTCAAGCGTAATTAGCAAGCTAAGAGTATAGCTGAATGATAGAATCTTAGCAACAGACAAATGGTTTGTTTATAACAACGCTTGGACGAAATCGACAGTTGTGGGTTAGCCAGAGAGCAAACCAGACGTGTCGGGATCGTCACGCTAATATGAATAGTCAACGCCCAAATGAACGCCTTATATCCTCTCCACCTTTCCGAGGCTCTACGCCGACATCAGAAGTGGGATCTGGATCTGTTAACCCACCAGGAGCAAGCGAGGGTAACGAAGAAAAGTGGCGATTACTTCTTGAACAACAGAATCGTAATTTTCTCGCGTTATTACAAGTGATGAAAACTCCTTCAGTGAATAATAATAATTATGTGTGTCTACCGGAGTTTGATCCTGATAAACCAGAAGTGAATGCGAGATCATGGATAACAACCGCGGATATTTGTATGGCCGATCAACCATTGCAAGGTGCATCCTTAATGATTGTGCTGAGTCGTGCCATGAGGGGACAGGCTTCGGCATGGCTGTCGCAGGTATCATATGCCGGGATAACGTGGATTGAATTTAAAGAATTGTTCGTATCAAGGTATGATTGTCCGGAGACTTCTGCTGCATTCTTGATAAATTTATCCAGCAGTAAACCTAAAGAAGGTGAGTGTATAGCGTCATATGCTGCATCGTTAATGAATTCATTGATGAATCAGTGGAAAAACTTGACCACTGAAGAGATAGCATTATCAACAACAATGGCGCATATTGCACATTTTGAATCACGTGTTCAACGTCTTGCTTTCACTACTGATATTGTCACAAGAAATCAACTCCATAACGAGTTGAAAGCTATGTCATTTTTGAAACGAAGATCTTCAGATAGTCTAATAAATGAAATGAGGGATCCGGGTTCAAACGATATCAGCATTCAAGATGACATTCAAGATTAACACTTCTTGCTAGGCGAATTTGGTGAAATTTCAAGTGCGTATACAGTCTTAGAATTTTACAAATGAAGGTATATAGTTCAGGCCTTTCTGATTAGAAGTATGAACAAGGGGTTGAATCTGTAATTTTTATAGAACTCTAGAATACGCGGTTTGAAACTGAATTTGAAAGAGTGCACCGTGGTTAAGACATAAGAAATGAGTACCTGTCACTGGAAGGAAGTGACAGAGGTATTGTGTACCCTGTTTCTGGTTAAGAGCGGGAGGTCTCATCACTGGATTTAAGTGATTTGAGGTATTGTGTACCCTGTTTCTGGTTAAGAGCAGGAGGTCTCATCACTGGATTTAAGTGATTTGAGGTATTGTGTACCCTGTTTCTGGTTAAGAGCAGGAGGACTCACCACTGGATTTGAGTGATTTGAGGTATGGTGTACCCTGCTACTGGTTAAGAGCGGAAGGTCTCATCATTGGATTAAAGAGATCTGAGTTTTTATGAGAAATTGAGTGGAAGAATGTTCTCACTTGGATGGCCTGAACTATGTTATTAACTTCAGAATACACAGTTTTCCTGTTTGAGGTTGAATCGAAGGCCAGGGTGGCCGAGGCGAATAATTATTGATATTTTGTTTTTGTTTTTCTTTTGTAGATGAATCACACGAGGATGTGTGATAGGTCAGAATGGCCGTGTCGGAGTATCACAAATCTCTTAAATAATTCCATTACGTTAATGTATGAGTGAATAAAAGGATATTTCTTTTGAATATGAAACTAAACTAAATGAGCGTCAAGCGTAATTAGCAAGCTAAGAGTATAGCTGAATGATAGAATCTTAGCAACAGACAAATGGTTTGTTTATAACAACGCTTGGACGAAATCGACAGTTGTGGGTTAGCCAGAGAGCAAACCAGACGTGTCGGGATCGTCACGCTAATATGAATAGTCAACGCCCAAATGAACGCCTTATATCCTCTCCACCTTTCCGAGGCTCTACGCCGACATATATATATATATATATATATATAATACATGTGAATATATATAAAACATGTGATCTAAAAGCTTTTAAACGGTCAAATATTTAAATTATCAGTCATCTTTTCCCAGTTATTATAAGTACTTATTCATTTAGTAGACGTACGTTATATGTACCTGCATCTTCATAACTAAACTAAATGTTTATTATACCTATTAACAGGTATTGTCAACGACGTAATTTACACTCTGGGATATAGAAGTCCGATGAAATAACGTGGGTGGGCATATAATATATCGTTGTAAAATGTAGTACATACATAGGTGTGTGTGTGTACATATATACATGTGTAAATGTATACCTACGTACTGCAATCCGGTGTCGTAGAATTATTCGCTACAGAGTAAGAAATAAGAGCGGTGTGACACGAACGAGAATATATACTCTATACATATGTATACAGAGTCACATAACCACGTGGTATAGTATGTTCCCAACCGGAGCCATAATAGCTGCAGCAGCAGTTGACTGACTACTTTTGGATGCAGTTCTGCCGGTATACCGGGTGATTTTTTGCAAAGGCACACAAGTTGCCATAAAATGAGTGTCCCAGTTATTGACCCTCTACCCATCATTGACGTTCTTTGGTTCTATCTGTTTGATCCTTAATTCCAAAATTACCAACATATAAATTTGCACTGTCTAAATCTCTAGCAATTGGTTTTAGTAATTGAGAAATTTGCAATTTCTGACGATAATTTATAATTTTGGAAAAAAAATATTCGATAATTGGGTCTAAACGTGGCAATAACTGACACACTGATCTTAGTTTAGAAAGTGAGGAAATCTAGCACCGAGATGAGTGTACAAACTTTTCGCAAATTCATGTAGTGGATACGATGTTCGGTTTAATCGAGGCGAGGACGGGTCTTCTCGCAAAGTTATATACCCGGTATATATACTCTGGACTGATTGCGAGACCACCGTCTACGAATCTTTTCTTATATACATAATATGGATATGTGCGCGTTGAGGGCGGACAGCGATTCGAGTGACTCTCCCTTTAACTGCGACCCTCGATTTATACACGTACAGACGCCGATGGACCGGTTCTTCGACGTTGGAATTACGATGTTCATACACAGCGAAGTGGAACTCCTCATTTTGTGGTACCTCACTTTGAGAGAGAGAGAGAGAGAGAAGGAAGTTTTCCGGCCTTCTTTGTTTGCTTCGCTTTTCTATTTATCTATCACAATACTCTCGTCACCGTAACTTGAAAGGTTAAATTGAAAGATGTTTAATATTCAGTGTGTAAATTTAGGAGAATTAGAAGAAAAATTAAAAACAGATAGAAACCGAAGGCGTATCTGTGGTTTTTGAAAGAAAATCGTGGCCGTAAAAAGAGAATGGAAACGACGTATTGGCAATTGTCTTGAAGAAAAAATTGTGGCTTATGGTTCTTCATTGATTGAGAATTTGGCATATCAGTGGAGACAGTTCGAAGGTTGAAAGTGAACAATGACGTTATTAAGAAGGAGTAGAAAGACGCGGCTGCTCGTGAAAAGGCTTTTTAACGACTGAGGCAACGGGCATTCGAGGCATTTCAGTTTTAGGAGGAATCATTGTAGCGAAAAGCATTAGTGATGAATAGAAAATAAAAAAGGTGTAAAAGATTTCGAATTTACCGCAAGCCAAGGATGGTTCGGAAGATTAGGGGATAAGGGGAAGACGAACATTCAGTTGATTTTGTAGCGTTTGAAACATGCGAGCAAAAATTTAAGGTACACGATACTGAAAATCCTGATTACTCGTTACTTCTGGTATTCAAAAATCTATAACCAATGAAACTGCTATTGTGCGGTGAAATAGTGCAGATAAAAAACAGAATATTCGAGGTCAACGGTTTGCGCACTTTGAAAGGTTTGAAGAGAACCATTGTTTTTTTTTTACGGAGCATTCCGTGCTGCCAACTCGTACAATGTTTGACCCTAACCGCGTTTCGGATTTGATTCTTGTTTTTTGTACCATTGTTCTAACTCTAAAAGAATATTTTCTACTTTTAAATTGAAATGCGTTTGAGCCGAGTTACATCGTGATAACAGTACCAATTAGGAGAATAACAGTTACTCAATTATTAGTAATTAGGTTAATTAGGTTAGTTCAGGCTATTCGATTTACAGTTTTATGCTCGCAATAATTGTGTGGTGGCATTTTTGTATCGAAGCTTTAGTGAAGTTTAAGATTATTACTTATTGAATTGATTGTGAAGTATGCTTGCAATAGATGCGGTGCTGTTGAGAGTGGAGTGACTCCATAACGCTTTGTACAAAATTGGCAACAATGGATTTCGGAGAAATTATGGTACCTCTATAACTTGCTTCAAACTTGAAACTCAATTTTCATTTGTCAGTTAAATCGAAATTTTGAAACTTATGTCTTCCTGGAAGCCAAGCTTCGTTCATAGATGATTCAGCGTATTGAAAAACGAAAATAATACCAATCGACTTATCAATTATACGTCCCCGTGGCTCTTTTTCCATTATCGCGTTCTGCCCTTTGTCATCAATCGCTAATTCTCGCCTTTCCTGCTTCAGATCCAGACGAAGCGCGAGCTCTTCTTCAAAGCTGAGAGCGGCAGTCTCCCGTCTTCTCCGTCGGTGCCGCCGCCTCAACCTCCGACCGCCGCGGCGACCGGAACGACGTTGACGTCGAGTGTACCTCCAAGCGTAGCGCCTCCTTCAGCACCCACGAAAGCAAGGTTGCCGCAAACCAGCGTCACTCTCAACCAGAATGACTCCGAGGACAGCAACAAACGCGAGTCAGCGAACAACAGGTCGGCCGACAGCAAGGACTCGAGGTCCGCGCCGACGACTAAACCCAAGGAACTCGACGGTTACGTAGGATTCGCCAATCTTCCAAATCAAGTATACCGGAAAGCCGTGAAGAAAGGATTCGACTTCACGCTTATGGTTGTCGGTAAGATTTCAATGGCACACCGTTGATCGATCCCAAGGTTGCTGTTTGGGGGCGGGGTTACAACTTGGACGGTCTAAGATCATACCTAATTTAATTTTTTTTTTTCTTTTTTTCTAAGAAAGTAAAACACTTGGAGCAATTTCAATTTGAGGGCTTTATTATTTATAGTTTCAAGAACGTTTTGGAATTTTTTCATTAAAATTAATTCCAAAATAGGGGCATGGCGCATATAAGTAGCGAACGACTCCGACCTCGAAGGCTTTTGCGGTGACGCAACATTCCTTACATCACTGTCCAACTTGTGATGGATAGAAAACATTTTTAGAGTTTAAAACACCTTTTTGGGTTCGAGTTTGTAGCCTAGATGTTAAAAAAAAATTGGTTTTCAAATATATACGATTATGAACCAAAAAGTAGTTGAAAAAATTTTTCATACAAAAATTATGAGATCGAAATTCAAAAATGTAGTTACAAACTCGAATCGATAAACAAGTTTTAGAGATTGTGTCAAAATTTCAAGTCGATCAGATAAGTATTGACCAAGGAATCTGCATCACCGGATTGATAACTGGTCGTTTGCTACTTATATGCGCCATGCCGCATTTTGTTATTAATGTCAATGAAAAAATTATGAAATGTTCTTGAAACTATAAATAATACAGCCTTGAAACTCAAATTGCGGAAAGTATTTTCATTTTCTTAAAAGAAAAAAAAAATCCTAAAAATCGGTATGATTTTAAACCGTTCCAGCTGTCCCGTCCGCCCTTAATGCATTTTCGAAATCAACACCGTTAGCTTGTGCTATGATTGGAACTGATCAATTTTCCATAGTTTTCTCCAGGAATTGAAGCGGGCTTTCAAGTTATGTTTGATGTAGATTGTATTGCTACTATAGACTGAACATTCCTAACATACCTTGCTAATGAACAGCGCTTGTATAATTGAGATTGTATACAATAGGTTTCGAAACAGTTTCTCTTATATGACAAACTGAAAATGCTCGTTCGAGATATGCTGAAATGTGAAAGTTTGCAACAACTCTGGTCATTGGTGGTGAAATTTTGTCTAGACAGGTATGATGTTCGAAGCAAATAGGGAAAAGGGATAAAAGACAGGCGCGCACGCGGTATGTGGAATTTTATTTGTCACGTGAACATTATAATAGTATGTGCTGTACGAGGATATTCACTCATAAGTTCTTTCATCTGCTGAACATGTGCGTCTCTCTTGCCAGCTGGATCTCCAAGTCCACTCTGATATATCAGTGGCTCTCAATTGTTTGGTTGTATAACAATATTTTCCGAATTTCTGTCCTGCAGAATTTGGAGCTCATATCGTAAAAGATGTTATCATTATAATCGAAGATGAAATTTCAGACTGTTAATGCAGTTATGGCAAACAATACAAAGTGACCATTCAAGGTCTCAGTTATAATACAAAAATCGACGAAAATGATTCATTTACATTGTTGGTTGTTTGACCAGTGTTTTGTCATATAAGTATACTCTCAATTATTCCTCTGTATTTTTCAACTACCGCATGAGACAGGAGTTATTAAGAAAATTAATGTCCGAGTGTAATTATAAGATGCAGCTCAGCGCTGTTATATTTAGGTATAAGACGCACCGAGTAGTCATTCCACCATAAATAGAATAATTGAAGCAGTTGCTCTGGTATCCAATGCACGGCTGCTGTTTGTCGTTCAAGGTCAAATAAGCTAAAAACTTGAGAGCATGTCGTGAGAATTGCATTTCTTGAGGACATATCTACGTGCTTGGTTTTTTCAAGTATTCATATTTCGTTTAATAACGATGCAGACGTCCTGCTGTATTGAAAACGAGTAGTGCAATAATTATTTTCAATTTGTTTGTGTACAGGTGAATCTGGTCTTGGGAAATCGACTCTCATAAACTCCATGTTCTTGGCTGATATATACAGCACTGAGTACCCTGGTCCGAGTCTTCGAGTGAAGAAAACTGTCGCTGTTGAAACCAGCAAAGTTCTTCTCAAAGAAAATGGAGTAAACTTAACCCTGACCGTAGTGGATACACCAGGATTTGGTGATGCCGTTGACAATAGTAATTGGTTAGTATGAATTTGGAGTCAGTTTGAATTCGGCCCCTTCTTGTATTCTGTGTGGTTATCCAATTTTAAGGAGAACATAAAAGAAATCCTAACAAGTACACAACATTTATCTATAAATTTTTTGTTTTAGCTGGGTACCTGTCATTGAATACATTGAGTCCAAGTATGAAGAGTTTTTAAACGCGGAATCTCGCGTGACAAGAAAACAGATTGCAGATAGTCGAGTTCACTGCTGTCTCTACTTTGTGGCTCCATCCGGTCATGGATTAAAACCGCTGGATGTAGAATTCATGCAACGCTTACACGACAAAGTTAACATTATTCCAGTTATCGCCAAAGCAGATACAATGACACCAGATGAATGCGCACATTTTAAAAAACAAGTTAGTTGGTGATCACTTTCTATCACAGCTATGATCATTTTCGCTCATTCCCAGATGTAACTCTCTTTAAAAAAAATAAATAAATAAACTACAAGCAAAGCAATTAGCTGATGTTTCATTTTCCAGATATTGAACGAGATCGCTCAGCACAAAATTAAAATCTACGAATTCCCAGAAGATGAGGAGGAAGAAGAAAGTAAATTACACAAAGTATTAAGGGATAGGGTACCGTTTGCTGTTGTTGGAGCAAATACCGTCGTCGAACAAGACGGTAAAAAGGTTCGAGGACGGAAGTATCCGTGGGGTGTTGCCGAAGGTACTTTCTTATCTATCCATATATCATTTTCAGACATACGTTTAGCTCTTCACTGTGCGCGTATTGTGTTTCGTGGATTAAATAAATTACATCCTCTTCTGTCGATTTGTTGCAGTTGAAAACCTTGAACACTGTGACTTCATAGCGTTGCGAAATATGGTGATTCGAACGCATCTTCAGGACCTCAAAGATGTGACAAATAACGTTCACTATGAGAACTTTAGATGTCGAACCCTGGCTGGTCTTGGTGTTGATGGCAAACCGACGAGGATTTCAAACAAGTAAGTCTTATTTTGTTCATTAGAAATCTGAGAATAATCTTCAACTGTCGTCACAAATATCCACACTCCTGGAAATGTTGGAGGAAAATCATGTCTTCTGTAACTACAAAAATCGTCTAAAAAATCCTTCATCATTTGAATCGTGATCAACGTTTTTTAAAACATGCCGTTGATGCTGTGGAAATGATTGAATGTCATACTGATGCATTTAACTACATGAATTGTGGGTATATTCGTCGAAAGCTGTTCCGAATAACGAATATGTAGATAAATCGTTTTTATTTTTGGAATTCACAACAACGATACCTGTTCTGTCTAGTTTTATTCCTAAGAGGTGAAGAAAAAAGCTTGTGCATGCAAACTCTAATTATAAATATACATGGTAGAAAGTAATTCCGTAGTTTGAACGAATGATTCTGGATTAAAAATATCGGAGGTGAATTCGTTTGAAACATTTTTTTGTTCTTTAATCCGATTTCATTGACAAAATTTTAATGATGGTTTCTTATTGGTCAGTTTGTGCCCACAAGGAGTGATGAACAGTTTCATGACGGTGTGGTAAGTCCTTAACTAAGGCTCAAAATTATGTAATATGGTTTTGTGTGCACAAGTTTTAGTATCTTTACAACCCTAATTACGTACTAGTATACTGATATGATACCATAATGTTAATTCCAGAAAATTTCCCACAAATTTTCATTGGTAATGAGAAACAATTGTTCTTGTTTGCTTGTATTCAGCTCGACCACAGTTCTCTGTAATTATTAATTTCACCTTACCTCTTTTGAATGATGTCCATGTTTTCGAGTATGTTTATTTTCCTCTGTCGATTTTTTTTTTTTTAATTATTTATTTACATATCTAAAAATGATGTATATTATATATTATTCAGAAGTTTAAGGGATATTCCGTATAATATCGATACCACACCATGAGAACCTTTTAAAATTAATATCACTTTTTCATGCATCATTTGATATTTTCATATTTTTGAGGGGTAGGTAATTATCGTATAGACGACTGTACCGTGGATCTCTCCGAATATTGAATCCATGTAGCGAACTAAGAAGCTTATTTTAGATTATGTTGCGGTTTTATAGGAATCCTCTTGCTCAAATGGAAGAGGAAAAGCGAGAACATGACAACAAGATGAAAAAAATGGAAACTGAAATGGAACAGGTATTCGAGATGAAGGTCCGTGAAAAGAAACAAAAGCTCAAGGATTCTGAGACTGATGTGAGTTATATTTTGACATTCTATTACTTTCTCTTTAATTCCAATTTATTCAAAACTTTCTTTTAATTGGTCAGAGACAATTTGATCAAGACAGAAATTTAACTGCCTTGTTTTATTCAATTGTTGAAATAACTGAAGAAAATGAATTCATAGATGAATAACATTCTTTGAAAAAACTTTGTTTTTCCTCTGACAAATTTAGCTACAGCGGCGGCACGAGCAAATGCGGCGTTCATTAGAGCAGCAAGTGCGCGAACTTGAAGAAAAAAGACGAGCATTTGAGTCCGAAAAATTAGGCTGGGAGCAACAGACTGGACATAGCATCGAAGAGCTTCGCAGACGCAGTTTAGAGGCTAACTCCAAAGAGTAAGTACCTTTTCTATAATATGTAATTGTTTATAACCTATGTACATTTTGAATTTTCATATCGGATAAGAAAATGTGTATATTCATGTAAAGATGTAACGCTTGACGTAGAAATGAAGTGAGAACGTCGAATTGCTGCCTAGCGCTTTGGCTAAAACAATAGAATGTTGACTTGAAAATTATTGCGGATGTAGCGAAAATTCAAAAAATAGCATACCCCGAAAAGGTTTGACTGAAAACTGTATGATGATATTTTCACGTTGGATCGGACAATATTCGATGTGACTTTGTGCTTTAGTTGTAATTCGATTTTTGATTTTTCAATCACATCTGTTACGGAAAGTATCGTTATTAAATGTAACTTTTGAACTATATTCTTTTCACCTCTGTGTTTCTTTCGTTATATGTAATTGCTTGAACCTGTATTTATGAAAAATGTTACAAGCTTTCATTAAAACATATCATTTTAGTTGAAGCTAGATAGAGTTATGCGCAAAGTCGATATATAGTAGTTATTTGCAGGAAATTGCTAATGAGTGATAATTAACGTGTTTTCTCATACTGCTCTACATCACTTATTCATATTTATGTTCTAACAACGTTCGTTATTGTCCAACAAAGCCCCAATGTAACGAACAATTCTTATAATGAATTTAGTTCGTGATGATTACTTAAAGGGTTAATACATGGAATTAGTATTAGCACCAGTAACCGGCAAGCTGATGTGTCTTCATTAATTTTGCGTATTCGTATCGAGTTTTTTTTATCCACTCATTGAAGTCCCGCAGTAAATGAAACTCTATCAAATATCTTCTGCAGAATTTCGTTAGAAAGAGAAAAACAATACAAGAAAACATCCCAGAGTAGAATATATTATTCAGGCCATGTAGTACTCCTACCTTTACCGACCGCGTAAACTTGCCTTTTTTCTTCCTGTATTAAATAAACAAAGTATCTCAGCTATGCACTTTTTAGCCCCTGAAATGCGGGAAATGTGGGAATAATGACACGTATCAAAAAACCACACATTTTTTTGACAATTCTCGGGATATGAGTAACTTTTCTGAATTCCTGTACGAAACAGCGATGCATCGTCAAAATTCGTACTCCTTTCGTTCCTTTGTGTATTTAATGCAGGCAGAAAAAGGGTGAGTATGCGTAGTCAGTAAAGGTAAGAGTACTACATGACCTTAATTAGCAATACACTTTGATCGTTGAATTTGAAAAAAACTTAACAAAGATCCTAACAAACTGAAACTTGAGTAAATATTTAGTAACACTCTATTTGCCTTCAGCGATCTAAACCAATCCTAATCTCAATCGGCAGTTTTTCTGAGAATTTCCCAAGGATTAATGTTAGAGAACCTTGTAAAGTTCGTAAGAAATGCCGTTCAGCGCTTGGTAACTCTACTAAATTTCACACATTTCAATTCTTACTATTGTACGTATTGCTTAGATGTGTATGCACCTTCGCTTAATCCCGCGATTATTACAAATATAAAAACTCATATTTCACTAATCGTACTGCATAAGAATCGACGGCATTTGTAAAGGTACGCCATAGAGTATCAAGAACTGAGATCGCTAACTTTTACTAGAATTATATCATGCAAATATGTACCACTGTTTGCAAAATTATAAAAATGAGCTAGTCTTTAATTTTTTTAAGTAATGCTTCATAATGTTTTTTATACAATTGTTTATATTTTCACGTGGGCTACTTCATAGGCGAATAAAACTTTCAGTGTATTACGTAGAGAATATTACTGATTAGTATCTGTAGATTTTCAGTTTTTGAGATTGCAAAAAATCGAATATCAAATAAATATCTTTCTTTTCATTTAACACTATTCACTACTTGAAATATTTTTCTAAATGCATGCTGCAGTTATTTTTGGTTCCTCAAAAGGCAAGTTATATACAAATGTTGGTTAAGTTGTTGTAGAGTATGAATGAAATTGAATATCTGAAACTGGGGAAGTACGATATTGAATTTTTGAAAAATATAACCTGCTAATACCGGCAAATATTCAATGGCGATGTAAGAGTAAGCGATAGTAATAAGCGTTGTTAAGCATCGATATAATTCGCTATCGGACGCATTACCCAGAATAGATTTAGGGTCGAATGATTATTCATATAAATCAGTTTTTCTACAACATAAGCATCGGTATTTTCGCATCACCTCGCAAATAGGAGAGCCTGAAATTGTGAAGAAAATATTGTCCAGTATTTGGGTGAAAATCATTATTTTTTTAAGTAACCGGGACTATTAATGCCAGAGTAGTTGTTTAAACGAATTGATACTGGCATGACAATCTGATACGACTTTATTTGATGAACTTCAAGTGTTTGTAACAATACGTATGGGCTATAATTTCATTAGTGGTGTCTCTTATCTTTTGCTATCCGCTTTATTCCCAGAGGATGTGGGACTAGCGGGTGTTAAATACGACGGTACAATTAGCTAGAATGGTGATACGAGATGATTACTCTGGTATTAACGGTAAAGTTGAATCTAGAAACGCGCGTGCCTTGCTTGTGCTTGTGTGTATACGATGTCGGGGTGTCCCTGATTTAGGACGGGATCTGTATCTTCGGAAGGGTCTGGAGGCGGAGGGGGTACATTGCGAGGCTCCCGAGGAATAGGAAGTCTTCTACGCCGTCACACCAGTTTCAAATCACCTCAAGAGAGCCCTACACAGAATCACCTTGTCATACAGCATCCCGAACATCCCTGATCAGCCAAGTCATTTTCTAAGCTCCAGGGTTCTTTATACTATTCTGTAGATGGGAGACAGTGACAGTTTATCAGCTCTGATAATTTCGTTATTGCTTTAATGTCAGGTCCAGACACAAATTGCCTTACATAATAGAATATAATGAAAAATTAACGCCGAGCAGATCGAAAATTAGCTCTGATGTTGCTAAATTAAATATTTGAAATTATAATCCGGGTGTTGACTTGAAGCGGAACAACCAAAAGTATAATGGGCCCGTCAAAATCGGTGTTGGCAAATATTTAAGTCAATAGACTCCCACATACAGAGATGTTATTAAATGTTAGAAATATTTTCTTCCTTCTTTATGAAAACAATTCTCTGTAGCAATACATATGTGTTGATATATCCGGAAAGTAATAGATTTGTCGAAGAGAAATTTAGAAAAAAGTTGACTGACAAAAAAGTGGAGTTAGAATTATGAGAATCTCGATAAATATCTTACGATTAAATAAAAAACAATTTACATGATATTGAATTCAGAATCGAAATCAGCTAATGTCAACAGTCCTTTATATGTTGATATTTTGAACCAAACCAATGATATATAATTGTGATAAAATAATTAACCAGACAAAGCCTATTGCAGCGGCATTACTCTGGAATTTTCATTATTATTTTTATTTTTTTGTTCCATTTAATATACCGATATTGTTATACCATAAATAGTTTAAACAAAGATTATTCATCTAATGGCAATGACTTGTAACGCTACATATTTTTATTGTGAACTGCACAAGCTGTCTACTGCATAATGTTTTCATAAATTTGCCAACCCGTCGAAAATAGAAGTACCTTGTTCAATTATTGTGGAGATATTATAACACCCGTGCTGATTTCCTTTAAAATCTAAAGTAGTTGAGACAGCTTGACAGGGGCTTATTTCTTAACATTTACTAATGACTTACTCCTAATAATTAAATATATATTGTTAATTTTATCATTAAAGCCTTGTTCACCAGCAAACATAATGCTTCGTTACATCATTTTACTAACCAATCATTTTTCCTATTGCTTACGGCAATTGATTACTGTATGAATCGAAATAGACTGTTACTTTTTTGTATACGCTATACGTAATTATTAAAACTTGTTTTTTACTTTTGCCACATTAGATCTGTTCCTTTTTTATTCAGCTTATCGGGCAAATCGCTACCGCATACTGCCATGACGATTACATTTTCAATCACTGACATTTTTCAAATACGATTCGCCAACAAATGCAATTCATTGAAAATAAGTTTTTCTATGGAATACAAAATCGGTGGGATAAATTTTATCATTCTGTATTCGTGCTCATTTGTTTTTCAGGCAGCATGCGCAATGTGGCTTAGTGGTCGTTCAGTGTGCAAAATGCAAAAGTGCCTTTCGCGGCATGCGAGAGTGTCTGGCACCAGTTTGCATGGTTGGATATTATTATGTATTGTATATCGACGTTGTCGCTACTGTTGAAAAAATATTTCTTTGAAAAGCTTACATTTTCAAGTTCAAGCAAATACACCGTCAAGACTCAATATTGAGAAGAGGCAGAGAGCTTATTCGGGTACACGGGAATTTAATTTCGGTTGCAGTTTCCTGGAACAATATTAACAAATCGCTGGTGAAATCAGTTTCTGGTAACATAATCAGGGATACTAACCACTGCAGACTCGAATTCAAACTGCAAACGTAACTTGATATTTATTAATGGGGTGCGTTTTACATGTTCTTTCCTTTCAGGGCCGTCGACGGCAAGGACAAAAAGAATAAGAAGAAAGGCCTCTTCTAATCGTACCATCTCAGACATAGAACTGTATGCTTAAAAGAATAGTGAATGTACCAGTACCTTTTAGATACAATCTCCCGAGTTTGTGAACTTTGGACATTTCCTGATCCCTTTATACTCGAAGAAAAAAAAACAGAATTCTATGTCGCTTATGATTTTTTAGTTTGAAAAATTTTGACAAAACTCAACTTTTATAATTCACAACTGTTCCAGTTATTACATATTCGAAACACTATTGTGCTGAAAAGATCCTCCCTCTTTTCTATAAATGGAATCACGAATGTGGAGTTTGGAATTTTGTAACTTTGAGGTACAGGAATGTAACAGTATAATGAGTCATCACTTCTTAAGTACGTCCAACATTTAACACAAGTTATACAAAACTTATCGGCGAACCAGAAATGTCTCGTCAACTTCTGATAGCAGAAGACGAATGAATGTTCATTGTCAGTATTGCTGCACGCTAACTATTTTACTATAAAATACATGAGATATGGTTTTCATTATTGCAAGGTGGGTTTATTGAGTGATACGAAGATGCATAAATAACTTGAAAATTGATTATTCTACCTAGAAGCGAACGTTGTTTCGTCATAACCTTGACTTCAGTATCTAAATGTTGTAATCATCTAATCATTGTCCAACAAACAAAATTTGTAACTTTGAATTGGTTATCAAGATTCAATTTTTTGTTACATAAAATCAATCTTGTCTGTAGCTGCTGAGCTGATGATTGCCAATAATTCAGTATTTGTAAAAACTACAATTCTACATATAAATTGAATAAATTTATGTATCATGTTTACTGGCGCAAAGATTAACCATTTGACTCGATTGGAAATACGTATTTTCGCGAGTTGACTATATTGTTCAAATGAAAACTGAAGTAAAATAGAAATTGTATAATTTGATTTATATCTTTGTAGCCAAAATAGTGGCCATATATATTTATGTATAAATGATGAATTTTAATCGTGTAAGCGTAAAATATATCAAAGAGAGTCAGACAAGTTGGAAATACCTATGTAGTAAAATTAGTGTAATAGATTTCACGTTTTCAGACAGTGTGTTCATTCCATATATTATAATAATTTACTGTCCCGTTATCGAAATGTAATTCACGCATAAGTCAATCTTTGTTGATAATTTTTTTTTTCCATATTACATTTCCCAGTAATTGTATCAAAATATGATTTTCAATCCCTTTTTTTTTTTATTAAATTTGCTTCGTAACAGGGCAGTAAATTTTTATGTATGTATAACGAATTATAAATAATTCATTCAAGCCTTACACACTGTTTGAAACGTCAAGTGTACCTAGTTAAAAATAATTAAGCTACTTTTGTGCCAAGATGAAATTGAAAAATTTTGTAACGCAAGCGAGCGGTTTTTCGCGTTTGTTAAGCAAGTCATGAAATTCCTCAGTGAAATTCATAATTTATTTGATAAAAAAAGCCCCACGCTACATTCCTATTTTGTACGCATTTTCTAGCAATTGCTATTTCCATCGACTCGATGCCATGTTTTAAGTAGAGAGTGAAAACAAAATATTCTAACTCCATGATAATAAAGTATTTGAAAAGAATTCACTGCAAGTCGCAACTTCAAGAACCATATAACAATTTCGTACAATTTGTTAAGTGATTCATTTGTTTCAATCCATCACATTGTCACCGGAAATTTTTAAGGAGATTAAGGGGATTGGGAAGAAAAACATCTCGCGGCGAGATGTTGACGTACAAACTAAAAATTTGTTTAATTTAATTAAATCATTGTGACCGATGGTCAAAGATTTTGTACAAAACTGGATAAGCTGTTTTCGACGAATTTTACTCTCTGATTAATCATACGTTAATAAAAATATTTTTTGTATGAAAACGGATTTATCCAAGTTTCAGAATTGAATATTGTAACTCTGATGAAGTTTTTGCTCTGCTATTGCGAGTAATGTATGTACTGGACCGCAATCTTAATATTCGAGCAGAAATCCGTTTAAAATTGAATTCAAACGTGTATCTTTTATGAATTTTTTCGCTTACAGAGGAAAGTATGATTAGCATTTGTATTTATTTTTACAATTCATCAGAGTATTTACAAACGATTTATATATATATTTGCATACGTACCGAAGATTATTGCGAGAGAAAAATGAAAACTTCATAAAGTTCATGAAACTTGCATAATGCAATTTATTTTTAATATTTAAGAAATTATCAGTTATTCGTACATATTCAAACACGACCACAATCGCAGAATTTTTAATTTACAGTCGTAGTCGTAAAGAATTGACATTACTTAGTATTTAGCTGTGGAATAATTTACAGAGAAAAAAAAGGACTAGCTGCCGATGCGTATGTCTATTTTATCAGCCAGGCTTATGCTCGATAGAATACGGCGTTAAATGAAAAATATTGTTACGAATTGTGTAACTATATTGATTACAAATCGAGAATGGTAATTATATTTTGCCGTGCCATAGATGAAAGGAACAACGCTGCCGACGCTACTTTTAGACAAATTGAATAATGATTGAATCCGTAATTATACTATAGTAATTATAATTATGTATCAAGTAAATTATGTATAAAAAAGACAATCAAATGATTTTTTTATTATATTTTATTTTCAATTATGTAAAAAAAAAAAAAAAAGAAAAAACCCTCCGTTTACCAATCACACACTCATGAGTTCTAATTTTTAGATTCGGAACCTGATACATAACTTGCGAATTATTATGCATTACAGACATTACGTAAGTGAATAAAAGTGAATAACTTTACGTCAATTTTATTTTCTCTTTATGTCATTATTCATTTTACAGAGCTACCGAGCGTTTAAACATATCCATATGTATCATGTATACATATGTATGCACGCGCAGTAGCAGCCAATTCAAAGGCCTACCTATTATACGGAAAAGGTTGTACGAAAGGTCGTGAAGTTTGTCATATGAACGACTCGCGACGGACGATTACCTAGGAAAGATTCCATCAGCAAACGCTTAGAACGGCGAAATTTATACTGCCGCATTGCACGTTAAATATTATTTTCATATTATTGAAAAATATCCTGCACAGAAAGCGTCATATTTCCAGAATAACGATTCGATTTCACCATATGTGTCACTACATACGTACTCGTATACTTACAATGATATCACTAACTAATACCACTTAACACTTGGAACAAGGAATTCGGCAATTTAAATAACGGCGACGGAGCGTCGTCAATGAGATTATAATCCACGCCCATTTGCGGGAGGGGTGGACGACGATGTGCAAAGGGATCTGTCATTTAAATGTTAGAATGAAAATAGCATTTAATGTCAAAGATCCGCAAAAAACGCTATTCTAATTTGTAAGGTAAAAGGCTCGAAGCGTTTTCGGGGCGAAAATTGTGATGATATTTCAGTCGTGGATAAAATAATTTATGTTCCACTGTATGTCCGAAATCAAGTTGTAACAACGTATGTACGTGTAATACATATGTATGTACATTCGATTACTATACAGGGTGTCCAATTATGATCGAACTTGTTAAGAATCTTGGAAAGTAAGCGTTTTACAATTTTAAATGTTTCTGACGAAGGTTTTATGATTTCCAACGAGACAAAATTCGCATTGTCGAATTTATCGTAGATAGCGTCAATTCCGGAAACTCGAAGCAGCTGTCCGTTCTTAAAATAGAAACTGATATATTTTTTTTTTGATAGAGAGAAAAGTTGTGGTGGATATAAGGATGATTCCAAACACGTCTTTTTTCATGTCTCATATTTAATTGGAAACTGGAAAAATTGCTTTTCGTTCGATTCATTATCGGATATATTTCGAAACGGACTGGGGAGATTGCATTTATCAAAAGTGTTGTGCTTCCAGCAAAGTACGTGACGACAATGAGACCTTACAAAGTGAAACTTTTATCATTTGTTAAAAACATTTCCGTGTTCGAAAATATTGACTATGTCACGGAGCGTACACGCGGAAAGACGTGTATAACACGTTATTCTAACGACAGTAAATGATTGTCGTATTACTCGAAGTTGCATCATCGCAATTATTCGTTTGAAGCACTAGATTTTTCACTTCACTTATCACTCGGTTTCGGAACCTATCGGATTATGAAATGAAATTACGTACGCCAGACACGAAAAAAAAACGTATTAAGAATGGTCTTTACATCGGCCACACTTTCGTCTCACCGTCAGAAAAACACAGTCGGTGTCTATTTGAAAGCAGGTTTCTTCAAATTTTCGAAAATGTCGCCAAATACGATGAATTTTACAGTGCCAACTTTCGAACTCGTCAAAATGATTAAACTTTTCTCTCAAACTTTTGTTAGCAAAACGTATATTATTTCAGATATTTGACTGATTCGATTAAAATGGAACAGCCTGTAATAACTATTCTTCGTCCAACTAATCGTAAGTGAAGAAATCGATAGTAGACAAGTTACAAATATTATGACGTATGAGGAATCATTGTGCCCGGTATTTAACTAAGGCCTGAAATCTTTTAGAGATTTTCTAAATTCACAGGCCGTGTTCGAATAGCTTTAAGAGAAATTGAGTTCATGCTCAAATTCTTTTGAACTTGACAAGCAGTGGTTTACAAAAGGTGAGGGTCGAATACATTGACGGTTGAACTATTGATCTGAAAAAGGTATGTTAAAAACAACTCACACAAAATGTTCAACAGTTTGTGTGTATCGTTTCTGGGCGGTAATCTAAAACGTAAGCAGATAGGCGTAATCCAGTTACGAGGAAGGCGTAAATGGTGCCCGTGAATATTTTGACGGCCAATATTCTCGAGTGAAATTTATAGGAATTATAGATATGGGAAATTGACCGTTCTTCATTCAACAAGTGGTAATTTATTTTTTAACGTTGCTCGGCAGTACTATCGATAGCTTTACCCCCATGTATCGGGGCATGGGCCCAAAACGTAAACCGGTCCAGTAAGCGACCGACGTGTATACGATATTCATAAGTTTGACCTAAATCGTTGGCCTTAAAATGGGTTGAAAACGGAACGGTGAGGACTAAAGCCGCGCTACAAATATACCGTATGTACATTAACGTTATGTAGGAGTTTTTTAAATTTCGTAAGCATCAGAACTCTGAAAAACAAGTATTGTTTCAGTATTAGAGCTTTAAAGCTGAGAATTTTCCCTGTCTCTCGACATCGTAACTAGTGTTACACAGTACTAAACATGATTATAGGTATGTAAAAACTTATGATAAAATATGCAAGTCCATTAACTTGAACATAACTTGACCTTCCGGAAACTAAGATGGTAAGTAATTTATAAAATACAAGAGAATTGACCGGTCGGACGATTATCGACAATTATACGATAATTAGGTAATGTGTATAATGTATATAATTCAATGAGTGTTGAAAGTGGTACGTGATGCATTCAAAAGTAATCGAAGTTAAAAAAATAAAAATAAAGGTACTTGCTGAATGTACTCTCTAAAATAGGTCGAGATATATTCTTTTCAAAAACATTGAAAGTTCGAGAAGTGAATCTGTCTGACAATGGGTATTTTCCGATACTCGTAAAAGAAATTCGTCTTTTTTTTGCGATTTGCTGTTGGGTACAAAGTACAACGGTTGAGTATAACACGCATTGCGTGTTTGTAGGTACAATGTACACATATATAATATATATTTAAATCGATGGTTTCTCTTCAGCGAAAATGGGTGGAATTATTCCTACGGGTAAAAGCACATTCCTCTACCACTGCAACACACTCGTACTACTGCGCAACATTTTGTACCGCGTGAACCGTCCTTGGGTTCGCCTGTAATAATACATATGTACAAACGGCGAGCGACGCATCGACGAGGGTTTCGTGATGCCACGCGGAGATTGATCATGCTGAAGTTAGTAACGTTTAGCGTAACGATTCGTTCCGGGATAAAACCGTTATTTCGTAATTTTGGAACTGTTTGAAATCCGGTAAACCGTTACAAAACAAAACATACTCATGTTTTGAAATCTTCGTTCCTTCAAAGTTATTGTAAAATGAAGAAAATTTTGATATTTTTCCCAGTGTTTCGTTACGATAATGTTACGTTACTAACTTCAATCCCGTGGAAATTGAAGGATCGGCTTGCGGTTCGACTCCGCGTGGGCGGTAAAATCCCGGGATGGGTCCTAATTGTTGTGACAAGTGCGTGCCAAGTGCCAAGTGGCTCGATCGCAGGCCGTGGTCACAAACTTACAATATGCCTTTAGGTAACGTTATTACGAGCCGAACTGTGCCGAACATCGCGGGACTCGGTGGCGCGGCGTTCCGCCGAGACGGCGAGGGTATTAGAACGAGCTGTTCAACTTTCGTTGGACTTAGTTGAGAAGGAATAGCGTCGACGGACGGAGGCCGAGATTGTCGTGGGGCCGATACACCTGACCGTCGTTCTCCCCATTACCCGCTATTCGCTAAGCGTCAATCGACTAACGTAAATTTCTTGGTGCCTGACCGTAATTTTCACTCTCGAATTTCACTTCTAACCTAAATCTACCTCCTCGATTACCGCTAAACGTTCTCGATAAATTATAAGTGTACATACCTACGCCGGTCGAGTTCGTCGCACTTTTCCTCTATGCATAGTTCAACGGAGGTTCGCGCGATTCGCACATCCTAAACTGAACACAGATTTATTGTAATTCATTATCCGCATTCCGAACGAATATCAATCAACTACGCTAACCTATTTTCACCGAGTTACATAAAAGTATTCCACGATAATACACTTACGATTAGTACATTATAAAATACCCGAAGTATTAATTCAATCAATCATATTTTTTTTTATTGTTTCTAAATACCTGGTGCACACAAGCTGGGTACTGAAGTGAGTGATCGCATTACTCGGCACATAAGTTATCTACATCCCGGACCAAGGAAGAGAATCTTCTGATTCAATAGATAAACTAGAAATTATTTTTAACAGACGTGTAAGAAAGTAACGAAACAATGTGGCCAAACAACGTGGGTATCAAGGCGATCGAAGTCTATTTTCCGGCACAGTATGTGGATCAAACTGATTTGGAGGAATTCGACAAAGTTTCGGCTGGAAAATACACTGTAGGCTTGGGTCAATCGAAGATGGGATTCTGCAACGACAGGGAAGACATTAATTCCCTGTGTCTGACGGTGGTTCAACGACTAATGGAACGGCACGGTGTAAAACCGCAAGACATCGGAAGGCTGGAAGTGGGAACAGAGACGATTATTGACAAGAGCAAATCTGTCAAGTCTGTACTCATGCAATTGTTTGAACCATTTGGCTGCACGGACATCGAGGGTGTAGATTCGACGAATGCCTGCTACGGAGGGACAGCCGCCTTGTTCAACGCAGTCGCCTGGGTAGAAAGCAGCTCCTATGACGGCAGAATGGCTCTTGTTGTTGCCGGTGATAACGCAGTCTATGCAAGCGGTAGTGCCAGGCCAACCGGAGGTGCTGGCGCGGTGGCTATGCTGATTGGACCGAACGCACCAATAGTTTTTGACCGTGGGATCAGAGCGTCTTACATGAGACATGCCTATGATTTTTATAAGCCAGACCTAAACTCTGAGTATCCCGTGGTTGATGGAAAGCTTTCCATTCAATGCTACTTAGGTGCACTTGATAATTGCTACCAAAAATATTGTCAGAAAGCCAATGAGAAGAATATTAACGAGTCTATATCTTTGGCCAGTTTTGGAGCTGTGCTCTTTCATTCCCCGTACTGTAAACTTGTTCAAAAATCATTCGCTCGGTTGGCGTTCAATGATTTTTTGAACGCTTCGAAAAGCGCTATCGCCAACGACAAGTATCAGGGCCTGGAGAAGTTTTCAGCATTAAAATTGGAAGATACTTACTTTGATAGGGATGTAGAGAAAGCTTTTATGACTTTGAGCAACAAAGATTTTGCTGAAAAAACTAAGCCAAGTTTATTGATTGCTAGTCTCGTTGGAAACATGTACACCCCATCCGTCTATTCGGGTCTAGTTTCTTTCCTCATTAGTAAGCCGATAGACCAGCTGGCTGGTACTAAAGTTGCGGTTTTCTCTTATGGATCAGGCTTAGCTTCGAGTATGTACTCGTTAACTATTGCCGAAGACTCGTCGTCTAAGTCTGATTTAGAAAAGTTGGTGTCGCATTTGTCATACGTAAAGCCTCAGCTTGAGTCAAGGCGGCGCGCATCGCCGGAAGAATTTACTGGAGTCTTGGAACTCAGGGAAAAAAATTGCCACAAAGCACCATATCAGCCTCAGAGCAGCATTGAAAATATGTTTGATGGCACGTATTATCTAGAAAGTATCGATGAGAAATATCGACGAACTTATGGAAAAGTCACTAAGAGCAAATAGTATTATATTTACACCTCCAACGAGAAATTTTTGTTTAAACAGATTTATTTATCAATTATCATTGTTGATTAGCTGATCGCTTTGTGCTTGTTGAGATATAGTAGATACATTTAAATGCCAATATTTTTAATCATGGTCCTATGATTTTAAACCGAATACATAATCTTTTGTTCCTGACAATTGATTATTAATAGTAAATAATTGTTAGCCAAGTGAGAATGAAGCTCTGAGTGTCGTATTTGTTTAATTAGCGGCATTTCGGCTTTTCTACTTGTAGATAAATATTTTTTACCTTTACTCTGACCAAAACGTACAAATGTTGTTTCATCAGCGCAGCTATCCGTGTTACATACGCGAATTGCTATATTCTTATTGAATTTCCATTGATTGTGGAAAAATTAATATTATACCGAACGAATTAGGGTATCAAGAATTGTGAATAGCAAGAAAAATTTGAATAAAATTTTATACGCTTGTACAGTAATATTAACATGTTTTTTCTTTATCGCTGTTTGTGAATGTCTCATCGACACCGAGGGGGCCAGTATATTTAACAAAAAGTTTAGTCAGTGGTATTCACAGACGACCTAAAGAATATTTTGTACCAACAATATTGATGTAAAATGTCAGATTATAGATAAAACTTGTTATAAGAAACTTCAAGTTTCTTTTTACTATCACGGCGGAGATTTTGTAGTATTTTGCAAGGTAACAATGATGCTTGCTAATTTTCGGTTACAGGTCAATCTTTTGTTGGATAATAATACAAGAATTTATACAAACTGTTTAGTAACTTGTATGAACTGACTTGTATAACCCGTGGCTTGTCGGGAAACCTGGTAAATTGACCTTTGACGATTGTATAAGATTATACATTCAATAACACGATCAAGGCAAAAAATAAAAGTGTCGGCAAAGTCCCAATTGTCTGCAAGCCGCCGTAAAAATGACTGCATAATTCGATAAAGATTTACTTTATCGTTATGTAAATGATTAGACATTCGTTTACCTTGATCCTTGCAAAACACGGGGTTCAAGTTATTAACGTTATCGTAACGAAACATTGCGAAAAAAATCACTATTTTCTTAATTATACAATGATTTTGAACTAACTAAGATTTCGAACTATCAGTGTTTCGTTTTATTACGGTTTACTGAATTTCAAACAATTCCAAAATCGCGAAATAATGGTTTTTCCTTGGCATGAATCGTTAAATTAATGTTACTAACTTCAATATGATTGCAAAACGCGATAACGCGATTTGTTCCTCATACGTGTTACATGGTACACATTTTTCTTTTCTTTATATAGTCTTCGAATGATTTGTAGTACATGATATACGATAATTGTTTATTAAAAAGAATTTGAATTTTATTTATTTGTCTTTGTTATTTTTTTTTATCATACGTACGCCCTGTTTTTATGACCGTTAATGATTTTTCCATCCCCTAGCAAGATTACATTATCACGTGCACGTGTAGTGCTCAAAAGTTTTATCTTTGGCAGTGCTCTGTTCAATTTATAGGTAATTATACGTATATTATACCTGCCTATATAGGTTTTGTGATATATAGCGATTACGGCCGTATACTGTATCCATCGACAAATAATTAAGTCTATCATAACAGTTTGCACAACGCTGAATGAAAATATGGATTATCTCACATATTCTGACAAGAACGTTGTTGAAAATGCATTTCCATTGTATATACAATGAAAGTGTAAACTGAACTTATAAAGCTCTATTCTAACTACCGGATTTGTATCCAGATACATAAATTCAAAACAACGTATTATTCAAATATACGTTTTTGAGTTATTTTACTAATACGCACGACATTGAGCGGCAAATTTGATTGTGTCACGGATTTAAATTGTTGAGAAGGCCGACCTGCAGCACATTCGGGCATGGCAGAAAGTACGTACATGATCAGTCAACGACTCCGAAGTGCGTGTCTCTTTCTAGTAGCAAAGTAGCGTCAGTCCTACAAGTTGTCTTGCTGTGACTAGCGTGTTCGGTGTCCTAAAGCAGTGCCGTTGTACTATTTTATAACGTTCTGAGTTTGCGAATTAGAAACCGTTAAATATTTTTCGGTAAAACGTGATTCTGACCTACTGCGAAGATGTCGGGTCCCATGGTCTTGTGCCAACTATGGATGGGAGGCGTAAGTAAAATTTTCAAACAAAAGTTTACTATTAAAACAAGTTCCTAACCTCCCAACTTGACGTATCACATTGATTAAGCATTATAATTTAATATTATATAAATAAGATGACCTAAATATCTTTATTACATTTTGTAATCTCAGAGATCTAAAATTTAAATCTGTACAGCAGATATCATAAAAAATCAAAAGTTGCGTACGCTTTCAACAGTTTCTAGGTTGCAATTGATAAAGAAGTTAGATGTCAAGGATTTTGAAGCATAAACTTGAATAGTTTAGGTTATTAAATGATAAATCTGCTACGACTATTTATAGCTGGAACCTTACATGACCGAGAGTTTCATTATGAACGCGTTTCACAAAATGAACGAGCAACCGCAAACTGTGAAAGTGATGAGAAATCGCTATACCGGAGAGCCGGCTGGCTACTGCTTTGTTCACTTTCCAACCGATGAAATGGCACTTGATGCTATGCACAAACTGAACGGCAAAGCTATTCCAGGCTCCAACCCTGTATGCCATTCACTTCTTTCTTTTGTTCCTGTACCTTCACTTTTAAGATAATTTTCCAATGTAAAAATACCTACTCATTTTTCAGACTGTCAGATTTCGTTTAAATCATGCCAGCACTACAGGCAAACCAGCAACAGACAGAGAATTCAGTATATGGGTCGGTGATTTATCAACAGATGTGGACGATTATTCATTGTACAGAGCATTTGCTGCGAAATACAATTCCATCAGAACAGCCAAAGTAATACTGGACAGCTCAGGTTTCAGTAAAGGCTATGGATTTGTCAGATTTGCCAATGAGGAAGAACAAAAAAATAGTTTAGTTACAATGAATGGATATAGAGGTCTTGGCACTAAATCACTGAAAATTTGCAACGCAGTTCCTCGGCCGTGGAACAAAATTACAGGGTAAATATACATTTACTGAATAATCAATCGTTCTAATATCTTGCGTTTTATTAAAAATCAGTTTCATTTTTTGTACCCTACTTTTTTATTCATTCTTTATAGCTCGGTACCTCCACAGTCATCCTCTGATTACTCTATGTCAAACATGAATTCGGAACCATACAACTATTATGACACTTCTTCGTACTGGAATAGTTACAGTGCTTGGCAACAGGGATATTATGAAAGTGAACCAACGTCAGACAACTACAACAATTATGTATCAGACCAAAAACCAGAGGAAGATGAATTGGAATTGATTGGTAATTGTCTAAATTTGATGGTTTTAGTTAAGTTTAAGCTTGTGTGATTTACGAACTGTGCATTGAAAACTCACGATCCTAGCTTTTAGGATGATTTTGATGGTGAAAAAGAAGATTATAATTATTTCATCTGCACATCAAGAGTATAGAATTATACCGAATTGATCACTCTAATATTGTTTACCATCACATTGTCATATCCTAAGGTTGTTTTATATTGAATATCCATTTTTTAAATGTTTTCCAGAGCATTCCATTCCGGTGGATGTGGACAAATATAACAGAGATGCAATCGAGCAGGATTACAATATGTGGGACGCTTTAGAGAGTTCTAAATGGATACCCTGCGATACGTTGGAATTGTGCTATTGAGATCCGAATATAGTTTTGGTTGTCGACCAAGAATTGAATGATTCTCAGCAATGTTTGCTAAAAATCTTTTACCAAACACGCAGAGCATGGGATCAGCATTGCAGAGAACCTGAATGGCATGGTTTGGAAAACTGAAGTATTTGATGTCAGAGTTTCATTTAAAGATTGAATTTTTTATTCAAAACTTTTATCAGGTCAGAATAACACTTGATTAGTTGTATTTTTACATGCCAGGTTAAATGCATTCTACTATAAAAGCTGCACTTATTGAAGTTCGATTTAAGAAATAAATAAATACTTTCAAAAACAAATCTAACATTTGATTTAAGATTAACTTATCTGTGTACAGTAATTACAAATGTATAAATCTTAAATAAACCTTTATAACATCATGAATAAGTATAACGTATGATGATTCATGGCCACAGATCAGAGCTCTGAGGCACAAATGATGCTGCAACTACCACAGCAGTTGACTCAAGGTATGAGGTCACATCAGGTACCTTGATTGAATTTGTTTCGTGAGATCTTCTTAGTATGTTTTTCAGTTTTGCCACTGTGATTTTTGTGAAGGAATAGACATTAAGTTATATTCTCCTGGTTTGTATCTGTGGTTATAAATAGAACTCTAACTGTTCAAAGCTTTGTAATAAATATATCACCAAGCATCAATTGGTACAATATTCTACGAGAGTATATTTTGTACAAAAAGATGCAATTATTTCGGATCACATGTAATATGTAAAGTTAATCCAAGCGCCGTTAAAGTGAACAGTTTTCCATTATCTCTGGATATTAATCTTCTTCGCAAGGAAAAAAATGTTTACATTTCAAGCAAGTGAGACCACTGAAATATACACTAACTACAACGTGCACTACCCACATGGTTACTGTAGTAGCAAAGCATATCGTGTTAAATATCATCATATAGGCATATCCCAAGTGGTAAGAAAAGAGATAGATCACCGGTTTCAGATATACGTACAACTTTACCACGGGTCGTAAGGAGAGATAGATCATCCGTTTGCTAGCACTCTCTCTTGGCACGCTTGTATGCGTTCAGTATTACATATTTCAGTAAGGTAAAGACGCTCTTGACATTAAATAAGTAAATACAGGGAAAAAATGTTTATATTTTCTCACGCTGATCTAACGTATACGAACTTACAGATTATTAACAGGTGATATGTATGATGTACATAATGAAAAAACGATGCTAGTGGGCTCAGAGTATCAGAAAAATCGCATGTGAGGTAAGAAAGAAACCGTATTTACAAGTAATATTAAAATAAAAATTATCACAATCTAATTGTACTTAGATCTATGTACACTTATGAATATCAATGAATACCGTGACACGAAGACAAAGAAATGTCAGTATACTAATTAATCGAATCGAAGTACACAAAGTGTTGATTAAAGCTATCTAAAGACTATTAAACCTGTGGGAATCTGTGTGACGACAAGGTCAGTGTTAATTTCGGTTTTCTGCACTCATCAATTCGTTTAACCTTAGAACTCATGATTAGGGTCTGAACGCACCCCATGCGAACTCTGAACTATGCTCAGCACCGCTATCGCAATGCACATTTCGGTCTTCGAATGGGTTTTCAATAACTAAATGTAAATAATATCAGATTTCTCGTACACCATTCTCTTCCTTATGAAAAAAGAAGAAAACCATGTATGAGAAAGTCTGTTTATCAGCATAGGACCGGTTTTATGATCAAGAAAAGGGCGAGGTACGTTTCGACCCCAGTCATGTGTTTGAAGGTAAAAAAAATAAAGTCATGAGTTGTAGGATTAATGAGCAGGTAATGTGGATCAAGCCGATAACTACAGATTACAGTAATTTCTCCTAGTCCCTCCTCTCACCTTCTGTCGCCTATCCAGCATTCCGCACATTGATCTCATAGGATCTAGCGATCTTTAGGTATCCTCAATTAACACATGGAGTAATACATGGCAAAATACTGAGAAAATATGACAGACAATTTACTCAATTTTTATCAACCAGTCAATACATGCTTGCAGGCATTATTGTGAATTTTGAATAACTAAACGTGGCATCCAAATTCCAAGTCCTCTAATATTGAAATTTGTAAAGATTGTAATATTGAAATTTGAAACGATCGTTTCCATTCGCGAAAATATTTGTCTGCATTTATAGATCATTTGAAGTTGTCACTCATCTATTATAAGATAATTTTATTCTAGAAGTGAATGAATAATGGAAGTCGCGTTAAAACTGCAGCTGCGTCGAAATTGATACAAGTAAGTCGTAAGAGTAAATAAATATGCTATGTCGTATTTACGGACTGTTGTGCATCGACGTTCGGTGGATCATTTTTCGATATTTTAGTTGTGACCGTAGCTAGAAGTTCTGGTGATAATTCAATCGGTGGGATATTTTGTTTACTGCTCACCATCGTTGGATCTGGATTCGGACTTACCATATAAACTTGTAACATGGTTTTCCCTGGTTCATCTGGCGACTCACTGGACAAAATTACTAAGGAACCAGGTTCTGCCTTACTTATATCAGGAATCTTATGTTCTACATGTTCCGAGGGATCTTCCATAGTTTCACCCTCTTTGACAGAGGCATCTGAAATCAATTCAGATTTTTCTATTTCCGGTGTAACACATTCTTCCGTGATATTTTCATCTTCATTCAAAATATCGTCTGAATGATGATCATCCATTTTGTTTATATCAGGAGCCTGTAATCTTCTAATCTTTGGGCATCTACCGGAACGTGTCGGTTTCACTTCATAAATTTCAGTTTCACTTTCAGAATCACTGAAGATACCTGCACCTTGCATTAAATCATCCAAAGCTTCCTCTATCGATACGTTTTTTTTATGTTTCTTACGGGTTTTCGATTTTTCAATACTCAAATTGTTGTTTGTTTCCGATTTTACCAGTTCTCCCGCAACTGAATTTTGATCTTCGACTTCGTCTACTTCTTCTTCTTCAGTTTCTTCATCTTGCCCAATGCTTGAAGTAACAAATGCTGGGACAAAAATTCAAATTAACTTCAAATCTATCTACATCATCGTGAGCACAAATTCAGTTGCGTCAAAATGAAAATATGATTTTCGATTGCTATTGTTTTGTAGATGAACAATTTTTTTTTTAAATCCAGGCACACTAAATACGTACCACATTTCTTCCTCTTTTTAGTCTTCGATCTCTCTTTATCCTTAGTCTTGTTTTCTTTTGCTTTGTTCTTTTCCTCCAATTCAAGTTTTTCTTTTTCCGCGAAAATTGCTGTAACCCAACAAACACACCCTGTATTTCCCATTTCATAGAAAGCTATTCTAAGCAGCATACATGTAGATGTGTAATAACAAAGTATCATGCGCATCTCACTCTCCTGAACATAATAGAAATTGGGAATATAATAACTAATCGGCTTTGAACTTACCAAGTTCTTCCTGCAATGCATCTGTATCGAATTCTTGATGATATTTCAATGCCTTTTCAACTAATGGTCTGTTTGTTTTTTCCTCCTTTTTAAATTTTAACTTTATTTCTTGTCTAGATCGATTGGGGAACAAGCTTTGCATAAGAAGAAAATCTGTACCAATTGTATTCAAAGCTTTATAAAATCTTAAGGTTTCCCATTTTGGCCATTCTTTGCTTTTCTTAGGTCGCTTGTAAAATCCATTACCAGTACGCCCTTCGTCTACTACTACCTCTGAGTTAGCCAATGCTTCGCGTCCCTTCTTTGTTCCAGTTTGTTCTATGACCAGACTTTGCTCGTCAATAATTAATTGACCATCCGGTCCAACTTTCACTTGTGGTACTGGCATTGCAGCTGGTTCATCCACATTTTCCTCTTCAGTATGCTCGATGTCATCATTTGACCTGAAATCATTATCAATTGTACAACAGTTGTACAACGAATATATTAATTTTTCGAAGTATATTGTTCAGCAGAAATTCTATTGACGAAGAAAATACACGTGTTAGATTTCGTTGGGCAGACTGTGCATAGAAAAAGATAATGTAAATTTCATTCGATCTACACATTTCATACTGACATAGAAACAGGTTCCATTCTCATCGCCGGGGTTGACGTGTCTGGATTTTTCATCGGGTTTGTCACAGGATTGTAGTATATCAGATCATACATCGTCAGTTTATTTCGATCTGGTGTTTTCTTTCCATGTTTATGTAAAAACTCTCGTCTAGCCTCTGCTAACTTTCTAGCAGATTCTGAAATGACCATTCTTCTTTTTGGTAACGGCCTGAATTCTGGTACATTATTGACATTGGAATTAACTATGGGGTCCCTGTTACTCTGCACCGAGCAACACGAGTCGTTCCTGATACGATTAGGTACTGCAGAAATAGGTCTCCGGCCATCGTCTTCCGATTCGCTTGCACTGGCGCCACTTCCTTGTATACTATTCCTACGTATTCTACCGCTACCATCCAGTCTTGGAACAGGTCTGACAAATCTTGATCTGTTTTGTAATAATTTTGAAGGTGACGCAGGTGACTTTATTGAGGCGGAATCTGATTTAATGGACTCTGATCGGTAAGGAGGAGATGCGAGGGCCGCAAAAGTAGACTCAGGAGATAGAATAGTTGATTCTTCTGACAATTTATTAATATCATTGTTTTCGTTCTGTTCGTTCACAGGAGCGAATGTTGTTTCCTGATCTACTTTTACTGATAATGGTGTTTGTGACTCTACGTTCGCAGAGTCTGATTCCTCAGCGATAATAGGAATGATTGGCTTTTCGATGTCAGCTGCAGCTGCAACTTTATCAGTACCTTCCACCTTAGGGCTGGAAGGTTGAGATGGTTCTGGTTGTGACGGTTCTGGTTGAGAAGCATCTTGAGTAGCTTTCCGTCGCAGTGGAACATTAGCTACAGCTTTTATTCGAGCACGCCGCATGTTGAGTTGAAATTTCTTAGTAGATGAGACGGTAAGCTACAAGGAATAATAAAGTTTATGTTATATTGAAAATGAAGACCACTAGAGTATATATAGTACAGATGATTAAAAGCAAGCACTGGAATTAGTGTGAAAAATTTTTGTTTCTAAAACCGACAAGAAAAGGAAAGGATATCATTTTATTTACGGTACGTTATAATAATATCAAAGCATCGGATGACGACACACGGATAACCGGTGATTAGTTTTTTCCCTCGACCATATGGGATCTAGATCGTAATTTATACTCAAATCTTTCATATGAAACTACTCTGTCGTGGAAGTTGCGGAGTTGTTTCAACCGTGATTTATTAACTTATTTCACAAAAATTACATTGGCATTATTTCATCTCCTACGAAATTCGGCTAACCATTTTTCGTACCCAGAACGTGCACGTACATTGCGAATGGGAATCGGTTGGGGTTATGTTTTTATCCACTGGGTTAGGTTAGGGTAAGATTCTATTCAACGCTCCATACCTACATACACTTCGCACAACGTTTATTTTGCAGGCAGCATCCGCCGTAATGATTTTAATATTGCATGTTCCGAGTGTTCCAAATGTTCTATTATCACTTGCGACACTGTAATGTATCCGCTCATTTCATACGCATGCCTCTTCATGACACTCGTAAACCCTATTTACACTCGAGTCAAAATTCTGATGCACTCCAAATCGGCAATATTTAAACAGTTTTCACTTTGTTGATTCTCTTGTGTGTTGACTGCCTGCTTGCTACCTCCACCCGATCTCTACCGCTATGCTACCGCTATTGTCCCTCTACCTCTACCCTTTTCTCAACTATAGAGTTTCGACTGCACCTCTCTGTCTTTGCCCTTCCTTATCTCCGAAAGCGGACGATATACATACGCACACTCACGTACGCGTAAATACACGCTCACGGAATGAGGTATGTAATCAAATGGGATTTGATACATTGCATTCCACGCATGCAGTAAGCCTACTTACAACCCCTGTAAGTATTCCAATACTTGACATTAATTTTTTAAATATTATAGACTGCAGAAAAGTGGAAAACAGTAGAGTTTGGCAAAATGAACAACTGTATTTTAAACACACGATAATAACTCAGAAAACAACAAAAATGTTATGTTGTTTTCATCGAGACGTAAATGAATTCATTGATGTCTTTTGCATATAGGTATGTATATATATAAGTATAGTATGTTACAAAAGTTATTTTCTTCACAATCTTGCATTGGCAAAAGTATTACCTTAATTGTTAAAGCACATTCCCATACCCATTTCTCTCTTTCGCCTCTTTTTTATACCTTACCAGACGATTATCGACTTTTATAACAGCAAATGTTGAATTTTTCACTTTAATTTTCTATTCAATATGTATTTGATTAAATTTGATAAAATTACACGCAGCTGCCAGTTGCTTAAATAATAACAAGCATACGTCATATGTCTGGTTAAGTTTTGTTCCTACGATCGATATTCCACTTGTTGGTAATTTACTACTAACTTTATATAAATATTTATCACTTGGTCGTAATTAATCCCTAATATGTTAGAAACTTATACACGTAAGCTATTAGACATTTATTGTAAAGCTGTTGATAATATGCCTATACATATAATATATTTGTGTATGAATGTACATATCCTAAAATGCTATTTCCGCTTTTATTTCTAGTGAATTTAAAAAACAGAAACTGTGTACATATATATATATATATATCTATTTTTTCTATAGTTCTTAACTAACTTTGGAACCAAATGTTACTTAAATATTTAACAATTGTGTCTCGCACCGAGTATTACAATGATACGTGAATAGGAGTAACATACAGACGATTTTGTAATATTTATTCAAGAAGACAAGATAAACAAGCAAAATTCAAACCAAGAGATGTTACTCATCATTAGGCATTGGCGGTAATTCAGGTCAGCAAACATGTAAGTCTCCTTATGGTAGCAGATCAATTTATAGTTTTGTTTTCAGCAAAAAATCGAGAAACAAGCAGGAATTTATTACAATTTTGATTTTTCGAACCGATGATCAGCTCATTTTCAAAATACGCGTATACTTCGATTGGAATTAGTCAAAAATTGCGTTCAGTACCGAGAAACAAACTTTTCGGAAAATTACAGAAAGTGAACCACAGCACATAGCTTATGTTGATGCTTGTCAACAGAGTTAACCAACTGAAACTTACGAATAATATTGACATACAATAATGGACGATAATTGTATTTTTCTGAATCCCTCTTAACGTTTTCAAATGTTTCTCGCAAAACTTGGCATGTAGTAAAAGCAAAACTTTTTTTGAATTCGTCGAATATACTTTTTATATCATAATAGACACAGCAAACTTCATCTCACAATACCAATAGTCTGCTATTACTTGTACAACAGTTTTTACGTTTGAAAGACGTCTGAATTCACAGTTTTATATCAATCAAATGTCGATCGTTGACTATTTATACTAAACAACTGCCTTGACAATTCACTAAACGTCTGCTAACCTACTCTATTCGTCAACTGAGTGATGTCAGTTACTAAAAGATTAGATTGGCGGAACAGTTGCAGCTGTGATATATCCATGTCTGTGAAACAAGACTGATACCTATAACGTGTAAGAGACGATCTCTTGCATCAATGCAAAGTTTTAATTCGATTTTAGAGAATATATATATATATAATTATATATATATATATATATATATATATATATTAATTTACAATTGCATAATGTAGAACGAAATTATTATCAAATTAGACAACATTTGGTTGATCGGGTATAAGAGATGCAAAAAACGAACTGAAGAATGTCCAAGCAAATGCCAAAGCTCCCGGTCTCTGACCTTCATTTTCTTCATTGGGATTAACATGTGTGTCTGTTTGAGGAGCTGGGGGTGGCTGCTGTGCTGGTAAAGCCTGAGCCCCGACAGCTTCGTTTTGTAAAATTTGATTATTATTGTCAACGCGGCCATTGTTGTTGTCAACCAAGAGCATCGGTTGCACTCGAAAGAAACCACCCTGGTACCTAGTGTTTACAAGCATTTTATTAGATCCATGTTAAATGCAGGAATGCTCTATTGTTTTAGTTGTAAACATATTATACTTACAGATAGACAGCGAATCCCAAAAATGTTACAATGAGAAACCTGAGTGGAGAAGAGTAGAAGTATACGATGCTAAACAAGACAATGACTCTGGACAGCATGTAAAAAAAGTCAAGCCAATCACGATTCAATACTATTCCACCATCTCCTCTCTCATCGGCTGCAGCAGCATTGTTATTTGCATTGTTTGCTTCTATAGGATCTATAGGAGCCCCCGCACCATGAGCGGCTACCCGCTGATGATCATCGCGATTATTGTTATTGACTGCTTCATTTGTGTTTGTGTTCACAGGCTGTATGTATGGAATGCTGCTTTGTAATTGGATACCTTGTGCAGCCATCCTGTAATAGAATGGAAAACAAAAATTTTATACAAACAATTCACGTGATAGTGGATTCCAAAACTACTCAAGTTAGTGTGTTGTATGGATATACAGGAAAACTATTTTATTCTCATCACTCACATCTGCATGTACTGAGTAAGGTAATGCGTATAAGCCTGCTGCATCCATGCTATCTGCTGACTGTTCAGCTGGTTATAATACCGCTGAGTAGAATATAACTGAGCGGAAGAAGATGCTGGATTGTTAACCTCGTCGCTTTCTAAGCTCTGACTTTGAAGCCTTTCCGATTGAACTGGATTTAAAATGGCATCAGGCTGTAATACACCCATGTTTCCTTCTGGGCCACTGGTGGATGAGTTGGTGCGTGCCTTGTCTGTGTAAAATGGCATCGTCGGAGCACAGACTAGGTGTACAGTATAGGATTGGTCGAGCTGATCTCCGCCACCGTAGTGATGGAGGACATCTCTCAAGAAGGCAGAATCACTCAACAGTTGACCAGAGTAAATGAGCTTTTGTTCGGAAGACTTCTGTCGGAAAAATTACAGACTGTTACAGACAAAGCATTGATAATGGTGTTTAAATCAGTTTATGAGAAGAGTTTATTTGTATTTGTGCAAAACTGGAGGGGGGGGGATAACATAATACATGTATCATTTAATGTAAGGTAATAATAGATAAGAACAGACGATAATGATTTGAAACATGCTACGAGACGCTATCACATCAGGATAAGAGATAAGGCTTCTATCTGGTAGAACAAATATTTTTATTCACAAGTGATGAAAAATTGAGAGAAAATAGCTGATGACTAAACTTTCTCTAAGAAAAAGGTTATCACGACGAAAGATACTACATACACTTTCACAAATAAAAGCAAAAATATCAGATTATCAAAATTTTGATACTCGTGACGGGTCAAAGAATGATACACACGTAAATAATATTCGGATGCTTACTGGTTTGCTAGGATAAACTTGGGCGAGGTGATCCTTGAGTCGTCCAATGGTCCACCCTAATTCGCATCTTATAATTTGATCCTCGGTCTGCTGATTCGGAGCCTTTACGATTAACCTAACGACTCCTTCCATTATCACCGCACAGCAGTTGTTATTTAACACAGTCAGTTATTTGTCCGCAACAAAGTCCGAGAACTAATTATAATAGGTAAGTTTCGTTTCGTCTTCTCGCATCAGCGATGAAAAACAATTTATATTAGCGCTATTGACACGGTCACGATCTATCACGAAAGAGATACGTATTAATCGATGACAACAAGCCTTAATAAACGGTACGGAACGCAATTATTTACCGTTCGATCCAACTCAAGTGCGGTATAATCAAAGTCCTTTACTTATTTTAAAAATTCCAACTAAATTATGCCACCCACAATCACTAAACGAATGCCTACGCTGCGAATGTATGTTTATAATACAAGCTCGGCCGTAGCCCGTACGTGTCGCTTGCAATTTTTCCTGTTTTTACGTTTTCTTATTATTATTGTTGTTATTATTATTATTATCTATGGTCATGTTGGGCCGAGTTTGGCCAATGAGCAGTCGCTGTGAAGTGGTGACCTCTGCCGGATTCTATCGACTTGCGTGGTGAAATGGTGTTGGTGCGACGTCACATCTGCCGAGAGCGTGTGTTGGATTGAGGCGACTAATTCATATTTGTTTAAAGAAAGTCTGGAAATTGACCGAATGAGAAAAATAATAAGCTAAGTAAAAACTATAAACAGAGCGTAACTAGCCAAGTCTTCTCCCAGCCTAGCACCGAGGGCACTTTTTCTGGAATAAACCGCTCAACAAAATGACGAAAGGTAATTTTTCGAAGTTCTAAAGTTTTCGCGTTCGATGCCGGCGAAAGAGGTTATACCGAATAGATATTTTAACTTGACAATGCAATTGTATTGCACATAGTCGTTCATTCTTCTCTAAACAATGTTTGCGTCAAATAGTGAGTAGATAATCACAGTTTGCATCGAGATTTCGCTTTGAATTATTGCAGAAGGAAGCATGGGTAAGAAATCAGTGGAGAACAATGACACTGATAAGAAAGCAGGCTCCGAGGTCGGACCAGACCCATCGGCACCAATTACTCGGAGAGGCGTGCTTACTTCGTTTCTAACTGGAAAGCCGATGGAGATACCTGAACAGGATATCGTAAGACATCTTTTATATTTATAATTAGGGTAACCAACTTACTTGAAAATATTTGTAACATTGGTCATTAACCTGAACTATTGTTTACCCACAGCTTGGCAAGTGTAGATTTGTGTCTGAATTTGAGAAGTTGAACCGAATCGGTGAAGGCACTTATGGAATAGTATACAGGGCGCGAGATACCAAAACTGACAAAGTTGTTGCTTTAAAAAAGGTTCGCATGGAACATGAAAAAGATGGATTGCCCGTTAGCGGCCTGAGAGAAATCAGTGTCCTTTTATCATGCAGGCACGAGAATATTGTGCACCTTAAAGAAGTTGTGGTTGGGCGCAGCCTGGAAAGTATATTCCTAGCCATGGAATATTGTGAGCAAGATTTGGCCAGTTTATTGGACAATATGCAAGCCCCTTTCTCCGAGAGCCAAGTCAAGTGCATTGTACTCCAAGTATTGAAAGGCCTTCGTTATCTGCACCATAATTTTATCGTTCATAGAGATTTAAAAGTTTCAAATTTACTCATGACCGATAAAGGGTGCGTCAAAATTGCAGACTTTGGGTTAGCCAGGTGGTTTGGTCTACCTTTGACCCCGATGACTCCCCGAGTAGTAACGCTGTGGTATAGAGCTCCAGAACTACTTCTTCAAGCCAAAACTCAAACAACTTCGGTGGATATGTGGGCAGCTGGTTGCATTTTAGGTAAAATCCGAACCTCATTATTTAATATCAAGTCGTCAAAGGTGATAATAACCAGTATATACGATAGTATACACGATCTACCAGTATATATGGTATAATAAAATGGCTGTATTTTCTTCAAGGTGAACTGCTCGGTCACAGACCTCTGTTACCTGGAAGGTCAGAAATAGCTCAACTAGAACTGATAGTGGACTTATTGGGAACACCCAGCGAAGCGATTTGGCCTGAATTCAATTCGTTACCAGCACTGCAAAATTTCTCCTTGAAACAGCAACCTTACAATAACTTGAAACAGAGATTTCCGTGGCTAAGTGCAGCTGGGCTTAGACTATTGAACTTTTTATTCATGTACGACCCAAAGAAAAGAGCTACTGCCGAAGAGTGCTTGCAGAGCAGCTACTTCAAGGAGGCACCCCTGCGTTAGTAAATCTATCAGATAAAGTATCGCCTTAACTGGGTAGGTTTATTGAAATATTACAATCCTTATCTTTCAACTTGCCCACAGCCTGTGACCCAAAGTTGATGCCTACATTCCCACAGCATAGAAATATGAAGAAGTCCAATCAGGCAAAAGAAGTTCGTGAACCTGAAAATTCAGTTACAGATCAAACCAGTAACTTGCCAGCTATTTCCGATCTCGTGAGTATAAAGCAGACAAGGGAAAGCAGCAGGTAGTCTGTTTCTTTTTTTCGAAACGTGATTAGAGATTTTGCCCTTCAACTTTGCCTTTTTCTTGAGATGATAAATTAGTGAAAATGAAATTCTTCTATTATAAAAGTAACATGAATTCCAATTATCTATTCTCACATTTCATTTTGTTGTCATATCGCCTGTTTCAGCTTGGATCCCTCGTCAAAAAAAGGCGCGTGGAATGAGCCCCAGGACTAGAAACTCTTTCATTTGAACTTCTTACTGATAAAAGTCAGTAGGTCTGTTCCACAGCACGCTACGAAAATCTACAATTTCTGTACCAATTGAGGTATGGAAACTAGCACAAGTTGTTAGCCTCTCGGCTTCATATGGAACTCTGGTAAAACCCACCTTTGTTATGAGAAGAGACATGTACTGTTGGAAAGAAATTTACTTGGAGTTTTATAACAAATAAGGAACAATGAATTGGAAAATAATATTCAGTTCCTGAATTTGTGGCACAGTGTTCTTCTTTCGTCTTATTCTTTATTAGTATAATACTCAACAAAATATAACGTCACATAATTGAAGTATAATCAATAACTATGTATTTGATTGAATTGAATTTCATCCAAAGTTTAGCGTGCGACTAAGCTTTCTTTGCCGCAATAGATGCTTCGTAGCGTTTCTTGTACTCTCCTCGAGGATCGTATTTTGCAGTAAGCTTGTCCCAGTCTCTCGGCCGTTTCACTCTAAGATGTTCTATCACTTTTTCCGCAGTTGATTTTTGTTTTTCATTGCACTTGCTACATTCCGATGAAAGGGCATCGGGTAACGTCTCTGTCAAAGCCAAAATAAATGTAAATAATGGTTTTATCACTGTAAACGTGGATGCAATTAAATACTGTCAAAAGCAACAATATTCATGCCACCAACAGTCCGATATGTGCTAGTTGCGTAAATTTATAAATGTATTACTGCAGCTTGGGCCACTAAATTTAATAATCACGCCTGTTACCGAAAAAATTCTTCTGCTCGAAACGATGTAATAAAAAGTTATAACAATAGAATCCATTATCAATACCGAATTGAACGGACACGTACTGCCTTCTTTAGCCTGACAGAGTTCAGCCGGCAATAAATCGCATTAAAAGTTTTCGCACGTCATATATTTATTACGCACGTTGTATCCACAGCCATTTTAATCATTGGCACGAAATACTGTGCTCAGTAATTAAGCTTCTCGAATTATTTATTCTTATTCGGTTAATTCATTCTTCTTACGTGCGATAGGTTACAATATACGCATTCATATGCTTAGTATCATTAAAGTCTGAAATATTTGATCAACCTTATGCAGACTGTCGGGGCATGGGTCACATAATTTGAAATCTTATTTCAGAGTTTAATTCGAGCTGTAGATCTATGAAAATGTCGGGTCCCGCTTCATTAGATTTTTCTATACTATAAATCATGGAAGTCACAACGAGATACTGAAAATAACATGTCTATAACATTTCAATTTCGAATTCTGCATCTCTGAGAATTTTGGCAAGTAATATATGTACGAATTATGCGTATTGTTGCTTAATAATTTCACACCGCATACGAGTTGACTGTAGGTTTTCGATCGAGTAGATCGAGTGCAAGGGCCAATCGTGAAAGTTACAATTGATCTTATGTAACCGGACTGACTGAGAGTATGTTGAACTCTGTTGCAATGTCATACGCAATGCGGTGCTCTATATATAAGGCCGAGAAGAAAACTGCTGTGTTTACTGTTTCCGTTTATCGAACTTGAATGATACCGATTTTGGCGACGGGTGGAAAGTAAAGAGCACATCAATACAAGATACTAAGGATAGATTTCAACAATATACGTATCGTACGCAATGTACTACAATTGGAAAAGAAATGCTGAAATCATAGCGAAAATGCATGATTGAAGAATTTGAATTTCAACTTACTTTTCAATTCCCGACCTTCCGCAGTGCAGGGTCCTTCTTCCATCAAGCAGCGTATATAATTGGTGAGAATACGATCATTGCTTAGGATTCTGTCGACGTCTACGTTGTCGTATTTGCTTGAATAATTATTAGCGAAGACGAGCGTAAATAAAGTTAAAAAAATCACGCCCCCCTTCATTTTGTCGCGTAATCGCCGACCATAAACAGTATAATTCAAACCGCGACTAGTTACGCTACTATTCGAATGAAGCGTGACTAGATCACAGACGTAAAACAGAAAACGTGGGATACGCGGTTGCGAAATCTACAATTTTGACGCGCTGCGTTGACTCTAACCAAAGTGGAGGCACCCAAGTGCGATATTTCTGCGGGGGCCCCCTTTTATATGATACGACGAGTACGACGACGTCTGGGTCGGGTGGAGGTGAGGAAGGCGGCATAGTAAGATACTGCAGCCAGTGTTCGTTCCACCGCTGCATCGTGGATTCAACTTTTTCACCACTTTTCTCCTTTTTGTTGTGTCGAAGACTGCAGATATCCATATCTTCCACGAACCGGGAGCATGGTACGCGCGATGCTCGATGTAACAGACTAAAAATCACGCAAAACCGCAAATTATTACGGAAATGCCGTAGCCACATAGCACAGACTCGTACCCTTTTTTTAAGGGCCGACGAATTTCTCTTTCGCGACTATTTTCACCTCCGTATACGTTTTGTGAGAGTTTACGAAGTTTTACCGTTTTTACGACGTGACATTTTAATAATTTGCTTATACATTATTTGTATTACTACTGCTATTGTTATTATTATTATTTTACCAAGAAACAAATTATTTTTTTCCAAAAGTGATTCACAGTAAGAATAATAATAGAGTCAACATTTACTTATCGATGAAAATGACGTCCGTCACACTCGGTGACTGGATCACAATATTTAAAGATCATGATATAATTTTTACTACGAGGTACGATTGATTAACTTTTAGAGGACCGACATTTTTACCTTCAAATACGATATTTCTTAAAGGCATAAATTATGTATACAAATATTCAACACGACCTGTCGAGTTGCTGAATTACCTGCTGGCTCCTTTTGGGGACATTTCGGCCCTCTAAATGTTGAAGTATATTAGTTGCATAGCCACTTCAACATACTCTGATACTTCTGCAGAGTTGCGTAATTGAAAACTTGCTGCACCGTCTGAAACGCACTGTCGTTCTATATTGTATTTTCATATTGTGGTGTTCGTATATAAGACGTTTAAGCAAAAATGACATACCGAAATATCAGCAGATATGCGTACACGGAACTATTACATGGAGTTAAGAACGACTTTGTATTCATGTAGACATAGCAGCCAAAAGAATGCGAGTGCAGAAACGAAGCGCGGTATCTTCATAATTTTCAAACTGTAGAACAATGAAAATTCAATCATAGATAACAGTCGAAGCTTTTTTTGAAAATTTTGGAACTTTTATATCGAGCTCTTCTTCGTATCTCTATAACCGTGAACTTCGAAACATTTTCCTTGTCCAAGTAACTTCGCTAACTGAAAAAACAAAGTGCTCCCGTGAGGACAAATTGCCTTATCAGAGTTGCAGAAAAGGATGCTCGGGCAGTCGGAAGTTTCGAAATTATTTGTAATATGCGGATGAAATGTTCATGGCAAATTGCTGTAATATACAAGTGGGAAAATCCGTTTCGTATGCATATACTTCATGAAAAAAAAACTCAAGCGCATGACGAAATGGCATGCATAACTATACGTATACCCACGCGTACGGAGAAAGTGATTCGAAGAAGCTGCTTTATGTTTACGGAATATCAGGTAGCCGGGCAATATTTACGCAAGAACGTGCGTTGCGTGTATCAGGTTTTCCGTTACCGTCTTGATAATGTTTTTTCTTTTATTAATTAATCTAATTACTAAAGGCTGGGATTTAGGTATGAATACAGATAAAATTTTACTTGAACTTTAACTCACACATGCTTGTGTTCAGAATGTTCCTCATCTTCAATGGATCGCAGATTATACATTGATATTAAAATTTCACCCGCCAACGTTACGTGAGAGTAATTTTTAATCTTTGACTAAAGTGGGGATATACCACCTTGGAGTTCCAACTGTGAACCACTGCTTATTATGCGCGTTGTTGATACACAAGGGAGTGACGCAAAGTATGGAATTGGCGGGAAGGAAAGAAATAATAATTTGTTGCGCTAATGTTGGTGAATTATATTTTTAATCGTTCGTGAATCATGACACTGGATTTTGTTGTTACCCCAGCAGAGGGGATATTTTCGCCGCAATAAATTCATTCTGAATTCTCAACTAAAACTTGTGAACGTCGTAATTGACGTTACGCATTCAATTTTCGAATGAATGCTTATATGTTTAGTTCCATCTTCTTTAGAGTGCGTCCCGATTTTTCACCTCCAATCGGCATTACAATCTGGACACGGAATGTACGAGTAAGAATACATCCAATGGAGTTTATTCGAGTAAAAGTTTGCCAGTATTTCCGTGGATTTCTCTCGACAGCCCGTGTCGCAACGAAAATTCTCGTTTGACGCTGGCAAAGAGAACATCGGTAACTAGAAATATTTGTGCGATAGCAAAGGCTAGCGTGACACCGAAGTAAAAGTTCGCATTTGCTGATCGTGAATAAATCCACAGGTGCCAAACTGTTGGAGCAAACACTGTGCAGGACAAAAGGAAGCAGCTGACAATGAATCCTTGCTGCATATCTGGAGAAAATAAAATTGACGCATTAGTTTCGGAAAAATATACATAAATTGGGACAAATATGAAGGGATAAATAATTACGAGACAGTAATAGTAGATTATTGACTTACGCGGAAAGAGATGCTTCCACATTGGTAGTAGAGCCATATAAAATCCTACTTCTCCTAAACAAGGGTACGATTTGAAAATAGCCGCGATTGCGAGATACGAGAAGGCCAGGAGCATAGGATCGTGGCGAAATCGTAGCGCGAGAGGAGCAACGTAGAGCAGGCCTACGTTTATTTGAAATGATGCAACAAATAGCCACCTAAAGTGTTCAAACATTTCTGTGAAGAAGTACCAGTACAGGCCGATGTTTGGCCGCAGATCAGGTACTGTTAAAATGAAACCAATTGTACTGTGCAAAAATGACCAGCTCCCTGATACTTTGTAGCAGAGGTAATATAACGCAATGAGAATACCAATGAACATCGCTATTGTCTTATTAATATTTCTGTAGGGGAAATTTTGATTTTTACCTTCTTCGTTTCGCGCCAAGTATATTGTGGCAGGTACCATAAGAGTAATGGGATAAAGTCCTTGCAATGTTAAAACAGCTATAGTGAAACAACTACATAATCTCGATTTGTTTATCATAGAATATAGAGCCGCGGATAGCAGAAAGTTCGTAAAAACGGTTGTGGTTAATCCTACACAATTAAAAACTACGTATGGGTTGAAAAGGTAAGCTGAAGGTACGAGTAAAGCGGAAGACGTAACACTGGATGCTGGTATTGACATTGATGAAGGTAGAGTTGATAATTCTTCGTCATTGGATTCCTTTTTGCGTTTCTGGATGTCTTTTTGTTCGGTGGCAATCTACAGGAAATTGGTTGAATGTTGGTTTATGGCTATGTTTTAGTAGATGTAGAACATTTGCAGTCTCGTCTTCTACTTCATTATAAAATAGATCCTATTATCATTATTGAATCAACTCACTAGTTCACTCGTGTAACGATAAGCAGTCGCACCCAAAATCCATGCCGTGGCCAGATCCGTGAAGACAAATATGCCACATAACATACACAATGACAAGTACTTTTGCATATAACTGAAGACGACAAGGCCTATGGGACTTTCATGAAACAGATCACCGGTGTAAGGATCGATACCAGCTTCTCGTAGGTAGACTCCCTCGGTAACTGGTAACAATATAAGAACGATCATACTTAGTGAGCAAAAGACAGCAAAAACATTGGAAACGCTCACCTTTTTTCCATGAGTTAAGTGCTGTGGATACTTCGACTCTGTCAGCGATGATCTTTTGATATTCGGAATATATTAATAGCAACCTTATCGTTGCCGCCAAAGCGAAAAATACAAATTTTTGAGTAGTACTCATTATAATTGGTGGCAACCACACCCTAACCTGTACGTCTTACAACACTTGACGTTTATCAGTTTCAATCTACTATTAAAAAGTTTAATTCATTATTTAGCAACTCTATCAAACGTACATTTTTAGCCTTCATTTTTCATAACCTGAGACGCTATTAATGCACATAAACATTAAGCCGCAATGGAGCCATAGAGAATATTGTCTTGTATAAATGGAGCTCGATGCGATTTGCTGAAACTATATACCACAGCTATAGGGTCGACTCACAGCATCTAATAGTGCTGACGACAGCAACGACGATAGGCTGAAGTGTTGAGATTTGATCAGCTTTTAGTACAAGGTTTGCCCACTTTGGCCACAGATATACCTATTTACTATGGGTGCTAACTAGGCCAGTTCTTTTTCGTAATGGTTTGCCGGGTCTGGAGGTAACGTACCAAATAAGACGAAAATCAAACTGTAAAACCCACAAAAATTAATAAACTAGACTAAAGTCAACTAACCTCGTTGCATTTTCCTCTACAAAATTGTGCAGATTTAAAAAAAAATCTGAAAAAGAAAACGAATGCGAATAGTTTATAGTTAGGAATAATGGATCAAAAGATAGAGCGGGAAGATGATTTTAGATGGATTTCGTCGGTTTTTCTTCGTATTTACTTACAATTAGCTGTTGGTCTTCGTACTTTATAGATATCTTTATTGAATTCCTTAGGAACCAACGAGTGAGAAAAGGGTCCTGTAAGTCGAACCTGAAGTAAATTACTCTAAAAATCGCAAAAAAGGAAGGCTAACCCTTTTATTTTTTCGCGAGAAATGCACTCTCGCAAGTAATTCGAATGCGTTAAACTTCGTGACATATGTATAAATATACGCAATTCCAACTGATTCCAAATCCAGTTAACTATATCCAAATACATGTCGCTGTATTTTTCATTTCATAAATTTGAAGCACTTTTGATATAAAAAGTCTAGGTGTCCTGAGCACTTGTATGTATACGAATACCATGCATGTTTTTAATTTCTTCCTTCAGAATCTATAAGCAAACATGAAACACAAGGATTACACTAAATTTGCACAGGTCAAATATTAATAACTATTATAATTGCTGATTATTGCAAAGTAGTAATCAAATGAGTTCATACTTCATTGATAACCCGATGCTGCTTAACTGTATTGAGTCCTCTGAATTCTGGGGCAACCACATTTACTTCAAACATCGCGCCACACCCTCCTATGTGAATCAGGAAAATAATAGTTACATTGTTAATTTATATACATTATAGTACATTGGTTAATTTTGCAAGGTAACATTCGACACTCTAATATTATTTTTGTGTGTGCAGCATAATATATTATCCTCTTTTAGCGAAACTATGTTATTAAACAGTAGAAAACATGTACAATAACAATGTAATAATAATTTCTGTGATTGTAAATCAGATTCATTGGTAGATACCCACCAGATACATCTGTAACTTCAATGAGGCTCGCTTTGGGAAACTTATCTCTGAGAATAGTGACCATCTTCTGTTCAGCTTGCTTGCCGGCTAGTGCTCCGTTCGGTCCACTCCAAACTCGTGACAGAAGCTGGAACACTTTCGCTTTATTCATTTTTCTCTAATTCAAATGACGTGCTTGTACTAGCAGTCTTAGCATGGAGGCGTCGGAACAGAGAGATTTCGATAAATGGTTGGAGAGGATATTGGAAAATTTTGAGGAGTTGATTACAAGTTTGCAGTAATTAAATAAGCAGTTTTCCATCAAGGTTCGTCGAAGGCATGGAAGTACAAGGCGTTTCTTAGCTTGTTTATACATTGAAGTTTTGAAGGTTTTCGATGAGCCAATGCTGCAAATTAAATTTTTTACGTACCGATATGTTACGAAAATTTTTTGGTATCACACGTCCGAACATAGCTGGGTCTTATTTTCAGAATTTTGCAAATTTCACCTGGCGTGTGCTATCACCAATCAATTCCGATGTTCAATCGTCCGTTTCAGCGCAACATTCGTGCTTGACTATCAATTATATTGATTTCTATTCACAGGGCGAATCGCAAATTTCTGTTTGAGGTTACAATCCGGTAAGTTCTTCATTCAACGTCTTCTATCCTTCTTGCTCTCTAGTCTCTACTCTCTAGCCACTGAAACATGCCGTAACTAGACGAGCACAAGCTCATCTCGAGTGCACCACTTTGCGGTGACCTTGAGTCATCCCCACCTTCAATCTACAGTCACCTACAACTATAAATCTTTGTCTCAAATCCATCGAATAAGAAACAATCCTAATATAATCATCGTTATCTCTCTCGGCACGCTCTGCTCTATAGCAAAGCAAAATCGTCACAAGTTTCACCGCAAATTCACAGGAATTAGCTGTATTTTTTTGAGCATAATATTTTCAGATTCAGAATTGATTTGCTTGACACAATTCTAGACTATGTAGAACCCCAGAAACGCAGAAAATATAGCAAGAAGAGCATTGGACCAACAGCACGGAAATTACGAAGACAATCTTTCATTTTTTTGTTGTAACTTTTCATCCGTAGCTTGCAGCGTGTACGGACTGTGAGCAATGGATTCCTACAGCAAAATTACGCCGATATAGTGCATCAAAGTGATCCAATATCTTTGAAAATCATCTAAACTTTCAGCAAAAATTCAAAGGGCTTTTTAATGGGGTTAAAGGGGTTAGGCTTACATTTTTTACGAGTTTTTTGGCAAAAGACTTTTCATCTCTGAATCTATATATACTTGGGTGGTGGTAAAAACTTGGAAGAGTCAATATTTCGAATGGTGGATATACCGAGATTTCAAACATGCAACAATCAAGATTTTGAACAATTCATCATTCGTTATTTTATTTTCACGTGGTTGAAATTTCTATGTATTGGCCATTCGAAGTATTGACTTTTCCAAGTTTTGACTCCCACCCATTTATACGATTCTTTCTAGACTAATCGGACTTCTAGGATTCCAAAATAGCGTTCTAACCGTCGTGGGACCAACAGTTGTCAAAATGAGAACAGAATATGAGAAAAATCAATTATTTATTTATTTCAATTCCGTTACATGAAATAGTAAAAATATAATTTACTAGCTACGATAATGACAATCTGATACAATATTTTTCATATTCTGCTTGAGATAAGGTATTGCATTTTTTTATCCTGTTATAATAATCAAAATTATTATACAATGTTCGATCATACTTTTACATTTTTTATTGTCTTATATTTTTATACTATTACGTAACTTGTTAAGTTACTATATTCATTGATTCATAAATATTTGTACTAGAAGTAAGGCATATTGAATAAACAGCTGACACTTAATAGCTATAAATTTGTTTTCTCTGATTTTTTTTCTCCACCTTTTCTAACACCCTGCGCAAATTTCATGTCTGGCCATCCTCTTCATCCATTGTTGAAAGAGAAAAAGCCTTGCTTTTTGTTGCTTCATTTGAAACTCAGGAATTTTGCCATCTGGAATCAATTTGTACGACTCATTAGGACTAATTGGACCCTTAGAAATGCAAAGAGGATATCTAAAACAGAATTAGACCAGCTCAAGAAATACTAAAAAATCTCCACGGTTTTCGGCCACTCATCATCCATTGTTCGGAGGAGCGTTCGGACGGCGCCCAATCGATTCCTCTCGCAAAATTACGTCGGAATAGTGCATGAAAGAATTTATTCCAGCTCTTTTCAAAATCACGAATATTTTAGCCAAAAATGCAGAGGGGTTAGCCTTACTTTTTTTTTGGGCAAGAAATCTTTTGTCCCAGAATCGATTTGTATGACCCTCTCTCGAATAATTGGACCCCTAGGATCGCAGAAAACACACCAAAAAGAGCGTCGGACCAACGGCAGAAAAGATACGCAGGAAAGATCAGCAGCAAAAAAATTACGATGCAGAGTCTTTGATTTTTTGGCTGCATCTATTGATGCGTTGCTTGTATCGTATTCGGACTGCGCCCAATCGATTTCTCACGCAAAATATCGTCGGAATAGTGCCACAAAGATCTTATTTCAGCACTTTTCAAAATCGCGAAAATTTTCGCCGAAAAAGCAAAGGGGTTAGCCTTACTTTTTTTTTGGGCAAAAAATCTTTCGTCCCAGAATCAATTTGTATGACCCTTATCCGACTAATTAGACCCTCAGGATCGCAGAAAACGCAGCGCAAAGAGCGTAGAACCAACGGCAGAGAAATTACGACGGAAAGAGCACCAGCTGAAAAATGTCAAAATCTCAGATTCTGGTTTTTTGCCTGTAAGTTTTGATCCGCTGCTCGCATCATATTCGGACTGCGCCCAATCGATTTCTTTCGCAAAATTACGTCGGAATAGTGCCATAAATAATTTATTCCAGCACTTTCCAAAATCGCGATATTTTTCGCCGAAAAAGCAAAGGGGTTAGCCTTACTTTTTTTTTGGGCAAAAAATCTTTTGTCCCAGAATCAATTTGTCTGACCCTTATCCGACTAATTGGTCCCTCAGGATCGCAGAAAACGCAGTGCAAAGAGCGTAGAACCAACGGAAGAGAAATTACGACGGAAAGAGCACCAGCTGAAAAATGACAAAATCTCAGATTCTGGTTTTTTGGCTGTAAGTTTTGATCCGCTGCTCGCATCGTATTCGGTCTGCACTCAATCGATTTCTCACGCAAAATATCGTCGGAATAGTGCCACAAAGATCTTATTTCAGCACTTTTCAAAATCGCGATAATTTTCGCCGAAAAAGCAAAGGGGTTAGCCTTACTTTTTTTTTGGGCAAAAAATCTTTCGTCCCAGAATCAATTTGTATGACCCTTATCCGACTAATTAGACCCTCAGGATCGCAGAAAACGCAGCGCAAAGAGCGTAGAACCAACGGCAGAGAAATTACGACGGAAAGAGCACCAGCTGAAAAATGTCAAAATCTCAGATTCTGGTTTTTTGCCTGTAAGTTTTGATCCGCTGCTCGCATCGTATTCGGTCTGCACTCAATCGATTTCTCACGCAAAATATCGTCGGAATAGTGCCACAAAGATCTTATTTCAGCACTTTTCAAAATCGCGAAAATTTTCGCCGAAAAAGCAAAGGGGTTAGCCTTACTTTTTTTTTGGGCAAAAAATCTTTTGTCCCAGAATCGATTTGTATGACCCTTATTCGACTAATTAGACCCTCAGGATCGCAGAAAACGCAGCGCAAAGAGCGTAGAACCAACGGCAGAGAAATTACGACGGAAAGAGCACCAGCTGAAAAATGTCAAAATCTCAGATTCTGGTTTTTTGCCTGTAAGTTTTGATCCGCTGCTCGCATCATATTCGGACTGCACTCAATCGATTTCTCTTGCAGAATTATGTCGGAATAGTGCCACAAAGAATTTATTCCAACACTTTTCAAAATCGTGAAAATTTTCGCCACAATAGCAAAGGGGTTAGCCTTACTTTTTTTCTTGGGCAAAAAATCTTTTGTCCCAGAATCGATTTGTATGATCCTCTCTCGACTAATTGAACCCCTAGGATCGCATAAAAAGCACCAAAAAGAGCGTCGGACCAATGGCAGAAAAGATACGCAGGGAAGATCAGCAGCAAAAAAACGACGATGCAGAGTCTTTGATTTTTTGGCTGCATCTATTGATGCGTTGCTCGCATCGTATTCGGACTGCACCTTATCGATTGCTCTCGCAAAATTACGTCGGAATAGTGCATCAAAGAATTTATTTCACCACTTTTCAAAATCGCAGAAATTTTTGCCAAAAATGCAAAGGGGTCAGTCTTACTTTTTTCTCATTTTCAGAGACGAAAATTTTTTTTCTCAGATTCGGTTTGACCCTTTCCCGACTAATTGGACCCCCAGGAACTCTGAAAATGCAGCGAAAAGAGCGTGAGATCAACAGCAGAGAAATTACGAATACGTCGATATAACGTGTCAGATAACTGATCGAACTTATATTCAAAATCGGCTGTATTTAGACTGTAAAAACTCAATCTTCCTTTCTTTCTTGAGCGGAAATCTCCTCGTCGTTGAATCGATTCGAACCACCCTACCTAGACTTATGGACCCTGTAGATTGCAAAAAAGTAACTGGAGCCTCGGGGAATTAACACTTGAGAAGATACGAAGAAAATACGGAAAGATTCAAGTAGGTATTATTCTTTTTATTCCAGATTATGTTAAGTAGTAATAATAATATACATCTTGTAACCTGCAGAGGTGCATCGCACCTGTACGCAGGCCAGAACCTAAACTGGGCTCACATATTACAGTAATAGCTACTTCACTCCACATTATGCATATTCTGTTTAATACAACATACATCGCAGTTTTTTTTCTTTATACATATAACAGTCAGACTTCTTATTTAATGTTTGTTCATTGGATTGCATTTTTCTTTTCTCTGTTCAATTCAATACTATTGGAAATACTAATTATATCAATTAGCATAATATTTTAATTATTGTTGGTGTAATATATCGTTATTAGTAGGTATAATATAATAGTGTAACATATCATATTTATACTATTCGGAAACATGTTAAATTATTAGACACTGACACCTGAACACTTGTGCTAGATGTAAAGAAAGTTTTTAAAAAACTGGAACTGAAACTGTATAGCTATGAGTTTGTGATTTTTCTCTTCCACCTCTTTGAAAACTCAGTGCCAATTTGACGTTTTTCAGCCGTGAGTTTTGATTCGTTGCTCGTAGCGTATTCGGACTGCGCACAATCGATTTCTTTCGCAAAACTGCGTCGATATGATGCATTAAAAGATCGATTCAACTATCTTCCAAAATCAGCTCAATTTCGTTTGAAAAAATCCAAAGAGGTTCGCGTTCCTTTTTTGGGATTTCCAGAGGTCGGAAACTTATTGTCCCAGAATAGTTTGGCAGGACTCTTTTTCCACTGCTTGGACCCACAGGAGTGCGGAAAAGACGTCAGAATGAGCGGAAAACCAATAGCTGAGGACACGACACGACCGTGTGATGCGAGCTGACGGGCGTGCCGGCTCGATGAGCTTACAAGAGCCTCAAATTCTGAAACTGCAAAAATGATTACAACGAGTTGAGCAATGAGATTGAGTTGCTGTTAACTGAATTAAACAGTTCCGATTTCTTTGCAAATTTTCAAAACTCTTGGAAGCTAAGTGTTTCGTGATTTAAAAAATTATAAATTTCATTAATTTGAGTAGAGGTTTGAGTAATACTTAGAGTGCAGCTTTCTGATGTATCTCAGATTTTTTGCATACTTCTGCAAACAAAAAGACATTTTTGTTATATCGATAGTAATAGCTAACGTTGGTAATTTCTCTCAAAGATGAGCAATGGATTATTGGACGCAGCTAGAAGACTCCAAGCTTTCGGAACATTTATTTCGTAGCCATAAACTATAAATTTTTTTTTTCGACGTCTGTATTAAACAAATCTATGACGCCCACTTGTAATACTCAATATTCCTAAAAAGATATTTTCATAATAGGATGATTATAGTTTGTGACAGAGGGATCTGCCTGTTCAATTATAACCCCACAAGATTAAGATCTATGAGAGGTAGGCGATACGTTCAATGCAACAGATAAACCTTTATAAATACGTGCAAACAAATTCTCGGGTTATCTTCTTGCTATACTACTTTCGATTACAGTTTTCGGTACTATTTTTCGTCACATTAACAAAAATTTGTATTTCTCAAAGACAATGTTAACACCTTAACAAAATTTTAAATAATTTTTTAATTAACTTTTATTCTTTATTCCTGTTCACTTGCAATGAACCTCATGATCGATTCAGCTTCGTTATTCATTCTTATATTTATTCAAGCGCTTGCGTAATTTTCCTCAACTAAAACCCAATTGCCGCTTACAAATTTTGGGAAAAACTTAAAAAGTAGGTTCAGCCTTTTACATATCGTCAACATGCTTCTACCAAAGAGAAAAGTGTTTCAGAATTTTTCGGATATTTTCAAAACTTGTGACATGGAAATTTTAATTCGTAATTTTAAAAGTGCTCAACAAATAGAAAAAAAATCTTCATAATAATCATGTCTTCGATTGATATTTATTTTTCCGTTGTATAATTTTGGCGTACATATTTCTTGTGCAAAATTTTCTCAACTTTTCAATTTCATAATGACAACGCATAATTTGCACGCAATAGTTGTCGATTATGACGAACTTCTTTTACCGGCATGGTTACTTACTTGGTTGATAATACGTGAAACTGCTAGTACCCCCAAACCCGGACAGACTCGGCATACTGTTACGAAAAATAACTGGCTTCAGCCATACTCTTCGGCAGTTTTTGTCGCTTATTGGTAATTGTCCACAGGCACCTTTGCCCAGAATTGTAAACGAAGCTTTAAGCATCAAGAAATTCAAAATAGCATGTCGACTTTCTACTCACGGTAGTTTTATGCCAATGGCGTTGGCGTTGTGAATGTGGAGTGAAATTCTAATCACAATAACACAAAATTGACGTATATGAGTAGAAATTCGCTGCATTTGTAGGTCTTATGTTTGCTTATTATGGCTGAAAATCGAGAAGTGATTCTAGCCGACTTTCAGGTAATATTAAACACATAATGTTTCCGTAATATAGTAAAATGATTTGGTTATGTACGTATCTTCAACGATGACATTGACAATTGCTGTAGTCGCTGGAAGCAAAATTTGATCGATCTGAGACTGAGTTCTTCATTACGATGATATAAAATCTGCCAATAATATCTTACTCGCGATTAGTCAGAGTTCGAAATATCTCTTACTGTGCGTAATCGATTAACGGTAGTATCCAGGAATCCGCAATTTTTATGATTCGTTTTAGTTTACGCATTCTAACAAATAAATGGATCAATTTTAATTTCTCGGCCTGCTCTCATTTCAATGGAATATTTTCTTCACTTGGTTGAAAACTCTAGAAAATCACACAATGCTTAATTAATAACTAATCTCTTACTATTTCATAGATCAACAACCAGATCCGCCATGACTATTCGAGCAGAAGAAAAAAAAAACAAACAAAAAGCTCGGAAACCTTACATGTGACTGAAATAATAACAAAGAGTCGTGAAATTTTATTCAATAAACACGCGATTTTAAGCAATATCATTCAACATATAGAACTTTATTTTTAGCAAATTCCAACTAAATTCAGTGCGTGTAATTACATCGTAATTTTTTCATTTTTGTAATTTCAAGTCACTCAATAATGATCGAAATTGACACTGTAATATTTATTTCTAATTGATACAATTGTATAATCATAGAAACATTTACTCATGTCATTCAATATGATATAATATAGATGTAAAAAATTGTATGTGTTTTCATTTTAGTCAGCAATCATTTTGATCATGCAGGCCATAATTTTTGAAAAATACTATGTGTAAAGTTCTACTTTTAACATTTTTACCATCTTTTATGAATTCATTTGATTTGTCTACGATATTGCAAATGTATTCTCCAGCGTGTAATCAACGTCATATGTAGCTTTTTGTAATTATTTGTAGGCATGTACTGGAATTGATGATGTTGGGGAAGCCATTTTACACCTGGATGAAACCAATTGGGATTTGCTGGTAAATTCATTGCTGCCATACAAGTGAAAACAAAAATATTATAATTTTACTCCTACAATGAAATGATTTTATCGACAAATATTTTATTTCAAATTTAGGCGGCAATTAATAGAGTTATGCCAGAAGATTCACAGCAGCTTCCGTCAGAAATGGGACCAGACGTAGAAATGATACAGGAAATTCGTCGGACTCCAGAAATCATAGACATTGTCACAATATCAAGTAATTCAAGTCCACCGAGAACAAGTGCACCAGAAATCATTCGAGCTGGTTCAAGTAAAACAAGAAGCAATACGTCAAAAGTGACTTTTCATGTACACTACATGGAAGCAGTCCTTGACATTACTTTACCAGTATCACACTCTGTTGGCAAGTAATTCGTATACAAGTATAGGAAAAGACCTGCATCAAACTTACTTCAATAATTATTTGTAAATAGATAATAGTATATTAATTTGCAATGTTTTTTCCTTAGCATACTTGAAACACATGATTCGTATACAAGCAGGCATTGCACCTTGCCAGCAGCAGCTACATGGCTGGAAAAAGGAGCCACAATCTGATTCTACAATTCTCGAAACACTGGATTTATTACCCGAAATGACATTATACTTGAGACAGATTACAGAAATTGGTGATTCGGCAAGTGATGTGTGAGTATTTACCAGTTACTGTAACAATTTTCGGAAGTTATTATTTTCTGGAAATTAAAAAAGTTCAGAAATTATACAGTAGTATCGCGTTTGTATAATTAGAAAGAACAACTGATCAAAACTGGAGTTACTAACTTTTACTATGGTTTGGCAATGCGTACCTTTTGTACAAATTACAACTCCAATGAAAACTTGGTTATTGTTTTAGTATCAAAACATCCGACCGATTGGCCCAAGAATATGTACTGAATATTCATGACGAAGTACACAACCGTGGTTATAAATTGAAATTCCCAGGAACACGTACAGTTCTGGAAGTGAAAACTGACGTTTTCACACTCACAGACATCCCTGTACGAAATCAACATTGGATTGGCTGGCCGCCTACGTTGAAGAATGATAAAACAATGTTAGCTCAAAGTGGAATTTCATATCCGGAGCATGATCTTACGATTGGAAAATTACCTGTGAAGGAAAATGAGACGGTAAGTAAAATTGATGATAACAACAATAACTGTTAATAAGAAGAGCCAATATAAACTTCCAATACACTGATATAATATAACATAATATTCATAACAATAGTAATGATAAATTCAAATTTGCTCTAATACGAAATTATGAAATAAGAAACAAGAAACCGCCAAGTACATGTATCTGGGAAATTTATAATTATAATTACCTAATTTCACAGGTTGTTGTAGACACTATAGATAGCGATAGTTCTGTTGAAGAATTCGAAGACGCTTCTGAAACATTCAACATTGAAGATGATCTTTTCATAGACAACGTTCAATCTATGAAAATTCATCATCTCAGTGAGTCTACTACATTGCATTATTCGTTGATATTCACTTGGTTAAATACTTGATGCAAGATTAATTTTTATGTAATTAAAGCTTATGAGTTTAATGTGTTTCGTTTCTCAGTGCCTGATAATGTGGAAGACGAAACCATAGGTACTCTTCAATTTGCTGAACAATTTCAAAAACGATATGGCGCTGCCCATCCTGACTTCTTTGCTGGTACATTTGAAGAAGCCATAAAGGAATCATGTCTCAGACCAGCAAAAGAGGTAAGAACGTCAATTTACTACTTATCCCATATTCCGTTGTAAGAATGCATCGAAATGTCTGTTGCTCTTAAACTCATACTGATTCTTTGATTATTTATTGATGTACAGTATATTTAATATTACACAGTGTGAACGATCAATGATGACCTGATACTTTATTTTTAACAGAGGAAATTACTGGCTGTTTATTTACATCACGACAACAGTGTTCTGGCTAATGTGTTTTGCACACAATTATTAGGGTTCGAAACAGTACTACAACTTCTATCTGCGAATTTTATAGTTTGGGGCTGGGATTTCACTCACGAATCAAATAAAGAGAAGTAAGTACTTTTGAACATTAAATTTAGAATTGCATCAATTATTAATAATAAAGATTATTAATCACGAGTATAAGTGTTTCATTATTTAAACATTTAAAATTTATTACTTTTTATTCATTTGATGTAAAATATGAGTAAATTATTTTTTTTTATAACAACTTAGGTTTTTGTCAGCAATTAATCGAACACTCGGATCAGTTGCTGCACTCACAGTGAGAAATATTGACGTTGACACGTTGCCAGTACTTATGATTATCATGCGGTCAAGATCAAATACTGAAATATTTACAATTGTTCAGGGAAACATGGGAGTCAATGAACTTCTCACTAATTTAATCCAAGCTGTCGACGTTTTCCAAGTAAGAAACTGTATTCGACTTACAAGCTTCTTTTAGTTTATGACATTTATGTGATTCAAATGACCTTATTACTTTTCGGAGCTCATACATTGTTCTAAAATTTGGCACACTACAAACAGCATTGTCTATAAAAGAGATTATTAAAAAGCTTATATTTTTCTAGGATCAGCGGAAAGCGGATATCGGAGTTGAAGAGGAAAGACAAGCCAGGGAGAGAGTGAAGCATGAACAGGACTTGGCTTACCAAGAGAGTTTAGCTGCAGACAGGTAGCTTCGAGTTTGTATGCTCAACAGAAACTTTATTCAACAAAGGAATAGTTTTTCAATCCAATCATCTTAGATTAGCTCCTAATATCTTTCGAGTAGTGTTGCTTGAGAATACTACCCGCGATTTCGTTTCAAGTGATTTTCAAATTGATCTGACAAGATATTTTCTGATATTTGTAGAGCCAAAGAAAAAGCAAAACAAATCCAAGAGTTCTTGGAAAAGCAGGCAAAAGAGCGAGCTGAGAATGAGAGAGTTGCTGGTGAAGCTCGGAGAGAGGTAAAAATGATGTCGTGCTTCAGTACACCATTGATTTGACCAGTATATTCATTTGGCGTTGAAACATAATTTTTTATCACAGGCTCATAGACAAGCGGCAGAATCAAGCTTACCTCCAGAACCTCAAGAAGGAGCAGGCGATGGTATTACAAAAATACGAGTACGACTACCAGAAGGTACATTCTTGGAGCGCAGGTTTCAAACGGACACCCCACTTCAGACACTTCTTAATTTCCTCATCGTTGAAGGATATCCTACGGACGAATACAAAGTTATTTCTAACTGGCCGCGAAGGGATGTAAGTAAAATGATGTAAGCATTATGCATTATATTTTACTTACGTTGATTTATTTGATCCGTGAATGGATTGATTGTCCTAACCGATCTTTTAATTGACGGTGGTTTAATATAAATTTTTTTGCCTAGAAAATTATTCCGATCTCAAAAATTATTTGCCACTTGTACTCATGATGTTGTACATCGATAGATGTAAATATACATTACGTTTTTACAGCTCACATCAATGGATACGAAACTTACTCTCCTAGAATTGAAACTATGCCCGCAAGAAACGGTTATCTTAGAAGAACGATAAAAACCGCAATTCGTAAACCAATTCTTTATAGAAGTTAAGCATGGCGATGTTTGTAATATGTATTTATTTAATAATTTTGAAATAGCAATTAGTTGAGAGAATTATGTGTTTATTGCGTGATAACATTTTTATGCTGTAATAAAATCATTACCAATAGTAATGATACCTACAACAATAATTATTATTATATCTTCGTATGATTACATTGTAAAACAGATGTAGTTCTATTTTATAAAAAGAAATCCTTTCTACGCTGTTTTATCGTATTTTGTAAATTTCCCGTTCCACATTGCTATTAAGAACAATAAACCGACTATCAAGTATTTGGGACTCGAACTGTTCCTAATTTTGTTTCACACTTTGCCTGACCCTTACAATTAGTATTAGATTTCGAATATAAATCTACTGAGAATTTTTAAATTTCCCGTTTCTTTGTTTTCAGAGAAAATAGAACACAAAGGAAGATATTTTACAGAAAATTGAGTTTACACTAGATTGCCGCATTTTGAATTCTGAAGAATCACCTCCGACCTTTTTCGGATGGATGCTGGGTGCGTGTGTGTGTGTGTGTGTGTGTGTATGTGTAATTAATTTGAGTTCGACGATATCTCGAGTGTTAATGAACAGATTTTTATGATTTTAGATTCAATCGACGCGATTTTAAATGAGATAAAACTGACTTGATTTAAAGTCTGATCGGTCCAGTAAAAAATTCAACAGGTCATATCTCGAGGACGAGTATAGATTTGTTTGAATTTAGTTTCAATCATCGCGGCTCTTCTTAAGTTGAAGCTGATTGGATTTTGAATCCGATCGGTCAAGTAATTTTCGAGTTATTCAAACAATAATGATGTGTAAAAAAACTGGTATGGCTGTCGGAGGACGCCCAGAAAAAGGTACTTTTTACTAGACTAGTACTAAAATTAGAACTATACTAGACTAGAACTAGAATCCGCCTACGATATCCGTTAGACTACTATAGTATACGTTTTTGAAAAAATTCTTCCGATTTACGAGAGGCTATCGGACGAGAAACTGTTTTGTCGATGTTCACAGTACAGAACGAAAAACGCGAAAGTGAGCCTGCATAGCCTTATTTAGAATAAATGTCCGAAGAACCCCTGCGTTTTAAAGAAACATTTGCAGATTGGAGTTGAAGAAGCCATAGCCAAATTTACTCATAGTCATGAAATCATCTGCGGTTATGCAAGAAAATACCGATGTGACGATTGGTAATATAACGGAAATCATAGCGCATCGTCGAGATCTGCGAAGAGCGAAAGCAGGTAAAGCTCCGAAGAATGCCACTTATCAAAGACTTCGGAATTGTCAGAAACTATCGTCGAACAGGAGAGAACAAACACCGAAGAAATCCTAAGGTGTACCATATGAGGCAGGCGAATTCTAGGAGTGAGCAAGAAAAGTTTTAAAAAAATACGATCTTTTCATTATATACAAATTTTCCAACATTTCATATAAGAAGTATAAATACGATTCTATTACTGATAATTTATAAAAATAAGTCTTTACGGTGATTTTCGGGCAGGAACCGATTTTCTTTTTTCGAAAGTGTGCTTCAAAAACAGTAACAATTCATTTTTTGATTTGTCTATTTGTTATCAAATGTAAAATTATGTTCTTCAAACTTTTACGAATGATTCTTACAATACTTCAATTTGGTTAGACGTGAAAAATTCAAAAAAGATTACAAATTTTTTCACTCAATTTTCTTTTTATTGTCCTCAAATTCCTCGTAAAAAACTGCTCCAGAAATTAGTTTACCGTCACCTTAACACTGGAACGTAATGTACCTGAAAAGTTGGGTGTACACTTCTCTCAATTTTAACAGAAATTATTTAAATGATGATATCTCGAGAATAGATCCAAGAATTTTGATGATTTTAGTCCTGAGCGGGTTTTCAACTAGACTTGTTTGAATAACAAAATTATTTCGATGTTGTCGTATATATCTCCAAATATCGAAGTCCACGTATCTCAACCGCAAAAAAGGGCTAAACAGCCCCATTGTATACGTAATTCTGAATAAAAATACTCCAACACATTGTCATTCAATGCAGAAATAAAGAATTGACACGGATTCCATGAAATCCCAATAGTAAATTCGTGGAATTCAAGCCATTACTTTATTTCTGCATAAAATGAAAATTAATTGCAATGTTTTTGTTCAGGATTATGTATACAATGGGGCTTTTAAAGATTAATATGGATAAAAAATACATTTAAAACTAGTTCAACTGTATGTTAATAATAATTAAGATTACAAATACTGTGTTGTCAATATTCAGTATTCGGACGGAAAGGTCAGCGGTCAAAAATGTTTCTCCGGTAATCTCTAAAAAAAAAACCACCGAAAAAAATATATAAGAATGGAATAAAGATCTAATTAAGACTTGACAAATTTTTAAAACAGATATCTTATGGAAGCAAAATTAAAAGTTTACAAAAATATAAATAGTAACCAATAGGGGTTTCGATACAGTTATGCTAAAATACACGACGTATAATTCAGCACTTTGCGTTAGCAAATCATTATTTTTAATGTGATAACTGGCAGGTGTCTAATTATTATCTCTCAGTATATGAATAAATAATATGATGTATAATGTGAGATTTTATTTTAGTCCAAAGTTGTTGAAGAGTAACACTAAAAATGATATCAATAACAAAGCCAAAACGAAGCGAATTAATTTTCTTTTTCGAATGTAAACACGAGATTCACAATAACCGTCAGCGATATTCTACCTAAGTATAACTGTATGCATTACATATATATTAGTGTTTTTATGGCGAGCTCGGATCAGGCGAGTACCTGGAATTGCGCGAGCACCGCAATCACTCATATACGTATGTATATAAGATAGGTAATATATTCGAGGTTGCCCGAGTTATACAAAAGAAAAAATTATTTTAAAGTGCTCGTGTAAAAGTGGTCAAATTTCCAAGCTACGATCACAGGAGTAACGAATTTCATGTCTCATTTACTCAAAAAAAAAGAACAATTTCACAAATTTCTCTCGCCAACAACCGCGACCATCCTACAGCTCGCGTTTCCAACTATAAGTATAGGTATAAAATATATACCGATCACCCGAAGGAGTGTAGGCAGTGTGGCCGAGTCCTTACGCAGGATTGGCTGGACTTCTCAAAGGAGGGGGGATTAGCAGAGTGGGGTTGCAGGTTGATCCAGGGAGCGAAAAGCACGCGCGATACCCGCACACAATTCAACGCGCGATTCCGCGCCGCGCACGCAGAATTTGCGGTTTCGCTCCAAATTTTTTCAATTTTTCTGATAAACAAATTTTTCAAAATCGGAACAATGAGCGACGTCCTGCAAAGTGCGACCGACGGAGTTGCAAACATCTCGAAGTCCGACGATGTGACCAAGAGATTGCTGGCGCTGATAGATCGATGCGATTATCAGCTCGTGCAGGAGAACGGACAGCGAAGATTGACCAGCGCGAGTTCGGTGCCGCGGATCAAAGGTGCGGAAGTATTCCTGGGCCGGCTTCCGCGGGATTGTTACGAGGACGAACTGGTGCCGCTACTTTCGACGATTGGACGGGTCGTCGAGCTCCGTCTTATGATGGATTTTTCCGGATCGACTCGCGGCTACGCCTTCGCCCTTTTCGAAAACCAACGGATCGCACGTTCGGCCATCGAGAAATTAAACGGCTACGAAATACGGCCCGGACATCGTATCGGCGTCGTTAAATCGATCGACAACTGCAGGCTCTTCCTCGGCGGTGTTCCCAAGGACAAAACTAGAGCCGATTTCATGGAGGAACTCGGCAAAATGCTCGACGGTATCACCAACATTTACGTCTATCCCTCGACCGAGGACAAGGCGCTTAATCGCGGCTTCGTCTTCGTCGAATTCAAGGATCACAGGTCCGCCGCGATGGCCCGACGGAAACTTATTCCGGGAAGAGTCATGCTTTGGAATCACGAAGTCGCTGTCGATTGGGCTGATCCCGAACCCGGCCAAGACGTTGACGACGAAATCATGGAAACGGTACGAATTTCTCTGTTATTCTTATTTGTTTCGCATTTGGACGATTAATTCGAAAACGTGATTATACATAATTCACATACGCATTAAGCTTGTTTCATATTATTTAATTGTTATATACACGCTGGGTCTGCATTCCCGTTCAATTGTTCAAAATCAGGTGTCCGCGTTGTTCGTGAGAAACTTGAACCTCGACACTACAGAGTCCGAGGTGAAAAACACGATCCAGCGTTCGACAGGCGTTCCGATAATGAAGATTAAGAAAATCAATCACTTCGCGTTTCTCCACTACGAAACTCGAGCACAAGCTCAACGTGTACTCGATATAATGAGACGTAAGTTGAACGCAACATGCCAATTCTTCCAAATTTATAAATGTACAGTGTACATACCTACAAATCAAAATCTACTCTACGCACAATAAGGTATTACTCGCGTAATGCAATGTGTGTCAATTCATTTTTTTTTAATCTTGCCTCGCCTTCTTGGATATACGACTTCGTACATATTTGAGCGCGTAAGTAAATGTTTACACCAAAATTGTTCGATTTGAATTTGCTCGACTCTCGCACGCGCGTAAAATTGCAATAAAAAATTATTCCACGGTCTAATAGTGCCCGTTTGTTGATTTCCCTTTTATATTATTTACGCAACTACGCACAGAGCCTGGACGTCCCTTGAGCGAAACATCGGAGTGGGAATTAGCTTGGGCAAAGCCGATACGCAAGTCGGAGAAGCTTGAGGAACGGTTGCGTTGTGCGAAGAACGGAGGGAGTAAAGCGGCAAGCCACGGAAGTTCGGAATTTTCGGCTCGAAAAATACAGGCTGCGAATTGTAACGAGAAAAACTTGGCCCTCGATGACTCCGGCAAAAGGATATCCGTTGTAACGACCAAGAGTACCAAGATCACCGATTCGAAACCGCCTCCCAGTCACTCGTACTGCAACGCAATGATGAACAACGACATGCCGTCGGGTAACGTAGTCGTCCCGTGCCTCGAGAGCTGCTGCAATCCGTACTATCGGCCTTTTCTTACCGACCGCAACACGGTTCCGCTGCGGTATAACGTCGTAAACTACGATCTCTGTGCGAAAGCCCTGGTCGAACTTGCTGCTAAGGAGTTTCAGGCGAATCTGCGCTACGAGTGTTTTGCCGACTCGACGAAAGCCCATTACTTTTGCAAGGTTGGACGATACCGATTAATTTTCACTTTGCAAAGAATAGCAGGTATCGATCGAATTTTATCGCATGTTTGAAATGCAGTAGTTAACTGCGCAGAAGGTTTTGACTGTGAAAGCGTGACAAGAACTAGCAACGAAGAAAAGTTAAAAATCATCGAAGCATCGATTAATTGAGTCCACAAAAATAATCTAACACGACTCGATTAAATCGGTAAAAATTAATCGATCAATTGATTATTTTGATTTTTTTGAAACGGTACATATAAAACCGAAATTTCGTAAATTTCAGTATGTAGTCTTAATACCGGAAAAGTTTTTTAATAATTGATAATTTCATTCAAAACAGTTTTCAATTTCAGGTGAAAATATTCATTCATCTTTCACTTATTATATCAAATAGGTACTTAGTAAGTAAGACGATGGTAATAATTGATACTCTAATCACATAAATTGATATTGTATTGCATCGTTCATGGGAGTGAAAAACAAGAACCGATTGTGAGGAAAAATAATCGAGTCGGTGGATTAATCGAGTTTGAAAATTAATCGATTATTCTCGATTAATCGGCAAAAAAATATCGAATATTTGTCATCATTCTTAGTGAAAACAGCTTCGACATTGAATTATTAAATTTTGCAGATTATACTCGAAAGAAATGGATACGAATTGATGAACTACAAAGGCGATCCCGCGGCAACGGCAGAACAGGCATTTCGGTTCACGGTGAGAGCTGCCTACGAGTCGCTGCAGTCAATGCTGATATATGCGACGGAGTACAATAACTGATCTTATAGGTTGGTGAGTTACACGGATATATAAATCGTATATGTTCGATTGTCAAACGTCACGGTAAAGCTTGTATTCTCTGTATTAGACAAAGCATTATATGTTAAATGAGTTAACGAGTGTACCAAGACTAATTATTTGTTACTTGAATTTATAGTACAAACTGGATATAATTATGTATGTATATTGAGAATATCGCATGATATTTGTATATGCATATGCATTAGTTCTATGTATGTTATCGATACTTATGTAGGAAAAACAATTCAGGAAATATATTATATATTAGTTGTAATTTTTAGCGCACTTTTGAGAATGTATAATACTTGGACCAAATCAGTGTCAAAGTTTCTAATAAATGTCTAATTTGATTATATTGAATTTTGCACAATTTTTTACCTTCATTAATTTTTGAGCAAAGGAATGAAATGATGTTTAGGGGACTGTTAATTTTGGGATTTAACAATAATGCCGCGTAAACGTAGTTCGCTTTAATACATCAAAGCTCGTGTAAATTCAACAGTAACAAAAGTTTTATATATAATTGTTTCTCTTTTTCATTTTGTTTTCTCCTCCGTTCTTAAATACTAGGAAAGATGTATATATATATGCTGTATATATATGTGTGTGTGTATATGTTATTAGCAAAATAAATTCACGCATGCTGATTGCTATGCAAATTCTTTAAATCAGATTGCAACTCGTAAGTAATTATACTTAGGTAGACATATATACTTATAATAAATAATACTAAAATCTACGAGCTCAGGCACAACATAATTATGAACAAGTCAACAACGCAAAATTTTAGGCCAATCTTTCAACAATTCATTGCACATGGAGTTTTTACAAGAACCTCCCCGATGATTCTTTCGACTTTATTTAATAACTATTTTTATCATGCGAATAGAAATAAAAATACAAAAATTACACGTGAATATGTTTCTTTCTATTGAATGTCGCGTATAATAAACGTGTACGAAAGCATTTTCACGTGCAAAAATAATGACGTAGGATGTATCATAATATACCTACATAAAATAAATGTTTGCAGCCCGTACGAGAAAACAAAACTTTTGAAATAGGCGTACATTTCGGATCGATTAGTACTAATTATTAAATGCACGTTAAGTGTCTATTAGATATCATTTTGGCATGTGTTAGGCAAAAAGAAAAGATACCTATACATGGTTCGTTTGCTTTCTTCCATTATAATATAAACATCAATCAATTAAAAATACCTAGGGGCACGGTAAAAATATTGTTCGTTCACATAATCATTCGTCCGCAATGCAAACTTTTTTTCACAACTAATCGTTTGTTGTTTCGTTAAGAATAATTAAGCATTGCAGACATGCAGCAACGATTTAATAATATGCAATTATTATACTAATAATTGAACAAATCTGGGCACGATTATCTTACCCACAATTGCGACTATTATACCCATACGTACATTGTACGTAGAATGTCAGTAAAATATCACTGTATGATGGATTGATAGCACGTTTTATCGCAATCCACAGGTAAAATGATCTTATGGATAAAAGTCACAAGTCATTTATCGCTATAAAATGCTTTCACAACACTCGATCTGTACCATATAAGGTATTGCATGCAAATTGACAATTTACCCTTATTAAAATCTGCTATATTTAGCATATATGTATATTACTCGCGTTGATGTCATATCGAAAAACGACAAAACAGCGAGGTGCGACTAGAGTTAATTGAGTTCAATTTGCTTATAGCAATATTTCCTGTAATTGTTAAGAATCAAGATTTATTACTATTACGTAAATAAATTCTTCAAATGACTCGAGATGGATTTCTAATTAGGTACACATACACATACACATCTTTTTTTTTTAATTTATAATGAATAACCTACTATGGTTTTATTTACAATATTATTGTATTCATTGCAAGGAGATAAATCTAAAAATCCGTCTCGAGTGGTTTTTAAAGAATTTATTTGCAAAAAAAAAAAAACGCAGCTTTAGCAATTCAACATTACGGGATATGTTTGGCCAACTGATTTGCTCTAAACAGACTTCCACTCAATTTCCCCTTCTAAAATGGCGCAATCGCAAATTTCAACAAATTCATCTCGATTAATTTCGATTGCGATTCATGCGCGTCGCAAGTTTTCTACAGTTTCAATTTTTTTCGACTGTACCGCCGACGGTACCAGTCCGCCCAACAAATCCTTGAATCTGATAATCAAAGAAGATCATCTCCAGCGAGATACCATTCGACCAGCAGTCCTTGAATTACGAGTAAACAAAAGCTTGAGTGTCCACCATCGGGCAGTCTTCCAGTTTGCCGGAGTCGATGCGTCCGATCACCTGGGTGTCGGAGTTCACACCTTGGTGGTGGTGAGGAGTTTAACGTACCGGGCCCTATGCGTGATTTCGAATTCCTCAGCGGGCAGGAAGCACTGGCCCTGTATCCGTGTAGGCCTGGTACGGTGTAGAAGACTCCTTCCGGCCCAGAGAGCGGCGACGAGGAGAGCGCAGGCAACGACGATTACAGCGAACAGGACGATTTCGAGGCGAGCGGATTCCCGCACGCCCCGAACCGTAACGTCGACGCACCGGGTCCGCGGGGCAAGCTGCATCTCGGTGTGATCCGTACCCTGAACTACCGTAGCGCAGACTCTGTAGGGACCCTGGGCGAGGTCGGCGATGGTCGCATATCCCCTGGTGCAGTTGAGCTTCCGCTCTCGAACGATCGACTCTTCCGAAAAAACAACAAGACTGAGATCACAGTCGGCCGGGTCCCGTGGCCCTCCGCCAACGAGATTTACGTCGACGTAGAGGAACCCATCGTCGGAAGCGTTCGTCTTCATCCCTGCGATCCTGGGACCAGCGGCAGCCGGTGTCTTCAACGCAGTATTCCGCTCCAGGGTGAGGATATCGCTGCATCCCGGTACAGGCACGACATGGTCTCCCGATTGGATCACCGCGACGCAGTAGCGGTATCTGTGACCCAACTCGAGGTTCAGACTCGCTGGGATTGTGACGGGAAGAGTGCAGGGATCCAGCATGTCCGCGGACTCGCAATGAAGCGGCCGCGTCGCGAGGTGGACCTCGCTGTCACCGGTCCACTCGTTCACGATCACCCTGTCGCAGGTGTACGGTTTAGAACATGGTTCGACCTTCCAGACCAAGTTTATCGTCCGCGACTCCTGGTAGTAGACACTCTCCAGCGTGATCTGGGTGTCGGGAATCAGGGGGAGCGATGGCGCCAGGGTCGCGAAGGGGGGTATTGGCTCGCCGCACAGCAAACTCCCCGGGGATACTTGAGCCAGGATCCCGTTTTCCAGAGCTGGGGGAGTCGCGCAGACAGCTGAGGCTCTGTCCTCCTCGGTTAGGCTCGTCGAGTTTGTCAGCCAGCTCGCAAAGTCGAGGAGGGTGCAGTCGCAGTTCAGGGGATTGTCGGCCAGTGATAATCTCTTCAGTCTTAAATTAGGCGTCAACACATCGCTCGCCACCATACTGATGTCGTTATCGTCGAGATGCAGCTCTTGCAGGTTCTTCAGTGGTAGGATCAGGTCCGCCGTAAGGGAACGGAGGAAGTTATGGGTCAGGTCGAGGCTCGTCAGTTTCTCAAGATGCGCGAGCGAAGCGCTTGACACCGCTACTATTCGGTTGTTGGCCAGTTCCAGCTTTGTCAAGGTCGACAAGTTCCTGAACGCGTGGTCCTGCAGTACGTCGATCTGTATTAACATAGGAAAGTAGTGAAGTAAGAAGTAAGGCCGTTTCTGCGTACAGTTCCCGATACCGATATTTTACCGACATTTTTTGCCGCATCACAGTTCGGACACAAACCTTTTTTTTTAGAGTGGAGGGTTATCCCCGCTCTGGTCGAATACCTCTCACCCTAAAAAAACAGGGTTTTTGTTCCAGCTGTGATACGTCAAAAAATATCGATAAAATGTCGATATCGGGATCTGTACGCACAAATGGCCTTACTTCACTACTTGGCAATTAGTTATATAAGCCGAATATATTATCTATCGAATTTTCGGTAAGCTAAAAGTGTTTGCGAAGTATACACACAAGTTCTTACATCGGTCACTTTCCTGCTCATAAACGAGATAAAAGTATGAAAATATTTTATTCATCATGTCGTTTCTGATGAAGGACTAAAGACCCGAGAATTCAACTTTGCGAACCTCACTTTCATAAAGTATACGATCGAACGATATCTGTACTATTATTCATAGTTCGTGATTAACTACCCACACTTATTAAAATAACTTAACGAGCCTTTAGTTGCGAAGTGTAACTGAATTCTTATAACGCTGCATATGCCTGTTATTTAAATTCCCTATAGTAGATCTACATAATTGCGTAAGAGTAAACTTGTCCTGAATTTTGACTAAAGGCTTGGCTTGGAATTCGTATATATAGTACCTAATTTCAAAATAACATTGTACATATAAATGTAGTGCATACGTGATTATTGGAAAGGCTGAGGCAGGTGAGATTTGGTAGACCTTGAAGCGCGCCACGCAGCACCGTGTCGAGTTGGTTTCCTGATAAAGTGAGGAATCGAAGCGTGGGCATCCGCGGTAGCAGGTTGGGCGTGGCAAGGCCGATCAGTCGGTTACCGGATAGATCGAGTTCCTCGAGATTTTGAAGTCCCCTGAGGGCTGAGAGGGCAGAGACACTCAGTTGGTTGCCGCGCATCCGGAGCGATCGCAGAGATCCGAAACTGGGAAATGCTTGGGGTGACAATTGCGACAGTAGGTTGTCGTTCAGGTCGAGGTAGGTCAGATTCGTCAAACCCTGAAACATCGAACGCCCAGCCTTAATAGAGGCAAGATAAACCATGTATCGGCTCTAACCAATTAATTTACAAAATGACCCAGATAAAGTTTTATGTAATATAAGGATTTACAGACTCGAAAGCAAACTTCGTACACCAAGAAAAATTCCTAAAGTAGTATTACACGGTCCTTGTTTATTTCCGTTTTTAACGATAACCAAGATATATGAGTTTGGCAACAAAATAAAGTGATGAAGAGTTTGGTTCATAGTAATCGTTGGTACTCTTTTTGGATACAGCACTAGTAGGTGTACTATTTTTTCTGACGAATGTTGCGATAATTTGGTGATGGTGAAGTCCACTTCTTATTAAGCCAAATCAATGTAGTAAACTGAACAAATACATTATTGCTGCGTTCATACCAGAAACTGCAGCATTGAAAACTATAATCGCACCGAACAGTAACAATTGTACCACATTTTTGTAAAATCGGAATATTCAGCCATTGTTGCACCGATATTCATTTGGCTATAAGTTCTTAGCAGCCAGAGCAAAAATGGAATCTCTCTCACAGTGCGTAAGGGAACATCCAAACGACCAAAGCCAAAAGTGTACGCAGAATGTCTTACTTACCGCGAAAGAATCCGCCTCGAGAGTGGTAAGTTTGTTGTGGGAGAGGTCGAGCCTCTCAAGGCCGATCAAGGGCCTCAGAGCGAGGCTCGGCACGGTCTCGAAAAGGTTGTTGGGAAGGCCCAGAGCTTGAATGGATCGCGCCAAGGCGACGAATGCGTTTTCATTGACACGGCGAAGTTCGCCGGTAGATACGACGAGACCGTGCAGAGGTACGCCGTCGAGGAATCGGGCCGGAAGTATCGATATCTCGGACACAGTTATGTCCAGAAGAGAAATCGTCCCGGCTGGGAAAAGGCGCAGTCGTTTGCCGATCACCTGAAGGCGTGTAGGTATAATTAGATAGTTAAGAATTTATTACTTCGGAATTATTTCAGGAATATTCGTCGAGGGTTGGCGAAGACGTTAACGTATTATATACATATATATATGTATACGATGATGATGTCGCACCTGCAGAGCATTTTTGTCGCCGGTGCATCTCAGGGTGTGGGGAAAATCGCAGGAACACTCTACAGACGGGTGTTTCGTTATGTTGGGACACTTCCATTCGTTTTCTATTATCACTCCCGAGGAACGTGAGTCCTCCGAAGCGATTCTCGATGCTGTCAACAGAACGCAGATCAGCACCTGAACGAGCACTCGGTTTCCGGGCATCAAGGCAGGCATCGTGCTGGAATAATTTAGCCATCTTGAACTACCTGTTTCCGTTTATTTTGGAAACTGTCTGTAGGTTGAGGTGCGTTTATATTAAAGTAGTTGCAAGTTTCAAGGAATTTTATAGATTATTTTATTACGGGATATATTGACAAGGTACTGCTAACGTCAGATTGGTGAGGCGGAAATCGCGTTATTTGTCTCATTAAAATGCGGTAGTAACCTCGCAACAGTGCAGGGCCGGAAAAATAAACTATAAATATTTGAAAAAGTGTTCAAAATTCCAAGTGCAGCCCGAAACCGTGTGTATAAATTATACAACGTTAACTTTCATGTCTCATCAATTTTACTCCGAGTTATGGCTCGCGACGAGGGAAGATGTGGAGAAACTTTTACGGACGGATCAGGATGGACTGCAGCAGGAAAAGAAAGGGGGGAAATCGAAAGATAAAATCTCGGGTCAGCTGGTTACGATGTACATCAGGTAATTGGTTCCCACGTATATACGAGTTATGCAATCAGGTACATATGTACACTACATACACTCGAGTACATAATAGCCTTATGTATATGAAGTCAATTCTTCGCCCAAGTCATTCATGGGATATACATATTCATTTACAAACATCGATTACAGATATAGGGAATTAATTCGTCGCCTAGCTCTATGTCACGATCAAGTTTGTCAGTACCAGAAACGCGAGCTGATAACGCAGGTGCTTAATTGTGCCATTGGACGAATGTTGGAGTATAAACGACAGTTGGTCCTCTACCAGAATACGGAATCAGTGCAAGTTCAGACTTTTCCACCTTGACGCAATATAATTCTCTTTTTTTTCTTCATATCATTCCAATGCTAATCGAATGATGATCATTTCGAGTTTGTTGGTATACCGAGTGCTTCATACATCTATAGCTACGCTGACGATGTTCTGATACCGCTGAAACTCACTCCGGACGACATTGGTTGGCGAAAACCATCCTACTTTGTTACGGACCGACAATCTCATCTCGACGCTCGCAAGAAATATATAAATGACCTGATCCGGCAGGTAGATAAGCTTGTCCTATAGAAATGCATAATTCAGTGAGTCTATATAGCTGTGCGCTGTAAGCTTACGGACATTTGTACGTACCTAAAGACATGGCATACGTTATAAGTGTACACGTGACTCTGATCACGTTTTTCTAAGACTGCGTTTTGTCCTTAGATTTCATTTTCTGTACACCTCATAGCTTATAGTCTCTGAGCACTATCCTGATACTAGATTGGAGAACTCTGCGGAACTTGCTACTTTTCAAACGACTCCTTTCACACGAGCTTATAGAAACTGGCGTCTGCAACCCCGCAAGATTCGCGGCGAAATTCAACCGTTATCCCGAGCCGGAGCGAATCGGAAGGGAAAATGTCGCGAAAAGCTTCGCGGCTGTCTCCGCGTGTGACTGAGGGGGAAATCGAGGTGAACTTGAACCTTCCGATACGGGTAGAAAGCCCGGAAGAAGCTGCGGCGAGGATCGCCCGTGAGGAGCTAAATTCGGCCATTCTGCTGATCCAGTCCCACGACCGGGCCAGGAAGGCCAGAATCGTCGGGGCCGAATGTGAGGATATATAATGCCTGTATCTTTTAACAGCGTGATATAATTCTAATTCTTATGCAATATTCTCGGAATACAACGTTATTTTATTACAGTAAAGAGAACGAGCGATTACAAGAAGAAGCTTGCCAACGGTGAATTGGTGGAAGTGAAACACGACAAGAGAACCAAGGTCAAAGCGGTCGTCACGATGCAGAAATGGTGGCGAAGCTACGCGACGCGAATCCACCTTAAAGAAAGGACCGACCGCCTCGAGGCGGTCCTTGGCATGTCCATTCCCAGCTGGAAACCTCATCAAGTATTTGACCGGGACGCTGAAAACTTTAAACGAATACAATCGATGCAACCGGAATACGCCGCAGCCACTCTTGCGGCCACTTACGCCGAGAACGCCAGGGTATATAACTATATAATTTGTAATTTTATTACTATACTAATAATTGTAAGCTCACCGAATTATTGTGTATTATTTAGGCCTCTGCTTTCGGGATTTTTTCAATGTCTCTCCTCTTCAATTGCGTCGTAGTTTTCAATTGTATTTACTCTGGTAACGGGGTCCAGGGAGGCTGATGCACTCTTGAGGGATCCCTTCGAGGGAGCCCTTCTCAATCGTCTTCTTAACGCATCCGTCTTCTCTCAACCACGGACGCATCTTTGACCTCTAGAACTCTGCTGTTGTCTAGCTATGGAATTTCAATTCAGATCGATTAGAAATATCTGCGTTATATACGGTTCAGAATTGGAGAAACAAACTTTCGTTTTACAGGATGATAAATATTTCATTCGATAGCGTCATCAAGGACACGTCCTATAAAATAAACATGTCCGAATCCAGCCGAACCAAACTTGAAATTTATGAAAAATCAAGCAACATTGAGGTGATCTCTAATTGCCCTTCTAGTTAGAGGCTTCAATTTTCGCATTATATTATTTTTCCTTTCTGTTACAAAAGATAAGTGTTCTGCTTTGCTGAATTTCGAATCAGCATGTAACTCTTTCCAGTAGTACGAGTCAGCGTGTGAAACACCATAAGCGTATAAAAGAAATCAATTCACGTTACATAGCGCGTGATGAGTGAAGGGGATTTTATGAAAGATTGCGAATGAAACATGCACTTGAGTTTGTTTGGTTAGAGGTATTAGATTGTACAAACAGATCGGCGAATGATTGACCGTGATATTATTGCAGCTGTGAGGAACCGATTCCGGAACACTGTAGTAAAAAATTAACATTCTGAAAATTCGCCCGTGCATCGAAAATTTTCTGCTGCACCGTTGAAATTTGTCAATTAATCAACTGTATTGCAATTTATAAATTTCAACAATTAATCCATCGTGATAGTGTCTACACCATTATATACTTATGAAAATTTTCCACGAGTTTTTGGGTCAAGCGTGTCACTTCAATACCCACATCGCCGTTTCACCCACACTAAAATGTAAACGTATGTATGAAAATATATGCCGTAGCCTGACCTCAAACGTCGGTCTCGTATTTCTTTCCTCGCAGAGCCAAACGCTACGCCTCGAATAAAATTCGTCTAATTCACTGGCACGTTACGAATCGTATTAGCGACCATTCAGCCATGCGATTTTAAAGGATGAGTCCGCAGTTGACGCGTGACGCGCATTCCTCTACATGTATAACTCTTGGATCGGATAAATCAAGCGATGAATGACAAGCGTGGAGAGGCTGAGAATATAATATCTACACCACACTCGCAGCAATCGCTTGATCGCTCGATATGCATCACAGAAGTCAAAGAGGAAGTAGGTACCAAGCCTCACGCAATTTTGTTTCCCACTTATAGTTGCACCAAATTCGGGGACCAGGACTGATGGAGGACATAACCGACGAAGTCAAGGAATGGTTTCTGCTCTGGTACAACGAGCTAGGATTTTTCGACGCTTATCCTTCGGCCCTAGCAGGAGGCAGTATCCTAATAGCAACAGGGCAGACCCGCACCCCGGAGGAATATCACATGGAACAGATGAGAAAGGCGGAAGAAGCAAAGAAGGGAAAGGGAAAAGCTGCGGCTGCAGCCAAGGCGACGCCGAAAGTCAAGCAACGCGGCGATAAAGTGGAGGAGCCGAATACCCTCAAAGGCCTGAGGGAGGCGAACGACAACTTCCTCGCAAATTGGAGCCTCCGGGATGAAACCGGGAACCCCCATCAGCGTGAATACCTTGACCTCATTACCGACAAACTGTCCTACGAACTCCAGCTCGAGATAAGGGAAGTCGTCGACGAACTCATGCGCCTCGAACTCGCCACCCTTGAAGCCGCCCGCGCGAAGGACGAGGCCGAAAGCGACGGGGGCGCGAAGGGACAAAAAGATCAGAAACGTAGGTCAATTGTGTTTCACTGATTCGTAGGTGTTGAGTCTACCGATACTTGTTCTGCCACGTGCATAGAATTCAAAATTATCGGATGAACTTATTCCAAGACGACATGTATTATTGTGATTTTTGCACATTAAGCATTTCAGTCACAGTGGGATGCTCCGCGTCCTACCTGAAAAATGTCGATGTCCTAATCGCATCACAGTTTATTTACAACTTCAAATGATTTTTGTTACTTCGTATAACCCCAAAAACCCTCGAGTAACAAGTTTCGGCCAGAATCATCAAATTGTGATAGTTTTTTCGATCTTACATCCGCCATGATGGATCCACCATCTTGGATTTAGAAATTATCGAATTCTGAGTTCAGATTTGTGATCAGCGACCCCAAAAACCCCCGAGTAACAAAATTCAGGCCAAAATATTGAGTTGAAAAATGTATGCTTAAGAGGGTTAAATCCGCCTGCATTTATGCAATGCAGGAAACATTTTGCCGATCGACATTTGTCTCGTGGCGAAACAAATGTCGATCGGTAGAATCTCTTATCGTTACTTGCCGAAGTGTGCAGACGAATTTCGATAAAATGTGGACTGAATTGCATAAATGCAGGCGGATTTACCGCGAGTTCAAATAATCCGCGGAACAATTGCACGAATTTAACCCTGACACGAAAAGAAGACAATAATCCTCCGCCTGTGGAGCAATGATATATTTTTGTATAATTACGTGTTTGGAGAGGCGTATAAATGGTAAAAAAAAAAAAAAAAAAAAAAAAAGGACAATGCTACGACTGTATCGAATCGTGACAAAAATGCGGGTAATAGAGTATTGCTTCATCCTGCGTGGATATTAATAAATGAGCGAAGTGTCTAAAATTACGAGCCCAGCAGAGTCAGTGAATGAAAAGAAGAAGATTCCTGGCGAGCAGAGTGAGCCTGGCCACTACATCGTGGGCGTCGCGGTTTGCGCGTGGGGCGCACCAGGTTCGTTCAGGTATCGCCGAGCTCGCCACCTACTCGTGTAACCTGACGTCATTCACCGTGTATGCTATCGAATATTATATACCTACCCGTCGTGTATAAGAATAATACAGGAATATATTACAAGACTTTGCACGACGGACGCAGCTTCGCGAGAATACGTAGGTATACGTAGTTATATCGGCATAGGTTAAATACCCACACACGTGCAGCTATAATAATGTAACGCACCTATTGTTCAGCAAAATAATTCGTCCTGGTCGAGCGATAATAACAGACACCCGTTAATTTTATTACAGATATATTATGGCACGGGCAAGATTTTTTCGCAAATATTGTTTTAAAAAAACTCAACCTATATAGGAGTGACTTTAAGCGGATATGTAGCGTCAAAAAGAACCTAGATAACATGATTAATGTCAATGTACAGAAATATTCGACTGAATTGTTAACGTGGTGTGAAAATTTGCCTGATTATGTATTTTCCTAAAAGCCGTCCTACCATTCGACTTCAGATGATTCTTTGACCTTTCGGTTGGTTCAAGTGAATTCTTATATAGTTTTGGACAATCTTTCATGCGATTTCGGTTACGTTTTGGTCGATTATTTCAATTGAAACCCGATGAGACCACTGAACTTATCTTCGCATTTCGAATCATATTGAAGTTAGTAACGTTATCGTAACGATTCATTCTGGGGAAAACCGTTATTTCGCCATTTTGGAATTGTCCGAAATTAAGTAAACCGTGATGAACCAAAGCAGACTAATATTTCGAAAGCTTAGTTTCTTAAAAATCGTTATATAATTAAGAAAATGGTGATTTTTTCCCCAATGTATCGTTACGATAACGTTATACTAACTTCAACCTCGTTAATTCGAGAATTCTCCGACTGGAGATTTTTCAAGTTACGAATGTATGTGCAAACACAGTTCAGAAATAGTGAGAAAAGAAAGAGGGCACCAAAGCAAGGTATAGAATCACATTTTACGGTACATTGCTAATGGATAGTCTAGCGCTGGATCGGTGCACGATGTAACTCTATATAAAACGTTATACCTACGCCGCACCTGCTGCAAGGCCCGAGCTTCACGAGTGCAGCCGCGCAAGATTGGAAGAACTGCAAATCAATCTTCCCTTTTAAAGCCCCCGCTATATGGCGGGGCATTCAAGTTGTTCCTTCGACGGTGCAGAATTCCTACGTACATGTTTCCCGGACGCGTTGTCTAAAGCCTATGTTAAAGCAGCTGAAGATTATCTGCTCAATGTCGAAGAATGCGGTGTAACTCACAAGTACCATAATTCAATTTTCTTTACTTCCAGATAACAAAGGGACGAACAATAAAAAGAAAACCAAAGACAAGGCGAAGGGCACGGGTAAAGCGGGCAAGAAAAAGGAACAGGGACCGGCTCCAACGATTGAGGAACTCTTCACCGAGCTGGTGAACACCGGGATAATCCGCGAATATCCGGATGTTAAGATGAGCGATTGGAAGGGCGACGTGTCCTACCAGAACACGGAGGCTCGTAGGGAATTCAGAGAGCCCAGAAACTGTCTGGGCGACGTGGTCCAGCCGATAATGGAGTACTGCGTGCTCCCGGTTGGCTCGAAGGAGATACACCAGGTCGCTCCTTTAGTCCGCTCCGTTTCTATAGTCGGACTTCCCCGCTCGGGCAAGTCTTTTCTGGTAAACGCGATTTGCAATGAAATCGGCGCCCTGCTTTTCGACCTTTCCCCGAAAACGGTCGCGCAGAGCTACCGGACGAAAAAGGACCTGGAGAGGCTCGTCGGTTCCATCAACAAGGTTGCTCGCGCCTATGCGCCCTCTCTCCTCTTCGTCGACGCCGGACACCAGCCGTGGTGGAAGAAAGTACCCCCCGAGGAAAAGCAAAATAATCCGAAACTTCTCGCTGGCCCGTTGACCAAACTCGTCAAGGGAATCCGCCCCGGGGATCAAGTGAGTTACATAGATTTTATACCTACTCAGGGATATTTTGGAGAGCTTCAAAAATATTATTTTCTCACCGCTCTTAAAATCTTCGAAATTAATGGTGAATCAAAAAAATTACAGAACTTAAATCGAAGTCCAAAAATGTAACCGTATGATTCGCGATGAGTAAATTTCCGAGGTACTACTGTTTCATTCAAAAAAAAAAATAATAATAAGTCTGTGGGTTCGTATCGTAATTTTTTCGACATTCTCTCGGTTTTACATTTCACGGACCTCTCTACTAGCACTTTTTACTCTTTAGTGAAAATAAAGGTTAATCTTTCCTTTAACACTTCAAAGTCTGTATACAGCTGCTGCCGAAGCGTAATTATGTATAGGTTTAAGGAAGTTGTACGGTCTTATAACACATTATACACCTATATGTGTAGCTACCGAATAAAAGAGAAAATTAACGGAAGTCCCACACGCGTCTCGCGTCTTTTATATTTCAACTTTATTATACCTGACAGCTGAGCAAAGAACGAGCAGGTTTATCATGTATATATATATATACATATATATATATATATATATATTTTCCGTTATTGTGCTGTTTGGTGGAGTCCGTTTCCCAAGTGGAAGTGGTGGGTGGTATACCTACCGGGAACAGGGTTACAATGAGCGACACCTGGTCGCCTCGCGAACGATATATCGAATCCACGTACGCATTACGTTACATAGGTGCAAGAAAACCCACAAGCTCGGTTTGTATATCATGGTTATAGCTATGTACCTACCGTTGTTTTTTTCTATTTCAGATCCTATTTCTCACGACAACGGACCAACCGCAAAAAGCCGGAAAAGGGTTCATGAAGCTCCACGACAAGTTCATCCTCATACCGCTCCCCGATTACAACACGTTGTACCTCATCTACAAAGAGTTGCTGATGCGGTATCACGGGGTGGACAGAAACTTTGACTGCTCGAGTCTAGCCAGCTTCTCGGTCGGACTTCCGCTGGAGGAAATTCGCAATGCGGTAGAGAACGTCCTGACCGTCGAGCGCCGAATTAGCCTGAAGAAGCGAACCCTTCAGCCCCAGGAGATCATACAGTATCTGATCTCCAACCGGGTTCAGACTGGGACGAAGGAGTACGAGCAGTTGCTTAAATGGGAGAAGAAAACTCCCCTCGGTAAGCGACATTCGAAAGTTGAAGCCGAGGAGAGGGTAGCTCTTGGCGGCAAGAAGATGCAGAAGGTGCAGGAGAGGCAAAAGTAGACATTCGCATTATTCAATCGGTGTAAGAACTTGACGGCCGGGTTCGTGAAGAAATGGAAGCCGCGACACCGCGGGGGAAAAAGCGGAATTCTTTTCGTCCCGAAGATGCTCTCGGCGACTTTTTTCATTATACCCATACAGCGGAAGGAACTGTCGCGGTTTCGTCGGTCCGACTGAACGGCATATGCACGCAACACGTAAAAGTATGTGTGTATGTGCGTACATCCGTACCGTCATACGCTACTGCGGTCGCTACACCTACGCACGTTGCACCTACGCGCGTTGCTTCACCTACGCATTACACCGAGGGAGAGCGGTGGATGGGGGAAAATTTTCAACAGGAAACGAAAATGGAACACGGATTATCGCTAGGAGCGAAATGATAATCACACGCAATTAGTCGTTTACCCGGATTTTAAAAATCCACCCGGTTCCTGCAGAGCAATGCGCAGGACCGAGTGACGACTCGCTGCAGCGCTTACCTAAGGTCGACGACGATGATGATGATGATGATGATCAAGTCCGTCTTCGCCGTTTCTGGAGCAGTTGATCCTCGGTCGCAAAATATCTGCGCTAACTTGGCACTCCGGACATGAGGGATCTCCTTTTCATCGTACCCGCAGTTAGTGTAACGAATACCGTATGAGACGAGAAACGTAGGTGGACTGTAGTTAGTACTTAGCTTTATTGTTTAACGATCATTGTACCAATGTTTCGACGATTCAAATAACGAATAGCGATTATACGTATACAATTTTGATTTTCGTCAGTTCTCTTTTTCCCTTGGATCGTTCCGTTCCTTATGAATGGAGCCGGCAGCCCGGGATTATTCAAACCACGGTCTCCAGTGAACTTTTCGCGCCACCCGCACACACCACGTCGATATTGAGAAACGCCTGTAACGTCGATCAGGAGCAGCGCGCTGGACAAAACGTCGCGCGAACCTGCAGCAGCTCGCGGGTATTAACTGAGAAAAACTGCGAGCCTAGAGCGCCCGTCGGAGTATCAACAGCGCGGAGCAGCAAGTCGAACTCGCGGAAGAAACGTGGGACTTGGTATGATGAGGGAGGGAGTGAGGGGCGGAGAGGAGAGGAGAGGAGAGGAGAGGAGAGGTGAGGAGGAGGAGGAGGAGAGCAGCCCGGCCTCGGGTCGCGGAGGGAAGAGGAAAGGCGAAGAGACGACGGGAGGGACTCACTCGGTGGGGACTGTGTCTCTTTCAACATAGCATAGCCATGTATGGAACCGAGAGACAAGTACGAGGACGAAGCAGAAGAAGAAGAAGAAGAAGACGAAGAAGACGGCGGGTGCACTGGGCAGCCAGTCCACGCTTCTCCGCTATAACAGCACACCGTACCGCTTTGGTGACAACTACACAACGCAAACGCGGAACGTCGACGAGGAGACGAAGACGACGAGGACGTCGACGAACCTCACGAGACGCCCACTTGTCGCAGTCCAGGCGGGACGAACGCCGCCGCAATCCAGCGACAGATATTACTTGGGCAACTTGTTTCGTTCTGCACCTACGCGCGGATCCCATGGATTCGACTTTCTCGATTTTCACGACTGCTGCAGATGGGTCCTTATTTCAATCCGAATAACATATTTCTCGCTGGGAACTTGATAAGATATACCCATCAGTTCAACTCGTTATTTATTTTTAATTTCTTTTTATTCCGCTCCTTCTTCGTATATTTTCTGTATTGAATTACAAGTTGGTTTTTTTTTTTCACACAGGCTATGTAAAGATCAAGCTCTGAGGGCACGCTGATAGAAATATACCGATATCGTATTTAGCAGCGACACGCTGATTAAGCATGTATACAGAAATTTTACCGGAAAAAGTCTCGAGTTAGTTTGCGGCTGGATATTGAGCTGAATAAAAGGCAAACTTAATTGACGTGGACATTTGAATGATGCACTGAAAAACAACGTGAGAAAGTATAATAATTTGAGATATTATATCGCGTGAAGAATGGATTAGAGGAGAATGATTGATTACATGACGTAATGGTTAGGGAAGTAAAAATGAATGAAATGTAATTGAAAAGAAGGAGTATAAATAAATACAATGTCCAATGAAGACTTAAAAAGAGTACCAAAGTAAAGTCCGGTTTGTGTATATAGCGCGGAACAAAATGCGCAAATAAAAATCAATAAAAATCCCGCGATATTTGCTACTGCAGAATGTTACATGAATCGTTCGAAGAGAGTATATAGGTATAACATGTACAAGCATGGGGTATAAGATGTGATTTACGACGCGCTACCTGCACCCGCAGGTATAGGAAAGTTGAGTGCATGATGTATGTACTTATGTACAAGTTCAAATACGATAATGAAGAATACACGTGCGGGTAGTTTGCCTACGGAGTCGTGCGGTTTTATAAATATACGGAACACGAGGTCGGCGTAAAAGCGATACGTTAAATAGATAGCCGCGGCATACGGAGATCCGAACGATTGGATAGGAAGGAACAGCACGCTGGCGTGAGGCGGGCGCGCTCGATAAAGCCACGTGAAAGTCGAAACCGGTCTGCGGGGCTGCACCTTCGGCCACCGGTAACTCTCCGCAGGTTTCATCAATGGCTGAAGCAATTCGGACAGAACGTGAGTGTTGTAATCGGTCCGCACCGCGCCGCGCAGAACGAAGCGTGGGCGGACTCGCGCGCTGTAACCAGCCAACGGACGGTTACACCCGTCGCGTCGCCCTCGGGAGATGCCGCCGAACGAGTCCCGAAACCCAAACCAGTGATCGCTCTCCCATTGAAAGAGAGATAAAACGATCTTCCAATAACCATTACACCTAATGATCCTCATTTTCCTCGCTTTTCAATATCGCCTATTCCCTCTGTACAATTCATTTAATTATCTTGAATTGTTGTCTGATACCCAAATCAATTGCCTTTTTCGTAAATTATTTCCTTACCTTTCAATCTATCTGTATAATTGCCGCTGGACGTATCCCATACGAAGGAAATACTTGTAGGGCGATAAAAATTATAGGAACGTTCGGTCGTGTTAGCATTAACAATTGGCGAATTAATTGATATTTGTTTTCTTGAAAAGTTGTGTCATATCTACTGAATTTTTCCTTTAACAATGGAAGAAAGTTAGAAAAATAAAAAAACATCCAATGATTTATACTTGATAGTATTAGGAAGTTTTGGATTCAATAAATTTGTACGAGGCATGTTTATGCTAGGTGTGAACAAACGGTAGCTCCAAGGTTTACGATTGTTCTTAGAAATTCTACTACTGTAAACAAAATTTTACATACATATACCGCATTATGTATACAGTATTCGAGCGTATGTACCTAAACCTACGTATACATAGTAATATGATAACTGTACTCGAAAATTTCGAAACTTCGTGAGATCGAGTTTTCTACTCGACAACTTGACATTCCGTTCATAAAATCGGGTGATATATCTCGCAGGTAAAACCCACGCCGCTTCCGTGGGAAGGCCCTTTACGAAAATCAAGAATAAAAAATCAGACGGCGCTGTTAATTAGATATAATTTCTTCTCCACGCTTTACGCCTACCGGCCTATATTGATAACCGATAATCCAAACCTTAATTATAATTGATCCTATCAATCTTCGTCTGCCGTAAATGTGACCATGTTTCTGTTCGTCAAAGTTATTCAAAATTGGTATAAGCGGTATCCGGGCTTTTTTTTCACTACAGCATTTCTAAGAAGGTGTAGTTTCAAACTACGATGTCTGTCCTCGTGCTACTGATACTACTTCGGGTTGAAAATTACAGACCGTAATACGGTAGAATAAGTTTCGCCGATGTTCACAGGTGTGGACCTTTCATGTTATGTATCATATGAAAATTAAAAAATGAACACATATACATATATCTAGTATAAAAATGTACGTATTCTATACTTTTCTTCTTAATTAACTTATCTACAATTAACGTCATTATTGCCACCATATTCCGAGACCAATTTTTGAACATTTTAGAAGTTGGAAATAAAAATCAACTTACCTAATTATCTTGTAAAATTCACGAACACCTTGAGGACGCTTGGCATCGAGTTACTTGCTTCTAAAATCTGATATAATAAACTAGAGTTTGATAGATAAGTGTCATTTTTCGACAACTAACGCGATATACTCCTTAACGGCGTCGATCCATCTGGTCAAGAATCTGTGATCCTTTTTCACACCGGTGATTAATTGCTTGATATCTTTTTCTCTAAAAAAAAAAAGAATATAACATGTAAGTACAGGGTTCTTCATAAATCTGAATCACTTTTGTGCATTATAATTGCATATATAAGCGATATAGATTAAGGGTAAGGACTTCTCGTGTGATTCAAGTGGATAGAAAAGTGTGATGAAAAACTTACTTTATGTTACCTAAAAGACATTCCACGGTTACGTCATTTGGCCTAATATCTTCAAATGGCTCAAGATCTACAGTAACTTTTATCACCAGTTGTACTTTGTAGCTATGAAGTTGAAACGATATCCTGTGAGATAAATGTAAATCTTTATTGCCCTATGCGCCGATTTTAAGCTTAACAGGAATAGCTATTTTTCTCAAGTTATTTCCAAGATTAAATGATTTTCTATATTCACCTATTTCCCGATCTTGTTATCGCATGAAAATCCCGCAGCTTATCAAACTCGTACATAAAATCTATCAGTAATTTCACTTTGTTTGAAATCAAGTCTAACAAAGGTAAAATACCCTGCGTTGTTCGATGTACCAATTTCAAATGCTCAGGATCGAGTTTTTTTAATAGTATATTATGGACCAGAGAAATATCATCATCTGCAGAATCTGTATGAAATATATTTTTAATGCGAATTGTTATCGGTTTGTTTATATTGGAGATTTGTTGTCGTAAGTCAAATAAAATTCCAACGTACCCGGGAGAAGTGAAATTATTCTAATATGTGTAATTAGATAAGGTGCAGTCAACTCTTTATTTGCTTCAAGATTTATTATGACGACGAGGGATTTTGAAATAAAGTCGATTATGACTTTTTCTGTATCCAGTGACCTTATTTCCCAAATGCAATTATCTCTGAAATCGAAAATGTTATTTCAATAATTAATTATCAATGCAATTTCAGTTTCCTGACTTATTTTTCAGGTCTTAGGAATCGTCGACTCACCTTTGAGCATACTTCGCAAGTTCTTCACTGAACATCACAAAGCAACAATTGTCATTGTACTCCAAACATTTCTTTGGCATCAAGAAACTTTGCGAACTTTTATCACACTCTACTGAGGCTGGTTTGTGTTCCTCACAAACATGCGGCAGCTCCGTAATTTCCAAATCTGAATCGGAATATGGGTCTGTTCCTTTTGCTTCTATGAAAGAATATTCCTTCCCGCTGATGACATCTTTAGTCTGAGTCAGTGAAGCTGCAGGTTTTGAATCGTCATTCTGACTAATCATCAAAATCTCAGGATCTTCACAGAAATTTGGAGCAGGAATTGTAGTAGTCATCTCTTCGCTGCTTTTTTGCTTTTCGTCAGCAACATCACTAACACAATTGCTTCCGATTGTTCTATCTATAGATATTGTGCTTTGTGATTCATGCATAACTGTATTTCTTGATGGAGGTGCGTTGATCACTTGGAAACTCGTATTTTCCTGCAACTCCAAGTTTTTAGTGACAGAGTATTCTTTGGTGAATACACAGTTTTCTTCAGCATTGGGACTTGCTATCTTAAGCCGTTTAGACCTCGGAGTAATCATATTAGACATACTGTCGTTATTTGTATTGACCAATTCGTTATCAACTAAATGCTGTACTAAGCCATTCTCAGAGTTTTTGTTTAGCAACATTTGATCGGATGATTTGCTTGTTTCCATAATTTCCATACCCTCATCCGACTTCCTCTTCTTACTGAATTGTGGTTCACTTGACATGATGCCTGTGTTGAACGACAAATCTTGCTCTTTTACATTCACTTCGGCGCTAAGATTATCCAGAGCTATGCTCGGAGAGCTGATGATGCCAGCATCGTGTTCAGCTCTTTCGTTCTCTGAGGAATCACAGCGTTCGTTGTTTTCAATATTTCTCGTGCTCTCTCTAGGTATTCGGTTTATTTCATTCTGTGGTTCTTGAGTTTCAATTTCAACAGAAATTGAATCAGTGCCCAAATGCGTGATTTGCTCTTCTACATGTAATTCCGGATTTATCTGGGTAGTATCAATATTGCAATTATTAAATAGTGCAGGATGATTGATTTCCAATATAAGATTTTCATCTCTGTCATCTTCTATGTTTTTAGCTGTAGTAATTGCTGTTGTAAATTCCATACACGAGTCATCGCATGAGTTTGTCTGATCCTTATTTTCAACTACTAATTCCGGTGCAGATTCTATGCTGCTGGGCTTACTGCTAGAAAAAAGATTGTCAGATCTTTTAAATTTCTGTAACATTAAATTATTTTCATGTTGTTCACTCATAGGCAATTCAAATGGTATAATATGCTGTATGTCATTTATATCGCTAGAATTTCTATTCTGATCTGGACCAGTTCTCAATGTATCGATTGCTTCTGTCATTTCGCAGCCAATGTCACTAAAGAAAATAGTTTTATCCCTTAATTTTGCCATATTTTCATGTTGTTTACTCACAGGCAATTCAAATTTCATGACACGCTGCACATCATTTGTATCGCTAGAATTTCTATTCTGATCTGGACCAGTTCTTAATGTATCGATTGCCTCTGTCATTTCGCAGCCAATGTCATTAAAGAAAATAGTTTTATCCCTTAATTTTGCCGTATCTTCTTCAGACTTTTTAGACATTTTTAACTCCTGATCACAATGCTTTGACAGTATCCTGATGTCTTTTGTCATAAAAGGTACATTGTTGAGTTGATATTCAACAGATTTGTCCAGTAAAGTCTTACAGGAAGTCTGACATTCATTAGACACAGGCGCCATTCTTCGTGATGCCATCTTATCTTCAGATAAATTCCTGACAGGCAACAAGTGTCTTACATCACCGATAGCTTTTGTTATGTCGCAACTAAAATCATCGAAAAATACAGTCTTGTTGATGGCCCGAGCAACTTCATGTTCGTTCATACAACAATTGCTTTCTAAATTATTCTTAATGTGTTGCTCATCATTATGAGTAACTTTGGAGTTGATCGGCATATTATTTTCTTTATCTAAGCCCGGATTTGAGTGTGATTTTGTCAAAGTCAGATCCATCCCTGAGTCATCAAATATTATAGTCTGATTTTCTATAGGAGATTCTATATTCACCTTTTCTGAATGTGGAACTATCTTGATAGGTGTTGAAAACTGCATATTTTTACCACTGATAACTTGGGTGAACTTCATCTCGCCGTCACTGTCATTAAAAAGCATGGTACTTTCATGTTTTTTAATGTCTTTCTCAATAGCTGTATATGTCGATTGAGAGTCGATGGCTCTTCTGACAGAAACTGTCTGCTCGATCCCACCAACCATCTCAGTTGTGTCCAAATCAACATCGTTGCAAAATATTGTTTGAGACATTAAATGGTTCAGATTTCCACGACTACAGGCAATGACATCGGTAAATTGAATGTCCGTGGCTGAGTTGGAAAATACTTTGGTCAAAGAATAGATTGGATTATTTTGATCCATGGTTGTACATGCGTCGGTATGCATTGACTCATGTTCATTGCAAACAAATGCAGAACCCATTTCTCTCATTCCGATCTCTACACTTTTGTTGTTTTCTATATCCAGATTGTTACTGTTTATATTCTCATTTGTAGTTTCCATCGACTTTGAGATATTCTGATCAGCTTCTTCGTAAGTATTATCCCAAATTGTACCCTGCTCCTTGTGGTCACAGAATTCTCTGCACAAATAAACATCAAGTAACCATATTGCAACTCCTATTTAATGAGATCTCATTTAAATTCAGATAATTTATGTTTGGTAACGCTTACTTGACGTGCTTCTTTTCGGCAAAGCTTACACGTCTCTTCTTTATACTATCTGGACTTGTCTCGGATGATGAAGCATTGAAATCCAAATCTTGAAATGGCTGTCGAGATTTTGGTGGCTTAAGGATCTGTTTGAGAGAAATATCAAAATGAGTAAATAAGAACTACTTATAAACTTATCTCTTTAGCCATCGTGGAATCAAAGTGACAGCCATGAAATATTTACCGAAGATCGTCGTTGGTTACTACCAGCAGAATTTCGGGTGAGCCTGTAAAAAGAATTATATTTATTGCAATCATAAACAAATGGAATTATTTCAATACGATTATAAATATATAAATTTGGGCACTCTTGAAAGACATTGATTAGGAGAGATGTTTCTTTGAAAGTAAATTATAAAATTTATTACCTCCCAACTTACAGATATTACTTATTGAAAGAATAATCCAGTCGCAAGATTTTCAATACAGATGAACGATTGTCTGAGAAAAGTTTTTCACACACGAAGAGAAAGTTAAATAAATAAATATACCTCGTAGACTGATTGAATTGATGGATCGGATTGTTTATTTGTCACAAATTATACTCACATTATTTTGTTCTTTGTGTTTCGAATTGCTTCTGTTTTAAAAATGTCACAATTTTATCACGTGATACATAAAGAATTCTAGGTCTCCAGATACCTAATAAAAAGAACTATTGGCACTGATAAGCATGGAATATCACAAAAATCTCGGGGAGAATATTTTAAATTTGAACCGTTGCATTTGCCAGATTGTAACAACACTTTCGACCATTTCGACTCTGGAATTTTTTCCGATTTTTGGTGGTATCACTGTTTAGGATGCTGTGAGTCATTGCTGCCAACTGTTCTTTAAACCTAGCGAACCTGGCAGTGGCGACATACACCGTGAAATGTCAAGTTGCGCTGCGCGCGACATTGAGAGAAACCGATATGGTAGAGTCCCTTTTTCTGTAGGAATTCAGTGGGGAGACACACCATTATCGCACCATCTGTAGTGGTCACGACCATGGTAGTGGTTCAGTAGAGCATGTGTCTATACGTTTGGAAACATTTGGAAAATAGGTTGTTTGTTTATGATTTTAACTAAGATTTTCTTTCGCAAATACGGAACACTCTCGCACTTGATTATAGCGCGGTACACCATTTACAGATTTTGTGTATTCTGAACTTGCGATTAGCGTTCATTAGCAATGGTAAGTTATTTTCCACCTCGCATGTATCGACCAATTTTTTAGGTTATAGCCAGAGTACCACTTCCCTGTGATTTTAAAATACTACGTTTCACCGAAAAAAAAATTTGAATTTTCACGAACGTGGTTAATTTAACTTCATAGTTCTTGTTCACAATTGTTTTTAATGTAAGTGAAAGAATTATTGCATTACTGCTTCCGATTAAGCCATACCAAATAGACTCCACCTTGCATGATATGTACATACATACATATTTAAGATACGTCAATCAATCTATGGAATATTTATTTACAGTCTGTTGCGGAATTTCTCAAAGGATTGCCGTCACATGATGAAAACAACTTTGCTAATTTTCATACAGATAATGGAAATCGAACTTGTGTCAAGAGACCATCGGTGTATCTGCCTACTAAGGACTACCCATCCGAACAAAGTACTAGAATATCTACTTCATTATTTTTCCAAACAATTCTTTATAAAGTGAGAAATACTTCTGACATGGTCTCACTCTGTTAACAAGTGAATTTTTGTTATTTGAATAGAAACGAGAAAACAGAAAAATTAATTAATCAAGATTACTACATTATAACTTTTACTACCAACTACTTTTGAAATACTTACTCAGATTCGCGAATGCTAGGGCAAACTTTTTGGTATTCGAACTAAATAGATTTTCTAATTTTTAGTCATTGTGACTGAGAAGACAACTATTCTCCTGAGGTATCTTCACCAACAGTGGGACAAAAAGGTATTACTAATAACGTATAGATAAAATTATTAGCATTGAAATATATTGGCTTTGATCAAGTTGCTGTGACATTTTTTTTTGTCTGTACCGTAAATATTTGCTCACTAAATGAGTGTCCCGCAGAGTGCCGATAAAAAAAGAGAGCTCTTGTCCGGCGGTGGAGAGTCTCAAGAAGAAGTAACAGCGACGCGCAACAAGAGGCCAAGACTTGACTTGAACAACGCACTCTAAATCTGCAACTGTACCTATTAATGTTGAAATATACAAAAAAAAAGAAGAATTTCTATCTTGACAATTTGTATCATCAATAACATTAGAGCTAAATGTAGTTATGGTGCAGATAATGGTTGAAGATTGGGTCGATATTACCCAGAAAGATGTAACTTATTTTGTGACACCAAATTATAAATTTCATTTCGTATCGAAATCCACTGCACACATGTGCATGTCACACGTCCCTATTAATTATCTATCTTATAAATAATGAATTGATAACGTTTTATTTGTTACGTAGTATAAATATTACCAACGTCGTATTTTATATTGTTTACTATGTGTGTAAAGTGTAAAGCCAATCTGCAATACGTAGTTTAAATCAGAGCCATATTCCAATATACTTACGTATTTGATTTAATGATAATAATTGATATGAAAATGAGAAACCAATTCTTATAGTCGAATGATGTAATTATTTTATGTATGTACATGTTGAACACGGTTGATTAACTTGTTCATAAATTATTTGATAATTTCCGATATACATCGCAAAAATGTTGCCAGATGATTTAGAGAATTTATTGTCTCGAGCCTTCGTAATACTGAAAGTATATACACATGCGGGTTTGACTACAATTTGAAATAATGAGAAAATTGTCGAAGTGTGAACAATTCGCAATACTATTGGCTGCACTGTACAAATACAAAGACGTCTTTATAAAGTATATTGTAAAAATAATTTTTCCAACAATCGTGATCAGAAATCTTGTCAATCTAATGAATATTATGGACAAGCAAAAAGAAAAAAACCAGATGACATTTTCATCGACAATGAATTATAATTACACCCCCCTCTGCATGTGGTTAATAATTTGAATTGATTCTTCATTTTGTGTATTATAATAAGACTGGATCACACGAATAATTTGAAAAATGTCGATGCTTTGTGTTAGCGACATTGACAATGACAAGAAGCAACAAACAGGTCGCATTTGCATAAAATTTCAACGAATCTGAACAAGTTAGTTCTATAGATTATTGTATATGTAGCATCAACTAACGAAAATTTCGTTATATTATTATGTAATTTATATCACCATTGTTAAGTATTTATTCAGCTTTATTATCTCGTGAAATTTTTTCGACACAGACTCCAATTTCGCAATAAATACTACTATGTGCGAAATTGTTCCGAATTATATTTTTTTACTATTACCACAATCCTATCTCTCTCAATTTCGATGGATGTCGACATGGATGAGGAGTAGCAAATAATTACAAAGTCATAAGAATAGATCTAATTATAACTGGATCTCGCAACCAATACATAATTTGTATCTTATTTAAAAAATGTATTACATATATTTAGTCATTATGAGTATTTGTTAAAGTTTGATTTAAGTTATCGCGTTTTGACTTGATTGACTGCCGTTCTAAACGAACGTTTATGCTATAATAAAATTTTTTTTTGTACAGCTTAAATCAATTATTTTTAGTTTCAAAGGGTAATAAGGAGAAACAGGTGCAATTGAGGGAGTTTTAGCTATTTTTGCAGTGTCATTGTGGATAATATTTGGCAGTCGATCCTATCATTTGTGGAGTGTGCTTTCTGATGACATGCGCATGCGCGAATGTGCAGTGCACCAATGATTACATTTTTTCACGCATTTGCATTATTTATGCATAGTATGTGCATGAATCGACTTTGCTTTGAACAAACTTTGAGCTTTGCTTTCAAACTCGAAAGATGATAGTGATCATTCATAGTTGTCACAGATAAGTGAAGAGTTCTCGTCTCCGCAGTTGTAAAATGTAAAATTTGATCGACATGTTGTAACAAGACTTGCTTCGTATATTCTAATCTATCTACTTAGGTTTCTTCGATTATGTGCCATACATCGGAAAAGAAAAAAAAGAAAACAAACTAACTGATGAATAAACGTTAACTAAAAATACGTTTTCTTAATTGACCGATCACCAAGACTCTATAATATAAAACAACCTAACCGTTGCGCACATGTGAATGACCCAGTGAGAATAAACAAAGGTAACGATGAAACTGTTTTCAATGAAATTATATTTCAACGTAATGAATACCGATTTGATAGAACACCATAGATTGGGCGCATGTAACATTTTGACAACCTGAATGTGTGAATTACGCCGCATGTATTTATAAATACATGCCTACGTGTGCGTGTGCGTCACAGGGGCATTTGGGGCAGATATCACCGCAGTTCTTAATCGCTTATTTTCTTATCATGTGATGTCTCAGCTCCTTGATATTGCTCTATGACCAAGTAGCTTGTCATAGAAATACAATACAATCTGCTCGTATTTCATCCGTGAAAATTTATATGACTTTTCCGATAGTTTCCCGTTTACGTGCATAATTATATCTATAAAAATCCCACAGCAGAGAACTGTCAACATGAACTACTTGAGAAGAGATAACGAGCGCCTGATCGGCAATGAAATTGTTCTCACAACGGCACCCAGCGCAAACACTGAATCTAGCCAAGAATGTACCGTAGGTATGTTTATGCACTAAGCTTACGCTAAGGAGTCCCATACACGACATTGTTTCTGATGAATTCGATATCTAGCATTATACATATCCCGCTACTTATTATATTTTTCTTTAGGTGCAGGATCGTTGGCTACAATCTTTCTAATAGTCAACGCTACGCTGGGTGCTGGTCTGCTAAATTTTCCACAAGCATTTGATAAGAGTGGCGGTGTGATAACCTCTATATTAGTGCAGCTGGTCTTTCTCATTTTTATTACAACTGCAATAATAGTTTTAGCACATTGTAGCGATAGCACTAATAGTTCGTCGCTACAGGATACTTTAGCTGGACTATGCGGACCTAAGTCATTAACATTCTGCGCTATTTGTGTAGTTGTTTATAGCTTTGGCTGCTGCATTACATTTCTAATCGTCATAGGGGATCAATTCGACAGAGTTTTGGCAACCGTATATGGCACCGATTTTTGCCACTATTGGTAATTTTTTCTATTATTAAACTTGTTTGCAATTTTTTAACGATTGTTGTGTCCCAAAGGAATTCGTTCATGATTCATTAGGTGTTTGCGATATAAGATTGCAAGAATTCACTGCCCTTATTTGAAACATCCACCCTTGATAAGAAACGATCATTTAAACTATAAATTGCAATTGACTTCCAGGTACCTTTCAAGAGGATTTACATCTACTCTAACCTGCTGTATCCTCATTCTTCCATTATGTTTCTCAAAAAGATTGGATGTGTTGAGCTATGTAAGTTCTCTTGGCTGTCTGGCAGTAATCTATGTTGTATGGTTGATAGTTTATAAAAGTTACATAATAATCGGCGAGCCCTCAAAGCCGATGAAAATGTGGCCCATCCATTGGACCGAAATATTCCAAGTGGTTCCTGTGGTATGCTTCAGTTATCAGGTATGTAGATAGGCGAGGACCCAAAATCTTTGATAATAGATTGACTATAAAAGTTTAATTGTTATTGCTTATTCTACAAAATATTTGAACAAATTTTTGTTATCTTCATCATTCAGTGCCACATGTCTGTGATACCTATGTATGCCTGCATGAAGGATCGAAAACTTGGGAAGTTCACTGTTTGTGCAATCGTCAGTATGCTAGTTTGTTTCATAGCATACACCATAGCTGGGATTTTTGGCTACTCGACATTTGGAATCGGAAAGGTACCCGATGACATTCTGCAGGGATACTCGGATGGTGGGACATTTTTGACAGTTGCAATTGTTGCGATCGCGCTTAAAAATGTTACAACTTACCCAATAATCTTATTTTGTGGCCGCGAAGCGTTCCTTGGCCTTTGCACCGAGTACATTCAGTCGCTTTTTATGTCCAGAGTAATTTTATCTCTGGTTTGGGTTGCCCTCAACTTAGTCATAGCTATCACGGTGTCTGATATTACACCAGTTATAAATTTGATGGGTTCCTTGTCAGCAGCTTTCATTTTTATTTTCCCAGGAATTTGTCTGTTACAAAATACTCTAATAAAAGATCCATACTTGTACCTGAACAAAGATAAGTGTATTGTCATTTTCTCGGCATTTTTGTTAGCCGTAGGCGCGTTTGTTTGCGGCGTTGTCTTTGTAGAGTCCATACAGGATATGGTCAGGGAAAAATCAACCTCGTCACTTGTCACAGGTTTCAGAATCGGAATCAGAGATAGCTTGTGCGTTTGACATTGAAATATGGCTTTCATAGAGCATTCCAGAAGGCCGAAGGCAACCAAATGATAATACTTTACTACATATATTTAAGATAATGGTATACTTGCAATTTGATGAGAGCTGAAAAAAAACTCGATGCTCTATAAATATGCACGATATCATTGCAAACGATAAAATATAAGTGATTTTATTGGTAATTATAATATTATAGTGTGAAACTTTTTATAATAATTATCAAATTCAGACTGACATTTTTGTAATGAACTATAGAACCATTGTGATCTCACTACCTACCTATTTTGATAATAAATATTTGCCTTTCATCACTCCGAGTATTATTCATCCAATTTTCTTTGAGACGCTGAAAGGAATTATGGATTGCTGATCGAGTACCTTGGTGGGTAAAATTTATTTTTGCTCATCTAATTTATAAACAATATTTGCAACGACACCCACGTCAAGCCAGTCATGAAATGTAAAAAACTATATGAGAAATTGTATGCTTGGATAAGTTTGTTCTTTGCATACAATTTATAAACATGTCACCTTATTTTTTAGCATAACACCGCAAAATTCAGGATCTGTCAGTGGTGATCTTTTCCAGCAAGTAGTCACTAGTGAAGTCATGTAACAATTCCCCCTCAAGATCTGTAACTTGGTTTATGGTAGCTTTGCAAAAAAAACATTCTCTACTGTTCAATAAATGGTGAGCGATGCAGGCTCGGCATGAATGGTGATTGCATGGTTTGAATGTCGCAGAGATCGTATACGCGTAACAAATTGTACAAATATTCTCGTCGTCGGTCAATACTTTGGTCTCAGTTAACATTGTTCTATTCAAGTCCAAGTATCTGAGCATCTCCCTTACACTGTTTATCTCCTGTTCGGTGACGTCCTCTTTATCTAAAAAATGTCAATGAAATGTGATCAGTGAATTTTTCAAATTCTTTCACCAATTTGAAGTTACTAAGTCTTAAGGTATGTTTGAAACAACGGATTGATGAAAAATACCGAGCATCGAATATAGGCGTATTACTTAAAGTTACTCACAGTTTTGAAGGCAAAATGGCTTTATATTCTTGATCTTCTGATTCTTCGGTTTCAAGTCTCCGAGGATAAAGTAAAGCGAGCCAATTTGGAAGCTGGGCTCAGTAAGTAGGGCTCTAGTTACTTTTGGAATTTCTCTACGTCCGGCTGTAAGTACAATATGCAGAGTGTGTCTACTGATGGTTTTCGATAGTTGATTAGCCTCAGTTCGTACTTTATGTTTTAGCAATTACTTTTGAATGTTGATACGTCCTCCTTGAGCAAAATCAGCAGAATTCCAACAACTGCGGTAAGAATTGGGAAGTGGTCAACGGTTTCCAAGTCTGGAATATCGAGTAGCACAACGTGCTGAAAGCAACCGGACTGCGAGCTGACACGATTCAGTATTTGGCAGAGCAGCTGCGAGTGTCCAAACCATAAAATTAACGATTGAATTCATGCCTGTAGGGGATCAAGGAATAGGAGATAAAATATAATTTATTGACGGTGTATTACCTGGCACAGCCTGGCAAGTAGATTTTCACTGGAGGCTTGAGAATCGTCAGTAAAAATGCCGGGTGCCAGAGTAGCAATCATCTCCAGCACCCTCAGCAAAGAAATGGCCAGATCGAAGCAGGTTGCGCATATTTTAAGTTGGCGTGACTCGATTAGGACGCGCTCTGGTCTTGAAGACACGTTTTGGATCTCTTGCAGCATCCCAATGAACTCTGAGAAAGCCCAGTTAAGCTGGTTCAGAAGCGAGTTCAAAAACTGCGTCGTTGTTGTTGGATTTGACAAAAGAGCGTCCCTTACGTGAGCCTGGTATATCAGAGAAGGACATGGCTCTGTGGAAAAGAAACCGAAATGTGACGAAACTTTATGACCAGTTCTTTATCAGCCATTCAATAATACGTACTATCGCTATAAACTTACTTATAGGCTGCGATATTGACTCTTGCTGAAGCATCTTGGGTCCGATCTTTTTCGCGAGATGTGGACTCTTCTCGTATCGGAAAGCGAATCCGCAGCCCTGCCAGAATCTGACTAATACCCAGTTGGACTGAGCCCAAGCTCTGTTCTCATAGGGCCGTAAAAGACTGTTTACGACTTTGACCCTCGACTCGATCGGGACTCTTTCGAGGGGTCCAAGAGTCAGAGAGTTTGAAACGTATCCTGCTAAGGTGAGGATGAGAGTGTCCTTTGCATTCGCGTGAATAATCCGTGGATCGAGGAAGTGATCACACAGGAACCGTGCAACCTCGACTAGCATCTCTTGATACTCAGGAATGTCTTCAATTGGGGCGGTTGGATGTACATGGTTCCTGATCCCAACACTGAGGTCGGTCATGGCCTCGAGGTAGAAGTCAGGCACGAAGCTGAACATGTTGCCCTCCTCACTCGCGGACGTTAGAGTCAAGGTGACCACTCTCAGCAGCCATGCAAGCTGCGCTTGTTTTTCCTTGGAGTAAACGGCCGCCCTGACCCACGCCATGTGCCTCGCCTGCTCGGCGAGCTTAGTGTCGAAGACTATCATTGTCCTTGCGAGTTCGCGGTTCATCGCAGCAGCATCGGGGTCCTTCGGCTGCTTCTTGGTAATTTCTAGACGAGCCTTAACTTCGGCCATTGCAGTGATGTACTCGGCCATGCTTTCACGAAGGCTGGCGACCTTAGCAATCTGTCTCTTCGCCGCGACGTGATAAAACAGTATTATCCCATCGAGAAGCTCTAGGAGAGACATTGCTGGGTTGGCCGGCCCCAGCCGCAACGGTGTCCTGTCCTCCCGGCTGTAAGGGAAGTAGCCAAGCCTTTCCAGGATCATGGGACTCGCCGGGCCCGACGAATTGACTGTCACCATTCTCGCGAAGGCAGGGATTGCAAGAGGAAGTTCACCTAAACGTGCTGGTCCACCGGAAAAGGGATTCGACGGATCTTGTGCCTGCTCCATTGCAACTAGCACCTCGTGTTCAGGACCGAGAAGATGCAGAAGCTCGTTCTTGTAGGTTTTGTTCAGGTGTGAAAGGACCCCACCGAGTCTGTCTATCCCCGCGAAATTTATAGACGCGTCGTAGAAGGCTCTGCGATAAAGAACAGTCTTAGAGTATTAATGCGATTCAATATATGGGGAGTTTTTACCTGCATGGCACGTATACTGGATGCGAAGCGATTTCTGCGTCCCACAGCACCCTGAAGGCAACCAGCAGCCGGTGGAAACAGCAAAGAGTAATGGGCAGCGGGGTCTGGAGCACCGGCATCGTCTGTAGGAATTCGGACTGAATGCTTGGGTTTATATAAGCCGCATTGCGGCGACTCGCTAAAAGCTCCGACTTACGCGACTTGAGATCAAGTTCTCTTGGACGAAGCGGCGAAACTTCTTGAGGAAGATTGTTCGCGACGTAGGCGAGTATGGAGTTCCGTCGTTGTTGTCCAATAGCGTGACAAGCAGCTCAACCTGAAGTGCCTCGACCTCTTCAAGAATTAAAGGATGACAACTAATCAGTCTTTATGCTATCGGTATAATACGGGGGTATCAAGTGAAACCATGCAACATTTTTTTCTAGCCCTCAAGTGCATGAGTACGCTCATCGCGGAAATGGTCAATCACTATGCGTCCGTAGCCGTCTTAAGATGTTCAATAGAAACACCCGCATTCGCACAAGGGACAAGGGCAACTGCAGAAAACGTTGCCCATGTGTAGTGGGACTATATGCAAACCTCAGCTTGTCGATTTGATACCTGACCGACATCACCCGTCTAACAATCTTGCGAGTAGTCGCTCAGGTCCTCATCGATACGCTGAGGATTTGAACTAAAGTCCTCCCGTTCAGCAAGTCTCGAACGCTACGTGCTACGCTACTACGGTCGGTTCATCAAACTTCCCAAAAAGTGAAAGACCAGCAGCATCAAACACACTTTTCAACCGTTCTGAACATACCGGAAATAGCGCTCTTGATGCGGTCACAGGCGTGAAGATACTGCTTCCTATTGACTTCTACGGCCACATCAACGGGGTCAGTTTCCCACCAAGTACTACCGACGACCTCTGCGAGTCCACTCTCATCCAGAGGCTTAACATGGACGAAGTTAGCAAAGCGAACCCTGTCGAAAAGGATGTGCTGCAAAAGATGTTGCCTCGTCGCAGTGTGCTGGCAGAGATTCGTTAGAAGAATCAGGCTCCTGCACTGGTCAGGATACTCGAGTTGAAGGGATACGTGCCGAAATGAAGAGAGAAGATAGACCACGGTGCTCTCAAGGCAGGACTTCATCTCTTCGTCCTCCAGGAACGTCCAAAGAAGATCGAGGCAGATTCGGACGCGACTCGAATCGGCACCTTTTGCCGGACTTTCGCCAGTGCCAGACAGCTCCCTTAGAAAGCGAACAAAGACGGCCTCTGTCACGTAGGGTATCGCCAAAAGTGGTCCTAGATTTTTGAGGATAGCTCTTGCCAGAGAGGCAAGAAAAGCGTTGCAGCTCATGGTCTCGGAGAAGGGCACTTTACCCTCTTCATCATCGTCATCTTCGACCATGGACTCACGTCCGTTATCGATCAGAAGTATCACCTTCCTGAGCCACTCGAACATAAGAATTGCTTTGCTAACTTGATCGGCTGGGGATGCCTGAGGAGTTTCATATCCTTGAACCGGGTAACGCAGAGGTGTCGAGCCAAAGTTAGCCGTCAGATTTTCGGTGAACGCCAGGCTGACTGTGGGAAAGTAGGCCATTCCAGCACCCGTGCAGATCCCCCCGAACGCTTTTCCCATAGACCTCCCGTTTCTGTAGAATTCCACGTCTCCCTGGTCAAGGTCCAGAGCGCAGCCGATTATATCGCCGGAGAGCCAGGGCTCCCCATACTTGTGGGTCGTTACGTTCCATCTTCGAACCCGATTCCCATCGTAGGCATACGAGTTTATGGTGTCGCCTAAAAATCGTACGGAAATCGGGTTCAATTACAAATTGAAAAATAGACGCCACTGTCTTTCGCTGGCTCGCTAGACTCTCTCGTCGCCGTCGTCGCCGTATGATTACCATTCTGTCAGTATTGAGGAGTAAAACCGCCTCGACAAGAGCGATCGAGAGAATCTGACGGATGCTCGCGAGTAACAATTAGGGATATCGAGGACCGTGGACTATTTCACAAAGTTTGGCACTATAGCTAGCGACAAAGGTGGCGTAAAAGTAGCGTTATTCTTGCGTTTGCCAAGGTTGCCAACAATCGGTTATTTTGGATGTTCCTCACGAGAAGATCGCTATTTTCGCGTCGACTTTGCCGTTATAGCGTTAATGAACAAGCCCGCAGAAGAATCCCCGGGAACGCACCGACGCCTGACTCTTGGCTAAACTTGCACTGAGCCGTTCCCCAGCCCACCTGCATGACTCCCTTCGAGCCTAGCTGGAGTTCGTACATCCACTTGCCGGCGAAGAGACCGACGTTTGCCCTCATCGTGCTAAAGTTACTCTGAGAATTGACGCTCAATCTATCCGGAGATACGATGAAGAGACCGTGGTGCGTGGAGACGTCGAAACGCACAATTCTCGGCCCTATTCGACCGGGTCTCGCGTCTTCCTCTACCATTGACGATGAGGCCGACTCATTTTCACCCGTCAGCACCATTTTCATGTAATCATTCGCCGTTCCAAGATACCGAACCACCCTAAGTTGTGTGGGAAAATATCATTAGCACAGAATATCTTTGTAAAAAGTGCATAGCGACATTTATTCATCGCGCATAAGTACCTCGCATATCCCGATTTCTCCGGAAGCTTTCCGCGATCTTTGGTATCCTTTGCCGCGCTTTCCTCGGGTAGCACACCTGGTCCAAATACGTTTCGAAGTATCTCTGCCATGTTCATTTCGTCACTCCGTTCGATCGTGCCGATCTGAATTAAATCGCTCCTTTGATCATTTAGGTAAGGCTGATCGTGAGATGCTGTTGATTATTGTACAGTTATTAGAGACTCACGATTCCTTATTGGTAGAGGAAAACTTCTTATAAGCAAAACACTAGAGTACGAAAAAATTACGCTCTAGTTACCAGATTTCACCGAAATTTTGCCAGTTTTAAAAACGCAACATTTACTTCAAGATGATTGTGCGGGGGATCAAGTCTGTTACTCTTTTTTGAATTTGTCACATTATAGATATGCGCTAAACCAATCAGAAAGAGTTCCCACTTACTTGTTTACGCAACATTGAAATAATGAGAAATACGTTACCTACACAATATTATTTATTTTTTATTCTATAATCCCTAACACCGATGGACGTATAAATATTATACTATACTATTGCTCGAAGCACTGTGTACATATATTCGTAAAGCACTGTAGATTGCGTAAGCATAAGATTGTAGGGTCCTAAAACCCTAATGATTATAAATAAAAATCACAAGATAAAAACACTTGCCTAATTGAGGATCGTTGGAGTTCTCTTCATTCAGTTTTTGAATTATCTTCCAAAGACCTTATCAATTTGTCGATGTGTATTAGGTTCCTCGTGTTAACGGCTACTCGTTAATTGGCATCCTTTTTTTACGTTAATTACTTTCGGATTAGAAAAGCTCATGTAGGCGTAATCGGAGGTGTTTCAACGCCGGTGTTTGTCCGTGATGTTTTTCCGGCGGAATAATTTACCGCGATTTGGGCAGCTCGCGCGTGGATGATTTTGCCACCATTTTAGCTCAAGGTGACAGCACACGAAAAACCGAATATAAAAAAAGAAAAATATCTCGGTCGTAATCACCAAACGTCGAAACGCTCATGCGCAAATCGTTCTGGCGCCGACGCGCCCGAAATTATTTGCAGCCGTATGGATATATTCCAAGACGCATGCGTACCTTAGACCTCTTGGTAAAACGCACTGTTTCACTTTTGAATTTTTTCTGCTCTCACCCGCATGATATTCTAGATACGAAAATACGATACGATTTATCAATTACGGTAAAGAAATGTCGTTGTTTAGTTGGACACGAATGAAATGATAATTCTTTGAGAAAAAAAAAAAAAAATGTCTTTCGACAATTTTTAAAATCTACTAATGCTTTTCGTATACAGCTGGCAAGTGTGAAAATCAAAATACAACTCGCTACTTCTCTGGTTGAGTAATCCATACAGTCTGCGTACGTTTGTTTATTATAATTATTTCTGGCTTTGTTATTACCACTATCCATAGTATTGTTGTTATTATTATAACTATAGTTGACGAGGCTTATGATAATCGTAGGGATACAAGTATGTACGAATATGGTGCATAATAACATATATAAATATAGATTAGGTTTTCTCACTTTCTTAAAATCATCAACACGATGTATAATAATTATAGTAACTGGATCATGATGATAAAATTAATTTACTTAAAATCAATGCGGTTTATATTATATGCGTATGTAGTTTTAATCACAATTAAAACAATTCAAGGTGTGTAGAAAAATGACTATACAGAGACGATAATTATTAATCAAAATGTATGAATTATTAAAATATGAATATTATAAAGACTTTTCGCAGAACCGATAAACCAGCCTATAACACATCGAGTCTTTATTGGTTTTGGTAATGATCTTGACGAAGGGATGAAAAGTAGGAAGGGTATAAGGGCTGTGAATGAGTGAGAATGAGCGGGTCTGACTTTGGTATGTTTTCAACCAGGATTGGTCATCAGTTCTTGCACCCACGACAATATTTATACAATTAATAATAATTATTCAATTTAAAAACTGTAATAGTATTAATAATAATACATGTAACGTATTTTCGTATGCAAGTTATAATTATCATTAATTATTAACGTAGCTATTGTTAATTTAGACACAACTAGTAATTAGTTGAACCTTATTCAATTGCTTGACCGAATAATCAATAATTATTGAGTAATTAATTAGTCAATGAATTAACTAATACACTTTTCGTGAATATACTTACAAGTGTAGGCGATTACGCTGTATACGATACGAGTATAGGTACTGTGATTTGTGTTATTAAGGATTATTATTGTTATTACGTTGTTTATCAGAGGGCGGTATGATTATAGTATAATGTAGCTGTTGTAAGACAATATAATAATAATGATTCGTTTAATGACAGTACGCCAATATCGCGACGCCCACTATTGTTATACAATTAACTAATAGTTTATAGTGTACGGTATACGGAGTATATTGTGTGGCATTCTTAGTACTCGAGAAGCATAATAAATGTCTGAAGAATTTTTAGTAAAATTTATGAGTATACATTTTCGTAGGCAGAAAAATGTTATTGCAATTTTGAAACTCTAGATCAGCAAATTATAGTATATATTATATTTCGATGACGTGACTGTCTATGTATTACGTTATCACAGGGACGAATTAAATGAGTGCTCTGACATTTCACTGTAATTTCGCCCTAGACTATAACCGGCATTATAATCGTCGAATTTTTCAATGCTACATTTCCACATATCGAACGTATTACTCCGCATCGAACATTGCAGCAATTACGTATACAAATACTTATCTACTTCTATCTAGCACGTATTATTCCTAGGGACTATTATACTAATTGTAAGTATAATATTTGTGCGTGATACGCTTAATCTCTTTATCCTTATTGTTTTTAGCCTAGAGGCTGACTTATTACACAGAATTTCAGTAAAACGCCGCATCACAGTCACACGTGGCATTTTCCGTACGGAATAGAAATGTTGAGTACTGAATTTGAATTTCAATCTCTCATTTATAAAATATACAAAATATACATACAATTTCAATTTTTAATAAAATTGTACAATTAAAGCGGAAAATTTTATTACGGTAATTGCAGCAGTGCGCAAAAATTTGAGTAAAATTGTTTCAATTCTTTTTTTTTCATCCAAGGTAAGAAAGATTAAGTAATTTGTGACCGTCATGTGGTAGTTTAACGAGACTCTATGATTTACCACCAAATGGAGCCGTGAAGACTCTTGATCCGTTTTTTGTGTCCCTGTATCGATTGAGATCTTATCACGACATTGATAAAACTTTTTACTTATTGTTAAAATACGAACGCGAGGGTAATTATCTACTCCTCTATCCAAGAAATTAAGGAACATCAAACGCGTCTCAACTGAGAATATGATATAATAATATCCATAGATTTCATAGCACATTTTAGGAGGTGTCAAAAATTCTCCCGTAGTTGTGCATAACTAGAATAAAAAACTCGAGTCAATTTTGTAATTTACACATCTGACGTAGGTATTATTTTTCTCTTCTCGACTTGAAGACGATTTACTTGAAAATTTTTCATGATCCTATACTAATTGGCCAACTTGGTATTGACGGGCGCAATAATTTGGAACTTCACATGACAAATTATAATAGTGTTTTTTATCTGAATATATCAGAATTTGATGCACTGGTTCTTTAGAAAAATAGTTCGTATAGATAGTCACCTTGAAGAATTTCGTCTGGGAATAATTATAATTGAAAAATTTATGCCACGTGAGTTTTTCTGTTGATTACAAGTACCGCAGCATCTACTTGAATAGTATAAACTATTGCCCTTCATTACAATGCCAGCCAATTATTAACCACTCAGCGTATACTAAAAGTAATTTAACGAATTTGCGATAAAATAAATCTTACATCTGAAATGCAAATTCGTTTCAATAACGTATTAATAACGTTACTACATATTAATATAAGTTCGCATATTATGCATAATAATATAACAGTACTAAAACCTACTGTAATTATCGTAACTCGTTATTAATTCTAAATATTTATTGTACAATGTACTTCGATGCATCCTCAACGTACGGTATACCGTTCGCGCTTCTATCTTTCACTCCTTTTTCTACTCGAGTTTAATGACTAGAACGTCTAACAGCGAGTCATTTGGTAAAAAATAATACGTTCAACGGAGGGAGAGTAAAATACCTAACTATAAGTATTAGTTCTTAAAAGGTTTCAAACAGGAATCAAGGACGACAAAAATCAAGAAAGAAAAAAAAATGTAAAATTTGGGTACGGGAAGACGGGATCGCGGACGGAAGCGGACAACCCAGGCCGTAACGACTTGTATAAATCAATTAGCCTGTTCGGTGTTTTGTGCCTGCTTTTCAATCTTTCTAGCAAGTTCCGGGCTCATATGAGGATGAGGAAATGGTAATACCGGCTTCCTCAGTATTGTCGGTTTCACTTTAACTTGTGGTTTGAACGACGACACCTGACTTCCTCCTGTTAGATGCATTTCAGCAAATTTGGCTGCGATTATTGGAGTCGATCGTGGTGGCAACGGGGAGCGAAGTGGCGTTGGAACGTCTCCCACAGCGACTTGAGTCGAACTAGCCGACCTAACGATTCCCTGATTCTCTGCCGGGTCCTGTCCCCCAGAGTTTACACAATCCTCAGTCTCTCGATCCTTAGGCTTCGTGCTTCCCAATTCAGATGCAGATGTTGCGGCACTGCTTTTAGTGTTTTTTTTCAACGTACACTGGTTCTGTTTGGCGAATCTCTCTGCAGCTGTACTCATGTCCGGCGACTCAGGGCCTCCATTCGGGGAAGTTGCAGCTTCTGTACGTGAGGTTTGAGGAGGAGGGGTAAGAACACGGGGCGCTGTTTCGTCGTCTGAACTACTCAGGCTGCTGGAAGACGCAGATTTGTTGTCAGCGTCCTGAGCCGATAGTGGAAGGTCCATTACGAGATCCGGTGTGTGTTTCTGTCTCATTTCACGGAACTCTTGCTGGGAGGACCGGAAGGACTTGATGCCTGAAATTGGAAGGCCAGAACTAAGATGGGTTTGGGAAGTTGCACGTCTCTGCCAGAGTTCACGATTCGCAGAGAAGGTGGTCCTCTCCCTGTCTTCATCCTGGTCTTCGTCGTCTGTGACGTTCGCCTGCAGTGGCAACTGACCGGGACTTGTCACATCACCACTCATACTCTGTGACTTCCAGTGCTGCCTTCTTGCTCCCCCGCGTTTTGCCACTTCCAATTCATCGGCAGGTGTGTGGTGACGGTGTCCTGATCTGAGATGGGGGTTGTGATTTTGCAGCTGTTGATTCTGGGAATCGTCTCCTATTACCGTTACAGGATCAGACTGATCTTCTGGGTTGTAGATCTCTGATGGCGTGAGTCGAATGAGCTCTATCGAGTGGTCAGAAGGCAGCGAAATACAGTCTACATCGTCATTGGTCCTTGGCTCCAAAATGGACTTCGTAGGTGTCTCTGAGTCCTGTTGGAGTGACGTTAACTTTTAGATTAAGCGCCAGGATCCGTTTTTAAAAGAGGTACATGTATGTGCAGAAATAGTAGATGTAAGTGAAACTTTCTTTGTCAAAAACGCCTGTGCCGTAACCAATGACTGTTTGCTATCTGCTCGTCAATTCTTCAAACATTGAAATAGTTATTATTTGAAGATGATTCTTTAATTCTAGTATTTGCTCGTACCCGTGACGAAGAAAGCTTCACGTGTACGTGTTACACACTTAATCTAATCGTAAGAGTTACTTCGGAGGATTTTCTTCGGACTGGTCCAGCCACCTTGGTCGAAATCACAACTATAAACTTGTTTGTACCTTCGATGTGTAGGTATGTTCATGAGTGAGTGACTAGTTTTGGACTGAGTGATAGCATGGATTTGTATTTATGTTGTATAGAGTGCACTGAAAGAAACATATAGTTCAGTAGATTTTATTTGCGATGGGAAGAACCTCGAAAGAAAGGCAGGTAACAAAGTTAGAAACCAAATTTACAACGTACACAACGTACTGATGGCACAGCACGTGTACATCCCTAGACCAAATCAGATTAGATATACGAAAAGAGAAACGTGGATAAGAGAAAGAATGATCCAGCAGGAGAACGGTAATTAGTTTGTTAATAATAGTATAATAAAAAAAAAGTGTCCATTATTCAATTCTTAATTGGACTTGTTAATTTTCTCCAACATATTTCCAACAACTGTCCAATTCGCACGCAATTCGGCTACTGACACGTGTCGTATACATTGCTAGAATTGAAATCTTCGTACTGTTTTCAGTATCAATTAACCAGTTATTTTCAAATCGAGTTCAACTTATACAGTAGTTATACTCTTTTCCATATACATATGTAGTCTTTATACATAGAATGTGAATGGAATATTTTGTTTCTTTTAGATTGAGCAGGTAGCCGCTTAATTATGAGCTGTTGTCAGAGTAGTTTATTTGCTCCAAATATGTTATTACGGTCACTATGCGTATTCTCAAGGTTGTGTTAGCTCTTATTTTCCAAAAAGATATTGAATGTATCTAATCGTAAGGTGTAGAATTAAATCCATTCTAATAGGACCATCTTTGTATAGTGTATCCACGATTGGGATCAGGCATAGGATTTATCTCCCAATCAACCATTAACTATACAACATGTAATTACAAACTAATAACTTCACAATGGAGACCAACAATACTACTGCCGAACATGTATAGTAGATCCATAGAAACTGGCCAAGGCAATTTATCCTTATTTTAGCATGGAATAGAGTTTTAACTGCCAAAAAGCAGTCACAATACATTAACCCGTGCATTGATTACCATGATCGAAATTTGGATTAGACATCAAAGGATATAGCATAGAAATAAAGAATACAATAAAAAAAGGTATAGAGCTATCGTATTCTCCGATGTTTTTCATTCGAATTGCACAACATCCTTCAATGTCTTATCAGGATTTTCGGTCAGGCCGACTTATTACTGTTGATTAAACTTGAGAATATATACCGTGAGTACTTTTTGCAACTACTGAGAGGTACCAGCTGCACGTTACTGACCTAATATCAAAGTAGTATACGTGTACCAAATTCATGCACCAATTTGATTTTACTACACAGATTAATAGCGAAAAATTAACATTACTTAGCAACTCCAAAATTACTGCTGCCAATAAATGTGTTGCATGAACGTGTAATTATGAGTAATAAAAAAAAAATAATAATAATATAATCGCATTGCACGATCACTGCATAATCGTCATTTCTAACGAGGTACGGCGACGGGATTCATGTTGTTTACGCGAATGTTTATTAACCGATTGTGGATTTTATTAGGATGAATTTATTTAAGCAGTCTGTCATGATTTTGTACAGGCGAATTTAACTCTCACATGTACATAGATCTGCGTTTTGGAGAAAAAAGAACTCGTGCCATTATTTAGATGCCCCACTTTTTTGCTTGTCATCGCTTGTATGAGAGATAAAAGAATATAACACTGCTTTATACTTCTTTTTTTTTTTGAGATCTCGTATATGTATATTTGGCAACACGGAAATGTAGTTAGTCGCGTTGTGCGAGGATGGGAAAATGTAAACAATCGAGCGAGGGAGTTTTTGATGTTCGTCATATTACTCACCTAATCTTTAAGAATTCCCATCGCCTAATAGAAGAGGTCTGTCTTCCTCAATCGGCGTGGTTTCCATTGGCCTTGTCAACAACAGACTGAGATTGTTCTACGGGACTCTATGGGATTCACAAACCAACCGAACTGTCAAATCAACACTCCTCCAATGTAAAATCAAACACAAACACGACAGTAGCTGCAGCAGCACACGGGACGTGACAACCAGCACAGTTTCTGATTTTCGATATTTCGTTATTTCTTATTTTGTTTGTATTATTATTTAGTAGTTTTTTTTCTTTTATTTATATTTAAATTTTAAATAAGCAATCTTTTGAATTTTTCAAAAACGTATTACAATCACGACGAAGGTTGCGCCAGCAGTAGGTTTCTTTTTTTTTTTTTTGTATTTGTTTTCATTAAAATGTTTTCTTCTAATGTGTTAATATAGCAATATCATCACGACAAGATAAAAAAAACAAACAGCCGCACGAGGAGAAACACTTCCGAAAAATTAAACGTAAATCTGTAAAAACAACAACCAACCCAGAAATTATAACGATTAATTCTCAATAGTGAATTTTTAGAACAAAACGATTATGATATGTAATATGACAGCAATATGTGATTGCAGATATCTATGTACTACAGTGTCATACTTCACGACAGACACACTTAAGAGCAATATTACATTACATTACAATTTACAGTCAACATATCTAGCAGAATGTGATAGAACACCACTGAAAACAGTCACAGAAAGAAATACTCGTGTTTATGCTACTATAATAGTTGAGGCAGCACAAGAAGACAAGAGATGAAGGCACATGCATCAACAAATGTGTGTATTTTGTATTTATATTTTATTTACAAAAGTCATTATTGTACAAGTCCAAGTGTACTACTACAACTCTAAATCTATGTATGGAATTTGAGCAATTTACTTTTTACTCAATGATCCCGCTTTTCCTCTCTTCTCATCTCTCTTTTCCTCCTATCCCACACCACTCAAATTTTTTCTTCTTCTCACGTTAAAGCAATTACTTGTATTTATTTATCTTTAATCAAAGGGATTATATTTTTAATAATATTAAGGTAAAAGTATTCGTATTTCATCTCCGGATTAAAATCCCGATTATAACTGTAATAAAATAGTTACAACACGTATATAGATTAAAATGCGAAACCCCCCCCTTCCCTCCCAAGATTTTCCGTATGCAGATCATTGGAGATCTCGAGGTGGGCTCTAATTTCAATTTAGTCAGTCTTTTCGTGGCTACAACATGTATTATGTATCGTACAAGTTGTATAATTGTATAGTTTGTTGTGCACACCTCAATATATATGAACTATTAAAAAGTTTAAAGCAAGCTGTGAAGAACATTGAATTCATAAATTGGTTGCGATCAAACTAGGCAGGGCATGAGTTGGCAGGTGCTAGGTGCAAAAAGTGTGTATAGCAAGCAACAGTTCCAACTGCACACGTTAATTGTGAAAGTTGATATACATTATACGATATACTTTAAACCGATCATTCAGATATACTTTAAAGCGTTCATGCACTCCTCGAAACACATTTCATGTTATGCAATGTCTCTACCGCTTTTTGGACTGTCATTTGCTTATGTCATTTAGTCTTGAGTCAATAAACTCTCGAAATAAAATATATGGTAAAATTAGTTATGGCAGTTGAAACATACACTTTCTGTATACTCAAATACACAAACGTGAGTATAGTCAAGCGAATTGTTGAAAACTTATGCAAAACGCCGACAAAAATTGAAGCACATGACGAACGAGTATTCGACTTGCGTAAGCACGATACGACGCCCTGACACAAAAACAACCAACAGTATGAATAAAAACAACAAAAACAACAACAAAAACAACAACAGTAATAAAACAGGAAACTTCGCAAATTATCGTTTAGTGACAGGTATGAAAAAGGGCTCGTTATTTGCTATACGGTGGTTTCCAATACCTCTCGGCTAATGATGGGTTGCGAGCTCGTCACACAAACAGCAATTCCTGGTACCAGAGCGTTTGCTTCCTGTTGCTGCAGCAGCTGCTGCTGAGTATTGGTGCCATTGGTGTTGGCTGTGCATATTGATCCTATTCCAGTTGAGCTAGAGCCTAAAAGTGGTGAATTTCCACTGGAAAGTGCACTGTCTGCAGAGCTGGATGCTCGTCTTCGCATCGATTCTTCGCTGGAAGACTTGAGGAGTTCCTTATCCCGGTCCTTGTCCTCATCCCTTCAAAAAGACGCGAGGATTGCATTTGGGGTGAAGCAAGAAAAAACGAAGGGCATAAAATGCAGAAATAGTTTTTTCATTAGATTAAACTTCCTTTCCTCACGGTGTGTATCAAAATTACGACGTGATAGATTTAAGTCTTCTACTCACTTTATCTTGAGCATTACGTATTTGTCAGGTATTAGTCCTTCACGACCTGCCAGAGCGCCACGCCACCAGTCATTGCTAACCTGTGCATACAGCGTCAGTGTGTCACCCTTTTTGAAACTCAATTCCCTTGCAGACCGAGCGTTAAAGTCAAACTGCGCGGTGGCTTCCAGATTTTCTGATTCTGCACACGAAAATAAAGAAGATGTACCGTGGACGTCCAGTATGATTGAGTTTCTATTTTAATTTTAAATTTAGAATAAACTTTCCGTTCAGGAGAACCGTCTCCGGAAACTTTATGCCTCAAAAATGTCACCAATTGAAACAGAATCGTTTTTGTATCGAAGTACAAATTGCTTCCTAAGTACTGTTGGAACTTACCATCTTCCGACGGATACACTTCAGAATCCATATCTTCCTGAACCTGGTCTGTTGGCGAGTCGCCTACTTCCCTAAAAAGCAGAATATATATTGTGTTTTCTGCTGCATGTAGTTTACTTACGTTACTTGTGCGCAATATATTTTTTCTTACACATCATCGGGCTCTCTGCTGATGTACTTCTCATACTGAATTCCTCCAATGTCATCAGGGAATATTTCTTCGCAGAATGTTATGATGTTCTTTATTAGATCGTTTACTTGATTCTGGTACTGGACCTGATCCTTGTCTTCAGGCACTGGGACCAACGTTGGTCCGAAGCAAATTGCCAAGTTATAAGGGTCCATCATATTCTCATCAGAGAATTCTGAGAGGCTGAAAGATTTTTAATGTTTAGTTTAATGGAGGAGCAAAAAATGCATCAATTTTATCATTTATGTTCGAAACATAAAAACCAAAGGCTTGTATTAAAAAATAAGGACTCACTGATTGAGAAATGCAAAGAGATATCGCATTACAATGACAACAGGTCGAGGTAAGCTGGAGATGAGCTCTTTCATCTTCAGTACAAATTCCTGCTTGGATTCAAGCTGGGCAAGTTCCATCAGATGCTCAAAGTAGATGATAGGAAAAAGCGGTTCTCTGAGCTCCCTAAGATAAAGTTTAAGAACCCCAGCAACACTGTTGATGTCCGACGCGTCAGTTACGTCTGCAAGGGGATCCTCGCCTCTCTCGAAACATTCCCTGAAGTTGTTTATCTCCACCTGTGATCCTGACACCCTGAATATACCCTGATGATGGAGTCCAAAAAGGTTTATCACCCTGACACAACTTTTCACAATTAACGGTATCTCCTGGTTTGTGCTCTCCAAGTATTCTTCTAGTGAACCACCAAACAATTTTGGCTGACCGTTCATCTGCAAGCGACCGATTCGCTTTCGTCTAGCTTGCTTTTGCTTATTCGCCGTTATTGACGGATTTGGACTGGATGCTGATCCGTCGAGCAGTGTTTGGCGAATGTATTCCTGCTTTGCATCAAGTCGTGCTATCCTCGAGGTTCCCAGAAGGTATTCGCGGAATTTCTGAACAGCAATGAAAACGAGGCACGATGAACATGATCGTCATTTTATAGTTCAGAAAAATACATATTACCAGAATCAATTTCTGAAACACACAGTATTGATAAAATGTTGAAAAATGAAAACAACCAAATTTTACCGTTAGGTAAAACTCCTCAGTCTCCTGTCTGTCGGCTCTGAGTTTTATTTGAAGAGTCTCAGGTGGCCTGGAAGTTGGGACAGCGTTTTCACCAAAGTACCTGGAGCAATCGTAGTCTTTTGCAGTGAGCATCTCGAGCAGACTGGCCTCTGCGGTCTCAAGAGTTTTCCAAACTTCTTCAGACTCTGTGCGCAGTGATGTAACGCGCTGCTGCAATTGCGTGAGCCTCTGCTCCATCTCCGTGTGAAGAACTTTCTGCAGTTCCGGCTCAGGCACCTAATTAATAAATATACATTTCCTATTTCTGGTTGCAAATATAATCGTTAATGCGGCTTAAGCCAGAATTCACATCATTCAAAATAGGAAACAGAGAGAAAGAACAAAATACATAATTCATTATTCTACCTCATCGCCACGTTGACCCTGGAATTCAAACTTCTTTGGAATCATGAAAGCCACGTGATGGGATTCGAGAAACCGTTGTTTGTCTGCCCTCGAATCAAGCGACCCAACACATGCAGCCAACTGTTCAGCACCCTGCTGCAGTGACCTTTGCCTACCCTCCTCTGCACTGCAGTGCATTAGAAGAGCTCTTGCAACACAATTGTGGAAGCCAAAATCCATGCACTGTTCAACAACAAAACAATGATTGTTGTTGATGTTTTAGATAGGGTCAGGTGAGTTTGACTATTACATTCAAAATATATTATTATTATTATTATTATCAGATTAGAAAAAAATTCTGTTCAGGCCTCTCAAATAAAGAAAAGGCAGAACACTTTATAACTTTGTATAAAGTAAGTGAAATTTCTCCACCTTGCACTACGCTATAAGCTAGTACTTTACTGCCAAGTGGTAAGGGAAAAAAATTCTACTTCGTTTGAATATTCAACTTTTGGGAATTGAATTTTCAAATTGAAAACAGTCGCCGCAATACAGCGATCGAAATTCTCATAATAAATGTAAAGAATTCTTAAATTGCCCAGGGGAAATCTATACATTAAAAAATGTGTATTAATAAATAATGCGATTATTCATTAAATGGTACCGAGTTTGGGACTTACGTCAATGAGATCGGACAAGTCATCGACGAAATACTTGTGTATCGTCGTATTCGAGGCCTCGAGGCAAAGGATGTATTCGTTCCGCGCCTTCAGAGCTTTCAGTTTGGATTCGGTATGCTTGGCCTTTCTCTGAAATCACATAATGCAACGAAATCCGTCATGACGGTAACGAAAATTCGGTTTATACATGTTGTCAATCAAGGAGGGTGGGTGTTTTTTTTTTCTCTTAATTCGAATATTAAACATCGTGATAAACGAATAAACGTTTGTTTCCTTCTAATTTAATTATTTTCTACTCTCCTTGGATTTTATTCCGACAGCAGGGTAAGACTTGTCAATCTTTTTTTTTTTTGTCTATATACGGTAAGCATAAAGCTCGAGTGATATCGGATATAGCTGATGTGTTAAGGGAAGCCGTTGGGCAGCGACACACGCGTCGTCGTTTACCTCCACCTCCATCTCCACCTTATCCTCATACTCCTCCTCCTCCTCCTCCTCCTCCTCCTCGAGAATCGGGTTGCGTGCCATCTGCTTCGCTGATCGAGCTTTGCGGCCGGCGTTGCGGCCGGTTTCTTTATTTTTCCACGCAGTAAGTTTGTGGGCGCCGCAAAAAACATACAGATGTTTGAATCTGTTATGAAGGTCTGTTTAATACGTCTTCAGGATTAAGGCAAATAGAAGAAACGACGAGGAGAAAAAATTGTAAAACGAAAATACGTAACACACGTACACATACACACACACACATTCGAATGATCTTTGAAATTAAGTGCAAAAAAAAGGCAAATGCCTCCGCCAAACGGCGCCATCCAGACATCGATAAATGCCACGCCTAGCTGATTACTACCTTGGCAAAGAAGCGGAGAAGCCTCTTATGCTGTACACACTACATTCACACACCATACATGACAACTTGCGTACACAAAATTTTATGCTTATTTTGTGAAACTGTAAACTAATCTCGAGACTGTACCCGATAATCAGGAATCTCACACAGACAAGTGATATTTGTTTGACAAAGGCGAGCATAAACATCGTCGAACTCTAGGGATAATATAAATCAAATCATGAAATTTAGACACGAAGAATAACCGTGTAAAATCAAAGGTATGTGTAAGTACGTAAAACAACGCGGACAAGGTAAATAAATAAATCTTCGCGAGCTCATTGTATAGCTTTTTCGAAAATTTATATATTTAATATGAGATATTCAGGACTGCAGGTTAATCGTGCGTGGTGTACGTCATTATTTTTACCTGCGGGACCCTTCCATGTTGTCATTATAATAATTATTATTATTGTTGATGTTTTTGTTGGCTGCACAGATGCACGGAAAGCAATTAGCATGAAAGAGAAAAATGGGATGAATTTTGAAAATAGGACACGGGATAGTTCGGGCGCTATTCCATACCCTTTCTTGTCTAAGTATATTCATGGAGAGTTTGATATATATCTATAAAGATCATCATAACGGTGGCAGAGGTGGTAGAACTGAACTGCACTTCTTCTTCCCTAAGTATATATAAAACTCAACGTGTCTCCGTCTGTCTGTCCGTACGTTCGCTTACAACTCTAAAACTAACGATCCAACTTTGATTTTTTTTTTCTGTGGATAGCTTCAACGTCTGGCCAAGTTTTAGGCTATATTTCGTTACAAATACCTAGAAAAACCCCCAGTAGCGTTCTGAGATAAGTCTGCCTGCAGGCTGCAACTGCTGCCACGACGTGTCTACTTCCACATTTGCATTATTTGAAATCTTGCATAAGTTGCTGTGAGGAAAGATTCTGCGTATTGACTCTGTATAAAGACTCCCCGCAAAGTCTGTTTAAATTTTTTCAACTTATGGCAACGCTACTAGGCAATAATTTTAGTGACATAAAGATATTTGTAGGCCAAGGCGAAACGGGATCACATATTTACACGCCTAACGCTGACTAAACCCTTACTAATGGAAGAAAGTTATGGTCAAGATTATTCAAGGTCTCGACGAGGACTACAAAAAAGTCCGGGAGAGCATGTGGTTACGTCGAATAGTTTCGTCGCAAAAATCATTAGAAAATATTCGCGGCCGCTAGTTTAGTCCATATAACATAGTAACTATTATGTAGAGATGAACGATAATCACGAAGCGCGACGTCGCGACGACCGGGAAACAAAAACGAGTCGTCGCCGTTGTCCACATCGCGTATATATTCTGACATACCTACAATAGGTATATGTATACATAGACACTTTATATACACGTACTTATGTAATACATACACAGAGTGGGGATAATAATTGGCACGCAGATGACGCAAATACCTAATTTGGACATCCTGCCGTCGGCGAAACGAACTTATAACCCAAATACCCATAATGCATTATTCCCTCCGACTTCCTGTAACGTCTCAAACACGACACCATATATAACACGAGAACTCTTGCTGCATCAGAAATTAACGTTTTCTCATACATTATCTAGGCAGTTTTACAAACGCACAACTCTCACCTTGTTAACTTCCTTTTCGATCAGCTTGTACTTCTTGCTGCGGGCAAGTTTTTCCGGCGGCGCAATGGCGACCTCGAGTTTAGTCCTCTGCTGTTCAGCGACCCGTAATTTCGTCTCGGCTTGCCTGGACTCCGCCTGGTAGGCCTGATAGGTCTTCATCGTTGTGTGAAGTTCGTGGAGAACCCGGAGAATCTCTTCGTGGGTCTCGTACCCGATGTCGCGACACTGCAACGCGTAAAGAAAAGCTCAAAGTTGTTGTCAATCATCGTTACGCCCGAGTTAAATGACAAGATGATTTAAATTTCATATATATATATACCTATACATAATACAATTTAATCGCGGACTCGAGCTAGACGCGCTTCTTTTCCTTCTTTTTATACATACTCTACATTTTTCTTATTTCCAACGAGCCATCAATACCAGTCGTTTTTTTTTTTTTTTGCTTATTATACCTACACACGCTGGTGCAGTTATAGGCACATGTCGTGAAGAGGCTACGAAAAGAAGACCGAACTGCACCATTTAATAATAACGATACCGAAAGAAAAAAAGAAATAAAAGGATTACGGATTCTTTTTGTATAGAGGGTCGAAATCTTGTACGCCATATTTCAACGGTTCGAATTTATTATACTTCAATTACTCGTGCCGATCGTTAAACCCGTAGTGACGATAAAAAATTCTCAACCATCAAATCGTCCTCGTCAATATTTATTCAGATTACATCCGTTTGTTATTGTATACAGTATATAACGCGTGTCGTGTCATCCATCTCTTTCAAAATTTAGACGTGCTAAATTCGCGTGTATCAAGCATCACACTCGACGCGGTATTTAGACCTGAGGATTAACCATCATCAGTCGAGCACTGTGTAATAATGACACATTCTGAAGATTAAATCCGTCGTCGTCGTAAAACTTTCGCTTATAACATCAGTTATACATAGTCAATTCAATTTTCGGCATTACTGTACGTTGCTAATAACCAAAGAATCATTTGGTATGAATGTTAATTGCAAAATTTTTCAAAAACAGTCGTAAAATTCTAACCAAAGTTATAAGATTATATTTCTCCATAAAAACTTTGAAACACAGCAACGAACAATAGACTAGAAATATATTGTACAAGTAACTCGATCGCATAGCGCAAGCACAGCGATGACTATTATTACAGTGTCAGTGATTTCAAGTAGAACGTCGTGTGGTATATATTCTTGTCCTGCCATCAAAACATCCTTAAATAAAACTCACGGTAAGAGGGTGAGATGTTACCTAAATTCGTTCCCTGGGTCTATAAACGCTGTGCCCCGTAGGTTTCGCCTCGCATTGTCGTAGCTATCCTACTATAGATATACCTAGATAGAGTAGTACTAGGTATAACGTATTAAGGGTCGTGCGGTTAGTCGAGACTCACGCGGCGATTGATGCGCTGAACGTCCTCCATGACCTGGTTCAGCCTCCCGACGAGATGGGTGCTGTAAACTTCCGAAAGAGCAGCGTGATCTCTGCTCAGAGACTTTGTCTCGTTGACTAGCTGTTGCCAGCAGGCGAAGCTGGAGAACAGAGGCCACTGTTCTCTTCTGAAAAACAAAACAAAAAACATGAATTAAAATTATTACTTCGGTTAACGAATTTCCTTTGCTCTTTTCCTCTCTATTTCTCATGTTTTTTCATTTCTCTTAAACTAACTCTATCCGTTATCTCTAACTCTAATTTTATATTTTTCATCTCATTCCTATTTGTACTTTCCACTGTAATCTACTTTAACATCTGCTCTGTATTTTGTTTTCTGATTTCACCTATTTTAAGTTATATTTTTTTCTGTCTGCTTACTTGCTGTTTTTGTTTCTTTTTCTTTTTTTTCTTTTTACGAACTGTAATAATTGTATTAATTTTCTGTCTTTAATTGGTACTTGACCAATATCGCTATGAACATAATAAATTATCTACCTATATCTATCTATCTCTCCATACATTTGGATACCATTTTCTTACTATCTATTTATTTGTTTACTCATTCTTTCAACTGTCTACTAATCAAATTTTCAAATCAAAAGCTATTTTTGACACTCCGTTACTTTTGTTTCTTCTTCCCTGCAGCTTGTATATCATACTTATGTGCACCGTTGTGCGATTTTATAGCAGTATTCGTAGACTTACTTCTGCTTCTGTTCTTTGTGTTTCAGCTGAATAGCTCGAGCCATTTTGTCGAGGGATTTGCTGTAGTCGAGTTCGAGCTCGGCTCTCCGTCGAAAAAAGTCCTGGAGTTCGGCAACCAGGGCGACCTGGGCCTCCATTCGAACGTCGAGACATCTCAGCTGCTCGTTCAGCTGCAGTCTTATATCTGAAACGATAATCAACGAATACTTTAATTATAGCTATCATATGTTATTCACGCACGGCGAGAACATTTTTTTTTCTTTCCTTTTCTTTTTTTTTTTTACAACTGGATTACGTAAATCCTTGGTCATAATTTTTTATACACACGTGTCTCGATATTTCGAGAATTTTTTATACACATGTAAAGAAAAATCGAAACCACTCTGAATGTTGGTATTTTCAGTAAAAACCAGTTATTTTCAGAATTTATTTACACGCGGTGCGTTGAAAAAAGCAACAATATTTCGGGGATTCAAATCCGGGGAAAAAAAAAGACAGTTTCCACACTTTTGGAGAGTATATTTCTATTCGAGACGTTTCAACTGTTCACTGATCTGCACTACGAGTGCATCTGCACGAAAGGTTTTACTTAAAATATATAATCATTTCTGGTAAATATTAATGCATCGTATATAATAGAATATGCATAGTACGGTGCGCAACTGGCCGGCAATAAATCGTCGTTGCTGGAAAGCAAGAGCAAGCGATGTAAAAAAAAAAAAAAACCCCGAGTAGCGATTGGCGATTAGACGACGCTGCACGACTGATAGTGGCATGTGAAATATATCACTGTGGTGACCTAGACCATACCTAGGTGAGACTTTTATTTGCAAACGCAACAATATGAATTTCTTTTTATAGATATAATAATAAAAGAGGAAAAGGTTGGAACTCGTAAAATATTATTATACCTCTCTATTCGAATGAAAACAAATTTAATAGATTTGTATAAGTATACTTGTAATATAGGGATCTAGTAATAATAAATAAATAGCTAATAAACGAGGCTGACACGATAACTTATGAAAAGAAAAACAGCAAAAAATAAAAATAACAAACAACACTTATAAAAGAAAGTTTGTTAACGATCGATAAAAAAAACTGTTTAATATCCAATTCGAGAAACGGAAGTGTTATGTACGCCGGAAAGTATAGGTCAATCATCTACAATTTACGATGTTTTTAAACTTAGATAACTAATAACGTTCCGATTCATGAATATCATAAATAACACGTCCGATACTTATTATCGAGTTTTTATTTCACGCAGCGTGTAATTTTGGACCACTTTTTCAACTCCTTAATATATTTGCGTTTATCAATTTATTCGTCTGTAAATAAATTTAAAAATAAATAAATATCAAGTTCTTGCAAATTTATTTGTTTTTGCTATAAGAAGTGGCACTGGAATACGAGTCAAATTGTACGCACTTGCACGAGTGTGACAACGATCATCGATTGCCATCGAAATATCTAAATAATTCCGTGTACACAGTGTACATACTTACTACACACTTATCGTGTCAAATGTTGCGATAACAATTGTATATTAAACAAAAAGTGAAGGATCAAATTATACCGCAGGATGATTGTCGGACATAAGTGGAGATCATTTATCATCACATTTCATACACTGCGCGTCGAATGAAATAATTATACATAATATAATAAATGTGTATTTTTTATATTCATTGGCGAAAGATTCAATTTTTTTAATTAATATGCATGATTCATTATTTTATAAAAATTATTATCCAAAGTACGTTATAATTCTTTTGATTTTGAATAAAAGTCTCTGCAAATGTCCTCAGTTTGAAACAATACCCTGATTTTTTTCGATTTTTTGTTCAACCGTTTAAATATCTAGAATATTGAGAACGATTTTGAAGAGAACATTGTTTGGAATTCAGAAAAAATTCTCAAAACTTTTATTTTACACTTAGAACATTTCTAGACTGGTTTCATTATAAAGTTGAAAAAAAAAGTTGCACGTGCCAAAAAAATGTACAAACGGGATGTACGTAACGGGATCGGTCTAAAAATGTTCCAAGAGAAAATGGAAAACTTTTCCGCTATGAAAACTACATACTGAAATTTACCAGATTTTGGTTTCACATTCACCGTTTCAAAAAAATACAAGATAATCGAATGATCGGTTAATTTTTACCGATTCAATCGAGTCGTAATAGATAATTTTTTTCGACTCGATTAATCGATGCATTGATTATTTTTAGCATTGTGGCTGTCGCGTTAATAGCACTTTCGTATTCCATGAGTACCGCAGTGCGACGCGACGTCGATCGAGAGTCTGGACAAGCTGTGATGTTTGTTTCTGCTGCTGCTGCTACTGCTGCATTAGGCGGCATCATCGTCGTCGTCGTCGTCGCGACGCCACTCTGCAGTGCACGGCTTGCGTTTCCGGCGGGAATCTAAAAATAAACACCACGGGGCGCGGGGTTGTTCTTCTTCTTCTTCTTCTTGTTTTTCTTCTGCTTCTTCTTCTTTCATGGTATTTTTCCATCATTTCGACTCTGCCCACCCCCTCCCCGCTCCGTTTTTATTTCTCTCTTCCACCGCTCTGCTCTTTCTCTCGCCTCCTCGACGAGAAAAATCTAAACAACACAAAAAGACACGGCCCGTTTGTGTTGCGAGTATTATATTTAGGGTCGCACTGTTTCCATCCGTTTTTATAATATTTTTCGTCTATAATCTCAAATTTTCACTATAAACTAATTATCTATTCCGCAGATACATTATGCACACAACATTTTTCTCTTGAAAATGTTTCTGCCTTGTATACGAATAAATAAATATATACATGCATGTATGAATGATATTATTATACCGAAAATCAGTCAGAAATATTTTTCATTTCACGCATTGTCAATTGTATTTTATTACATCGACACAATCGTATACGCATACCTTATAAGTTGATACGTTGCCAAGTTGTATACCAATATATAAATAAGAAACGTTCGTTTATTATGAAGCTAACACGATAAAGCGATAAGACCGCATGTAATAATGCCGTTCTGTTATCGCGATTCATATAATCACCCATTCACACCAAATTATTAATTATGCCCTGCATATAACGAATTACGGTAAAAGCACCAAATATGATTACTCGCGTTATTGTACCGTTTGTACGATACTAGAACTTTATTATTGTCACAACGTCTATAATCATATATAACTTGTCCGTTATACAGGAAGACGTGAATGTGTCAGTTATACAATATGGATTGAATTAAAAAAATGAAAGAATTTTCAAATGTAATTATAAACGTTGAGAAAAGCTGATGAGTAGGGCCCTGATAAATGTGTATTAAAAATTAAAAATTACGTACATATAGTGTACTTTTAAAAAATTAAAATATGGAAACTAGAAACTGCATTTTCTGGCTCCAAACATTATATTTTAAGTAGAAAACGAAGTAAGGAATCGAAATGATTTAAATAAGAAATATTTATTTACATATAGGGCCCTCTACTGATGAGAAATAATCAAATTTTATCTTGCACACTCGAATTACTTACCAAATATGGCTGAATATATATATATTTGGAAGATTCCCGGGAAATCAAGCACCGTGTAGGTATATTATCGATTTTTATTCGTTTGGTATGATTCATCATTCCCAACATGGGTATGAGATATAGGTACATACATACATACACACACACACGGATACCTGTATACATTTATATGGGATAGGTAGGTGAGAGCCGCAATGAGAGCGGGAGAAAAGCTACCCTTGCAAGGAAACGGGTCGAAAGGCATTAGTGCAACGAAAACATAAATACACACATTCATACACGCGTTATACATACCTATAGTAAATGGTTGGTGCAGCGGAAAAGTGCATCGTATGGTTACAACACACGCGATACTACACGCATGTGCAAGAATACAAGTGAATGCGTCAGCGGTTTCGAGAGAAAGAGAGAGAGAGAGATTGCACTGCATGCGTGATATTTTTCCTTCTTTCTTCCTGCCGGCACTCGCTCATCCCACCAAGGCAGCAACAAAAACCCATAAGCGAGACCGTAGGTATCCATCGTGTTACAGGATTGTCGCAGCATTAAAGTTCTGTGACATGTCATTCAACCACATATTTTTGGTGTGTAAGAAAGGAAGTGTGTGAGAGAGGAGTTAGACAGACAGACAGACATATAGATAGATAGATAGAGAGAGAGGGAAGGCAGGTAAACAGAAAATCTTTATAATTCAACGGTTTTCGAAGTCCGAATACACACTGAAGCATCTTTGTTTGCTTGCTAAATATATGTATAAATATATACAGTATGCCTCGGAGAGTGACGAACCTAAATTCATCCAGTAAAAATACGATCTCGTTATATGAGTCACGAGTTAATTTCCTGCCGCACAAGATTATACACGCGTCACGAATTCGAATGAAATTAATAAAGATTTCTCCGAATTATGATATATACACTATTATACGTATATTTTTATTATATACACAATACAAGTATCATACATCTGGGAATTAAGCGTATTATACATGTGACCAAAGATTATCTCTTTGTGTCAAGTGTGTGACAAGAAAAACTTTGAAATCTCCAACATACATTATTATATAGTCCGAGATGGTGATAAAAATTTTGTAACCTGACTGCAAAATAGTTAGGCTAAGGTCCGACGGACAAGTTAGACACATACGTGTATGAAACGACCTCTTTAAACAACCAACCTTCTATGGCCGTCGTTATTAACGGGCGTCAGTTCGTAATAAGACGCGTAATGTGAAGAAATGTAAAAGCCTATTATCCATGAATAAATATCATTCGATGTAATACATGGAAATCCTGTGGGATATTATTTGGGCCGGACGGGAGAGTAACCTCTTAAAAGATGGTACAAAAAATATACAAACGTTCATTCGTTGATATTGATATAATATAATACGTTGGATCATTACTGGAAAACCATTTTTTATTAAATGATTTTCTTTTAAATGTACTCCAGCGTATGTATGTATGTACGTGGTTAACAATAAGTTCGGGAGAGAAAAATGAAAGAGGGTGGAAGAGGAAGGGGAGAGTTTTATACGCCTGCCTAACAACAAGAAACCAGCTGCGTTGGTCGGTCGCTATACTTCCAGGGACTGGGAATACATCGTATATCTAGATGGGCGTATAAAACTCGACGTCTCTCTGTTTGCCTCCGTGCGTTCGCTTCTAACTCCAGAACTACCGAACCGATTTCCATTTCTTTTTTCCCCATGGATAGGCACAACGTCTGGCCAAGATTTAGGCAATATTTCGTTACAACCAGATCGATAGTTTTGGAGATACAACGATATTTGTAAGCCGATTCGGAAGGGGATGCGAACACTTATTCGAACGCTTACTAGGTCGCCGATTTTAGGTTATATCGGATATTAACCATATTTATGAAAATATTCTCCACTGTGAGCAAGATTGTCTTGCCCTAATAGAATTTTCATGTAATAACATCAAATTTGGATGGGGGTGAAGCCGCGATAAGCTACGGCATTTGAGACCAGACAGGTATAAGGTAACACCTATATGCAATTTCAATGATAACATCGGTCAACACGAATTTTCAATCTGAGTTCTAGATGTCAAATTTATGATTTCTTCCACGTAAGTAATAAAAGAAAAAAAACTTTTATCAGATAAAGTTTGCTTTTTATTTAAACGTGCCACTATCGCAACCCAAATTTTCAAGACTTATTTATCACCGTGTAAAAGGCAAAATCAAACTTTATATAGGTAATAAATGACGGTTTTGTTTATTATTCGGTGTATAGAATCAAAATTTGTCCATTTAAACATAAACTCGAGATAAAGATAATCATTAAAAAATGTTGACCTGTGTAATCGAATCCTCGGCAGAGGACAAAGACGATCCTGCTGCAGTGTTCTGAATACTGTATATAGGTATGATACACGTATACGCTTGATGTTATGAGGTTGCAGTTGAGTTCGTCTCTGTTTGTCGGTTGCTAACGAAGGTCGACGATCGGCCGAAGGCGAGAGGGAACCGTAATTGCCGAATTTACTGAGGGCGTCGCTCGGACGGACGGCAAGCCGTCGGCATTCAATTCGCATTAAATCTTGTCACAAGTTCGACGATCTCTTTTAACCATCCGTAATTTATGCCAATTCGACTGACTTTTCACAACCTTATACGTATACCAATCTTATATTTGATACGAAGGGTTAGTTAGCCGCTCTCGTCAGTTTCTTTGCATAAATCAGATTTCATGATTTCAAAAAATTTTTAATATTTGATAGTATTTCGGGGATTTTTTTGCAGTGTCAAAGATTTCACGGGATTTGAATGAATTCAACACGTGATTTCAACATATCTTATGGAACTTCGACAGAAATAGTGTAAATCTATTGTGCAAAAATTCTGGATACAATAAAAATGATTGCGTTCTCTTCTTAATTCTAAATTTAATTTCTCTCTACCGAGCAAGTCAGCGACTAAATAGCTCACTTCAATGACCGGCCTTCAACAAATACATATAAGTACAGCAACTATGAATAATCGCGTTAATTGACAGCAATTATTAATAACATATTTCACGTTAGTTCTCTTTGTTCGCACTTGACGCGTCATTACGCAAACGGAAGGAGCAAATCTCCATGCATAATCATTGTAATGCAAGTTGAATGTGTGTGCGTATGTGCTTATCCGATATGCAAGTTCATATTAACGATAATATGGTACAATTTTAAAACTGAGAAAAATTAGTTCCGGTAGCGAAATAACTGTACTCAACTTTTCCATCGGTCATCAAATGATACCAAAATTGCATTATCTTGTTATACTTTACACCCTTCAATGTTGTATTATATGACATATTTTTGACTTCGACAAATGTTTCCAGGTGTTATAGACAAATAACGTCCAAACAATTAAAATAGCACTAGAAATAAAAAAAAAGAAATAAATATCATTACGAAAAGGAATTGTTTGTTTACTCTTCACATATCGGCGAGCACGAACAATGTGGGATAAGCGGTAGTTTTTCGCTGAACGAGTTAATTAGATATATATTATTTCCTAGAAATATGTACTAAATTTTTATGAATAACCACAATACGGCGGCTTCAAGACGTCGCGTATACTATTTATTATCTATGAAACCTCGCTCAAGTAATAATTCGATGAAAAATCTAACAATTTCCAGGCAAAATATCAATCGATATTTTTAATTTCCTTGAAATTTTTTTTTTTTAATTATTGCACCAACAATGGATAATTATACCATAAACGAAAGGAAAATCTCACGCATATTAAGGATGGTGATGTTTCAAGAATGCTGGGCTACAAATAAAATTATGACTAATATATTTTTCCCCATACAAGAACACCGGAAGGCAAAGCTTATTTATTTGCCGCATTTGTACAGATGGGAATTGCATATATAATTGCTATACGAATAAGAAATCGCATAATCTATCGTTACACCTTTTTTTGTGTTCAATTTCAGCGAAAGTTTTTCTCATTTGAAACCGTATCATACAGAATAATAAACTCCGAGCCCTTCTCAAGGTTGGATTTTTATTTTTTACTTAAACAAACAACTACAATTGGCCGGTGATTATAAAATTTGTCAACACCGCGTCTGGATCTCAGCGATAAATTCTGATTACAGTACATGCCGAGAGTGTAAGTCGCTAGTGTTAGAACGGTGTAAGATATAGATAAGTACATTATTGAAATGTACGAGAAGGCTCGCGTGTTATACGTTATAAGAAAAGAAAAGAAAAGAAAGAAAATACAAACAAACAAAGTGACCGCGAACGTGCGTGAATGAAATAAACATATTTGAAAAGTAAAAAAATGTAAAATACCTTTCGCCCATGCTTCCCACTCCTGTTTTCCAGCAAGCTTGAACATATTCGCAAAGTGAGCTAAGCTGATTTCACACTTCTTCTCCTTCTTCTCTCTCTCTAATATTTTCCCGACACGCACCGTTCAGAATCGCATTTGCCGACTAATGGCACACATCCGTCTTCTCTACATCCACGCGTGATGCGTATCATCAATATAGCGTATTCCAAACCTACGTAAGTAAGTATGCGCTATAACTCAATCGGCATCTGCGGTGTATGATAAGGTCTGCGTAGCAGGAAAAGCGTCGCTGATTGCTCGTCGATTCGTCGGTGATGGCAGCGGCGGCGGAGGCGGCGGTGCTTTGTTTGTACATCACCGTAAATTTAGCATCGCAGGATTGAAAGAGTAGCAGCGCAGCCCCTCCTTCAAACATGTAATCCAGTCTAAATAAGATTTCACCTGGAAGTCATTGGGGGGGTCGATTTTTTTTTTAGCTTAGGGAGATCCGTGGTGTAAATCTCGATTTTTGGGTAAATCCCCCCATTGCGTTTCTCGCCATCTTGATTTGAAGCAGGATTTGTTGTTTTTCGAATAACTCGCTTATTTTTAACTTCAGAGTGAAAATGATAATAGCTAAAGTTGTGGGAAATTTAATTCCCCATAAGTGTGGTGGTTATAATTTTTAGCCAAGGATCGTATTTGTAAAGTTAAACGGCAAATAGGGCTGAAAATTTTTTTTTTTAAAGTTGTCTCGTTTATTATTAAGTTTATTGTAAAAATGGTAATCAATAATCAGGTAGGAAGTTTTATTTCCTGTAAATTTCGTTATTAATATTTTTACGATGAACTTGATAATAAATGAAATGACTGAAAATAAAACAAAAATGTCCACCCCTGAATTAAGCATAAGTCCGAAACTATTGATCCTAGGGTAAAAATTATAAACACCAAATCTGTGGGGAATCATAATTCCCGCAACTTTGGTTATTATCATTTTCACTCTTAAGATGAAAATAAGTGAGTTATTCGAAAAACAAAAAAAAAAACCCTTTAAATCAAGATGGCGGCAAACGCAATAGGGGGGGATGTTCCCGAAATTCGAGATTTCCACTACCGACCACATCCCTCTGAGTGTAAAAAAAAAAATCGCCACCCTAATTGTTTCCAGGTGGCCCGATTTTTAGACCTATCTCGAGTGGGCTAATGTGCTGGAATCCGGTATTGCGCACATCACTATTTTATACACATGTGTGTGTTATAAGTATATATATAAACAATAAAACAGACGTCGAGTAGCAACAGGAATTATTTGCTCCTCCTCTACGCGCGTGTGAAATATGTATTAAGGAAAAATTTACACACCGTAGCAGCGGAACCGAACAATATTTTATTGGTTTTCGATTTTATGGATTTATGCGACGTGCAGTCGGGTCGGAAAGTGTTGCAACAAAAGTATGAGAAAAATGCTAAGCTATGGATGCAACTACTGAGAAAAGCCACCCTGATCATATTACCAATTTTTTCAAAACACTGAATTTGAACTGTAAAATAACCTAATTGTACCAACATCAGAGATCTGCGGATTTTTCCAGAAATAAACCCATACTACTTCGACATGATTTATTATTCTATGATCGCCAGATGTTAGAATTTCCAGAACAGTATGATGAAATATATTTTATTCTGAAACTTAAGTTCGTCATCTGTAATTTGTAACAACTTTTATACACATCGATTCTTTTTGTTGCCAATTCATGAGCTTGCGAAAAGAAAAAAAAAATTATTCCCAGAATGATTCGTCATAGGGAATTCGCTTATAAATAAAATGAGCAATATATCATTAAAATCAGGTTACATGTATTTTTTTGGGTGAAATATAGTAGAATAAATGTGATTTCTCGGAAGTCGTTAATAAATATATGTTTCAAATGAGAATCAACATCATTAGCCTCACTTTTAATTGTAACGTTTTTAAAACCTTTATTCCTTCACATTTTTCTTTGGAACAATTTTGACCCGCGTACACTCGTTCCATATATCCCTAAAACGCGCGTATAATAGATACGTTGATACAAGAGCACCGTGAAGTTTCGCACGTGATAGGCAATGAGTAAATGTACCGTGGTAGAAAAAAAGGATAAGTCAGTTTCCGGTTGGTCATCGGGCTATTCAACGAGAATGATCCCCCCCTTGCAGTCAGAATTATTACTTTCACCTCTGAACTCGCGCACGATCAGTAAGTGTAAAAACAAATCGTTCCGACCCCCGAGGGCTGCGTAGCGTCGCGTCGTCTGCGCTGTTCGACTCGCGGTGAAGCAGCAGCGACAAACTAACTCGAGCGCATTTGACCCTCGATAAATTAACCACAATTAGGTACGCTGAGGCGAGGCGAGTCGCGGTCCGTTCCTCGTTCCCCGTTCCCCGTTCCCAGAAGCCCCCGCCGATAATACGCGGACCCACGGAGCCTAGATATAAGGAGAGTTACGATCGCCATAGGCGTTTTGGCTTTATTTGCGGCCATAAAAAAAAAAGAAGGATCATTTCCTCACAATGTTCACCAGGGTAGCGCTGGTGACGTTAATGTCAGGTTCACGGCGTTCGTTTGTTATTGTTTGTATCACGGCATTCCCCCACTTTCCTCTTCTTAGATTTAAAAAAAAACCTGACATTAGCAACTTCAGCGCCTCTAGTGTAGAAAAGTCTTGCTTCAAATTTTCGGCCGTTTCTTATGTACATTATGACCGTTCTCCTTATATCCAAGCTCCGTGCGCGGACCACAATATGTGTTATATACCGGTGGTCCGTTTCCCGTTCCGCGTTTTCCGTTCCCGTCAGCTCCTGCCGATAATACGCGGATGATCACAATACGTATACCGGTCCGTTTTCCGTTCCCCGTTCCCAGCAACCCCCACCAATAATACGCGAACCCTGATTGCGATGTGGTTCGCTGGGTACATACGTGTTATTATTGCAATACCGTCGATGCGCCGCGTCCGCTCGTCGCTCTCGGCACTCGGTGCCACACTAGAGGAGGTTGACCGACGGACAGCGATCGCAGCTCTAACAATAAACGGAGGCGGAGAAACGAGGCGACGGCAGTTATCAGCGGTCCGATCATCGTCGCTGGACGGTTCTACCAGTTGATCGCGGGGACTCGTGTTCTACCGCGCACCGTCACATGTCAGACGACGGTTTTCCAGGATATCAGGGACTTCGGACCCCTCGACGTTACGTGTAGAATGTGACATGCATGAACGCCGGGGTACAATGGAATCCTGACGGTGGCTGACAATGCGAGGAAAATGCGAAACGCCCATCCAAACAATTTATAGATTGTTTAAATCTGGGGTTACGTTTTTTTTCTCCGCATTCAAGTTCGAAAATCGTATAAAAATTGTCAATTCGTCGCTAATTTACATACACATCACGAAACCCTCCCAAAACGAGGAAAAAAAATATATCGATAATTGGCCTGAAAAGTAAGACACTATCGGCATCCAGATTTAGTAGAGAAGCCAGAAAATTGTCCTAATTAATAATCCACTGTCCATAATATATTTTTTTTTCTCCATTCTTCAGCAATATGATTATAAACTTGGTAATGAATGTTCGGTCTCAAACCCCCTTGCAGAATTCCCGAAAAAGTTTCTCAAAGTTGACGGCAAAATTTTATGATTAAAATTGATAAACATGTATTTTTTTTTTAAATGGCAATTTCCCCAACGCGGTAAATTTGCTATACAGCAGGTTGCGCTGAGTAAAGTTGTTGAAGAATAAAAAGGCAATCCCATATTGGTAGAGAAATAAAAACATCGATTACCGCAAACGCATATTCAGAGTTATATTTTTGATCAGGAGTTTTTTCATTCATAACTGATGGGCATGCATGCGACCCATCGTATTAGTTATGAATTATACCGATCGTGCTCGAAAGTAACGAGAGGCACGTGCAGCGGCGGCAAACAGGTGTATGTATGTATGTATGTATATATATGTATATATATATATATATATATATATATATATATGTATGTATGTATGTATGTATATATATGTACCTGCTGTACATAAATATATGTTATACATGTATACTTACATACAGTGAGAATTACACATTACATATAGCGTCGTATCGTCGAGCATCACTAGCGATTTGATACGTGACACGAACCTTTCTTCCACCGACTTCTTTCCTCCTTCCTGTCGAGGCCTCAGTTCACTTGGTGTATATGCCATGTGTATTATATAATATGTGCGTATAAGGAAGCCCGCGAAAAGTACGGTAAAACGTCATCGTCTTCCCAAATCTATTTTTCCTCAGCCTATGCTTCTCAACCACAAGAGTATAATTTTGTTACCGAGTCTCAAAGTTCAAATTTCCGGTTTGACTGTTCTTTTCGGTTTCTTTTCTTTTTAATTTTTATTTAATTACGCAAGCACCGGTACATTTCAACAACATATTATATTCGTTATTTTCACAACGACGCAACAAGCAATATTTTCTAAAAACCATATAACCACACTTGAAAGCGGCGTTGTTCTTTCGATCATTACATAATTCGTCTCTCCGCTTGTTGAATTGTAATTGGGCGTGATTCGAAGTGAATCGGTTACGATGAAAGGCCGAGAAACACAAAAAAAAGCCTGCATACATGCGTTTTATCCGTATTAGCTTTTTTTTCACCCGCGCATGACAGCTTTTATACAACAACACTTTGACACAATAATCGTTTAATGCTCCGTGAGAGAGGAAAGAAAGATACAAGGATGATTGCTGCGAATGTAGGACACCATTGCACGCGCGGACGATGCGATAAGGAAAAACCGGACTATACACACGAAGATCACCGGGGAAAATGGTGATACGATAAAAAAATGCAGAGCTTCCTCCTTTTATTTGTTATACGTCTATATAGATTTTTTATTACGCATTTTGCGTGTTCACATGTATCGCAAGTATCTGACTTAAGCACGATTTTCCCAACACCACCGCGCCTATTGTATATGTATATATGATATATATAGTGCATTCCCATCACGACCCGCGTATGCGCAATCTAGACTCTATTAGATAGAAAACGTGCAGCTAACATTAAGTACATATACGCACAGCATTGATGTTTTACCGCGGCATCGCAACGCCTTCAGGGGTCAGGATGTATTATTTGTGTAATAGTTACGATGCCGCGTCGCATTTCAATCAAATTTTTACATTATACCTATACCTCCATGCATCGAATCCCGCTTCATCGTAAACGGTCTGAACTTCATACGATATATTTAAGCACTAAAGGTACGATATTTTTCTTCTTTTTCTTACATAAATTTCATTAAATGGAAGCAAAATTTATGCGAAATGATAATAATAATGACGATGACAGTAAAATGGTTGAATAAAAAAAAAAAAAAAAATAGACATAGTAGGGAAATTATTTTTCGGCATAACTTACATAACCAAGATAGCTGAATTTACGTTTAAATGGGTGGAAGAAAGAACTAAGGTTGTAAACGAGAGAAGTGTGAAAAACGATATCATAAGCGTTTTGCAGGAGGAAAAGACGGACACTAAAAAATTTTTACAGAGACGTGTTTGAATGCTGGTATTAATACCGTTTTCTTACAACAAACTGTACTATTCATATAATATAAGAGTTCAGAAAGGGTTGGGGCAGGTCAGCTTACCCGAGGTTAACACAACTGGCCTCCTCGTAATCCTGCAGACGGACCCCGCCGCGTATATTTGACTGCTAATTGCTTCAGAGAATATGTATATACGTATAAAGTCAAGCGTCATTGTTTGTTACTGTTCGTATATTACGATTGCAGTGAGATAGAATTGAGGGTGCATGGCGTTGATGAAGTTGCGTATATGAAATTAAGAGCGTGTCCGTTCACCAAATTAATGATAACCGCATTACACATAAATTACTGCTCCTTTTTTTGCCACTAAACGTACATGAGATAATATTTTCTCCGCTAGCGGCGAAAAAGGAGGTCAAATTTTAGAACGTAACTTTGGACAATTTGTTCAAAGGAATTGAAAATAAACGAATTTTATAACGTCGTACAAACTTGTGTGGAAAATCGGGGCGGGATTGAAATTCCGAATTTGAAAAGTGCTTTGCTTTTTGATTTTTTACACCAACTTGTCGAGTAAACTACGCCGTGTGAGTACATCTTAATTTTCAAAATTTCACTCTATCGTAACTTGAATTTTCGGAATCTTGAGCCGTCGTTTTTCGAACCATTCAAAACTTTGTTGTTTCGTAAAAGTGTGATTTCTTTAGACTTTAAGTTTCGCCACCAAATAAAATTCGGAATCAAGCGCCTTCGGAACTTTTCCAATTCGGAACTTCAACCCCGCCCCAAAAAATCGATTCGAAGAATTTCATAAACAGCTAATATGCATAAAACACATACAACCGGGGGTACGCAAAATGTTTTTTTCTCTCTTCAACCATTGTTCGCCGCGATTATTTCTTCTAAATACATATTGCATTCTGCCCAAATATGCGGAGTTCCAAAAATGGGCCGTCCAGGCGATATTTGTTTATCTTATCAACGCATAATTCAACGCGAGACATTGTCATGTAGATATAGGGTTATGCATTTTTATTAATCGGCGAGTCCATTCCAGGCGACATTGTCGTCGATGCCACATTTGGCTTTCTTTATATACTCGACGAGGCTGAAGTTAGTAACGTTAACGTAACGAAACGTCAAAGAAAAAAATGATTATCGTGCAATTTCCGAATGACTTTCAAGGAGTTGAATTTTCGAAATATATAAGTATGTTTTTTTTTTCATCATGGTTTACTAAAATTCAAACAATCCTACTCGTTGTGAAAAAATTCAATTTTAGATCATTTTTTTTCTATCGAGATCTTCGCATAATTTTCAGTCACGGTACGCATTGCTCACAGTTGTTACATATATCCGTTATTTATTACACTTATATATCTTTGTTCGTAGAATTACTCAAAATCAGTCATCGCGATATATTTACTTGACGCATATTAGTTTTCTTTTTTTTCCCCCCATCAACGTCATGTGTAAAAATATTGTGTCAGAAAGCAGACGATACTGCTTATTCGTCTAAAATTACACATGTACAACATTCTCACGTATGTACATTGACTGCTGTATGCGACTGATATTAAAATTGACAATTGGGTTATTGAAAGGCGTGTGAATTGTTGTTAATTAATGGAATGTAATTACACCCAACTCGTGTCGAATAAATTTGACAAACATTATGTAAAAGTACAATACGTTTATCAATCTTTCTTTGAATTTTCAAATATCAATTCAACAGAGAGTTTATACGCGCGGAAAAGGGTTAACACACATATCACAGCTACCAATAACGCAGAGTTAGACGAAAATATCGATGTAAAATTGTCACACATTCGATATTCATAACGGGAGATAAATCATTCGTAGAACGACTGAAGACCATGAAGATGAAAGATACGTAGAAAGGAAAAGAAAAGACCGACACAGCGCCATGATGAAATCAAAGTGTATATATATGTAACGAAGAATCGCGCAATAGTTCGAAAAATACAAAACCGTATAGCTGTAGATATTCAATTACAGCACCAATGCACAAAGTACACAATAATAAATACAATTCCAAACATGGTAGAACCCAGACGGTCGTTTTATACGTAATGTGAATATTGTGTGTAAAATATTCGGTACCTGGAAATACGTCTTTCGTGTCAGGACTGTAGGGATGAATCCATCCGTTCCTTTGCTGAATGATACACTGAAACATGTTGCGTTATACGTTCACTTCGTGTTTACATATATACAACGTATCTTTGGCGCGGTCTTTGTTTCTCCGTGCGCACAGATACCGAGTAATTCCCTTTTTCTTTTTTTTTTTTTGTTACATCCAACTTTCTCACGCTCTCTCTTCTGTAATTCCTTTCCCTTTTTTCTCTCCTCTTTCTTTCTCTCCCTCAATACAACAACATATACACAAATATCTCCGGACCTTTAAACGGGATAAAAAATTCCGTCGACCGAATAATAAACCATACAACATAAATAAAAACAATAATCCCCCAAGTAGTGAATTACACTAATCCCTAAACACTTTGATGAAAAAATTCGTTGCACTCATCACTGCACCATCGTCACAGAGAGCTGCTGCACCCACCGTATAGAACTCAAGCCGCACTCTCTCTTCCCTATATTTCTAAATGTGTGTATATATATATACATATATATTTATAAATCTTTCAATTCGTTTCGCACGTGTTACGCTTGCACGCACGACAACGCACACGTTGTCAAATCGGAAGCACAATAGTCACATAATAATCGCGGATATGGAATGGAACGAATCATCGCGGTTGTCTCGAAGCCAGAATTCGGCTGATCAGCATGTAAGACGAGAGACGAGACGGACGACGCGTAGCTTCTGACACATCGTAGCTCTTAGTTACTGTGTGTGTGTGTGCGTGTTCGTAAATGTGTCTGCGTGTACGACTTGTCTCTCTTCTCTCTACACCTTCCGCGCTCCAGGATCGGAGGGTGATTGGGTCTGAAACCGCCCCATCGCGTCTCTTCCTCTCTTTCCTCCCCCTCCTCCTCCACCTCCCCCGCCCCGCCACCCCCCTCCCGTCGTCCTCTTCCGCTTCCCTCCCTACTTCTCTCGTCGTCGTTCCGCTCTGCCTCTCCTCTCCTCTCGTCCCTCCTGCCCCTCTTGGTGTATGCCCCCGCTCTTCTCTTCTGCCGCTCGTTGTATGTGCATGCGCGTATAAGATATGTATTATGCTACTACTCCGGTCCAAGTGTAATGTAATAATCGTACAATGAACGCATAATATAAAATCGAGATATGCGTCAAGCTAATTGTTAAGATCTGCAAGGTCTGATGATCTTCGCGGTTGAATTTAGTCCGGGCTTCGATTTGATATTATAGGTATGTGTCGACGTATATTACTTTCCCATCCTGGCCTGCTCATTTTGAGTTAGCAACTGCGGTTGCGTCTCTGCACAGGAATCTCTCCATCCATCCATCCATCAATCTCTCTCTCTTTCTCTCTCTCTCTCTCTCTCTCTCTCTCTCTCTCTTCATCCAAGACGCAGTAGCGGCACCGTGGAATCGGGTGAGGGTGAAGGGTGAAAAGTAGGGATGGAGTTTCACTCGTCGGACGGGATCGAACTGGAGGCTGGGATCCCGGTCGCCAGGCAACCGGATTTTCCCTCTTCCTTCACCCCCTCTGCGCCGCCGCCTTCCTTCTTCGGCTTGAGCGGACACCGAGAGCGAGCTTCTTCGAGTTCCCGCACCACCCGCCAGGCCATATCATCTATACGACACTGCATAGAATCGAAACTGAACTATACTTGTGAAGAATATCCGGCGCCACACCGCGCCGGCATACAATAAACAACGATGCACATGCTAGTCGCTGCGCTGCGGTATAATCGACGTCCCTGAAAGAAAAAAAATCTCCCGTAGTTCCGTACGGTCTCGACCATTCTTTACTGTTGGTCCCGAGACGAGCGTAGGACGGGGAAAGCGAAAGAAAAACAAGATACTAGACATAACAGCTAACATCAGTAAGTATAAGAAGTATAACGCAGGATGTGCCCTGCAAGTGATTCGCTCTACATAATATTATTACTTCTTTATCGGTTTCGGAGTCCCGTACGTCCATCGTCGCGCCGCATCGCCTTCTCCAAATTCTTCCTCTATGGCGATGCGTGCGCGGGTGTTGCCCGAAGGGCGTCGGTGGAGGGTGAGAGGATATTTTTAGGTGGGGGGTAACGAGCGTCCATTGATTCGCCGGGCAAAACGCGAACGGAGCCTCGGAGAGCGTGGCCGTGACTCTGACTTGCTCTGGCTCCCCAACCGAGTTTCATGACTGATCGAGGGGGGGAAGGAAGAAGAGGACGACGAGCCCGTAGGGCGGTTGTAGGTGTGTGGATCACCGGTGTATGCACGTACACTTGGACGCAGGGATGATTCTGAGACGGTCAATTTCTTCGGCGAGTCGGTTACGTTGGCAATGCAGAATTAGCTTGCAGCGCCACCGTCGGCCGCCTGCGAAACAGACTCAATTTTTGTAAACATATAATAACCCATGACCGTCGAACTTAACCTAAAAACGCAAAATTCTACACGGAAAGAAGAAACAGAGCAGATTTTACTCAAAATTGCAGGAAAAGAGGGACACATCGAGATTTTTGGTAAAAAAATAAAAAAATATCCATGTCACTTATATATAATTACTATAAATGTAGCAGATTTTATTCTCCATGCAGTGGTTCAAACTGTTTCTAGAGTAAATTCGGCATTTTACGAAGCATAGGTATTTTTACCAAAACTGACGTGTCCTTCTCTTCCTCCACTTTCGAGTAAAATCCGATCTCTTATTCTCTCGGCGTACGATCATGGGTTACGTTATGTTAACAAAGATTGAGCCTGTTTCACGAGTAGTCGGCGGTGGCGCTGCGGGTTAATTCCGCATTGCCAGCTTGACCGGCACATCGAAAACATAAGACGTCTCAGAATGAGTGCGGCCAAGTGTACATTGTATGAAATAGTCGGCGGATGCAGGAGCGCTGGCGGCGTCACGCGATCCACACTTAATAATATACACCCGATACACGTTGCAGCTACCGCACCCCATATATCCGTCTATACGAATATCCACTCTTAACTCTTGAGCCACAGCTCTTCGCGCTCGCCTCATTGTCAGCTCTTGTCAACAGTCAAGTTTGGGCAAGGAGCCTTTCCGTTCACCACCTCTCATTCTGCTTAGTATATACTTACAGCCCTTACAGTATCACTTGAACCGAATGCCATCATGCACTTGGGATCTCGCCTTACTTCTGAATCGCCTGCCTGCTCCGGTTCTATGTTCCGCGAAATATACGTAATACGTACGATCATGTGTTCATACGTCATCGAATGGTGGAACGCGTTAAGCTAATATACGTTCGATTTATAATTATTTTCGATGCATTTGCGTAAATCGTTATTTATGTCGAATCGTTGCAAAACCATATTTATGTAACATGAGCATGTTTTTCTACGCATTTTTTCATCCGTGTTCACCGTACACAAAGTATCCGTTTCTATGTCGATAGAGTGAGTGCCCGAATGCGCACGTGCGGAGTACAGAAAAGACCACTTTTCAGTCCTAGGAGTTGAAAGTGGTTTTTTCTGTTCAGTGCGCATGCGCTGTCGCAAACAAATCTGACGTTACGCGATCATAATTTTGTGCTTTGTGAAAAACCGCGTAAGATACTTTTGTTATATAAAGAACCGCGTGCAACGAGAAGGCAATGGTCTTTTCCCCTCGTGTATTTGCAATATTCGTCCTCGACTTCACCTACGACTCATGTTGTAAACTTCCGCTAGATCCGTAAGACCGATTTTGCCTTCTTGTTACACAATAAGCTATTGACAAAGGATCGATACGTTGGAGTTTGTATGTTATCTTCGTTAGCGTTCTGTATAACTAATACATAATTGTAGATTGGAATTTCCACGCGAAACTGCAGCATACCGTGAATAGAGAAGTGAAACTGACCGACTCACCTTTACTAAAGACTATTCTTTCTAGGCCGACACGTGATATTCGAAAATTTTTATATATGTATATATAATACACATGCAAGTAATGTGAAAGTGAAAGGGGGTTCGGTACGGCGTCAATTAACAAATGGAAATGGTCTTTACACATATACCATATATATATACACCATACTTTGCACCCCATACACATGACACAGTTGTTACCTCGGTTGATGTTATAGGTATGCGTACAGCAGCACGTCACTGACAAGCATTAGTTATATATTGTATTTCATGCAGTATCATGGTGCTACTATTGCACCAGTTAATAACGATAAGCGTGAGACCAAATTATTGTTTTTAATATGCGTTATAGTATAATATACGTATAATAGTATGTAGGGCGTGGGTCCCACGGACTAGATTTGGACTTTGGGAGTGCTGCACTACCTTCTTGCTGCATATTAACGTATTTACATATGCATAATTCATATAACAGTTAGATGCATACATTGACTTTGTTATATATTCACAGTTTACGCGTAGAGCAGTGCCTATTGCCATTGCTTACTCAATATACCTAAGTATAATATACCATACCTGATACCTATATATAGGATGTATGATGTTTCTTTTCCGAATGTTCCTATCCTTCTATCCGCCTATTTTTAACATATCGAAGAAAGATCTAAACGTTTTTCCCTACAGCTGTGGTTGAAGATATTTACAATTTTTTTTTTGTTCTCAGTTTATCATCTTTTAAATAAACACAACGTATACAATCTATATTGTAGCTTTGTATGTATATAATACACGTGGCCCGGATCTATCTCGATGAATCACGATTGAGATCACGATTCGGATCGAGGTATGATAACAATTCCAAATATTTGGCATAATCGCGGAATTTCAGTGTGCTGTAAAAATTTGTATCTATTATACCGCACTCATTATTTTTCACATGTCATTCCGTCGAATGGAAAATGAAAAATAATATTTCTAGCAGTAAGAAAAATTTCTCCAATACCGTCAACTCAATACCTGTTGCCATTGAATCCTTTATAGTATACTATATGTCTCACTGTTCTTGATGAACCTGCTGCCACTCAACTGGCAATTCAATCAGGGTTTCTCGTCGTCAGCTCGACTTGAAAGTTTTACAACCACCAGCACCGCCGCCTTGTTAAACCCGGACGGCGTATTAAATTCTAATTTGGGAGAACGGCGAAGAGCGGCCGTGACTTTGACCCTGTGAGAATCTGCGAAAGGCATTTGAGGGGAGGACGAAGGGGCCCTTCAGAGACACCAGAGCAGGGGTCAGGGTAGGTTTTTGCTGTTGCGCGGGTTAGGGAAAATTTACACTTGCACGTGTACAACATCTATAGGTATACCCACCACCACGAATCTTTACTCTTCGGGTAAAGACGAGGTCGAAATTCACGAGGTTGAAGTTAGTGAAATTAGTGCAACGAAACATTGGGATAAAATCACTATTTTCATATTTTTTACAATGATTTTGAAGGAACTAAGATTAGAAAATATGAGTATGTTTTGTTTTATCACGGTTTATTGAATTTCAAACAGTTCCAAAATCGCGAAATAACGGGTTACGGCTTTCTCTTCGACATAAATCGTTACGGTAACGTTACTAACTTCAATATGATCGAAATTCCCTAGGGCTATTAAAGCGTGAGAATAATCTGTTTTAAATCAATTTTTGCTCGGTAGTAGCTCAATGTGTAATACGTAAGGTTTCAAGTGCAGATAAATTTCAGCTACGCTACTTTAAATACCACGACAAAAGTCAGAGCGGAGGGCACTGATCGTGGTGTTTAAGTAGGTGCATACAACACTGGCTCGTCGCAACCGATAACCGGTTATACGCGTGTTCAATGTTGTATAGAATGTATAATGTAAATTACACGAAAATATCGACGTAACGTCGAGAGATGCACAAGTTAACCAGCTTGTTAATTCGTTGTACGAAACGTTGAATAAGTATGTCTAATTTTCGTGTAGGTATGTACAGAAACCTATTTTGTACATACCTTAAAGCAGTCTAAAAATAAAAATTATAAAGGACAAATTATCGAATAAGTTACTATACGTAAGAGAAATAGGGATTCTAATATGGAAAAAAGTATCATTCAAGTTTTCAAGGATATTCCGGTGATTGGAAAATATAGATTGTATAAATATCCGGGGTCTTTGGATGATTCCACCCGTAAAATCCGAATCTGTACACTTTATAAAAACAACCACGCCTGGTATCCTATACAGAGAGATTCTCGCGAGCCTGCAGCAACACCAGAGACTTTTAGACGGAAGGTTAAGAGAAGGTGTCTATAACATACCTACGTGTAATAAAGGTGAACATTCTCTGTCTGCATGCATGCATAACACTAGCACGCGTCTATAATACGCGTTATACGTACACGACATACGTATGTGATAATCTACTTCAGTAATAATAACGCTGTTACGGCTTTACGCAACATAACTCACCTTGCTGCACTCATTCGTTTATAATCTACCTGCAAGAGACAAGTTATGTATACATGCTGCACGGTATAACGTGTTACGTACGAGTTGTAACGAGATCAATAAAGTTCACAAAAAAAAATAAACGAATCTTTTTGCGTGATAAAAGATGTCGAGGTTGTCAATTACAGTTTTATCAATGAAAAAAAAAAAAAAATTATCGAGCAACATTTTTGCGGGAAGCTAGAGGAATTCTAAGATTCCTATTTCCAAAATTTGTTTAATGGCAATCGGACCTTAAACATATCGTATTTAATATACACCTTGTGTCTTCTCCCAAGTGATAAAATCTCTTTCGTAAATTTGAAAAACGATACAATTAGGTTTATGTTCGCACCGGTTATTTTACGAAAGAATTTTATGGTTCATGAAAGCATGGCGATAAAAAAAAAAAAGATTGTAAAACTACGATTTGCCGAAGTGGTGCCTCGGCGCCCCGACACATTTCAACTGCATCGTCATATTGTGTTTACATCGGGTCAATTTACACTACAGACAGCGGCATAGCATCGAGCGATCGTCGAAGGTGAAATTCCTCCCGCTGCAAGGATGCTGCATCCCGGGGTTCAGCGTCCGGTAAGTTTCGTCGCTGAATGGTTGTCTATACACATACCTCAAACGCGTAGAGTGCATAGACCGCTCATACGTACCTAGATGCACAGAGTGATGCTGCTGCTGGACTGAATGTCGGATACACTCAAAGACAAAGGGGAGGGGGGGAAGCTCGTTTGAATTCGACCGTGCTATGCCGGAAAGCGTCGTTTGATCGCAGCGGGATTGTGGGAACCTCGTGTGTGTGTCAGAGAAACTGGGAGGGTCAAGGGTGCGGTGGACTCTCGTGTCGCATGGCCGTTTCACCGTCGTTTAGTTCCCGTCGCCGTATGATGAACCCAACGGCATCAGGGCGTTTCCGTCCCTCGAACATCCGATATTTATACCACGACTAAATTTCCCCCTGCGTACATACTTTATACACTTTACTTAGTTTGATATACTTCGTTAGGTGGGGATAAATAAATAAATAAATAAATAAATAAATAAATAAATATATAAATAAATAAATAAGCAACGATAACAATATGTTCGATTTACGAACCGGTGAGATATGCAGCCTCCGTATTTCGTTGAGAGGTTTCATATATATACCGGAGATGTGATCAAATGCATGACGGATATGATTGTAAGCTGAGGAGGATTTATGCCGTGTACAAACAGACGCTCTCCGAACTCGGCTGGGGATCGAGAAAGAGTAAAATTTAATCCGTCGGTCGGTCGGTTCGGCTCGGCTCGGTTGCGACCGGATCGGATCGGATGGGCTCGTGGAAACCCGGCGAGAATAACGAACTTTACAAAGAAAAGAACCGATTCCTTTCAACGGGATTGTCGGGATTAAAATATGCACCTTCGAACGGTATTGCGGAGATAAGTTTATACCCGCTACGCTGATTAGTATCCTGCAGGAACAAGAAAGTTCATTCCCTGAATATTTTATTGGAAATTTTCCTCCCAACGTCAGAATCTGGCTGTCGGCGCCATTTTATCACCACATAACCTAACTTTTTAATTTCAATGGCGGCAAATCGTAATTCTTGAGCTTTCAAACTACTCACGTCACATACATTAATGAAATGTAATCAATAATACACCAGTTCTACTATCCACACGCGAAAAAACACTGTCAACGGTTGCAGCTTTCAGCCTGGTTGCATTAGTTTGATTTTTTTCCACCAGATTACGCATTGCAAGACGACAATCTCAATACAGTATACCTGTCATGTATGTCGACATAAATAAATAAATAAAAATGAGAAAAAATAAAGCAATTTCATAAAAAAGAAATTAAAACCCTTTCTCGTGGTCATATTTACCGAGTCGGAAGATATTACGCTACAGATCTAACCGGCTGGCGCCGCAAGACGTCCACGCTAGCGTTAAACTCCCGCTCGAGACGGAACCGAACTTAGGCGCTTTGTTTATCTGAACCAAAGTAACGTTAACGCGAACCTCTCATCTCTTTGTTGCAATACGTGGTATGTAGATTGTAGATGTAGCCCGTTTGCCTTTCATTTGAAATCGAGGAGGATGATGAGGAGGGGAAAAATCCCGCGCAGCATCTGCTCTTTCCGGCGCGTCATTCGACAATCCGCTGCGTGTCCCCGACGCCATCAAACCTATTATGTATATACCTACCTATCCTAGGGTCATATATATATATAAGTCTGGACAATAGGCATGTACATCTACCACTGCACACCGTGCAGGTGTACAATGGGAAATCTTTTCCGTTTGAGACACTTGGAAGACAGCCTAAGCTTTACCAGCAACCTATAGCGGAAATTGACTCAACAAGGTTTTTCCAATTTTTTCTTCCTATATTAGTATCCTTTCCGATTCTTTCGGTATATCTTTGGACTGTATAGCTCTTTTGCAGTCTTTCTAGAATCAGAACCTATCCCTGATTAATTGGTCAATAATAAAACAGCATTTCAAAGGTAATTGTTGCTGCTGCATTGGCTGACGCGGTTAGTATGCAACTGCTGCGGCTTGTTAATCTTGCGTGTCGCAAGTCCAGAGCGAAAGTATAAACCAGGGTATAAACATATGCCACGTTGTATGTATAAGTTATGCGGTGTGTAAATTACTTGTAGTTTGATACATGCTGTATATATTATTAAAATTACGTATAAGGAGTTGTGGAGTAACTGAATGTGTGATGATAATGCAATTATTAAATGCATGTATGTGTACACCTACCTATCTTCAAGTGTGAGATATCAATATGCCTACATGCTTTCGAAACATTAATTTCGGACTCGTTTTATCTACGTATGAAAAAAAGCTGCGCCCGAAAAATTCGAATTTCGTTACATTTCATTTGTCAGTTTATTCGTTCGGCGTTGTTCTTGACAATGGCGATATTTAGCTGATCGTCAGTAAAAATATAGACCTGTTATACCTATATGAGAAGAAAACAGAAGAGGCGAGAATTCTGTACAACGACAAAAAGTTTTCATTGCAAATGTTTACGTAATTACAGTCATACGTGAGGTATGCGAATCGCTACAACGTGACAATACGTCAGACAATACCAATGTAAATAAACGGTTTCTTTATTGCTACGTATTCTTGGGAATATGTTGAGTTTTCTTTCTCAACTCACGATCGTATAAACATGGACAGGTTTGCAATGTCATTTATACGTATATAAATAGTAATTAAAAATTATGCAAAATTACGTTTGTGCAGCGTAAATTTGTGGTTGACTCGCACAATGAGGCACACATAAAATTTCCCGACGGACAAAACATCACCGGAGCCAAATGACAGCGGAAAGACGTTGAATGCATATTTCGTTGTCCTTTCGGCTTCGATGTTGTTTCGGCGCTGTGTGATATTTTATCACTTACTGTTAAAAACGAGTAGCTTCCTTGTCGATCCAAGCCGTTTGATCGGCGATTTGATACCGTCGATCTCCTCCTCGTCCATAATAACCAAGTGATCGTGAAATCTTCGAAAACTTCCGACTTCAGCTCGTCGATGTTACGTGAGCAAACCTCTGGTAATATCCGTACACATACGTGAAATACGTAAACAAAAAATATGAAGATATAAACAATCCACTTGTCACAGATTTGAAAGCATTCTTTGGCACAGGCGATCAGTAAGGTTCATCGGTTGACAAAACCGGTTTAAGAAACCAGGTAGAGATTCGAAATTATATACGCACTGCTTGCTGGCAACCGTTGGAATTTTCTTTAACTCTATTTCTACCGTATGCAAACTGCGCGCTCGGTACCGCGTCCACGCACAACACACAATCAACACATAACAAACACATGCAAACGTGCATACGAGGCACTTGTCTTACAGTTACGCCGCGCAGCAACGCGTTGGTCAATTGTTTTTAAAGTTCTGTTCCGGTCGCCGTTGAGGGAAAAGTCGAATGGAAAGTGGCACCACTGACGGCCATGCGACCGACGTTCGTAGGTATACTGTCGTTACTGGTAATAGTGCAGACCGTCGTAGGTAGCCACTTCGAGGATATTCCTGGACTCGGATATAATGTATTAATTCAACTTAGGGGAACCGCCGCGTCGCTTTGTTGCTTAGCAACTGTTGACTACGCAGAGTCGACTGCTCGAAACGCGTGCACCACCTTTCTCCGTGGACTGATGCTACCCGGCCACCTGTTGGGTGCCAGGGAAACCAAGGTGGTACCATTTTGCCGATAACAAAGAACACTGTCGACAAGCTGCTAGCGGAGTTATGACATGACGAGGGAAGGGGAGGTTGTGTTCCAATGAAATACCGTTTCCCCGGAACATATGACGGCCATCTTGGATTTTCAACCAATCGCATTTGAGATAATTTGGTGCACATTTGAAAGGGTGGAAACTTCGCGCTTTTACATCATGACGTTGTTGCGGGGTTTACATGGCAACGCTAATTTGTACACAAATAAGAATTCGTTCATACCTGGTGAGCATATGACTACCAGGCAATTGTCAAGTTCTACACCTACAAATCTCATCCTTCTTAAGAATCAATTTTACCGAATTGCTAATCATGGACCTTGATAGACCTACAACTGGTAGAGGTGCTGAGAGACCACTGACGCGTTGGAGAAGAGAGCAGGAAGACGTTTCCAGGCCGCAGAGTAGAATCGAGAGACCTTCTTCGAGGAGAGGGGCCAAAATGGACAGCCAGGAAATGCCTGTATCGAGTAATTATCGCGCAGCAACTGCTGCAACTCCTGGTAGAAGCGTCGTAGGCCGACCACCTTCTGCTTCGGCATTCTCTGCTAGAGTACTTAACTCCGCTACCTCCCGGGTCAGCGCTACCAGCGGTGGGTCTTTTGCTGTCCAAGGAAGACTTGGAACTGGCCTTCCATCTGCAGCTCAGGTCAATCTAGTCGACAGACCGATTACGCAGCAAGGAATCGCCGGACTTCGGCCTGGGACTAACAGGGGACTGCCCATGACCAGGCAAGGATTTTTGACAGTATAATAAGTTATTAAGAACACAGCGAATATCGTGATATACTTTACATCGTTGCTTTAAATGTTGCAGACAAGTCCAGGATCGAAGATATTACGAAGGTCTCCTACAATTGAAGATACGAGAACTTACACAAGAAATTGCAGTCATAACGCGGCAAGTCGACAGTCAGAGTAGAGAAAGAGCAACTTTTCTTCACTACGATAAACGAGCCAAAGAATTGGCAGCGGAGCTTACAGAATTGCAGGGGCAACTGGCCGACTATAACATTGTTGTTGATAAAATGACTTTAGACCCTGACAAAAACTCTCTGGAAATGGAGGCTAAATCTTTGGCCGTGAAAAATGACCAAACTATGGCTGAAATAGAAAATTTGTTTGCTCATCGTCAGCAAAAAGAACAAGAGCTTCGGGCCATCGAGAGGGAAGTAGAATTGGAAAAGAAGAATGCAGAGAGAATAGTCGAAGGAATGACTATTGAGCAGCGTGCTAAGTACGACGATTTGACAAAACAAAAAATTGAACTGCAGAGTAGCATAGATGTTATGCAAACAGAGCTGGATCGACTATCTAACGAAAAATCGACCATGGAAGAGCAGATTGCACTTTCACAGGCTAAGCAGGAGGCTGTCAAACTTCTTGTTAAGATTTCAGAGGTTGAAGGAAAACGCGATAAACTACGAGAAGAAGAGAAGAATAGACTGTCGCCAGAAGAAGAGCGAATTCAACTCCTGGCCAAGGTAAAGCAGGATAATGCAGATGTCGCTGCAGCTGAGAGGCAAACAGCTGAACTTAAACGACGTATAGCTGAGGCTGAGCATGAGCTAGAACAGTTGGAAACAGATCTCGAAGAGTGCCAGTCAGCAAGGCATGTAAAGTACAAAGAGATGAGAAAACGAGAGGAGGCAATGGAGCAATTCATGGCCACCTTTGATAGGAGCAAACACGAAGAGCTTGAGAGACTTGATAAACTAGAGACTACAATTGTCGAGCATTTGACACAAATATCAAACTGTGTCTCTAGCGATACTCACTTAACTCCTGGTGATGAGTTGGCAATCCTGAACATCCAACATGCCATCAGCGAAGACCCGGACGTTCCTATTAATGTCGACCAAACTATCGAGGGATTGAGCAGCGAGCACACAAGGCTGCAGCAGAATTTAATAAAAATGCAGAGTCTCGAAAAAAGGCTGAAAGTCGAGTTAACGGAACTGAAAGAAAAAATAGGTAAAAAACAAAGTGAGTTGCTTGTCCTTGAAGATTTGGATGGATTGAAGGCAAGGTTTGAACAAAAGCGAGAAGAGATGATCGCAGAACGGGCAAAACTTCGTGAGCGGGAGCCGTCCATCAAACAGGAACTGGCTTCTGTACGTGGAGAGTACGAGGAGATCAAGTCACAGCTAGACAAAAATGAAACTTATGTACAGATAAGCTCGCTGGAGGATAAACTTGAGAAATTGAAACAAAATAATGAAACATTAGAGAAATTCATCAGGGAAGAACGCGAACGAGTGGATTATAACGCAATTAAGAGCAGAGCACTCGAACTGGTGGATCGGTACAATGTTAAACTAAGGGAAAGCGTCAAAGGAATACATTAGTTTATGTACAATATTTTTACTATTTAAGATAATTTCAAATATTGTTAGCGTTTCTCTCTTTTCATCTTTGCTTGTAATTCGTTTGGTAATGAAACTTTCTGCGAGTTCAAGAAGTTTATTAAATTTTCAGTAAATTTTGGTAGTGGAATAATGTCCTCTGCCTGCATTTTATCCCATATTTCTAGCGCTGTTTTGTAATCACCAGACCTACCTGTATGACCACAATAAAATAAAGATTAAAGTCATAAATTGTGATCGAAAAATCAGTCTTGAATTATTTCTCAATTTACTTACTGCACAATGTCAAGATTAGATCGTAAATAATCCGTGTGTCCAGCTTGTTCACATTTCTACACGCTTTCAAAATCCCTTGTAAGGCTGTTAAATTTTGCTCAGTCATCAAGTTTTTTGCACTGACTTCCATTATTTTTTGGTTCACAGCTGGCATCTAAAAAATAAATCGAGTTATTTTAGTACAAGAAAGGTAATTGAATTACTACGAGAAATGATTCGTGTTATAGCAACAGCGATTAGAAGGTCACAATTTTTTTTTAAAATTCAGATTATTCTTACTTTAATAAATGATTGGAGTTCCTTGTGTTTATTCCTTGCCGCTAATGCCGTGAACAAATGAGAGTTTCCCGCTGCTTCTCCAGAAATACTTTTTATCACCATTAGTACATCTGTCAACTGTTTTTGAGCATCAGGGTTGTCGGTAGAAATATCTACAAGAGCACGTAGCAGTTCTTGTTTCAGAGGTGTCAGTTTGTACACAAGTGCACACTCTTTGAATTGTTTAATAGCTTCTTCCAAGTTATCATTTAATAAATTTGTCCTGACCAATGGACTGAGGACATGAATGCTCACTTCGCAATACCCTTTTTCGAGTAAGATATCCAACGTTTTTTTTGTGGCTTCCGAATTTCCATCTGCAGCAACTGCATTCAAAAGTCTCCAGCAGTTTCTGATAGTTTCGGGTCCACTCGTAACGTTTTCCTGTTCTCTAAGTACTTCCAGACCTTTTTCGAATTTTTTATTCTTTACAAGAGCTGTAGCATAATCAATTACCTTGTAATCATCGATTATAAAGTCTTTGTGATTTGTCTTCAGATCTCTGAAATATACATCAGCCTTATCGATCATATTATTTGTGACATATAAGGAAAACATGCTGGAAATCATTCCGGACGTCCATTCAAATCCCTTCTCCTTAAACAATTCTGCAGTTTCCTCAGCTTTCTTAAAATTATTTTTTCTACAATAAGCTCGAAGGAGTCTTCGCAGAGTACCTCGTGTATTCATACCCTTAGCCGTTAGGTCAATGAGATGATTCTCCAGTTGTTCAAGACTCATTAATTCAGGGTGAGGTATCCATACATCCGGAATTTCATCATTTGTACTTGTTTCAGCAGTGACTAATTTTTTGAGCGTCTTCAATGACCTCTCAGGTTCCGCTAATTGCAATATTCTTAGCTCCAAAGCGTCTGCAACTGTTTTAGAAATCTTGAGATTGTGTTTGTCAAAGGCAAAAATAAGAGAAGCAAGTTCCTCATTGCTTGGTTTTATTCTTTCATTTGCCATTAGGTCCTCAAAGAATTTTCCATTCTGATCACTATCCGTGTTGATGTTTCTCAAAAATTGTACTGTTTCATTGAAACTTTCTGTCACTTTACATCCACTGACAAGTCTTTCTATGACAATGTACAGATCAAGTTTTACCTTGATTTTTTCTGTTAGAGCTATGGCATCCTTCAGGTTTCCTTGGTCTAAATAATTTGTCAACAAGACTCCGAATAGATCGGACATTTTCAAACCACAATCTTGCAATTTTCTAATAATCACCAGGGGCTTTGGTGCGCATAAAAATGGAAATACGTAATGACACAATGTCTCATCATCTAAGTAAACGCCATTCTCAACCATGTGCTTAACCAGCTTGAGCACATCAGTCTCACCTTTGGTTGAAGCTGTGTTGACAAGTAAGGGCCAGTAAAAGTGAGGTCTTATTTCAATGCCTTGATTTTTCATGATTTCAAACGCTCGCAAAGCAATGTCTTGCTTCTGCAATCGAAGAGCAGCTTCGGTAACTCTTAGTAAAGGTGACGAATTTTTCGTGGAAGACATTAGACTTTCACAAATCTCAAATACTTCTACGATCGATGTTTCTGCCTTGACTATTTCGTACAAAAAGATATCGGTAAGATCATTCAACGATGTGTCAGATGCCCCATCCAAAATGTGGAAACAGTTTATCACCTTAAAGGCATCCTTTGCCAACCCAGAATAGGTCAATTCTACAATTGTGTAGGAAATACTCTCGAAGGTTATATCAGTCATTTGTGGCAGGTACTGTATAACACGGGAAATGTAATCCCCGTTACCAGAAAGGCTTAATGTTCTAACGATAGACATGATTTGCGTTGCATTCAGATTACTAGTCTTCAGGATACGTGTTAAATTTTCTATATCACCTTTGTAAGCGTAACCCCGTAACAGAACAAAGAAGGTGTCCGCACTTGGCTCAATCCCGGCAGCTTCCATCGTTTTCATAACAGCATGAGCCTGGTCAATGTCATTATTAATTGAATGTGCTAACATCACAGAATTAAACGTGGCTTCAGTCACTTGATATCCCATGTCCTTAATCCTTGTCATAATCAACAATACTTGGCTGTAGTCACCGATCTCAGCAGCTGCGTCAAGTAGCAAGTGATAGGTGTCGCTGTTGGGAGGCGCTTTCATATTCTTTAAAAATTCATCCACATTAAGATACTGCGAGTTCTGTTTGTAGATGCTCAGCAAGACGTTGTAATGATCGACGCTCGGCGGTTCGTTTATATTTGCCACTAAATGCCAGATCTGGTTGACCAGATTAAGTCGTGCAGATATTGGAGCATCCGGAATCATATCGCGGCAATATTCCAGTAGACACAGAAGAGTCGATTGATCGACTGATTTTTTCTTACTTTCTTGATCGATGGCTTTCAATACTTCTGCATAACACATGCCGCTGGTTTTTGTGTCAATTGATATCGCTCGCAATTCACTGGCAGTTTTTGATTCTGGCTTTGCGGAATCACTGGTGCTTTGATTGCACGTAATGTTTGACGGTATGCTCGCTTGACCGTGGGATTGGTAATGCGAATTTCTCCTCATTTGCATATCGGGACGGTGAACATAACCTCGATTACAAACGTTGCTCTCGTAGGTGATACAGCTCTGATCTTTCTCCCACAATTTGACGAATCTCATCCGGGTTGGCAGGAGCCATGCACTTCTACGTAGGAGTGCCATTCCAGAGCTGTCAAGATCGTTATCAGTTATCCTGCAACTGGAATGTCGATATTAAAACCAAATTTACCACAGACCCGAATCCGTGTGTTTCGAAGCATCTTTCATTACATAAAGAAGTTGGCGATATACGCAGATATTTTCACCAAATCAGTGACTTCTTAGATGTTTTTTATAGATATCACGAGGTTAAAAATCAGTTGTTATTCAGTACACACAATCCTACTCCCCTAACCTCACCTGATACAACCTGACCTACCCTAATATACATGACTTAACCGATATAATGCGCGCGTACTTTGAACACAACTGAAAAATAATAAGTTATGAATTTATACTAATTATTCTAGACCGTTGATACACAAGTAGGATGGGAGTTAATACAGTTAGATTCTGAATAACATGAACAGTCGTATTAATCTTTATGTATTAAATTGGTGAGAAAGCTGGTCAATAAAAGCATAAATGAAAGCCTGCTACTTCATAGCGGAGATGAGTGTGCATGTGTTCCAATTTTTTGCAGGTAAAGTAAGAATCGCATTACTGAACAATCGGTTGTTCCATTTCATTTGAATGAATTGATTACTTTCTGTCAAAAGAATAAATGATAATAGAAGATTTATCGTGGTCAAGAATACTGTATGAGTACAACCGACGACGCGAGGGTGAGTGAGAAACTTTTATAGTGCAAGCATTATTATAGGTATATATAGATGTCGTTTATTGATAGTGAATTATTTTAAAATTTTTATTATAATTTTCAATAATAATCAATTTTTTATTCAATTCAATCATAAGTATATATCTCTGTCTATAAGTTTCTACGCTCTACAGGTTACAGGTGTTTCACGGTAAATTGACTATTGGCTATAATAATTCAAATCACTAAGGTCCATATCTACAAATTAATTTTATAAAGTTATCTGTACTTTAGGTATAATATTTTCATTTAATATTATTCATTAATACTATACGTAGTATGTACCATATGGTAATAATGTATAAGATAATGTTTCATCCCCTTAGCGGCATTCGGAACCGCGGAACACATTATATTATTATTATTCACGCGATGCTATAATATCGACTACAATAACGCCGAAGTATTGAAACGAACGTTTGCCCCCACGGGTTGAAATATTTTTCCGGCAAAAATGAGTTTACTATAATAATAGTGTACGGAGGTATACATTAAAGGTATAGAATTATTATTTGACACATATGATTGAGGTTTTCGAGCTAGATTATCGCTGCTCAGCTCGCGTCTCACAGCCTAGAGGTGATTTAATTTATTCCCAAATTGCGTATTGTTTCTCAGTTTTTTTTTTTTTTTTTTTTTTTATCTCCGTAATTTACAAACGCAGTACTCGATATACAGTTACAATAATTATTCATTAACAGCGAGTGTTTTTCGCTGTTTCTTCTACAGATCATATACCTAATTAAACATACATACATCATAATTCATATCGTGTGTGTGTATACAAATTATACGTGTACATACGTGTATTGTAGGTATTCTTGTGCTGTAGTTTATTAACAAATACGAACATGCCATTAATCGAAATTAAATCACACGTTGGTGAAATTAAAATATATCAAAAAGCAGGCTCGATCAATTACATGTAGAGAAGTAATAATGTGCCGAGTGAACGCGCAAAGGCTGAGGAAGAAACACGGAAAAATTATCACAAAGATGTGAAACAGAATAATTAATTTCATGTGAATCAGCTGTATTCTTGACATTGTTTATGCACGCATTTTTCATCTATAAACTATCTACACAATATAATAACATTATACACATATATTTATATACATATGTACTGCTACTATTATATGGCTAATATTTGGTAAAGGTGGCCTGTTCGACAGCGGCAATGCAAGATGCAAGCTAAACTTTACTCGTTCGGCAGGCCACTTTCACCATATATATACCCTGCATAAAGTAGATGTGTATACCTATATATAAATATACTCTTTAACACATAATTATTTCGAACAATATTTGACAGACTTTGTAAATTTCAACGTTCAATTTAAAATGTATAATAATAATAATAATAATAATCTATATAACGCTGCAATGCCTATTATATAGGCATGTACTTATATAAAATACATTCGTAATCAATAGCAGCTGATGTAATTGTTAACGCATTTAAAATGATAAATTATACAAAATATAATATAAATTTATCTTCATTATACATTAAGAATTTATTAAATTTCTTCATTTATATATAACACATACGGCTTCATAATCACGTTATCGTAATGAATCTACGTGTTTAATTAGAAAAACTGCAAAATATTCTGTCATGTTTTTTCGTAATATTAAAATAAAAAATAAAAATTAAACACGGAACAATCAATAACATTATAACAGTAATAATAATAATAATAATAATAATAATAATAATAATAATAATAATTTGACATGTATAAAAACCACTTTCATTGACTGGTAATGATTGTATCGTAATATGTGACGTTGACTTATTGGCAAGGTAATGTAAATGATGTGGGCGAGATTCGTTCCCTTGCGGATAGATAAGCCTGATAAAAGGATCAAGAATGACGCAGTGACTACTATTCGAGATTTTGCCTCTTCTTCAACTATGTGTAAACATAATAAAGAAATATGACTTGGAATATCACGTAAAATTGCAGTGATCACGACTGTGTTAGAATATAATTTTAAGGTGTTTGATTTTCAACGTGTGTAAGAATTATTCACGATCGTTATTATATATTATTTAGCGTATTATTTATGTATGTTCATATTTATGTCTATATACATATATATATATACATAAATGTTTTTATATATATTTATATATACATACATATATAAACACACACCCATAATTTCACTTATATTATAACGTTTATTAGTATATTATACTCATAATTCATTCGGATTTAAGTTTCTTATCGCAGTAAGTTTTTTCTTTTTTTTTTTTTGTTCGTGTTCCTAGCTATACTATTGCTGAAAAGTTCGTACACTTTACATCGATAAGATTTCGTTTATAGTACGTACGTCTTATGCTTCTGAAATATATTTATTTATATACTTATTGAGTAATTTAAACTTGAATTAGAATTTCTCTTAGCCGATTGGCTATCGTCATATCTGGTTAGGGCTTGCGATTAAAATAATATATAATTATTCTTATATGTATAATATATATTTTTACCACGTTATATTAGAAATTTTGCTTGACTGCAGATACCGTTATTATATATATGTATATATTTCAAGTAGATCCCAATGCTCTAATAATCATATAATTATGTGATCCATAACAATTGTCTTTTTCATAGGTAACTACTAGAAGAAATCTTGCGACTGAGTTTCATTACTACATCAGATTCGCTTCCCATAGAAACTAACGGTGACGCGAGTCAATAATAATCGAGCGCTGAGGTACGCTGCGTACGAATATTCGTGTAACAGTGTTATTATAATCATATACTATAACAATATGATGGCATGCAAACGACACCGAATTGAATTAATCTTTTTTTCATTAATGTCCTCTACTCGTTTTGACGATAAAATTCTAATTCCTTACCTGTGTGAACACGTCGCATTTGACTGATTTCGCGATCTGACTTACATTGGACGTTGCTCTTGGTTTGCCAAACCGCATTTCACAAGATGTTTAATTTTTGCGCAACGGATACATGTATTTAACTATAATTTATAGACGAGATTTGATTATTAGTTAGTCAAAGTTATTGTTACAGTATTATGGCCGGTAAAGTTCACGGTAGTTATAGTACAGCGAGTGAAACAATAGGATGAAGATGAGTTCGCGTATTTAAATATAAAATGTGATAGATAAAGAGTGATTAAGAATAGACGGAAAAAAAAAATAATTGAGTTGTCTTGATGAAAATCGTAACGATATCGTAAATAAAATTTCAATGCTATCAAGTATCTATTATCGTTAATAAAGCATACTTGGACATCCACTATATGGCATGGCTATGAGACATATTCCTAATACTCTTCTAGACTTTGTAGATTCTAGAGACTAGATCCTAGACACCATTTACAAGCAGTAGAAGTCTAACTACGTGTATCGTAATAATATAATATTTTACCATTCTAACGACAACGCATGTAGAAAAGTGAGCCTCTCTTGTTCATGTCTTTGGCTAATTCCGAAGCATTTTCAAGAAGTCTGATGCGCATATACATATTTATAATACAGTATATGTATCACGTGTTTGCCATGTATACATACATCGTAGCTGGTTTTACAAATGCTTCGACCCTGGCCTCCGAACAATTTTGATTTTCGTTTTAGCGCGAGCATGTACAATGTACTCGAAACGAGTCGAAGTTTAAAAACTAACTATTGCCTAGTTCGGGGCATGTATCAGCAGCGGGCGACCAGCTGCGTTACAGCCGAAATTCGCACAGTAGTAAATTGACGCTATTACAAAATGCGACGTAAATTAATAGTCCTCTTTTCAACTAGATTGTCTATTGTATATATAACTTCGTATAATTCGACGAAGTTAACATACTACTACTTTAATAACTTCTACTGCAATCGTGAGAAATAATCTCGTAAACAAATAAACAATATAAAAACAATACGAAATAATCGTATAGTACGTAATTAACTTATAGTGCGACGCTACGCGTGACGACATCGGTACAAGTACGAGTAGTATCATTGTAAGTACGGTTTGAAGAACAAACTTTCTCAGGGCTGATATTGGTGAAAACTTTATTGTATATCTGGTCCACTCCTCCAGTTCCGTTCACGAGTATATGGTGATCACTTCTCGGCCCCCACCTCGCACCATCAACACTCTCTCAAGGCCTTCTGTTAATACTTCGAGGAACTCCATATCTAGTTTCGATCAGGAGTACAAAGTTAAGGAAGCCATTAAATTTCGAAAAAGAATAAACCTCGGTTTGCTAAACACAGTATATTCAAGGATACAGTTTGACTCCCTCTCCATCCTCGTGTCCCTCGGTGGACCAGGCAGATTCAAGATCACTAACTGAGCGTCGTGACTCTTGTTGACGATCACTTCGTTCAGCTTCACAGAGGTGTGCATTCGTCTCACATTGCCCTCATCTCTGAAACATTTTTGTTCCGTGTTTTTGTTTACATTATCCCGACTATTTTAAATTTTTTTACATGTTTATCCATAAATTATACAATAGATTTGATACTTACGGAACATATTGTTCAGGCTCTGTGTGGTCTGGACTCGCTGTCTTGGTGTCAGCTTCGCATTCCTTTGCCTCTTTTGCGTTGTTTTCTCTGTTATCTTCTTTGGGAGATCCCCCGACGAGGTGAGCTGTTTCCTCTGCGTTTTCCTTGACATCTTCATCCTTTTCTCCTGAATCACCGGCTTCTAGTTCCTTCGTGTTCAGTTCAGTTTCCTGTACCAATTTTTCCTGAGCCTCATCGAGACCATTGGCTTTATTGGCTGGCTGGCTTGTCGGCTCTTGGAACCTGACCTTTGTAGCCGTTTTAACGTCGACATTGTGGTGGTGGTCGACAATTGCTTGTACCTAAATTATGTACAAATCGGTTAGTCTTTTTTGACGCCTCGCTCTGATACTTTTTAAGGATTAAACAAGCCCAAATTGCTAAATGATTAAACTGCAGTTTGAAAGCAAAACGGATGAATTGTTGCTAGACGGGAAATAGAGGCGTGTGTTTGAGTGATTATAAGTATTTTTTATGCAACACATTTCGAAACACTAGAGAGTCACAACAGTATAAGAACCAAGGAGTCGTTAAGGGGATAGATAAAGCAGTAGCGTAACAGATATCTTCATTTTTTACTGTGGGTTACATTAGATTCATCAAGATCTTGAATATGCTAAGAATCTTATTGAAAATCTATTGATTGGTATTATTTACCTAATAATTGTTATATTCTAGGCAAAGTGTAACCCATGCAAAGTGACTATAAGAGCTCTGTCGCCTCGCTGCTGCATATAGATGATTAAAACAGTGGTGCAGATCTATTCCCTTAATTAAGTATTCAATCAAGTGTTAGTAATTCTCATACAATTGAAAGGCATTATTACGGTAATAGTGGTTGGCAGAAAATTGTCCAGATTACATATTATGCTCGGCATATTTGCACGATTGGTCACTCATCGAAATTTTAGCACACAAAATTTCTCCAAGTCTTGAAAAACAATTGTTTAGTAAAATTTTCAGAAAATTCCTCAACATATTATCATTTAAATTGAAGTTTGAGGAAATTTCGGTTTCGTCAGATTATTTGTTTCCGGTTTCGCACTGCGTTTTTTTAAACATTATAAACTTAATCGTTCATAAAGAACACACGTGCCAACCAAGCTGCAGTTGGAGGTGATGATGGTATGAAGTTTATTTCCATCGAAATCGAAATCAGCGGATGATTATATACCAGAAAGTGTAAAATCAAGGGATTTATAGACTTTGCAAAGCCCGACAAACCTGTAGGAAATTTTGAATCTGTTATATCTGCTGTTCGATTTCTTTTTTCCTTCACAAATACTTTTCTTTTTTTTTTTTTTTGGTAAAATATAATTTCACTGACGTAAAGCAAATTATAAGACAGTAAAGAAAAATGCTAATTATGAAAAATCAAATATCATGTGTATTTCATGTTGAGCAGTGGACATATGATGACAGAGGAGACAGTCCGTGTGAGCGTTAGGAAATTTCGGGGTATCTGACAAACCGGAGGTAAATTTTCCTCAGTATGTACCTCGTTGAAGTCCACCAATGTCTGCCCCTTATGTCCGTCACGGGCGCGTAACAAACAGAGATATTCGGATCAGTATCTCCGTCTAATCATCTTTTTACAAATATTGGATAATCTATGGTTCATGCATGGTACAATTTCACAGGAATATTGTACATGCTTGTATCTTAAGGGGTAACATCACTAAAAATACCTAATAAACGCACCGTTTTTTTTTTTTTTTTTGAATTAAAGAATAGGTAATTAGATAATAATATTTGAGCAAGTTATTAGGCATATATTTAGGTATAATACAAAAATTGTTATCAACTAATATTCATAAATGGTGATACTGGAGCTATTCTCACGAGAAATGTGGCACGCATTGTGACTGGTGCAAATTTGAATTTGGAAAAAAAAATCACCCAATCTACGTATTAATAGATACATAAATACGTAGGGGATTTTCGATAAGTTAATTTAAACATTATTTATTAACAAATAAGTGCCCTTCTTTGGTCAAAAATTGACGATTTTCATTCAAATACTGGATCATATAAATATTAATATTTTAAAAATCCGCAACCTATTTCTCTAGCTATAGACATGTAGATTAAGTGGTTTTTTTTTCTAGATTCAAACATGTCTTACCGTAATTGCACCAGTGTCACCATTTTTCAATATTTGTTGATATTAATTTTTAGTATTATACTTAAATATATGCCTAATAACTTCCTTAAATATTATCATTTTATTACCTTTTCTTCCATCCAAAAAAGTGGTCAAAAAGCACTTTTCGTTTGTTTTTAGAGTGGTGTTACCCCTTAATCTGTCATTTAATGATTCAAATATTTTCACCTAATATATCTGTATTTTGAATTTAATTACTACTCTCATCAGTCGGATACTTACGACTCCCAAGGACTCCTTTTTGTTCAGACGAAGTTCTCGCAGCATTTGGTACCTCTGTTCCATCATCAGCGTACGCTCGTAGGTATATGCGGAAATATCCGAGTCCATCTGGAATTGTAAAATATTTGAGGGTGTATCAGATCTGCAGTCGATTCCAAACGATATCCCACTCAAAGAATTATGGAATGAAGACTGAACAAGTGCATTATGCAACTGGGGTTAATAAAGTTTAATTAGGTTAAACCAATGTTCCCGCAACGTGAATAAAAGAAGAACCAACGGATTTTTACGGAAAAACATTAATTATCAGCATTTTTTGAGACATCGTACTATATTCTACCACATTCAAAAGGTTTGTCGTACATTCGATTTCGATAAATTACAGCTAGTTTATTCGTGCGAAAATTCAGACATGAATGAAAATTGTACTGTATTGCTGAAAAAGTTTCCTAATGGATCCGGTTCGACTAACGTGACCTGACAGGTGCTTTCGACAGTGAAGCCAGATAAATGATGACCCCAAACCAACCGCGTTGGTTTATACATACCTATATACGATATATGAAGTACGCTTACATGTATACCCCTTAGCGCGTCGCGCTATTTGAGTCGTTGGATTCTAACAAGTTCAAAGTATCGCAGGATTACTTATTTGGATTTCAAATTTGACATTAAGTGAAGTTCGAAGTGTTTCTGGATAAACAAAGGAAGTGAAAAGACGTATCGAATGGGACTGAAAATGGAAGAAAATAAAGAGAATGTTATCATCATTCCTGCAATCATACAACGTACCATTTCGACAACTTCGACCTCAGCCTCGATTCTTAAATGATACAAGAACATCTTTAGATCCTTTTTCATCTGTATAGAATTGTCCTCCATCTGTGCGACGGTGAAGATCCTCATCTTGCAATTTTTCCAAGTACGATGCTGTTTGAGAAGGAATGGAAGCAGCATAAGAAGACCACCGTCGTGAACGATCCACCATACATCGATGTTTCCAACGACCTTTTCCGTCGAGTCAGGGAAGAAGTTTATCCCTTTGGGAACGAGCAGTGCCATGCGAGCAGCGGTGACGCTGCGCAACGTCTGCAAAAATACCTTCCAGGTCTTCTCGTCCTCCGACTGTCTCCAGCCGTAGGGCCAGCCGAGGATGACGGTGTTGGGTTTCATGCCGCCGAGTCCGGTGGTCTGAATGAGACAGCTAAGCCCGTCGACGACGCTGCGGGCGACGAGAACATCGACGAATCCCTTGACCTTCTCCTCGTCCATGGTCTTTCTGAGGCTCTGTTTGGCGGCCATCGCCTCGCCGGAGGACCTGGCGTAATCGCCGCCGATGCAGCTGACGCAAATCGCCAGACCCTTGCCGGCCTTCAGCTGACTTGCGAAGGCGAAGAGCTTCCTGTACTTCGGAACCAGGTCGTCGGTCAGTTTAGAGAGGATCAGGATCTGCGGCCGCCAGTTCTTCGTGTGCGGCGGTCCCTCCTCGAGCCGGAGAAGCGAGTACCTGGCGGCGGACAAGGCGAGACCCCGGATACCATCGCCCCACTCCTTCTCGGCACCGCGGTACTCGATGTACTTGTAGATCAGGCCAGCCATCCCCATGGCAAGTAGGGCGTAGTACCAGCTGGTCATGAACATAATCGCGATGCATAGCGATAGCCCGAGGAACGAGAGGCTCCAGTGATAGTACTTGAACCTTGGCCGCCAGTTCGGTGTGCGGAGGAGCGTCTGGAGGGCGCAGGCGAGGTTTACGAACCCGTAGCACATGAGGAAGAACATCGAGAGGAGGGGGGCCAGGTAGTCGACGTTTCCGAGGAGGATTCCGCACTGGCATATCACCACCGTCAGCAGCAACGCCCTCGTCGGCTCTCCTCTGCTCGAGCTGGTCGCGAACGGTGAAAGGAACGGGATTATCCCGTCCCGGGCGATCGCCTGGAGTAGTCGAGGTGCCCCGGTTAACGACTGGAGACCGGCCCCCAGAGTCGAGAGGAAAGATCCGACCAATATCACCCACTCGTTCGGCCAGGCGATGTTCGCCACTACTAAACGGCCCCCGATACTCTGACCGAACTTGTCACGCAGCAGGAGGTTGTCCACTGTACCGGCGAACAGAAGGACCGTCGAAAGGTAGACCGTCGAGGTTGTCAAAATCGCGCATATCGTTCCGATCGGTATCGACTTTTGAGCGTCCGCAAGATCTCCCGATCTGTTAGATCCGGCCATTATACCTGCGGACCGTAAACACGTTTAAGGATGTATCATGTGTGCAGTCTGGTATGTAAATAGTGTAGTAATGGAAACATTGAGGAACGGAGGTTTAGAATCAGTAACCGAATTACGTTGTGATTGGCTTTAGAATAAAACTATCAGAAATCAGGTGCTTTTTATAGCTGCTATAATTAGGGATTACTGGCTATTTGTATGAGGCTTGTCCGTGCCCCAATTCTTTGTCTCTCGTTTCTTCAGCGTTTTCGACAAACGTTATATTTCTTACATGTAACAAAATGAGGAGTCTTTTGGTTTTGCGTCTGTACATTTCGAAGCCGTTTTATCTCGCAAAATTACGTCGCTTTGCCGTATGAATTTGACTGATTGACTGTCTTCAAAATCCATGAAAATTTTGAAAACGACAAACTAATAATGGTTTCTTTATGTATTTCTGCGGGTTTTGAGGCCCAAAAACTTCATATTTTTCGCAAAATCGATTTTTCAGAAGAGTTTTTAGTGAGATATTTCTACTTAATTAGGTAGGGTTTCTAATTAATAATTGGAGCATCAAATCGTGTTGTAACTCTTGATTGGGTTTGACATAGATTTAGTTATCGATATGGCTCTGCTAATATTATCCACGTGTATTTGAGAGGAAGATTAAATTTCATTTCAAGCACTTCGCAAAAAGTAATCAACGTCGCTCGAGATGTTTATGCAGAAAAATCAAATGCACCACAAGTAACTATGACGCAGCAGCTACGAATAAGAGAATTATTTTTAATGGACACGTTCGTTACCTCGGCCTGCTCGACACGATCCTTGTTAAAATTAAATTGGTCTGCTCTACTTGGCCAAGTGCAGGCTATTTTGTATGAACCGTGAAAAAATTAATTCAAATTCAGCGAAAAGAGCGTTGAAAGAGGAATAAATAACAAATCATTTACCTTTCTTCATCTCTGTAGCAGATGAAGCCGAGTTTTAATCAACAGCATGCGAAACAAGGTGTGTTTAATTTTTACCTGTTACCGAGGGGAAGAAAATTCCAATTAGAATAGTGAAGGTCGTCGTGAGGTCGGCCTGAATTTGATTATAGCTTGGACCACCCAGGGTGTTGATGTGTTCCGGCTCGTTATCGTAGGCAAGGAATTGGCCTTCTTCCAGAAAACTGTCCCATAGATTCTCTGAAAAACATTTTCAAACTGTCAGCTTTTGTCCTCCGTGTAATTGCAAACAAAGTGCCGTAACGCCATTACAGCTTATTAAATTGGACCGCTCTATAGGAAGTACACTTATTGCTTTTTAACTTTCCTATATTGGTCCCAATACTAAGTATCTCGGCGTTTGATCATCAACCAGCAACAGCGGCAGTAACAGTGTTACTTTCAGCGATCCATTCGGCGGGTCGTTTCATGAAAACTTGTTACTTGACCATTTTCCTTTCCATTTTTCCCTCTTTTCATCCATGAACTTAATTGTATCTAATTCCCTCTGGAAATTCTCAATTCATTGGAGAATTAAAATATGATTTTCTAACCAGCAGTGAAGAGATGATTTTTTAACCAAAAATGACCTCAAAGGATGAAATTATTCGGGTCAAACAGTGCGCGCGGTTATCTTTAAAAGAAAACGTTCCACAAAAAAAGCTGTGGATGTAAACAGAGAATCGACTTTATGAAATCAACCCCAACCAGTTGGGGCGAAAGAACGCGGCTACTCAGTAGCAATGTTTGACTTAGCTCGCGCAAACTATTCTACAACAGGTTGTTCTGTTTGTAGAAGAGCTCCAAGGCTACGTGAGGTTGTGTACTAGGGTGGTTCATTTATTAACGTTTCTTTCTTTCTTTTCAATGTGTCACTGGAAAAATTTGTTACAAATATTGCATGAAACAAAATTGTCGTAAAATCTGGTGGAGGTAGAAAAATATTTATAGGTCGCTACAAATTATTGTTATATTTTTCAATTATTTTTATAACAAGTAAAAGTAGTAAGGTGGACACGTATAGAAATAAGTAAAAAATGTTACAATAATTGGTGCCGACCTCTAAATATTTTCCTACCTCCTCCGGGTTTTACGACAATTTTTTTTCAGTACAGGTCACAAATTTTTCGAGTGGCACCTTAAAAAAAAAAGAAACAGGTTTAAAAATGAACCACCCTATTGCGTACACAGTTACGTAGGATTTCGGATTTATTCTTGCCTCAATACCGCAACCTGATTTAGAGAGAAAGAGAGAGTCTGTAGTATATGTACCCATGAAAACTCCATCGGCCAATCCGCGGATTCCGTTTTTTACTTCGGCCTTGTGAGCTTTATAATACGGATCGCAGCCGGAACTGTTGCAGAATATAGCGTGCAGCTCTCCGTCTGGTCCAGACTTGCAGCCTCCAGTGATGTTCTTCAGATCCTTCAATAACCGCTTGCCGAGCACGCACATCCTGAAATTATACAGAAGAGAGGTGCGCACACAAAGAGGTGTACAAAGGGTCCGCGGATGGGGATTGCAAGGGACGTATGCATGCATCACAGTTAAGCTTTGAGATACGTCAAAGCGTCGAGCTTTTCACGGTGTCCAGTAAAATATCCGTAACAAGTTCAAGGACATTTCCAGGACCTCAAGGACTTCCAGGACCACTGGAAACCGTGCTTTCCCACCCAGCCAATATCCATTTTAGCATAAAACAAGGATGCACGCATTTCCCGAGCCCAAAGGCCGCAGCTTTTTTCCAAGTCTGATGGTAAAAAGGTTGAATGGGGTTGAAAACCGATTTCGCGCATTGAGCCTCCCAGCTTTTTGCTAGTTAAGCCTTCGCTCGATGAATTTCGGGCTCTAATCCTTTCAGGCATGCCGCTGTCCGGGAAAAACCGCTTCATCCAGAATTTATTGGCCTTTGTTATATAGGTATATATCTATACGTGCATGTATACATATATACCGAGCGCCTCTTACTATCTCACTGCCTCCGAATGCCTTAATCGTCTGTCTATTTCTCTTCTCTTTTCTCCCTTACGAGGAGGAAAAGAAAGAAATTGTGTAGCGCAGATTTAGTGAAAAGGAGGAAAACAACGCGTGTTGTCGAAAGTCGACCGAAAGTGCGTATCTGAAGATTGTTAAACGCCTTCGCGAGAATTATTGAACGCGAGAAAGAGGGTCGGAATAGAACAGTAGGGTTCATTTGGGAAGAGATTTATCGGACCCAACCCGATTGGCAGCAAGAAATGGAATAAATTGAGGAAGGTCCGAAAGGACGGAGAAAATTAAGTGATTCCAGGGGAGCTCAATTATAGATGCGAATCCGGTTATATAGCTTCGGCGAATTGAATCGGTGGACGAGTTTTTTTTTTTTTTTACGTGCAATTCTCTTTTTTACCACAACACACATATGCAACTCGGAGATAGTGAAATAATGAATTCGTCTGATTTACAGGACTCGAATGATAAACCGATGTACCACTATGAATGATTTATTTTACGGTGTTATAAATTCGTCAAATTTTTTCTATCGTATACTTTGTATTACCGCGAATGAAGACAGTTTGACGTAATTCAAACTTGGCGACTTTAACTGCTGGTAGCAGGTGTTACAGCTACGCCAACGGTGAAAAAGAAAACTGAGCGAACACGATAATGTATACAATACAATTTGCGTGACGGATAGGATCAATGACAGGATATTATGCCGGAATATAAGAGGCACGAGTACCTACATGATTCATGCTTAAAGCTAATCTTGGGGTGAGGGACTTACTTGAGAGCTTCGCTTCCGTTGAAGTTGTAAAACAGACCGACGTAGACGGCGATTATCGAAAATATTACGCAGGCCAGAGCGACCGTGGCAAATTTGTTTACAAATTTAACACCGATAAACACTATCGTTCCCATCACCATCAGCAGCCCAGTACCGTAGACTCGGAAATTGTTGTACATTATACTGGCGTCTTTCGTAAAATCCCCGAATATGCTCATCCCCGGTGCCATGTATGTCTGGAATACCACATTTATTGGATTCGAGTAAAAATGAGAAACACTCAGCGTTACCTATGTTTTTTTTTTATTTATTGTATTTTGCCAATTTCTGCGAAATTCAAAACGTTCATTCGCGAATAGATGAGTCGTTGAACCAAAAAAAAAAAAAAACATGTCAGAAAGTAACAATCGTAATTTTCCGTCAATATCACTTAAAGCGTGAAAAAGTGTCGAGTTCGCCGAATGTTTCCGAATCCTTTAATCCCTCATGTGGGCTCATATATCGTTGGTTATTAAACCGCGAGCTTAGATTATCGTTACGATCACATCTCATATAGACGTATCTCGGAGTGACAGGGATGATTAAATTTTCCACGTCATAACGGTAGCAAAATCACAGATTAATTAGCTAATTAGGGACAGTTTGCCGTTCCAGAGTTGAATTTTTTACGGTTCTAGTTCAGCTTGGCACCGATGTTCCGTTTTAATGAAGGTGTACTCTACATGCTTAATTTCTCACGCGTTGTCGCAGATGGTTGAGCGATTAATTTTTATACCAGGGTAAAGTTATAACGCTGTCGATGTTTTATAAATGCATGCGACGACGCGCTTACCAAGACGATTTCAACAGCACCAATGATGTACATGGCTGCCGCGAGGGTGGTTCCCATGTAAAAAAGCATGCCGACCGCGCCTCCGAATTCCGGGCCCAAACTTCGTGATATCATGAAGTAAGAACCGCCAGCTGGAACCACGCCGTTGGTGGCGATGGCGCTCATGCTGATTGCCGTCAACATTGTCTACGAGAATAAGAATTGAATGGTTGTTCGGGATAAGAAAGTATTAATCGAAGGTTGTGATAGATTGGTCGATCATTGAGAATGTATCAGGTGTTCGGTCCAGTCGAAAAAGATTGGAAGGGAAAAAATTAGGAACCAGAGAGAGGAGGGGGGTTTAAATTCAACAACTAAATTAGGTTCCGACATAAGTTTTAACAGACAACAATCCCCACGATATTTTTGAGGAAAAATAATTTCAAGCCATGAATTATGATACTTCTATTAATCGTAAGGTTAGTAATTAATCATCTAACGATTAGATAGCTTGCGGGATCCTATACTACGATGTCTCCCAATCAAAAGTTCGTTATACTTGAACTCTTTCAATCGCAAATACGATGATGATTTCCTTGATTCTTCACTATATTAAGAGGCATTGTTTCGATGATGTAATTCATGGTAACTTTATTGGATTAATCTGAGCTGCATTCATTTTCAAATCTATACTCCATAATTCTGTCCTTTGAACAGTTTTTGACCGGACTGTCCACCTGATAGATCGTCAAGCCTGAGTGACAACGTCAGGCGCAATTTCAGCGCACACTGTCGCCGTGGCTTGCTTGACCTTTGACCAATCCAAATCCGGCCGCACACTTCACTGATCAACCTTTTATTTCCGGCCCAATCGATGCCATCGGTTTTCACCGAGTTCGGTTTCAATGGTTTACATTATGGATGGCCCACTTTTTCCTTAAAAAGGTAATTTTTGAACTTCGACCGACTCATCCTCCAAATCGGCTCTAGATAATACAAAAATAATTCCCTCATTTTTTCAGATTGTCATCTCAACTCTAGCCCGTGCACCAAAGAGGGTGGATTCCATTCAAACCTTTCAAGGACACATCAAATCCACCCAACGGATTTAGATGAAACTCTGTATAGGGTGGTTTCTTGGGTCACTGACTACGAAATTGAACTCGAAATTTGAAAATTCAAAATGGCGGATCCAATATGGTGGAGCGAAATCCAAAAAGTCATTTGATTTCGATAAAACTCGGTACTCGGAGGTATTCGAGGTCGCTGATTGTGAATCTGAACTCGAAATTACAAAATTCAAAATAGTGCATCCAATATGGCAATATCAAGTGACTTTTGGGTATTTGGTCCACCATATTGGATCCACCATTACGAATTTTCAATTTTCGAGTTCAGATTCGTAATCAGCGACCCAAAAAATGCACCTGTACCAAATTTCATCTAAACCCGTTCGGTAGATTTGCTGCACGGCCCGCTTCTTGGGGCACGGGTCAGAGTTGAGATAAGAGTCTGAAAAAAATTAGGGAATTATTTTTGAATTATGTCAATCAGGGGAGCGAGCCGATCAAAATTCGAAAATTACCTTTTTAAGGACTACCCTAGTACACATACAACCTGGACCAAATCCAATCCCATGATTGCGTGAAAATATTTGGTAAGTTGTATTATACTCACGACACAGCAGCAGCAGAGCACTATGAGGAAGCCTTGGATTGCCCCGGCGGTACCAACGACCCATGTCAACCTGATGAAGAGTATCACGCCAAAGATGTTCTGGATGCAGGGAAGAAAGACGCCGATCAACGTCCCCATTCGGGCCCCACCACCCGCGGCCTGTGCCGATTTGCTGTCAGGGTCCGTCGCCGCTGGTATCGTGTTGCTGTAGTTCGCGAGACTGTTGAGCAACGTTGATATCCGCGGCCGGTCCTCCATTTCCTCCTGGAAGCCGCGTGTTTGCATCGGAATTACTTACTTGCCGTAAAATGGTTGATTCGAAAGGCTCCGTTTACAGTTATTAGAGGAGCAACTCCTGAAGTAGGAGCAGTTGTTAGGGATCGGAATGGTTAGACTAGTCGCTATTCTTCCAACGACTCGATGACTATGCGTCCGGGGATTTTCAGTGACGATGCGAAGCCGATTATTCATCTCGTTATACCATGGATGAAAAAACGTCGACTCTCGTCGAGAGCAAAAAAGAAATTCGTTCACTTTGACCGAGTCAATTTTGCTTCTTGAGCAGTTGCGCCACGCCTTATCACTGTGCAGCAGATCGGGGCGACCGTAACGAGCAAAAAAATGCCTTGGTTAAACATTTCACAAGCCTGACCGTCATGATTTGACGTCGTTACCTTGAACCGCCTTGGAGGGTTGAAAATGCGATAATTTTTTACCAAGATGAAAGTCTCTGTAGGCGGGAGTAAAGGAGAAATGATTTCGTGGATCTCGAGATGGTGCAGTTTGTAAAAAAGAAGCGTGGTTATTATTATGATAATTGGATCCTTCAACGCGTTACGCAATTCAACCGTCGAAAGGCCAAGTTGTAATCAATTCTCTTTCGAAGTTTCGAGACTGAACGAAGACAAAGTGTATGACGATACAACTAAGTAGCAAGGTGTGAAGATTTCATTCGTCTGAGACGTGAACCAATCCGCCGAGGCAAAGAGGACACAGAGGGCGGCGAGATTAGTTCCTGGGGTGAATTTCATGGATGGAAACCTGTCGCCACAGCGGCACTGATTTAGCGGAGGTAATACGGTGAGGAGGATCCATAAACCAAGACGAGGCTTTCACTTTAGGGGTTGAGGCGGAGACGACGTGGGGTGCTCGGAGGAAACCACTCGAGTCACCGAGATATAAATTTGTATCTTGTGTAAGCAATCCGCGAACATAAATGTACCCAACCACCTAAAAGAGAGCCGCGGCCAACGGCGTCGACGAAAAGGAAAAGCGAAATATACATACCTACACTACGTACGTCATTAACGGCTTCGCGCTTTTCGAGCACCCCACGGTTATACATACACACATAACGGCATTTATTCACGATAAAAGGGAGCCAGCGTTCCAATATAATTAGTGGCGAAGAGTCTCCCGAATCCGAACCGCGTACCGTGCCTCAAAATTCGTTCGAAACGGTCCGAAGAAGGACGTCAAGTATCTTTGATTGGGACTAAGGGATGTTGGACCTTCCATTGTTTTACCAACACAAATTCGGGAATCATGGTTTCGACATGTTTGTTTTTCTTCTTCTTAGCGATAGAATTACTTTAGGTCGATTTATTCCCGATTACAATTACAGGGTTTTTGTCTTTTGTCTGTACCAATGATCTATGTATTAACTGGATGGCTGAATCGGCAGCTTGTGCCGATTAGAAGCCCCAAAAACCGACACTAGCCCTGCAATACGAGGAAGTTAAATTAGCGGATCACGTGGGTGATGGCCTATCAGAAACAGATTAAGTCACATGGTTCTGTCACGTTAACCAATGACATACACGGTGAACCACGTGATTGGTTAGTTCCATCGAGGCTATTGAAGCGCTGGTGTCGATTTTGTCTGCTTCTGATCGACTCAGGTCGAGGACGCTAATCAGCCATCCAGTTAGTACAGAGATCAGTGGTTTGTACTGAGATAGATTTGAAAAATTCAAGAGTAAATAAAAAAATAGATGACGGTTTATCTATCAATTGGTGGCATGTCATAACCTCAAAACGAGTGAGAGTAAGCTGCACGTGTATCTTACACAGTATTTCCACGAATGTTCGGAACTTTTCGTAATGCCTGTTCTCTATATCATTTCCTAAAGTTCGAAAGGATTTCATCGCTGTGAAGAGAAATGAGTGTAAGGTAGGATTTGCTTACTCGGTCGGTGCTCGTTGATATTGAATTACAGTCCGGGTGAGAAGCAATCTACACGTATGCAATGACATTAATTTTCACTTTTTAAAATGAAGAATGAGTCGAATTAGGTGATTCGAGAACTTGCACGTATTCAAAAATATGCCCAAACAAACTCAAGCCCTCCATGAACTTTGAACTTTGAAGAGTGAATGTTTTTGCAAGTAGAGTTTTCCCTAGTTACGCCAAAATCCATGAGCCAGGGTATACGTACAGCATAAACAGTTGTTCGAGCGATGTTTTGTCGGAGTTTCTGTCCAATTTGGGAAAAAAGCGTGTTATGCGGAAAGCATTTCGCGAACAGTTATCTTCGCACCCCTCGCCGCTTGCGCCGCTATATCAACCCTCGCTCTCCTTGTAGAGCCGTATTCAAACCGTTCGTGGAAATTTACGGTTCTCGAGGTAAACTTGGAGCGCGATTTTCGTATAATTATGAACGTCTACGTCAGAAGAGGCCGTTTTCATCAGCGAGTGTTCGAGAACTTGGAAGTTATTTTGTTTTATCAAATTGAACAACTCCTCTCGGCTGCCGGGTCACGGTGGTTGCTTTCCTGCTTGCCTCCCGCCTGCTAATAAGTTTCTTCAACTTATGGAGAGTTACTTGTTAGCTACCTGTTACTCCTACAAAGGATTCATATGTGCCTACGTACTTCGAGCCAAGTTTTACGATGCACTTATCGTTAAGACCAAGTTGCAAAGTAGTTCTCAACTTCCAGAACCGCCCGGCACCTGCCATCGATGGTAAACTAAATCACAATCTTATTTTCTCACTATTTTGAACCTGTGGTACGGAATAATAATTCTAAATAATGTTCCAGGTCGGCTTCAAGCTTGTCTGGAATTATGAAGTATATGTTTTACGGATATTATATACGTAATACAAACAGCCAAGTCATTCTGGCATGAAATCGAATTCGCTACCGTTGACGAGCTTTTCAGCGTTTACAGTTCGGAGATTTGCTTTGCGAACGTTTTGATCCCGGCATTCAACGGTTATCGAACGATATTCTATATGGCAAACAAAATCACAAGCATAACATGAGAGTTATACAATCCCGCACCTTGTATCGAATTCCGAGAACCAGAAGTCACCTGTGAATGTTATACACATTATCGAAAAAATAGGTTTCCCACCAAAATAAGCCATTTTCGAATGAAATCGAATAAGTTTCCTGAATTTTTAACCATTTGACCAAAGCAGTGTCAAGTGAAAATTGATATCTGTAAGTCTTTGTTCGTAACTTGAGTGATTCTTTGTTTGAATCTTGAGGAAAATCATCGTAATCAACCTTACGATTATCAAAATTTGACAAACACTCGATGTGCGACTGTGTCTCGTAATCAAGTGGACAAAGAATATTGATTTTCGCCCCACCAACCTCCTTAAACAATAATTTGCTGTACGCGCAAATACCATGCAATGTACGAATATTCTGTATATACCGAACCACAAATGCTGCCTCGCGGATGCTAACTGAGAAGCATTATTTGACCTGTACGAGACAATTGTCTGGTCAACGAACGATAGTTGGATAAATCAGCAACGTCGATCATTGTTCAATCGACGATTCGCGTCGCTAGGAAGGCAAAGGAAAAATGTTCGTGACTAACTTTTCCTACTATTCTTTTCTCGCAGCTAGTCAAATCTGCGACCCTTGTACGAGATACTTTCATGTTCCCATCGTTCCTGATCCCCGACTTTCTTTTTCCAATATATTACATAGGTCAACAAGAATTTTGAGTCTGGATTCTGGATGTCAAATTTTGATTTCTTCTACGTAACTGATAAATGAAAAAATAGTTTTATTAGATAAAGTTTCTTTTTGTAGAAACCAGAACGATGTTTTGGATTCAATGAAAAATTACCTATCTCCTCAAACATTTATTGTAAATAACAACTAAGCAAACTTCAGTTTGGCATTTAAATCACGTTTATTAAAAAATAACAATTAATAATAAACTCGAAATGTAGAAGAATTGATAAACAAAGTTTGAAAACGAATATTTCTCGTACTTCTATTTTCGTATGAACTTTCTCGTATCAAACCTCAAACCTAATCTCCCATCGTGTTCTCATTATACTGTCCTTGACAACGTTAATAACGATAAACTCCATCACATCTTGGTAAAAACGTTTTCCTATTTCTTCCGAATATACACCAATAGTAACCATCAAGCAAAAACTTTCAAACTTATTGATCAACGTAAAAGTATAAAAACAAACTTGACAAGTAATAAATAAAGATTCTGGTTATATTCGATGTATAGAATCGAAATTCAACTATCTCAATAGAAGCTCAAAAAAAAAAAAACTTATTAACCTGTATTATCCCTCCGATCCCCGACAAAGCCGAAAAAATCTCTTTTGTCACGATATACGATATACAGTATACTATGAGCGACAAGGATGACAAGATGCGAAGTATGTAATAAAGTTATAACACCCCGAATCGGACACGTATACAGCCATGCCTATAACCATGCCAGGGCAATATCAGAAGCTATAACCGAGCACAACGCTGATGGTTATATAATACATATATCGCGTACACCCCTATGTACGTACGTACATGCATTATACATATAATACGGCAGAAATATTCCTCTTGTAATTCCATAGGTTCGCGTCCTTGCACCGTTCACATCTTACCTCGGGTAGACATATTTCTATCATCGACCTGCGCGAATGCTTCGAGGGGATTTCGTCAGGGTATCGAGGCGAGGAGGAATACATGCATAAATTACCTATGTAGGTGCGGATGCTGGTGGCGGGTAAGCTTGCCGACATCTCGATGAAGACGTTATACCCGACGGTAGCGGGATTTAAGCGGATCCAGCCAGATTTTTGTAGATTTAAACCGGGGGTTTCAACAGGCAAATATATATTGCGGGTACAAACAGACCGTCAGACGGATGTTGTTCACCTTATGCGCCTGGATTTTGTCAGTTTTGTCGTAAACATATATTTGCCTCTTGTTCTTTCCTCTTTCTCTGCACATATGTACAACTACTCTTCGAGTTTAACCTCATATTTAACCTGCATTGCACTATGCCGTTTCACGTGTATCAGAATTGGATCCTCTTTTCTCGGACAAGAATGTTAATATCGTACATCAAACGCATTACCTGTGTCAACAGGTTGCAGACCGCGTTAGGTAACGACAATTATGATCTATTCTCGTCGGATAATTGATATACCTATCTATGCGGACGACGTCACGCATCCGGGTCGAGTGAAATTGTTCCTCTGATTTGGATAGCATACGTACGTAGGTATACAAATTACGGTGGTTTACGAATCCTTTCCTCGCACAATATTGTGTCCTTATCCGCTGCTGGTCGAAAAAGGATCGCAAGCGTGAGAAAAACGCGACATATTGACTGCCGAATTTCAACTTTTGCAGGCGAGATTGTAGGAGGAGGAATAGAAGTGAGGGAAAGTCGGACGAGAGTCAAAGAAGAACGTGCAGGATGGCTAAAGCTTGCAGGAGCGTGGCAGGAGGAGGATGGTGATGCAGCAAGGCTGTCTCTGATGCTCTGGTCTCATTTCCAAGTGTGGAATTCTACGAGATAGAACACACAGCTCGGAGAGCCGAATCGAGAGCGATCCGTTACCCGATATCTCGCTCGATACCTAGGTATGAATCCAGTATCACGTACGTCACACGTATACATCCACCAAGTACGTTACATTATGCAGGTACATGTACCCACATACATAACAAGTACAGATAGAGAATTGACCAGGTTGAAAAGGGGACGGATCTTATCAAAGTTCTTGTTGTTATTAAAAACGACTTTCTACAGTTTCGCAAACTTTTTTTATTGTGAGTAAAAACGAGTAGGAAAAACCGATTGTCCTAAGAGGAGTAGTCCTATGGTACTTTCCGTTACTTCCGTTGTTTCCAAACATAAGAATTTACGACTAGAAAGATTTTCATCCTCATCCAATTTGGTTAACCTAAACGATCAAATTCCATCGGTGTTATCGTCGAACAAAAAAAATGTTAATTTTTACAAATAACTCAGGAATGACTAAACCGATTTCGGTATAAATCTGACCGGTTCTAGGCTAGGATTAACTGCGACGATTGATATCAAGATCCCCAAGATCGGTTGATTCGGTGTCGGGATATCGTGAGACGAAAGATTGATCACAAGTCCAGACTTGTATTCGAAAGTGGTTGATTTTCGGTTTGATTATAACAATGTCCCCTCATAGAAAAGCACGAAGCTAAAGACCGAAGGTCTCCATCCTCGGCACAGGACGTTTTGTGCCGAGAGCGATGAGGGTAAATTAGGAAACTGGAGGATGGAATTAGGAAAGGGTCGTGCGGTGTAACGACGCGGTGAGACGACGAGGTCAAAAGTTACGTGCAAGCTTACGCCTCTTCATTAAGAGGATGCCTGACTTTCGACTTTAACCGATGAGTCCAGCAAAATCGTATTTTACCTGTTCGCCACTGTTTCCATCTCCTGTGCGGTAAATCGATTGTCAAACTTTGGGAAATTAGAGTTGGGGTTCGCAGTCGCGTTTACGTGATTTGCACTAACAAGGAAAGTATCCCAGGTCGGTTCTCAGATTTGATTTCTCTTGTAATATGTTTTTGTATACTTAAAACTAAACGACGGATATTTTTTTTAGACTTCTGGCATCAAACACTTTAAGGGGGTGAAACCTCCCTCCAAGGTAAGGCATGTCAAAGGATGATTTAGCAGTTTCATCCGCAACAACATAATATTTGTCAACCAATTAAACTGGAAAAGTTTTCTCATAACGAGAAATGAATAATGTAATTTTATCAATTGGAGGAAAAAACAACAGCCAAATCGCCTCTTGACATGCCTCACTTTGGAGGGTGGTTTCACCCCATTAAAGTGTTCAATGGCAGACACAAAAAAATACATCTCACTTAGTTTTTAGTCCACTGTAATATATTACAAACGAAATTAGCAAGAGAGGGTAAAAAAATTGACGAAAGAATATAAAAACTATGTAATTCGGTTATGGAATAATGAAGCGTGTGACAATCTCAAAGCGAGTGAAAAACAGTGAATTACATTTACGCTGTATAGTCGGTTAATTTTTTCTCGATGACAATCACGAGTAAAATGGTCAACTCCACACGGTTTTCCAAAACTTCGAAACGCTTTCGTTATACTCAAGAGAAAATAAAAGGTGTAAAATAAGATCTGATTACTCGGTCGGTACTCGGCATACAGCCATCCCCTTAAATCATCGCCTTGTAAAGACACGCCACGGGGCTCGACCTCGACCGAGTCTCCCGCTTTTAGACCCCTCCACCCCTTTTATTGCTATCCCAACGGTCTCGTCGTTGTGCACGTCGCGGGGATAAGGACGGGCGACGATGACAACGACGGCGATGACGGTTCAAGGTGATACAGTTCTGCGTGCACGCACATTTTACCCGGTGGTGGCTTACAGGCGTCGGGGTGTTGTGTATACACAGGTATTACAGCTATAGCTATAACAGCGACGTATATAAATTACGTGTTTAACCCTCTGGGGCACGGCTGCTGATACATGAGACGTCATTTTTGAATCGGTTATTCAAGATTTATATTCAATTTTTAGATATCGCTGTCATTTTTTTGCATTATTGGACTCCCAAGATGTCGATGTTGATGCTTTAGGAGGAATTATGATTATTTCGCGAATATAGTAAGCGTTATAAATAAACAAAGTGTTGAAAGTTGGTGGAAGGTTATAAAAAAAATAGAACTCGGTAATCTTGAGTTTTTGGAGTTGCTAACAACGAATTCGATGTTCAAATTTGAAATTTCAGAATAGCAGATCCAATATGGCGGACCGAAAATATAAACATTGATCCGATTAGCTTGAAATTTCTTACAGGGAGGTTTTCGGAGTCGCTGAAAACGAATCCGACGTCAGAATTTCAAAATTCGAAATGGCGGCCCGAAAATATAAAAGTTGATCCTGTTCGCTGATACTAGATCCGTCATTTTGAATTTTGTAAATTTCTCAGATCTGACCCCGTTATTTAAATCAACGACCTCGAGAACCGCTATATGATCAGTTTCAAAGAATTTGATTGCAATGAAAAATGTATGCTTCAAAGGGTCAAGACTCACACTGTAGAGGTAGAGGTTCGTCTCGTAGCCTGACATCTTCTCGGCATTGTTGCTACCGACGAATGGTTCACCATCGCCAGCTGCCCCGCCTCCGTCGCCTGAAATTTTAAGAATATCCGATAACCAAGTGTTATAAAATACACCATTAATCATTCGGGGTGTTGTGACGGGTTAGATTGTGGGGTGCTCGAGGCAAGAATCAATCTGCAGCATCACATCGACTGCGTAGAAAAATCTTGGGTGGTTTAGGTTATAATTTACAAAAAGTACAAGATCGTTCCTCCGGGGTGGTAAAGTTTTTTTTTCAACCCTGTATCGGTTATTCTTGACGAAGAAATATCGCAAGAAAAATGATAATCGAATGGCATTAGGCGTATAAGATCGTTTCTGCGTACAGATCCCATTACCGACATTTGCCGACAATGTCGGTAACATGTCGGTATCGGAATCTGTACGCAGAAACGGTCTTATATACGTTATACTAACTCCAAGTGTATAACAGTGGCGGTTGAATTGTAACCCGATAAAACGTTAAAGATTTTGAAAAATCGTTAAGTAATAAGTTGCACTTCGACACCGTTCAAGGAAACTCATGTTATGTTATGTCCATTCAAGACCGATCAGTGGTCACCTTGGCCACTGGCCAAGCCTGTCCCAAGTAGCGGTTATCGAGTACCTATTTCCTTTGGGGTTGAATGAAAATATTTGAAAAGAGAATTTTCTAACATTACGCATCCACGGTCGTCCGACTCTACATCATATAATGAAACGAATAATCATTGTATCAATTTATCTCCTGAAGTGTCAGTTACAAGTGAACAAATTGCTGATTCTATGGAATTCGTGGTTGGAATATGGATGATATTATGATTAATTCCGGAAGTATAGCAAACGGCTCAAAAAAAATCTCAAGATTTCGTAGAATGGAAAAGCGAATCGTTCTATTTCTTTCAACTGAAATGAGAAATATCGAAGGTTTGAGAACGTTCGTTACGTGCAGTCGTCTGCAGTCTTCACGATACAATACCGCACACGTTCGTGAGTTTATCGCGGTTACACGAACCACTGCAGAGGTGATCTGTCCTAAATCCTATAACGGTGAAGTATCCGGCAGGCCAATTGCCAATAAGATATATCGCAAGTTGCAGGTACTGCGACAGACTTGATGCAGGTGAGCGGAAATTGTGCGTCACAGAATTGTCAGATGATTCCCACTCGCAATTCATCTTGACCTCTGACTATCGGGAAAATCGTATTCTATTATTTTTCACACTTCTTTTTCAAACGGACCTTCGGCAAAACGTTCTTTTGCAAGATGATTGAAATTCATATTTCCGTGCACAATTACAATAAGATTTTCAGATTCTATGAAATAATTCGATATTACTTGACTCTTGAAAGTTGGGAAATAAATTTCATCAATAATTAAACAGAGATTTATTGATTTTGCCAAATTATTTGTCCATACAATTGTGTCAAAGAAGTGAAATCAGAGGTACAATAACCTACGAAGTGATTCTATAAAATCAATTTACTCTTGATCAATTGAAGGAATTGATCGAGTCAAGTTTTTTCGAGCCGTAAATAAGTCTGAATTATTTCGTACATACATGTATACACGGTTAGAAAATAAATATCCCAAGTCCGCTAAAATTTTTGGATTGATTTGGAAAAAATTACTAAAATTTGTTTCATATTTGTTAACAGAAAAGTAACAAATAAAACCAATATAAATCCGATCTGCTGGAACATTGTGTGTTTGGTGAAATTTTTTCTAATAGCGCAGAATCAAGGAATCACAAACTATGAATGATTATCCTTAGTGTGTATTTTCCCAAGTATGAAATTTTGGGAGAACTCCTTAATAAAATTTACTCTATCACAATTGAAAAGTCGACCTGCCTGTACAGCAGCAGCGAATACAATAACGAATCGGCAAAAAACCTCCTGGTCTAACATTGGCCTGCCTCTGGTTCGCGTAGGCGTAAAAACCGTGAGCCGATCTTTCCGCGTCAGAATCTCCGCCGACCGTCTGGCCGCAAGGCGTAGTCAGTAAGAATCTGCCGACCGTCATTTTCTGTCCGCTGGACATATTTCGTCTGATTTTTTCCTCCTTCGCAGAGCAGACGAACGTTAATGGGAAAAAATGAAATGAAACTAAGGATGAAGCTGCGATTATAACCTCTGTATCACGTGTCGTTTCAACTGAAATATAGAAAGCGTTCGGTGCTAACAGACAATCGAAGCACGCGGATCATCGGAGATCATTATTATGTAAAAACACTGCGGAGCAATGTATTGAAAAATAGCACAAACGTGAATTTGGAATATATTTATACGTGTCGTGACTAACGTGTATTCGTACGTTGTTAAGCACGGATGAATAACGCGACAGGAATTGGCGCTGGTCTATTATCACCGCAATCGTTGTTAATCACCGGGAAATTACAGTAGCCGAAGGAAAACGAAGGGACGTAAAACAGAAGGAGAAATTTTTTATTAAAATGGCCGACCTAAAAAGCCACTTAGCAACTTTTTGCTGAAGCATTCGTAAAAATATGAAACTCTTGGAAGTTTATTTATAAAAAATGTTATGTAAAACAGGTTTACAGCTAATCTCCTTGTTATTGTGCAGTATACCTTAAGTTAATTGTTTTTCTCTTATTTATTCATGAATGGAGATTCCCGGTATGGTTTACGCAGAATACATTTTACAGTTTCGTTTTATTTACGTGTAATATGTATTTATTCATTGTTTCATCGGTATTTAGATTCAATCGACAACTTGTATGCATGTTTTAAGGGGGGGGTAAGGTATTTAATTTTTTTTTCTTGCATTTTTTTTTTATTTTTGAAATTGAATCCGTAATATCTGAAGAATATTGTGTCAAAATTTCAAGTTAATTGGAGCAAAATTGACGAAGTTATGAGTATTTTTATACCTTCCGGATTTTTGTACCTATACCCGAACCGACCCGAGCACGCTATTGTTACCCGGTGGATGTTTCGACGGCGGATGTTTAGTCGCGCGACTAATTGACGGCTAATTAACGGCAAATTATGCAATAGTCCGAATTCACATTTTCGACAATTGGCGAGGCAAGTTCATGTACGTGATGTTTCGCTCTCTATGTAGTACCTTACCTCCCACTTCCATCTATCGAAATTTCAAGGCAAGGACATACGTGTCTATACCTGGTCTATATATTTTGTCAGTGTGGCGTACAAAATTCAGTCAGCAGGAAATATCCTATCGAGCAGACTTATCCACGCGTTCTTATTTTCGCATAATTTCAGCTCCGTTTTCAATAATTTTTGTAGTTAAATTATTACAAAAATGCCAAAAAAAATTCGAAGATCTGATAGACAATCAGCTAGTTCGAGATTATATCGACCCAAAAAAATTTTGAGTCATCATCGATGATAGCAACATCCTCTATGGACCTGGCATTGATGACTCAGTGTGAGGTATGTCGATAAAATTCGCTTATAAACATTTTAACTGGATTTTTTTGTGTTTAAAACTTCAAAGCGTTTTTCCCACAACTCACGTTTTCAAAGTCGGTGCCCTTGATAACTTCAAAACTACTGCACCGATCCTTTTGAAATTTTGAACACTGTTTCTGTACATCATTTACGAGGTAACGCTGTCGAGTTTTTTTTTTTTTTGTTCATAATTTTGATTTCGCAATAACAAATTAGGCGATTTTTTCCCAAAAAATTATGTTTTTCACTTCAAAGTGTTCGAAAAAATGAAAAAAATTGGAAAAAAAAAAAAAACTCGACAGCGTTACCTGGGAAAAACTATTATCTAACGAATGAACTTTGATTTTTTGATTTTCGATGATCCAGCACCAAGTTATGAGGGGCACCGCAATTCAACTCTTTTTCGAGACACGTCCAAACAATTGCTGCCATTGCCGTATTTTTTAATATTTCTTTGTAAAAATTTGATGAAATATTCTTTGAATGTCATACTTCAATGTACCATTGGTTGAGTAAAGAAATTTTAACTACGTCGTCAGAAAAAAAATCACGAAAACATGGCTTTTTTCGTATGATTTGACCTTACCCCCCCCTTAACAGAACTGTCTCTGCTGATCGTGAGTAGAGTGACCGAATGCCGTGTGTCAAATATAATTTATTTCTTTAATTACAGCCGCTCTGCTGCAGTGGTAGAATCGAATTGAATGCACTTACTCAACCGGGCCATTTTGGCAGTTTTTTTTTTTTTTTTTTATTTTTGTTTTTGTTTCTTTAACCAAGATTGCCAATTTGATGAAAAATGACAAGTATGAATGTAATTAAGCGAAACTGATACAGTTTTCGTTACTTTTTTTTTTCTACATATAGCGATAAGAATTTATTATTAGTCGTGCAAAGTTGAACAGAGAGTGATAATATTCAAATTGAGATATAAAAATATCAATTCGTCGATAATACAAGTTGAAAATTAACGAGGAAAAAAAAATGATGGAATTTAAATTTGAAAAAGATCTGCGCCTAAATTATTGAATAAAATAAAATCGAGTTTGCAGAATTTCTTGAATATTCCTTTAATTTAACGGAAAATTTGAAATTCCAGCGTTCGATCGGTCGATGAATTCGTAGAAAATTGCACGCACTGCGAATGACGAAGAGTAGTTGAAAGCGAATATGGTAATTCGGTAACAATTCATGCGTTAAATTGAAATTCAAAATTCGTCCATATTCATTATTCATTCATTCCAATTCTACCGCAGACAATAAAACTTTTTTCCTGGTGCACTTCTCTCCTGTATGCAATATTTTTACGCGATTCTCGCAGCCTGCACGTCGCAACATATTTCATACGTAGTTCATGTAATTATATAATAGAAGGTGAGCTTTTATGAGATCGTATAACGATTATTGCTCCGCAATATCTAGACCGTTTAATCTAATAATTCCTGCAGCGTATGAAAAAATATCACTCGTTACACTATTTTCTCATCGTGTAGATATAGGTATATAAATATATGTATAATTCGATCGATATTAAACGTAACTGTATGTTATAATAAGGTTATATAAGTTTCTATACTACAAAGCAACGAATTGGGTATGTATAATAATATTCTACAATAATAATTTACATATGGTGAAGTCCATGCCAAGTTGACCCGGTTTTGAGTTTCTATTATTCAAATGTTTAATAACAATGTGGCCCCACATACTCATAAATTCTCAACAAATTGGAGAAAGATTGAATAAAAATGAAAACAAAATAAATAATAACGTAGTAAAAATCAATTACCGAATCATCTTATCTATATTATAGAATTCGTCGTTTCTACAAGCTCTGGAAACCGTCATCGGCCGAATAATTTCCCAACCAAATTTAAAAGACATCAGATATGCGAAACGTAGTCCAGAAATTATCATAATCGCACTCAGCGGCTTGTCCCAAAATCATACACAGCTATAATATTACTTCCGCAGTTGCCAAGTTGCAGAGTTTAGAAAATTTTCATATTATACATCGAGCGAGGTATCGAAGGGGTGTGGGTGCGAGGATGAGGATATCGAGAGAATATTACCGCGAAACTTTATATCAAGGAGCGGCAAGTTCAGATCCTGGGGGGTGGATCGAGGCGCCGACCACCCCCGGCGCCAGGCAGAGCAAGGCTACACGCTCTCTTACGTAGAGATCCAGGCACCTCGCCTCACCTCGCCTCACCTCACCTCGCCTCACCTCACCCACCCCGGCGCTGCCTGCGCGGAAATTCAAGTTAAATATAGGTCGGTGGGTCGCCGTTGGGTACGTCAGGGCTGCGGGGGTGGGACGGGGGTGGTATGGGGGAGAACCGGAGGGAAGCTGGAGCCTCGGCTCTCGGCACTCCGCATTGATCTCTCTCCTGTCCTGTCCCACCGCCGCGCCACGGCGCAGCCAAGCCTCCCCGTTTCTCTCCTTATTCGCCGCCCCACCCATGACAACTTCGCGGCTGTATGCCTCGAGGATTTCGTGCATGTATCAAACCCCCACCCCCAGCCCCCCACACACACGCGCGCGGGAAGAAATACGCGAACGTATAAGGGCCGTTGCGATTTTCACCAATCATCCTCACTGCGGATGCTAATTGAGCTACTCGACGTCCGGTATTCGAGAAAGAGAGAGAGAGAGAGAGAGAGAGAGAGAGAGAAGGAACTCGTTATCAATTGAGTTATTAAGACCGTTTGAAAATCAAATTATAATTACAAGCGTGATAATGATTATAATAAGAATATGTATGTAATAATCGGCAGGAGGTGGTATATAATTTATGTACTTGTAAAAATATAATGATGTAATATTTTTAGGAAGGCGGGGCGTGGTTAGCTTTTTTTTCTCTTTTTTCTCTAAAGTACTCACGATAATTACATAGCTAGAAAAAACTCCGTCTAATTTTTAAGCATCTGCCGAAATCATTTATTTATCGTTCTGTGGAAATTAATTCACTCAATTATTGTATGGAAACGCGGTTAACGTGTCGATATCGTTCGGTTCTTTCAATTGCTTGTACAAGAGGATTGTTATGTTAGTTGGTGAACGGAAGAAACACAAGCGCGTTGTAATTTCGCGTGTAAATGATTAAACGTTTTTCATTCAAAGAAAGGTATAAGAGTAACGTTACAGGAGCTGTAAAAGCGAATATCGAATACATGTATTTATATCTATACAAAGTTCTTCAAAATCTATTTTTCTTTACTCATCTCTGATCACGCTGTGTAATCGCACCGATAATTGTCGCTATTATACGAAATGTATCACCGCGATAACGATTCGCGAATTCCTAATACAATATACCCGTACTTTATTGTTATAAAAAAGTATACCTAGAAATTTTATTTCCCCGTTTGCCAAAATTCACTAGTATTGGTTCGTACTCGAGGATAGCAGAAATCGTTTGAAAAGAAGAAAATGATAGGCGAAAGAGCTTTGCATTGTCTCACTGATAGCCGAGGATCCGGGTGAAAGGAGTTTGAAGTCCGCGTCGCGGTGAGTTTGCCGATTTGATTTATTGCTGGCGGGAATCGAAAGAATCTCTGATCTCTTGTGCCGATAAACGGAGAAGATCTTTTTCCTCGTTCAGGTGGCTGGCTGGCTGGCGAATGTCACACGATATTCCCAACCGTCAAGACGCGATCGACGGACGGACGATCCGTCCGCTAATGGCCCTCCTCGTTACTCAAATTGTCGGTGTGAAGCCGACGCCGCGTTTTCGTTCAGCAACCCGATTCCGGCGGATAATACCGACGGTATGGAATCGACGCGAACATAATCTGCCTTTGGCGGTTAACTCTTGTACGCAAAAGGGAGAATCTGGAAAACTCGGGGAATTTCAAAAATGATATTGGAATTTTGAGTCTACTGAAGAAATAAACACGGTTCTTATACGAAGTACTACCGATGTTGAGAAAAGAAAGAGATTGCGCTAAAAATTTTGTTTCGTCGCGTTACTTTATACATCTTATTTATATTACTTTATGCCGAAACTTGTTTCGTTATTTTTTTTTTTTTTTTCTTACGGAAAATCGCAGGCTATTGTTTGTAAATTTATATTCGGGCGGTAAGATAGTTACTGGGCAATATTGAAGTATAAAAGAAAAAAATGTTTCATTAATCGGTGTTATATTTTTTGAAGGGTTGTTGAAAGAATCTTACTTTCAGGTTGGAATATCTGGAAAAGTCAGAGAATTTCAGATTCCAAAAAGCGTACGAACCTTGGTTTAGGAGTGCGAAAATATGGTGCAAAACTCTTTCTACGGGCGAACGTTGATTCATTTTCAAATTCTTTTCAGACGTTTAGGCAGTTTTTGGAATCGCGAAAGGAAGAAAGAAAGAAAATAGTGCATAAAAAAAGACTTTGTTCGTTAAGAACGCAAAACAAAAACTTCGGTATTTCGTTGTTGATTAGGACGTTGAGTTACAGTTATATTATCGATTCGTATTGTATGCGTACGAATGTTTTCGTACACGGAGAGAAAAATCTGTGAAAAATTACCCTGCTGTTGCTAATCGTGATGTAAAAGACACCTGATGCAGTTTTTATTGATGCATGTTACAAAAATTATGGGTTTTTATAAAAAAAATTACTACCTTGCTTAGAAATTATGTGTTTCGGTAGCGCAAAATTTAAAATGTGACGACGCATTTTTCTGATGCAGCACGGTAAAAACTGCATTAGGTGTCTTTTACATCACGATTATAGTAACAGCAGGGTAATTTTTCTCAGATTTTTCTCTCCGTGTACGAAACGGGTTCAACTACGCAGAAAGAAAAGTGCCTAAAGCTTCTAAAAAACAAGGTAAACTCAATACTTACAGTGGTTTGATCAAGTTACTAAAAAACTTACAGCGAGGTGTAGAATTAACAGTCTTTTCGTGTAATTTCGATTCGTGATGCTCCAGAGGTTGATAAATTGGCACGAGGAGTGAAATTGAGTTTAATAAAAGGCGGAAATCCGACCGGCGGCTTATCGCAAGATCTGTACGAATAAAGCGGAATGTTAGAAATTCGGGGCCACTTCATTGAAGGAAAATCAAGAGGAGGCGAAGAAGCCAGTTTCGAGAAGAATCTCAGAAACTTCTTTGATCCGAGCAGATATTTTTTCGCCGTCTTCTGCCACCGACGGCAAAGACGAAGAAGAAGCAGAAGAGGAAGAAGAGTGGACTGGAAAATATAAGCAGCCTTCGTTGATTCATCCACGCCTTTCAATTTGTCTCAAGCACAATATTATACGCGCGTGTATAAATCATCATCTCCTCAATTCATGGACACTGTCAATCGCAATGAACGTTGCGGATAATATATCACGTATGAATATTGTGCAGGTCATCACCGAAGAACGGTCGCACTGACGTTTTTACAACGACCCAAACTGTCGTTGGTAAAATTTTAAAAGCTCGGGAATTCAGCGCGCCTGCACTAAATTTTTATCATTTGTCAAACGCAACACAATCAGTTTGACGACTACAATCAACGATCGCACTACTGTACCCGTTGAAATTTAAGGTTTCGTAACTTCTCGTTATAATACTGTAAAAAAATTGCGAAGAGACGTGACGAGATGATCACTGTACAAAATTACATCTATGATACAAAGTTACATGAAACGTTCAATTAAATTTCTTCATATTTTTGCAATGGTTTTTTCGATTGTCAATCTACGGTACGAAGATTCAAGTGTCTCCAATCGCGCGTGTCTGTTTTTTTCCCATATTTACTCAGCCGCAAACGGAGGCTTAAGCCAACAGCCAAACGTTCTAATGTACATTTGAATAAGGCAATGAAGTTCGAAAGTCAATAAAACTATGATGATAAAATTGAACAACATTTTTCTATTTGCAAAGAGTTTAACACATTTGGTATCTAACTCTGGCTCTCAGCTTCAGCTTCACTGTCCACGGTATTGGCAATAGAAAAAAAAAAAAGTTAACAAAGCTTCCATGAACGATAAGAAATTTTCGGACACAGTTATCAAGTTCCATAATATTTCTGTACCGACCGGACGTTCTGACCGAGCACACAATCGGACTCCGAGACACTTGAATCTCATCCTTGATGAAGCAAGATGCGAAAGGCTGACACGATTCCTACAAACATCGACGATGATTTTTTAAACCCGATAGATGATCATACCGGCCTCCAGTAGAGTCGCCGACTTGACCTTAGACTTCGCTGGTACTCCCTCGCTCATGGCGCGAACTGATTCCTCTTGAAATTGTTGTTAAATCTCGTTTTTCCACAATCCGCGTTGGTCCTTCAGCCGTCTCCTCCTCGTCCTCGCCGGATTCCCCGGAGTTCAAACAATCGGTCAGTCGAGTACCGTGAAAACCGCACGCGACGGAAACACGACGTAGGACTTGGGTACAAAATCACTCTGAGAGCAGTCCTGGTGCTCTCCGGACAGTGTACATACGTATATATGTACAATATATATATATATATATATATATATGGCGGCGGCGCCCGGTTATACGGTCAACACTTTTAAACGTATCTTGTGCATGATCGGCACCGCATCTCAGACGCAACCAGGCACAGCTCGTCTCTCTGACCCTTCGACGCGACCCTCGATCACCGGGTCGCTCGCTCGCTCTTCGTGGCTCTGCAAGCCGGGCTTTAAAGCTGCAGCGTCGGGCAAGGAAGGCAGAGGCTTGCGACACCCGCGCGCGGCCTCGCGGTTCTCGGGCGTTGAGCGCGTCCCGGGCGCAGGGAGCTGCCTCCCTCCAACCCTCGGCGACGCCTGCGCCGCGACGCCTTCACCCTCGGCTCAGCCTCCGGCTCTCCCGACGCCCCGTGACGCGGACGCTGCCCGGCGAGGTGCTTCAGGTGACGTCCGTTCGCGGAGTTTTCTTATTCCGTGGGGCTGCCTCGGCGACCTTGAGGACGGGCCGACTTACTTCCGGTTACCCCCCCGCGAATCGCCGAATTCTATCGGGGATCCCCGGTGAAGCCGATCTCGGTTTCGACCTGAGGACCGCCGTCTCACGATTGATTTTTTATTACGATGGGAATGCTCGGGCAGATCCTGAAGCTGTTCGGTACAATGGTAGTTGGATGAGGCGAGGATGAGAGGGGGTCAGGAAGGCGGTAGATTTTTAAAAACGTTGATGTATCATTCGGTGGGTTTAAAAATGTGTAAGGATAATTAGATCAGAGTATACGGGAGGGATAATTCGACGTCGAGGATGATGGCGAGTATAATTGGCTGAATTTAAGATTTAGAATCATAGAGAAGTGTGGAAATTTTGACGATACCGGATTTTTGCTTGCTACATCTTTCCGCCTTTTTACACTTCTGTATTTCTATTATTTATGTTATTTTTTCCCTTTTCGCTCAAACGTCGAAATTTTAATGCAAGCATAAGTAAATATCGAAAAATGAGTCGAGTTTAGAGTAGAAGAGTTGAACTGTAATATTATCGAAAACACTAGAATTTAGTTTGTGGAATTGGAAAACTTATAAAGTCGAAAAATAAGAGACCGCTAATTATGTGGAAATGCAGAGAAACGTAGAAGCTTGTTTTTTTTTTCAAATATCCTATAACGTTTCGGCTTTCAATTTTTTTTAGCATTCCAGAGGTTCGACGGAACGAGTGTAGAAATGTGGAAGGATATTGAAATTGTGACGATGCTGATTTTTGTTTTCTTTTGTTTTTCTGTCTTTTCACCTTTCTGTACCTTGAATTTTCTATTTTTTCATTTTCTACACTTGCAAATCCTCCGACATTTATTTTCGCCCATGCACTTCTATACGACCATTGTATCGTAAAATCGTTCAACCTTTTCACTCAAGCGAGACGGTAAGTCGATTCATCCGACTCTTTGTTTTCCCGAATGCAGTGACTGAATATCTTTTGTACCCAGGATCATTGTTTTTGAATATCTCTGTATAAGTAACAAAGATATATCACTGGATAGGGTCGTTAGCCTTCGCACCAACTGACTAACGATAAGCGAGTTCAACCTTCCTCGTACTCTGAGCAGGTGAACTTCCCTCTTAAAAATACGAGCCTTCTCCTGCAAACCTCAACGACGCCCTTCAGACTTTCGCGGACAAATTCGCAAGCGAGAAACCTCGAGAATTTCGTATATTGCAGGATGAGTAAACACACGTGGATAACAAATACGAGCAGAGGTTGCGGGTAAGGTTGTAATTATCTTTTAATATCGAAGAGCGGTAAGGCGGTGGTTCTATAACTTGTAGCTGCAGCTGGATTGCTCATTTATTAACTTTTTTTTCCCAAGTTGCCACTCGAAAAATTTGTGACTAATAATGGAAAAAAATTTTTTGTAAAACCTGGAGGAAGTAGGAAAATGTTTAGAGGTCGCTACCAAGTACTGTTATATTTTTTATTTATTTTTATGCGTACGCCTTTAGAAAATAAAAAAATTAAAAAGTGAATCACCCTAAGCTGCAGCTGCCTCGCTGTCAGAAAACTAAACTGAGAAAGCAATGCGAGTGGAAAAAAATATTCCAATCACTTAGCTGCAAGATGGTCACGTCAGGTCATATATCAGGTTTTTTTTTTTTTTAATCACTTTATGGATCTGACAAGGTTCTGATATTACTATAGAAAGATGATGCGTCATATCGTTGACAAATCCACCACATTATGAATGTGGAAGATGTGGACATGGAAACGACTTTAACATTATTACAACTTGTTACTGATTCTACTTAAAACAATTTTCGTAAATTTACGTAACAGCTGCAGAAAATCTTCGTCCTTGCCCAAAATTGATGGCAAATTATTTCTGGTCCTTTTTTTCGTTGTTGTTATTGTTGTTAGAGATAAAGAGAAAGACGATCACGATTCGATATGTCTGCGTAACATCTATCAAGGAGCTATACTAACATGGGAGATGAGAGAAAACAATTTCAACACGTCATCCGTTATCCGTACACCTTCCAATTTCCTAATCAACTGTCCCTCGTCTCTCGGAACAATTAGGCATCGCGTATATTCTGCCAAGAAAAATAATCTACCTTCCGACCTTCGAAGAGACCGTTTAAGGATTTACCGGCGGTACATTCGTAACTAGAAGTGAGTCTTGTCGACAATATTGAATACTTTTTGATAAGACGAAAATCGGTAAAAAATCTATGAAAATAAAAACGATAAGAAAATTAAATTTGAATAATAATAATAACGTCCAAAAGCCATCAATAAATTGTTTAAACAAAATGTTCTTCAACAGATTTGGAGGGAATGTCTTTTTTTTGTTTGTCATGTACAATGAATTCGTGAACTTTTCTGAACACGCGTAAATCTTTAAAGAATCATATAACGATTTTGAAATTTCCGTTTGCGAAAATTTTCAAGCTCGAAAAATGGAGGAAAAATCGTGAATTTTGGATAAATTTTCGCAAAAACGTTGTACATTAAAATTCAGAACTTCTCAAGGCATTGAACGAATAGTTTCGTAAGTACAGCCTTTGCAAATTTTTGAAAACGAAAACTTTAAAATACCGATCAAATTCTTTAAAAATTCATGTGTGCTCAGAAAAATAACCCTATTCATGTTACATGAAAAAAAAAACATTCTCTTCAAATTTGTTAAACAATTTATTGATAACTTTTAGCCATTGAATTTTATTGAAGTTTAATTTCATCATCGTGTCTCTTGTGCTTAATTTTTTTCCGATTTTTACCTCATCGCAAAGTATTCAATATTGTCGAAGAGACTAACTTTTGATTGAGAATGTATAGCCGGTACATCCTTAACCTCAACCGCAAGGACGTAGCTGGCTGGACCACCTCAATTTTCTTTCTTCTCCCATGAGACACGAGTCCGTGTATATAATGAATAGAACTGCCGTTCCTCCTTTGTCGAATTATTTGGACATACAGCACAAACGGACGACGAAAAAATCCGCAACGATTTTTATTTATAATTCATGCTTCGTAAGCGAAACTCGCGTTCCTCCTCCCCCCCACCCCTCTTTGCGAGAATTGCAGGCCGGAAACCAGCCCCGCCATCTTGCTTGTTAGGCTCGAATTGTACCCAACGTCCATTATTCTCATCTGCAAGCCTCGAACGTCCCACAGAGCAAGTGTCGCTGAAGTGGAAGACCTTGGCTCGATTTCTGGGTACATCGATACCTCGATAAAATACCTTGGCGCATATACATTTATGTATGTATATACCGGGACAATCTTTTGAAACTTGAAAATCAACCGCGCACGCGCCAAATAATCAAATCTCATTGGTCGGCGAAATCTTTCCGCAGCGATATTCTTGTCTGCGATGCAGGCGAGCCATCGTAGGCAAAATGTATACGTTTGAATTTTCAAAGAGCGTAAGCGTTAAATTCCGACCGTTCTTTGAAGAATCGACTATCCGACCCAACAACAAATGCTTCCCAAACCTTTCCGAGTCACTGCCTCGATAATTTGAGATTCTAACCTCGAAAATTCGTATCAACAGCATCGCCGTCAGAAACAGTTTGACAGCTGAAAACTCGGGATGGCCAGCCTACACGAACAGCCGATAAAACTCGCGCATGCGCGGTTGATTTTCAAGTTTCAAGAGATTATCCCAGTATATGATTACATGATACAGCTATGAGGCAGAAGTAACGCGGAGTCGTGCATCGCTTTTGTGTTTTAGTTGATAACGGATTATACGTATACATATATCACATCTGAAATATGTATAATGTATTATAGTATATGTGTAATAAATATAGACTAGACTAGGGGTTTAGAGAATTTTTGTCGAGAAGTTTCGATCCGCGGTGAAGTTGAAGCACCGCGAAGGCCTTTGTCTGAATTGACGCCCTTGTCTTGGCGTCAGCAGTTCTTCATCACCTCCCTACCTCCCTCCCTCTCTTCCTCTCTTTCCCCCATCGCCTCTCGGAAGAATCAGTTAGTCGACCGTTAGAGAATTATTATATACGAAAATTTAGGGTCCGACCACAAAAGGTTCTCCTCTCTTTTTTCAAATCTCTTTCTACCACCTCCGCGAGGCTTTCGTGCTGGCGCTTGAATATCAATTAGCTCACCACCTCGGGGTGATTGAATTAGTCACGCGCGCTTTTGTATCTCGTTATATTATCGCTTCTTTGAAAATTTTCTAACGAGAAATCCTTTTTCCGCGGGTACATTTTTCAAAGTATACCGAATATTTAATCACACATGTACAGAAATTTGGCAGCAGCTCGCGCACGGTGCAAGCGGAGAAAGTTAGCAGTTTATTAATTGCCCACTACTAGGTTATTTCCGGTAATTCAATGTCACGGAATCACATTTTCTAGGTCACGAAATTCTTCTGTTGTCATTTTTACTGAAAATTGTGCGAACCGAAGTTAAAAAAAAAAAAAAATAAATTCGTAATCAATCGTGTAAAAGTTGTCCTTAACTCAGCGGATGGAATTGTATTTACCTTTTATTTATATTGATTTAATTTCCCGGACAACATATCTCTGTTTACTTGGTCAAGGTATCCGGAAACAAGAGAAATATTTTCTATAGGTACCGGAAAACCCTTACATCAGAGATTTTCGTCTTACACTTTTACGTAGCGTGACTTGAAAGCACTGTAAGTCAACTGTTGTAACAAAACTGGGTTAGGATAAAAAGAGGGAGTAAAGATATACGTTACAAGTATAGGTATAACAGAACCGTCGCGTCGGAGACACAGAGATACATATGTACCTCGTCTCTTCTCTGTATGTATAAAAAGCTCGTCTGCACGGCACGGCTTTTACCGAATTGAATTGATGAGGAAAGGATCAATCTAAAATCCTGATAATTAATTCCGCTCTCAGCGAGTGTTTAAATTTTATTTCATTACGTGTACCCGAAGATTGCGCCGGTGGCTGCTCGCGTTCAGAATATATCCTAGAGTGTCTGTCCGTCTGTCCATCTGTCTCCAGAAAAGTTCCTTAAAGAAACCCCCCCCCCGCCCCCAGTTAGTCACCTCGGCTGGAAGGCGTTCGCGAAACGGCAACTTCCGGACCTACTGCGGATGAGAAAAGGGAGTAGAGGAAGAGGAAGAGGGAAGAGAAGACCCTCGAGGAGGACGAGACGGAATGGGAGGAAACTGGGGCAGTCGGTGGTTGCACCCTCGGCTCTTACGTAACGCAGCTCGGCTCTCCTGCTCGCTGGTTGCTTACGTGACGGGGTGAAGGTGACGTCATGTGCCTTGCTGCGAGCGACCTGCGGAATCCTCGGCGCCTCTTCATGGGGTTCGTTCGACCATGTGTTCCACCCCGGAACCCTGCCGACGACCTAGAGCCAATCTAGCGCGAGACGCGGCTCCGTATCCTATACCTATGTTGCGGACTTACTGCCCGAGAAAACCGAGGCGAGTGACTCGAGTCCTCGAAACTACGTTACACCGGTCAACACGATTTTTCGGAGCTCACTGAGAGAAATTTTTAGTTCCGGTTAACGCTCCGTCCTTGACTATTTTCATTTTTTACCGTAATCGAAAAATATAGTTCTAGGTAGAAGATGAAAATTAGTTTTCTAGCTGTTACCGGAAAGTCTGGTATCCGTTACTATTCTTTCCCGTTACGATCACTGTTGCTATATTTTCTTGCAACTGTTGCGAAAATTTGATGCTTGTGCAAGAATAATTTGACGCTAAAGCCTTATTTAACTAAAAAAGTAGAGTAAACCTCAGAAACTGATTTTGCGTTGCAATACATAAAAAAGGATCGATAATAGCGCAAAATGGTTAGGCGTAACTCGTTTTTAGGTCTGTTACAGCTTGAGGGAATTAAAATCAGCCCAATATGTACGTCACACATGCAATCCTCGATTTGGAACCCATTCTATTCCGCAAATCAGTTACGTCTCTAATCTTCAGACCGACATATTAACTAGCAAATATTTAATTGCGGTGAACGCTGATAGGATAACAAAAAACAAACCCCTTCGCGTCCGGAGTTAATTAAGGGAGAATTTTGGGGGGCAGCCCCTTTTCCCTTCGGGAAGTATTGACAAAAACGTGTTAATCGTTCAGAGGTAGGGGACGACTGTGGGCTTGTGAAAGGTATAATTTACGGCTGGGCACTCGAATTAACTACCGATGTTAGTGATCCTAATTATCCAGACTCGAAGAATAATATTATTGACTTATCGTTAGGCTCGAGCTTTAACGCTGATGTTGTTCAACTCTGGAGTGAAACTATTCCTACGTTGTATAAATCATCTTGCCCTACCTATCCTTACGTAAAGATGCGGGTGTTGGGAGAGGAGAGCTCCCTCCCTCTCTCTCTCTCTCTCATTCTTGCAACGAGGCAAGTTGTTTTAGGCCAAGCCCGCGTTTACTTTTCCACAAATAATTAAGACGTTTGCTGTTAAGATTATTATTATCAACGTCTCAAACTCGGGGAGTAATTATACACCCTTTTGTCGGTTTTCCCCTCTAATATACATATATAACATGGCGCCGCTGCTATTTTGAAAGTCACGACTGCTCACGGATGATAATAAACATCTTGTACTACATGACCGATAATTGTCAAAGAATTTCTCACTCTCTGTGTGTTTTTTTTTCTTTTTTTTATACCCTCCATCTCCAACGTTTTTCATACCAGCATATTTCTTTTGTCTTCTTTCCTTTGGCTGGTAAATATCACTGCAAACGAACGTTTCTCCCCGTCGACGATTTGTTTTTCATTCCAGAGCCCTTGGTGCGGTATATTTGACTTTTTCTATCGGGTTTTAGGATAGTCGTAAACAATATTTCAGCACAACTTTAGGACAGTTTGAATTCGTTCCGAAACTCCGTATTTTATAATAATTAGTACAACGCGTTATCTTCAATTGCGTTTATGGCATATTTAATTTCTCCTCCGAGTTCGCTAAATTAAGAGAAATTTTCGGGACTAAATATATGCAAATACAGACACTTCGGGGGAGGCTTCCAGCCTCAAGGAATGTTCGTCTGAGAAAAAAATATATTGAATTAACCAAACGTGGTGGATCAACGATTGTTAATTGAGATAAACGTATAATTTACCTTGATAACGCAAATTATATTATTTTTCCAAACATTTTTCTGTGCAATGAAAATATATTTATTTCGCGATAACTGACCGCCATATTTGGCGAAGTCAACAAGTCTTTTCTGTATGTCATAACACATACATTGAGAGAAATTTTTCATAAAAGTTATGGTTACAATATAGTTCTATAATATCTTTATTTTTATCAATAAATGACCTTATCCTTTTATTGATAAATAAATTAACGATAAATCTAATTCTAGGCATAAAATGAAAATGAGTTTCGTAGGTGTAACTCGTACTATACATATATTGTCCTGTAACTATTGCGCTGTTTTGCTTTTCGTGCAACGATGAATAGATTTTAAGATCTTATTGAATTGAAATTATATATCCAGCCAAACAAACAGCTTCATACACTTCTTGCAATAACCAAATAATGTATTGTAGTTGACTGTAATCAGATTAAACAGTTGCTTGTATAATCACAATTTCCCGTATAATAATGCCAACAAGATTTAAACCGTTATTGTAAAAAGAAACTCATCTTACAATACGAGGTGTCCAGCTGTTAGGAAAATCTGGAAAATCGGAAATCGGCAGGAAACTCGTACGTAAAATGGTTTCGTGTACCTCGTTTTTCGTAATTCCAACAATACTCAAACAGTTTTTTTAACGATACTGTTTTGTCGAATTTTTCTAGTCACTGTAACAAATGAAATTTTTCTCAGTGTACGTTATACAGAGAGCTCTGTGTCGTGGAGGCATCAATTTTTTATAACGCAAAGTCACGGAGTCCGTGAAATTCAGGGGCGTACGCGACGTAGTTACACCCATGGAGGCAGGGAGGCAGGGAGGCCGAGACCCGGCACGTCGTTCCTGGTCTCCGTCTGAACCGCGACGCCGCCGCCGCCGCCTAACCGGCGAGAGGGTAAATCGATACAGCGGAGTCTGCGTCTCCTCCTGTATCCAGCGTTTGTACACAAAGAGAGAGAGGGAGAGAGAGAGAGGGAGGGAGAGGGTCGCTAGCCAGACAAATCGGGCTTCGTTATTACGCGCAAAACCGGCGCTGCTGGGCGGTTTCGGAGCGGAAAACTGGGCCCGGTTTGCGTCGCCGTGCGTCCGGAGGCCGCGATGACCCCTGAGGCCGATCGCCTTCCTGGTCCTGGCAGTTCGCCGCAGGTCAAATCTAGGACCCGGGCGGGCGTTATCCTCCTCCTCCTCCTCCGACTCGTCGATACTCGGCCCGGGTCGCCGAGGACGGATACCGTGCCTACTGCCTACTCGACTTTAGTCAGACGAGAGGAAAATTCCAAACGAAACTGATTGTGAGCTCCAAGGACCGGCTCAACTGTCGCCTAATAAAGCTGCGAGTGACGCCCGAGGAGCGTTTTGTGTCTGCGCGCTCCGTTTGAAGTTGCAGGCTTCTATTCCTCATATGTGACGAAACACTGACAATGAGAAACGTCACTGTGTTGCAGGCTGATCGTTAAATAAAAAACAAAGCCCTACGGTTTATAGGCAAGAAATTGAAAATAATAAGTTTCGACCCAAGACCGAGATTTTTAGAATGAATTAATCGATGCCGGTAAGGTCTCAAAGATTCCCCTTTAATAAATATGCATTTTTACGTATCTCGATTCAAAAATTCACTGCGAGATTAATTTTGATTAAAAAAAATTTCTACTATACGAAAGTACCAGGTATGTGTACTGCTATATGGAGAAAAATCGAGGACATCATACCGTTTATTCTTGCTCACGACTCTTCCATTGTATAAGTTTCGAGTGGAGTGATGAGCAAATTCAACGTAGTTTGAAGTTTTTTTAATTAAAATTAGCCTCACACTGAATTTTCGAATTGAGATCCGTAAAAATAAATGTGTTTTACACGGGAGAATATGATTTCAAGCGCTTATATCACCTTTGTATCGTATACCTATATACAAAATGTATAGTGAGTAAGTTTTACTTTGATTTGTTGACTGTATCCCAGAAAATCTTATAAACTTGCCTCATACAAATGTCTTACGTAATTAACGTCACTAACTGAAACCCCATTTCATCAAGGACCGAATCCTCGTTCTCCTTTCCTGTTCGTCCCATCTTCTTCCTCCGGACCACGCAACGGAATCCGCTCCTTTGTACTTAGCAGGCTTAGGCATGTAACATCCCGAAATTCCACTGGAATTAGGACTAATTAGGCCACACCATGAGCACTTCCTTCACCGCGCAGATATTTATTTCACTCCAAGGTTATCTGGCGGCTTCGTCGACGTAGGTATAAGGGTGGGTTTCTAATTATACACTGTTCGATTTCTTTCAATCTCGATATTTTCCAAACAAAGGTAGGACATCTACGCAGTCCCTTGAGGATATACCACGTTTATACAGTTCACTCGGAACAATATCATAAACGAAACGAACACTTGACAAGTGCAACTGAGGTCCAAACAATGTCCTACCGCTATACCGGTAAGGATATTAAAAAATAATGACTCCATTTTAGACTCCGTTTTTTCAAACTTATTTTCAACCTTATATAATAAATATAAAGAATATAAAAATAAACCTTTAAAAATTTGTTTTCCGTTATTTACAAGTGCTTTGTTCTCAGATTGAAAAAAATCAGACCGATCAGCATATTTTAACCACTTGAAAAAAAAAATCGCGAAAATCAGCCACTTTTCGACCCGTCGCATCAGCACGCTCCTTTTTAAGCTTGAGAATAGCTAGTGCTGGAGCGAAAATACGCATGTTTCACCCTAATATTAAACCATTCTATCACGCGTTTGCATAATGTTCTCAATTAGGGGATGTTACGGCTAATGCAACTCCTATTCCGTTCCATTTGTTTCTATTCCGTTCTACTCTGTATTCCATTGTATACTAGCCTGTAATTGCAGACATTCATTAAACCTAGATACCGCAGTGGAGTTTCACCTCTGTGGTGAATCCGGCAGTTCATGACTCTCGACGGGAGATCGGCCGTCATACAGAGCTACTCCAGGACTGCTAATGTTCCATGGCTGAACGTTCAACGGGGTCTCATTAACGGAAACTACCCGATCGAGTAGGGTATCAATCGGTGCTTGTTCAGGCTTTACACGTTTTGGCTTCCAACGATCACGCAGTTGATGCCACACCCACCGTTTCTGGCCACATACATATTCCGAGCGAAATGCGACCGGCCGAGGTCAAAGGGGCGGCGACTTATTGACATCGTATTTCCATTTTCGGGATCTTGGTCCTTTGACGGGGCGGTAAGACGTCGTAGAATTATTTTCTTACGTTTGAATAACCGAGACAATGTCAGGAATTTTTGCTGTAGGTGTTATAAGCGCGGGAAAAGTTGCCTCATTTTTTTTTTTATTAAAAAGAGCGATGTTAAATACACATCGCGGTTTTCAAAGTACTGTCCATAACTTCTTTCGCAGTACGTTCTATAGCTGAGCACCCGCCGACGTTGATATGAGAAACCTTGAGAATAAGTGGTTGTTGGGGTAAACGGGACGCCTGCCTTGAGTTACTGTAATTAAATGTACGGTGTAATCTTGTATGCAAATACCAAACGGCGTATAATCCACATAACACTCGGGGTATGTCAGTACAGTGTTAAAACGGAGTATGGGTATGCGTACGTTGTGTGTGCCGTTGGTCTGGCATGGTTAATGAAGGGCGCTGCGTAGTTCTGGCCTGAATTCGTGCGGAGCAGACGCGTTAATTAATAACAAATATAAGGCACGTGAAATGGACAACAAACGTATGTGAGAAGGTGGAATATGGCTTTCGTTGGCGCCGCATATCTGGACGGCCATACTACATATATATATATATATATATATATCTTTGGAAGACCTTATACTCAGCGAACCTTGCCCCGGAGACCTTCACCTGAATCACCAGCCCACCTCATAAAAGATGCAGCTACTTCGATCCTGCGGAATATAATTACGCCCAGCACGAAGGTGAATTCTTCCCAGTACGCAACACGTAGCTTATAGATGCCAACGCCGTCTACCTTCGAAGGTAAAGTTCAAATTACACACAGGGGCTCGATTAGTAATGGAACGTGAATGTCGGTGTAACTGCTTCGTGGAGACAAGTTTTGCAAATAGGTCTACACATCTAGGTAGCCATATACATAGCTAGACATGCCAACGGACGGATCTTGGATGTGAGGTCAATGAATTGTTAGTGCTTATTTACAAACACACATGCCAATGAAGTAGTTAGACATTATTGCGTGAATATAGATACAAATAAACGGATCAACGCAACGTATAGTTAGACACTGGAACGAATGGATTTACCTAGACGAATGAATACTTGGACGTTACATCCAAGTAGATAGATGAATATTCCCTCTTATTGTTAATCGTCAGCTTTGTTTACTCCGAACTTGTACCAAAGTAGTTGATGACAATAAAAAGTATCGAAAATATCAGATGCTCCAACACTACAATATGATTAATCATACCGAAGATGTGATGAATGGATTTTTCCTAGCCTATTCGATTTTCCCCCATCCTCTCACACTTCTCTCTAAATTATTGTTTTCTTCTTTCTTTTTTCCCCACTTTATTTAACGACTCGTGAAAGCCCAGTTTAATTCAACGTCCCGTAGCTCCAGTCGCCGTGGGATGCGATCAGCAGGGTCGGAAATTAAGGCAGGATGACGGAAAATTGGCCGTTAATGGGATCGCAATTCTGCTAACTTTGAGATTCCATATTCCATGGACAGCTAGGTTATGCATCCTGATGTCGCCCCCTCTAACCCATCCTCGTCGTCTGTCCCCAGGGCACCCTTCAGACTTATTTACCCAAGAACCAGACGGGAATTTATCCTTCAAGAGAACCGTCATCACAAGTTTCACCGGACGTTTCCTATAACGTAACGTAACGTAACAACTTACGAGGTAAAAATTTCGTCGCTTTTAGAATACGGGCGAGTGAAACCATTCGAACGAAAAATTACCAATGACAAGAGTCGCTTAGCATAGCAGGAGAGAATCTCGAACCCTTTATTAATAATAAACAGCGAGAACAATAACAAGGATAATAATAATACATAATACAGGATAATATAATCAGGCGGGTTTATTCATAACGCTCCGTCACCCCTGCACATACTCCTCTTACAGATTGTTTAATATTCCTTAACCGATGAATATCGAGCGAGCTGTTTTCAACAAGGGTGAACGGAGCTGAGGAGTCCAAGAGTGCGTGTTGACTCAGAATAAAACAATTATACGAATGTCCAAAACAAATGGGGGCGAAACTCTGTGCAGGGTTTTGAAAGTATATTCGCGGGATCTGCAGTAATCCGGCAAGCTTGGTGAAATCTTACGCGAAAACCCGGAGCTGATATACGTACGTAACTACATAGTGGGTATAGGGTCATGTGTGGATGTGCGATACATGTGTGCAAACACCTGTTTTATCGATTACCGGACGAAATGATCCGGAGAATACTGCCCAGGTCGGTAAAATCAGTCTGATAAAGCTTTCGAGAGCGAGGGTTGAACGAATCGAGGTATCGATCTGCGATTTATCCGAGGATCCCCAATCTCAAATGTACTATAGTGTCGGAACAGTTTCCGGCAATCGGCCGACCCTCCAAACTCTTATCGTGTAGCTGTGTGCGTACCTACACTCTGTAGATGTGCGTGCATTGCGATGCTGCGAAGTTAGTAACGTTAACGTATCGAAACGTTGAAACAAAAAATCATATTTTGAACCCTTGGAATAATCGAAGAAGATGAAGTTGAAAAAATTAGTTTGTTGATAATTTATTAAGGGTTTACTAAATTCCGGGTAATCCTAAAGTTACAAAATGACGGCTATTTCTAAAGATGCGTTGTTACAAGGACGTTACAAACTTCAGCCTGATTGTACGTCGCAACCAACGAAACTAAACTTGGTATTTTCTTAGGACGATGGCACGCCAACTCGTATAATTATTATACCTCTTTCCAGTACCGGCGTGACCCTTAAATTATTATTATACCACATTGAGCGGAGATCCGTCGGCTGTTGGGATGTAAGTCTTTGTTGAGAAGTTTTCGCAGCTAGTTTCAATGGGTGGAAGGTAAAGAAAGCATGGAACAGGTTACGAGTCTGCGGAGGACAATAAATTATGTAACGATTTTTGGGAGATGGCGTACTGATTGTGAGTATTTTTCAAATTTACGTTCTCGTCAGCTATCAGTAGATATATAAGGCTGGTCCCGCGTACATCATCGATATCATCGATAAAGTAGACCAATGTGAGGATGACCTCAACCGGAAATAAAGGGTTTGTCTCCGAGCTGTGAAGTTACTAAAAATGTCGGTAAGATGTCGGTATTGGAATCTGTACGCAGAAGCGGCCTTACGTACTTACAGCTGTCGTGATTTTTATAAGAATACACAAGAAAGAGAAAACATTCGAATTGCGCACAAAAGTTAAGTTACAAACCTTTGATTTGTCATTTTTCAAGTTTGTATTACGATCAAAAAATTGCAACATTGGATTGACTGATCGAAAGAAATTATGAATTATAAAATTTTAGTGAATTGTGATAATGTGTTCTCAAAAAAATAGTTGGCGGTCTTGGATTGAAATCGCTTGAATACACGAGATATTTAATAATTTTACGTTGGTTTAAAGTCAGAAATGGATATCTAAGCTCTTTCTTACAATCTTAAATTTTTTTCTTCTACTCAGGTAAATTGCTGTAGCATACAAATACGTTGATTCGCTCATTGCGAGACTATCTCATGATCAAGTGAAAAACAAAACATTGATTTTCTACTCGCCAACCTCCATAAAAAGTAAAAGCAATAAAAAAAATCAACTTGAATTGTCAAAGTTTTACAGTAACTCTGATATATAGTTAGTAATAGAAAAAACGACTAAAAACTAACAAGTGAAAAACAAATATTGTCGATAAAAACCGTTACGTATATCCAAAGTTTTTATCTCTACGTACAACAGCCAATTAATGTGCAAAAACGATAATTTTATGAATTCATTTTCACGTGAGCGTGCTTCGCACACTTAATTAAATGTTTCAAATGCTCTTTTAAAAATTACAAAAATCCCGTTCCATATCCATTCAGGCCGGCCTCGTTACCGTCGCCAGGTGCAGATTCGCATACATTGATATATAACATGGAGGTATACAAGCTCACCAACATCAACGTTCACATAACTCGTATATGGAGTGCAGGTAAAGTCGAGGTGATGTGCGAAATTGTATTTCAGCTGGTCAAAAATTCAGCATCATGAAATTTAATGGCTGGTCTTCGGAAGTGCGCGAGAGATCGGAGCTTCGGCGTGTTATAGGCTCCGGAATCACATTTGGCGTGAAGCTCCCGAGAGGTTTTCCGACTTTCATCAATTTTATGGAACCCGGGATTTTTCCACGGTCGAACAAATTCCCCTAGACTAATACTTACACGTAATCGACTGTACGTTAACAACAACAAAATAAAACCACGCCAAGTCTATTTATACATAGAGCTAGCTATACGCTGAAAATCAAAGATATTTCGATAAAAAATTACCGAGCGTGAAGTAAATCAGCATCAGGATAGAGAATTGAACCTGTTTTCGATCGTACATGAATCTAGGGTTGATTTTTTGAACCCATCTCAAAAACACCCAAATTGATTTTTGTGAAACAGGAAAAAAAAAAAAAATTTGTTTCATACCTGTTAAAAATCTATTACAATACATACCGCATCTCCGACTTGATTACTGATTTTTTGAATTGTTTCTCCAGTTCTAAAACACACTTGCGATTTTTATCAAAATTTCATCATAGATTTTTAACAGGTACGAAAATAGAAAAAACTATTAAAAGAATAGAAACAACTAATCAAACAAATAGAAAGAAACGACTTCCCACTTTGAATCTTGCGTGAAAATGTTTCATTTCGGAAACCAAATATTTTTTTTCACGTTTCAAAAAATCACCGGCTACCAAAGTCGAGTGATTAAAAAAATTTGCAAATTTTTCTCGAAAGCTTTTCAGAGTTCGCACTGACGTAGGAAAAATCCTTGGTGAAATTAAAAAATGTCACGGTCAACCGTTTACTCGTGGAAACGATTTCTCGCGGTATGCCCCATAGATAATAATATAATACATACCTGATTACGGTTACAATAATGCAGCGTATCGCATAGTAAAAGAGCCTGGCATGGAGAAATAAAATATAAGGCACGACTCGATTCGCAGGAACGTTCTATGTGTATATACCTATACATTATATTCGCGATCAGCCCGCACGTTTAACGACCCTGTACATACATATAAATACCTATATGCATATAAATATCTATATATGTGAGTGTGTGTATATACATAGTGAAGCCTCTATAAGAAGATCCGATGACGTATACGTACAGGTATATAATGTTATCGAATTACAAAGTGCAGAAATAAATTAACGGTATAAGGTATAAGGTATATATACATATATATATATTATACATAAGTATGTATGTATAGCATAAAGTTCATCCACAGCCCAATAATAAAACGCGGAATTGCGGATCGACGGCGCATAGAAATTCCGAAGGATACATGAACAGGTTGAATTAGCCACCCCTGCATTCGTATAATGAGAGGCGTACATTTTGAATAAACTCGCGGGGTGGGTATACATATATACATGTGAAGATTACGATACGTAGGTATACATATACACACATACATAAATACACTCTAGATATCTCGCAACTGGGTCAACGAAATTATACATTACCGGGTAGGTATAGCTATAAACTCCGCTTGACCTTCTTATTAACAACGCTTCTTCTACATCGATTTCCATCAGTCGATTTCCTGCACTGTGTCACGTAAGAAAACGTTTGATTAATGCATTATACGCGCATGCAACGAGGAACGTCGCGATTTACACGGGTGAATGAAATTTCTGACTATCTCCATTCGTTTTCAATTACATATCACCGTTTTGGGTCTTGCGCAAAGTTGGGAGCGTCTGAATTAATTTTTTTTTTTTTTTTAATTGTTGACGATCCGTTGAATACACAAAATTATTTCCCACGTAAGTTTTCTTCCTCGTAATTTTGCTTGGTTAAATATCGCTGAAAAGCCTGAGGCGCGTTAGGCAAAAAGGTAAACATCTTGAAAGTTTTCTACCGCCCGAAACTCGTAGCCTAATCAGCACCGCCATTTACCACAGACTAAGCGAATTAAATAACTTCTAAAAGCCAAATCACACAGTTCTTCGAAAATTGTAACTCGAGGTTCTTACGCAAACTTTTAACGGTGAGAATAAAAATAAAGAAATAAATAAATAATGTCGCACAGGTTTTTTTCGAATTTTAAAACTCTTTAAAGATTCACCAAAGTCAACGGCAAGTTCGAAATAAAACTCACCTCATTCTAAACACGTACCACATAAAATTTATTATATAATTTTACAGATGTTAAACGAACAATGCAGTGCAAAAATTCCTGCCGTACCTAATTCGGTATTCCTGTCCATAAATCCATAAATTTATGATCAGTCAAATAATTGTGTACCGAAAGAATTCCTTACGTATAAGAATTAGAGACGTAATAAACGAAATTCGCGCAAATTCCTTCCTTCTAAGTTAATGTCGCGTTTCGTTGTCCAATTCCGGGCTTTAATTTCTGTTAAAACCGACGAAAAGCGTCGTAAAAAAAGTATACAGGTATACAGAGGTATAAAATATAGATGGAATATAGAAGGGTGTGTAAACAGAGCGAAGCCAGAAGATAATCCGTGTCGAGGGCATCGATGTGCGAGGGTGTGGAGAGATTAGGAAGTAAAGGTGGGTCTAACGTTTTACGGTTAAAAACCGCAAAGCGGGTAGTCTAGTATCGACTTTGAAAACTTCTCCGCCGAAGTTATATTGAAAGATTGATGGCCGACGGAAGCTGGGAAGAAGTAGGCCAGTCAAATCCTGATCGAACCGAGACCCATATTGCCGAACCTTCTACCTCCATCTCGGCATCAAAGTGTAAACACTTGATGGAAACCCGCAGGTACGTATATAATGCTAAAACGAGCAAATAACTTATCGGAGATAAGTTTTCGCGGGAAATCTACGATATTTCCATAATCCCATCAAGATGATTGTAGCTCATCTATGAGAAATGAATATTCGTCGTGATGGAAGTGTTCCAGATGGTTGAAATCTTTACCGAAGGATCTATATTCGTTCGACTTTGATGCAAAAATTTATCTAAATTTACTAAAAGATTTTAGATGAAAATAATCTGTACAAAAATTTAACCAAGTTTAATTCGTTTAGGAACGAGACGAGCTGTTGGTCATCGGAATTGAAAAAAAAATTTGGATTTCTCGGTGAAAAAAATACTAAAACGATGCGATTACTCTTACTTTGTTGAGACAGTTTTTAAACATTTGTTTCGTCACGTTTTTTGCAACGAAATTTTTTTCACCCACAACTATGGGTCCCATATACATCCGTAATCGTGATCGTGGACAACAGAATGAGGTATAGATTACCGATGACACGTTTCATGCGTTGATTGATCATTCTGGTAATTTCTAAATCGGTCTTTTCACGGTTACAATATTTGCGCGTAGGGTGAGTCAATAATTTCGGGTGTCAACATATAGCTTTGTGCTTTGTGTTACGTGGAGTATTTGCACACTCATTTACACACGATGACCCTTTTTTTGTACGAAAAGAGATCGACAGGGGATGATGGGTAAACAAAGAGGGGAAGAGATCTATGCACTGAATCATTTTTTTTTCTTTTTTTTTTTTTATAATATTTTATTAATGGCAAGTTGCAGTCTACTCACCGCATTATATTGCATAAATTATATTGAAGATAAAAATTAATTTCATTCTCTTTTTCTGCTGAATTCTGTGGTCAAACGGAGGTATAAGAATAAGTTATAAGAATCTGCTGCCGGGTATTTCCACTCAACCTGATTTTGTTGCTATTTAATTATAAAAGCATGCGATTGGGTTTTTTTTTTCTCTCCGTTGTGGATGTGGTTTAGAGTTATTCGCTTTTATTCCGAGATGCGATTGCCGCGATTGTTGCAAAATTGGAACATAATCTTGGATATAAATCTCATCTTATCGCTGCTACCGCGCGAGTGAGACAATCGACGCAGAGAAATTACACGCGTATTATAACGTTCGTGTGTCTATTCTTCATGCTTCTTTAACATATGCATATGGGGAATTCCACGCCAACTCAGTAAACGGTTGACTATGAAATTTTTTAATTACACCAACGCTTTTTTCTACGTTAGTACAATCCCTGAAAAGTTGCCAAGGAAATTTTCAAATTTTTTTGGTCACTCCTCCTAACCCTATGATTTTTTAAACCCATCTCAAAAACACCCAAATTAATTTTTATCAAAAGAGAAGAAAAAAAAAACATGTGGTTTCCGAAATGAAACATTTTCACGCAATATTCAGTGTCGGAACTCGTTTCTTTCTATTTTTTTAAATCATTGTTAAATTATTAAATTATTAAAAAAATCGAGAGTTTGTTTTAGAACTGGAGAAAGAATATAAAAAATCAGCAATCAAATCGAAAATGCGGTATGTATCATAATAGATTTTTAACAGGTATGAATCAAATGTTTTTTTTTCTTGTTTCACAAAAGTCAGTTATGGGTGTTGTTGAGATGAGTTTCAAAAATCATAGGGTTAAAGACGAGTGAATAAAAAAAATTTGATAATTTTTCACGAGGCTAGAAAATAAATGTACAAATAATCCTGCTTGTATACAATTGGTTTTTAACAGTTGCCTCCTTATCCATGTTATTCGTGTAGTCATAAAAGAAGCTAAAAAAAAAAAAAAGAAATAACAATAATAATGTCCGATCTTCAGCAACGTTCCCTGAAAATTGAGTGCATGTGGGAAGCAGAGCGAAGAAAATATATTACAACGTCTTGGAACGGCGACCAAAACCGTGAGAAAAACAACGTGAAGCTTTATAATATAACGCGAGTCGTACGGATTGTATAATATATACTTGCCTTCGACGATGGTGTGGTGACCCTTTTTCGCTAGAATCAGCGGAGTAGCGCCGGAAGTGCTCATCCTTTCGGCGCCGGATTGGCGAGAGTCTCAAGCGTCACTATTTATATTTATATATATATATGTCTCTCTAACCCTCTTTGCGCGAACCGAGAAACACTCGAAAAGAATGGAAACTTGATTTCGTGTAAAATCGGCACAACCAAGCAGCCCTACCGAAACGCGTGTAAAAAAATAAAAATAAAAATAAACCTACAGCGTGAGGTCAAGGCCGCGCACTTATTATTTATGTAGGTTATCGGACCGTACAGCCGGTCGAGAAGGGTGGAAGCCTCGTCCTCGTTGGTATAAATATCACCGCACCGTTTCGAAAATACCAGTTCTCACCCCCGAATTAATCGATTCGATCTACCCCGCGCGGCTTAGGTGGCGGCGGTCCCTCGATTCAACCGGAAGTCGTGCTGACGTCGATCTTGGCGAGTGCTCGACGGACCGGATAAGACCGCATGTCATAATCCCCTCAGAGACTCGGGGAATTCCCTTAAAACTGACGGTCGGCGTCTGGTCGGAGCGGCTCGAAGCCGACGCGCATTCCGATCAGCAGTACTCGACTGCAGTCGGTTCGTCTCCCAGGATTTACGGAAGCAAGCGCACCACTTAACCCCCTTCGACTAGTCGTCGAGCAGCGAAGCACCACCTCGTCGCCCCCGGCATTTACCCCCCTTACTATCCCCCCCCCCCCCCCTTACGTCACCCCGCTGCTTGCACCTACCCTCCTTCGATTCGGCCGTGCGATCGATTTATTTATATTTATTTTCTTTACTTTCTTTCATTTATAAACGTGCACGCGTCTACTTTCCGTAATCTAGTTGCAATGCTCGACGCCGAGACGTGAAACGAAGGACGCGAGTCGACGTTGAACGGGGTTGAGGGAGTTGCGAGGGTCCCTCGTGAGATTCCGTTTTCCACTAGGACGAGGACGAGGACCAGGACGAGGAGGACCTCGTGCGTTGCTTCGACTAATACTGGGGCTGCAGGGTGTGGTGCCGCGGGTTTTGGCTACGTGGTGCGGGGGACAAGTGGAATATACGGGCGTTCTGACTGGGAACCACCGACGAACCAACGCGTCGACCCTCCACTGGGTGGCCGGGTGCCCCACCTGCAGACGGCAGGGCGGGTGCGCGAACAACCACCGACGACGACGACGACGACGACGACGATGGCGACGACTGGCATAGAACGACTCGACTACCGCTTATGTAACTCTTTTAAGGTAAGTGTAGCAGTTGTTGACATGTTTGGACCCAATTATATTCACCCGTTTATTTTAAAAAATTATAAATTTACGGCTTGGTTTGGGAACTTCTCGATTACTAAATGGTTGGATACTACAGATTTATTTCTTGCCAATTTTAGAAGAAAGGTCAATAATTGGGAGAGGGTCAGTAACTGGTACACTTACCCTAAGCGATGGTTTGTAACTTGTAAGGTGGATGTGTTTCCAGGTAAGCCACACTGGATCCTCTTCGAGATGCCGCGAGACCATCGTTTGACTATTCAGACTCGGTGTCGAGTCGAATTTTACCCAAGTAGCACACTCGAAACGACGACACTTTCGTCCGACTCATTGAATTTGCCGGCGTGAGATGTCAACAGGCGAAAAAATTTACTCAGGGTTGACAGAAGTCGCTCGGTCGGTAAGTTTTCGTCCTGAGACGTAGTAACATGGTGTCCAGTGGACCTGGAAATGTCCTTGAATTTTACTTGTCCTTCGAAAGTCCTGAAAACTATCCTTGAATTTTTCTCGTCTCCTGGAAATATTACACTTTCAATGTCCTTGAATTTTTTACGGAATTCTTAGTGGACACCATGGGCACTGACTGTGAATAAGCCAAAGGTCGGAGTCGAGTCCAATCGACAACCTAGCGGACATTTGCGAACGTATGGTTGCCGTATCGTCAATCATTGGCTTCAAATGTCTCCGATAAGTGGACTTCATGTTCTGCCGACAATGAGTGAAATGTGCTACTCGGGTATTATACTTACGAGATAAAAATTGACGACAATTTACTGTCTACGAATGATTTTAAAAACGTCGAGATCAAGACAAAGTTGAACCATAAAATAAATATCCTAGATCACTAGTCGGAACAGTGCGTGTTATACAGAACGAACTATATGTTGTTAACATTGAAATTTAAAAGTTCATGTTGAGTGTTGTGTCATTTGTTGACGAGTGAGTTTTTAAATTTTGATCGAGAATGTATCAAGAATATTCTCCATTGTGGTGTAATTGGCACATATGGTCAACTTGTACAGGCTTTGAGCAGGTATTTTTCATGCGGCTTTGATCGCTCGACTTCATACTTTCTGCCCCTAGTAAGTCAAATATGAACCCTGTGTGGGCTACGCGGGAATTATGAATCGTTATTCGAGGGTTCATCACTGTTTACTCAATATAATCATGGTTTGCACGTTCCGGGGGTTCGGAGAATCACGTAAATGAGGACGTTTTGGGATTGGGTTAGGGTTGGATTATACTGTTAGCTTTGGGTTTGCGTGGAAGGCGTTTTTTCGAATGCTAGGGACCCCTGGGTTGTTCGGGTACCGGAATTACTTAACGAGACTACGAATATAGATGCAATATTATACCTACACATGCAGTGCCATTGGAAGGAAGTGTAAGGTGAAAAAAGGTTTCAAGTCTATAACGCAGTGTGAAAATTCACGACCTCTGATCATTTGACCAGAAACTGACTTTCACACGATAATCGCAATGAATACGGTATAAATTTTGTCAGGGAAAAAGAGTGATCATAAACCATGCACACGTCGTTAAAATCTTGATTAACCAGTGATTACATCGGTCAGCTCTAAAATCGTTTCGCGATACGAAACTTGAAATTTCCCACAGGTGTGAAAGAGCAATCGATACTGTTATAGCTTTCGTTTGTGCTTGATTGGTTATTACGGTACGAATCCCAACGTGAAACCCGAGGGTGGGGCACACGGCGGCCGCCAAGGCGTGAATACTTTCGTATGTACATACCTCCATACCCACATACCTACATGCCTTCAATTCCAACATTCGGGAGCCAATAATAACCTGCGCCCTCACACTCCCGTGCACGTGGGAGAAAAATTGGCATTTCACAGTGGACGAGTGGCGACCGTTATTATCGGTTGAATCGCGCAAATCCCTCTTCGACCTTAAAACCCATCAGATGACAAATATATTACATTAAAAAGACCTCCGTCTGTCCTCCGGAGATTTTCGGGGTTCGAATCGTCAGACTCGAAAGAACACGTTAACGCGTTGGACTTTAAGCTTTGACTAAAACCCCGTTTTACCATAAATTCACTTTTTGTGTTCCACCCTCTTGTTTGTCATGCGACGTATGTACGTATGTACGTATATACGTCATACGTTTCATCATCGTCGTCGTCACTGGGTATATGGAAGTAGAATTTAAAAACATGGAATAAAAACGTTGGGCGCTTATTTTTACCCTCGTAGGTAATTACGAGTTGAAGAGTTTATGTTGTTATTCACGAATTTGTTTTCACCTCGTTAATCAACGGCTCGTTGCTGAAATTCAGAGTAAACTTGTCAGATATTTCACGACCGGGCCAGCTTTTCACCGATTTTCTTCTACCACACAGCACATATTATCTCGATCGGGAACGATCGACGATATTCTGCGTTATGCATTATACACTGTATTATTATACAGGTAGGTATAACAATTGTAGAATTGTGGCTGTCGTGTCACGTGACACGGCGGCATCGTCTGACCGTTTAAATCGACTACAGGGCTAAAAGCTGCGACAGGACGCAAATGCGCTCCGGAAATTTTCCTCGGCCGGAAGTGTCCTGCCAAATCGAGTCTCTGTACAAACTGTGAAGAAGAGAAATGGGTTTTTATACGGATTCGGCAACGGTTATCATCTCCCATTATACCCCCTCGAATTTCTGGAACGGTGCTCTTAGGAAGTATTGTCCCGGAGTAGGAATAAACACCGTTTTCTCTCTCTCTCTCTCTCTCTCTCTCTCTCTCTATCTCTCTCTCGATTACTTTAGACCAACACATGCAAAAGCGTTACTTGTCAAGTTGAAACACTTCGGGTTATTCAAATCGATACAGACATTTTTCCAGGTGTATGTCCTGTAACGATCAGAACTCCACTTTTCGTCATCTTAGGTTAAAAGTATTTATCAAAGTGTTTTTCGACCTTATTCAATTATGTGAGTGTAGATTCTCGGTGCCTTAGGTCCGATAAAAGACTGTCAATTACTTGACGTTTCGACCCTTTGAGGAGGGTCCTCCTCAGAAGCTAAATAATATATTTACACAGTATGAAAAATCCAAGGAAAAGATCGTAAAATAACCGGAAGAAACCAACAAGAGGCCAAAGACGGCCAATTTTTTCGATACGGTCATTTTTATATTCATGTTTCATAGCCTCTTTCTTGCGCTTCGAACTCGAGTCAAGCCTTGCTATCAACGGTTAATCGTCAGGGTTATTACAAAGTGGAGGGTGAAAAACGTCCATCCCATGACGGAACGGAACGACTTCGAAGCCAGGAATTCGTACATAGCAAAGTTCCGCTGGTCGCGTGCCAGGAAACGGTTAACCGCGGTGGCACCCGGTGAGTGCCGACCTTCAGCTGGCTCTTCGCGAGGTCTTCGCGACGTCGTTCAACGCGGGTAACCAAGCCAAGGTCAACCGACTTTCGGCTTATGGTGCATCCGGTCATGACAGGGGTTGCATTGCACTTCGAACAGGTTGTACATCGGTCGAAGATCAATAACTTTTTGGAAATTTGTTAAAATAATACGAGATGGCCACTGAATATACCTTTTTAAATTAGGATCGAGATCTCTGATATGGACATTTCATTCCAAACCGCTTTAGAAAGGAGAAAAATTTTGGTAGATTCGTTCGAATTTAGTCCGCGATGTTTTATTTTTTGTTTGGTAAACTTTTTTTTTCCACAAATTTACCAGAATAGATTTTCACTCCTCTAAATAGGCGTTGTATTAGCAATTAAATATTATTGTTTATAATTTCAGTCTTATTTGCATTTCTAAGGGAAACACCCGTATAAGCTTAGGATTTTAATAGTACATTATGTAACAAGGGAATAAAGTCGAATTTTATTCCTGTGTTACATATAGGACTTTATTTCCGACTCAAATTTGGCCGCAATATTTATTTGAAAATTGGGATTTTTAGATCGGCCTCATATTTCCCGCTGATTTGGAGTTGCGGGAAAAATATGCCACTTTCGTCCCGCTTGTGAGGTCAAAAAAGTTAACTTTACGGTTGAGTGGGGAATAATAATTTGATACAACACTCGACGTGTGACCATCTTGTAATAAAATAACCAAAAGCGTGTCGATGTTCGACTGTACAACCCCCTCAACAAAAAACAATCTGAAACTTCTCATGGTTATATTACTACAAATTTTTACAGGTATACAGAATTACCACTTCGGCCATTACAACTTCATTAATATACGTGTCTTTATTCTCATATCTCATATCATACAACATGCGGTATAAAATGGCTGAAATTAATATGTATAATGGATCAGACTCCCGGTGGCAGCAGCGCTAACTTTTTGAGCTTATTACTTGTAAATGTAAGAGGTAATTTCGTTTTCCGTCAGAGTTTCAACTCTGTCAGGTATATACATTTACATATATGTATACGTATACACAACGATAGTACTTGATAATACACACATACAGGTGAACCATAATCAGCTTGCGATTCCTGCTTCGTACATTTAGTCGAAGTTTGTTAATTATATATATGCAGTACAGAAGCGATTTAAACACCGATAATGAATTTCATCGTACGTTGGTAGAAGAAAAAAAGCGAACAAACGAAATTAAAGGAAAGAAAAAACATAAGGCGGTAACATTTAAAAAATAATTAATCCAGTATTACACGATTATATAATATACCTACCTAGAGTTGCAGATTAGGAAAAACGAGTTCGAGGTTTTACCAATACAACAATAAACGCTGTACAGAAATTTTGTAGAGACTGGTTTACTTGTGATATGCATGCGTGTGTGTGTGTGTGTATAGGGCGTTCCACGTCAAGTTAGCAGCCCATGTAACTCACCCCTTCGATTCTAATCATTTTTTAGTATGATGTTCTTACCTAACCCAAAGGGTCGCGGGAATTTTTACAGATTTTTTTCAGCCACTGGTGAAATTTGTACAAACTCGCAAAACCAATTTCGAAAACGCCATTTTTTTTTAAATCCTAACAAAATCACACCGATTCTATGATTTAAATGTGATTTTTGAGCAATACACGATAATGGGATCTCGATATTTACAATTTTTTTAACTAAGTTTCTAGTTTTTCCAAGTCGGAATTGGTTTGGCTTTTTTTTTTTATTTTTTATAAGCCCCGATCTAAATAAATTGCAGAATCACATTACTTTCATGATTCCGTGATCTATATAGATCGGGGAACAGAAAAAAAAAATAAAAAACAAAACACTCCAAACCCGACATGGAAAAATTAAAAACTTATGAAAAAAAAAAATAAGTATCGAGATCCAATCATCGCGTGGTGTTTAAAAATCACATTTCAAATCATAGACTCTGTGTGAATTTTTTCAGATTTTAAAAAGTGGGATTTTCTGAATTGGTTTTTTCGTTTTTTTTCATATTTCACAAATGGCTAAAAAAATGCGCAAAAAATTCCAAGACCTCTTCGGGTCGGTATGAACGTCATACTAAAAAATGATTAAAATCGAAGAGGATGAGGTAAACGGGCTTCTAATTTGACGTGGAATGTCCCATATATATGTTTACGTATGATATTACGCTTGACAAGTTGTGCCTAATCCGTTGAAAATACACGTGTTGCGCAATCAGCAATTCAGAAATGTTAATTTATAAAGTCTTGTACGTGTTAGAATAGACTTTCAACTGTTGTCAGCTTAGCAATTGACCTGAAACACGGTTAATAAACTGATATTATTTATACGATTAGTATTTTTAATCACAGGCGTACCAATACTGTACGTATTCTTTTATTTATTTATTTAAATTTTTTTCTCTTTTTCTTTAAATCAACTCCGAATAGAGAATTCGGTCAATATCGACGGTTAATTTAATCATCACGGCTAAAACCCGTGCCAATAAAATTGTTCTTACCTCGTACATTATACCCTATATAATATATACAATTATATCATAATTCAACTCAATGACCCAACATCAATCCATACCATTTATAGAATTTCTAGCGTTCAATTGTTATTGCAAACGTGCAGTAAACTTACGTTAGTACAACAGCGAAAAATTTTGCGCGGCCGGTAACGAGCAATGCATCTACCATACATGTACGTATATAGTCTGCAGTATTCCGATTGCGGCGATGAGGAATACTTTGCTGATTTTCGTCGCCATTCTTCTTAATCCTGGTTCTTCATTCCGTACGAAGTAAGTCGAGTACTCCTGCAGCCTGATTACGAAGGTGTACAGGTCGAGGTTGCCGCGAAAGTTTCGTTAAGCCTTTGAAAATCCGCGGGATAGAAAACGCGCCACCGGAAGGAAGAAGCGAGCGGAGCCGCCGTCCATCGTCATGACGACGCGAGGTTCGACCTACGACCTTTTATTCCACCTCACACATACAGCGTAAAAAGGCCATCCGACGATGCTCTTTCTATAGATATACGGACGGCCCATCCATCCATCCATCCATCCATCCGCGTATCGCGTATCTTTCGATTCAATTGACGAATCGATTTTTACATAAGTCCTCTGTCGCGTGTGTGCATTATGTTTATTATTATTATTATTATACCATTGGAGACGTCGTGAGCCGCTGAGTGCGTGTATCCGTACAGGTATGCTACACCTGCTGAGTTATAAAACTAACTACTTGTGCAACGGTATCGGTGGTTGTAACTTGCGCATTTATAAGCATGTAAGGATAATGTGACGAAGGAAGGAAAGACTTGGAAGCTGAATTAATGTGAACGCATCGGGTGTACAGTCTAGTCGAAAAGTTTAAGAAAGAAAAAATTTAGGTATGTAATGCGACGAGGGTGAAGTTAGTAACGTTACGGTAACGGTATAATGTGTTTGGGAAAATTGATTGCCTAGCATCTTTATAGAGAAGTCTGAAATTTAGTAAACCGTGAAGATAAACGAAACGTACTCTCATTTTGAAAAACCAACTTCTTATAAAAGTTGTTCTAAAATTGTTGAATGTGTGATAATTTTTCCCTGACGTTTCGTTTCGTTAACGTTTGAGTAATTTTAGCCTCATGTAATGCAGAGGTTTAGTATCAATCGCTCGTAATTTTAAGTTGTGACAAATTTTGTTAGTAAACGGTCTTTATTGCAGGAGGATGAAAAAAATTCAAAATGCGAAAAGCGGAAGCTCACTTTGTTCGTAAATGAATTCTCTACAAGTCACGTGACTGAATGGATTATTCATGGGATTGACATATCTCGAAATAAATCATTAGTTTATCAGGTGTATGTGCGGCAGCTCTTATTTACATCGATTTTACTCGTTTTTTAGGTTATAAAAACCGAATAGCTGAATAAGAATTCAAGTCTTCGCGATTCATCGATAATCCGTTGACCACGAAAACAAATTCTGATTTATTGAAATTGTTTATACGGATATATACTTGTTTCATTTTTGAACAAAAGTCAAAATACTACGATGTTTGAAAATTGTTGACGACCCAAATCTTTCTATGCAAATACATTTTTCCCGACTCAACCCAAACGTAACTTTTTTGACTCTCTCATATTTCCCGCAAATCCCAATCAGCGGGAAATACGAGGCCAAACTTAAAAGTCCTAATTATCAAATAAATATTGCGGCCAGAGTTGAGTCGGAAATAAAGTCCTGTATGTAACACAGGAATAAAAGTCGAAGTTATTCCCTTGTTACATAATGTACCGTTCTTCAGTTTCTTTGCATCGAAGAAACCTTGTTTTTATCTAATCGAGCTTTATTAACGTCAGTTCTTCACTACATGCTTTTCGGCATCGTTTCGACTCGACTTTCTTTACCCTAAGCATCTCAATTATTAAGTCCCTAAAAATGGGCCTCTATGTATAAATTAACTCGGGTGATATTTCCTGACGCCAGCGGTTTCGGTGTACTTTCCCAACAACGTTATCACATCGAACGCTTCTTCCTCTCCTTGCGCCTGTCAGATTATGAAAAACGTGACCAAGTTATACGTCAGCTCGATTCTTCGAGTTCTCCGCGTTCTCCGCGTTCTCCGACACACAGCAAAGCTCCAAGTCCAACCTTCCGCTAATTGCAGCCGTGGCTCGACTTTCGATAATCACCTTTGTAACCCCTGAGATCGCGTGCCCTCTAAACGCGACGAAGAATTCCCCATTTTCCGAGTCCTGCAGGATCAGCAGCAGGGGACCATCCAGAGGAGGACGAATTGTTTTATTCCCAAAGTGTCGTCGTCGTGGCGCGTGGCGGCCAAGAGGGAGAAAATAAGGACAAGATGAACGGCGGAGAAACGGAGGGTGGAAAAAACGGGAGGATGTCTAGCTCTTTCATTGATACCGTATACACGCACGGACAAACGACAGGGTCACGAGCCGGTCAGTCCCAAGGTCATCGTAAAGAAAACAAAGAAAAAAAAAAAAAAAACTCCCGAAACTCAATCCTCCAATGTAATATCAAAGCGCGATGCGCGGAGAATTTTTTCTTTGGTTGCGATGGAGAAAAATTCGAAGGGAAAAAGCAGGGAGTCCCGGCTCCGTGTTGTATAATCGCAAGATATATCGTATACATATATATATATATATACACTAGGGTAGTTAATTTTTTAACGTTTTTTTCTATTCTTACGTTTTAATGTGTCACTGGGAAAATTTGTGACAAATACTGGATACAAAAAATTGTCGTATAACCGGGAGGAGGTAGGAAAATATTTAGAGGTCGCCGCTTATCCTGGCCAAATTTAATCCTTCACGAATCAACAGCAAACCGCGCCTAACAATTTTGCAGTTGGCCGTTCTCCTCTTTTATACTAAAGATTAATCGTCTCGGAGAAATTTGGATAACAGTTTTTCTTACCAAAATAGGAGTATCTCATCACCTTAACCTCCGTATTTTGTTCTCGGTACTGATTTTTATGAACAATGATTAATTGAATCACGATACGAAAAAAATAATCCGCACAAATTTTCAACTTACATTTTATGACTTTTTGACTAGGTTTTTAGGTCGATTGAGAATGAAAAACGAGTTGGTTAAATGAAGTATCAGCGTAGCTTTATTTCGTACAAACATGTAACCTGTTGCGATGTGACAAAAAAAGAAAAGGTTACTCTCAGCAACCATACAACTTCCGTCCACCATAAAGCACGCACCCATAGCCGAGCAAGGCCGTATTCCCGGCCTTCTACGTGAATTTTCATTCATTCACGTTGTAGAAAGTTTATTGAACTTTTCTTGATTAAGAATCTGCGCGAAGTACAGTCAGGTGAAAAATGTGTTGAACCAAGAACGTACATGTGATAAAAGAAAAATTTCGATAAGGTGTCTCTCCAGCGAGGCTCGTCTAATTACATCTAAGGTAAGAGAAAGTCCCCGAGTCAAAACGGTCAACTTTATACAAGTCGTCTGACAATGAGTTAAATTTTGAATATAATGTTAATAAATTACTATATAGATGGGTGAATTAATTCATCGATTATACAATACACGTACTAATATTATACGTTCATATAATAATGTAATAAAATTGACACTCCGCGAACTTTTTATACGTATTTAATATTCTTATACTACTATCAAATTCCTCCGAGTTTATTATATTACAAGCGTGCGATATTTTCGACATTCTTTCTTTATCAAATTCAATTTTATCATCTAGATACACGTCTATACGAGAAATACGAATGTGAAATCAATGTTTGTCAAGACCTTTTTCACAGCGTGCAATGACAATGATAATAACAACAATGACGACAACAACAACGATAATAACAATATTGACGATGATGATGATGATGATGATAATGATAATAATAATAACGATAACGAGGGAATTTAGGTGAGACCTGTACAAGAGGCGAGGAGTTGCTGACGGCGTAGTCCGCCTATAGTCATAGACTTAAGCTCACCCCCTGCAAGTTTCTCGCCCCTCTGTAGGGGGGCCCCGCCTAGCCGATTGGTCGATGAAACCCCGCGGATGAGATGATATACCTGCTATCTACAAAGATAACGCGTATCTCTACACACGCTTTTTACAGAGTTATGTTCACCTATACATATGTAATACGTAAATTCCCGCGAGCATAATTTACACAGATATTATCCAGCGGCATGCAAGTTCGGTGCAGTTTTTAATACGAAGTGTAATAAAATACTACACGATATTGAAGTCAGTGATCTGGGGAAAAAAATAAATATTCTGAGGCTGTTCTGGGTACGCAGATTTTCAAGTGTTTATGAAATTCTTAATCTACGAAATAAATACGTACATTGTACATACGTGAATTAAACATTCTTTAAAAGACAACGACAGAATCGACATTCGATGAAACGCGATCCTGCGGTTGCGCAAATGATAGTCAGTAATGTGGAGGATTGCTCGTTTATGGATCAGTTGCAAGTGGGTGTATGTGAAAAAAAAAAACTGTATTACACGCATGACTAGTTGCTTCACCTTGAAATGCAGAGTTGGAATATAGCGAGCACCCTTTCGTACCGCTGTGCGTATACACTATATTTACACTGGTATAATGGCTTAAGGCCAATTTGTCGAATTTTCGTGACTCGAATAATGCCTGGAATTCACGCCCGCCATTTGAATTTCATAGATTTGTTTCAGAAGAGCGTACAGGGTAAGTTAAAAGTATACGGCTTACATGCGGATCGATTTGATAAATAGAATTAGTCCCTAATACGTGCTTAATTTTAAGGGAAACAATCGGTGACATTCACTTGACATTGCAAAGTAATCTGATAATGAAAGAAAGTAAGAGAGAAAAAAAAAGAACGCGCTTCTCTCTCCTGAAGGTTTGCCAAAACTTGAGTCGAATAAATAGGAAAATAATAATAACAATAACGAATCCTTTTCTTTGGATGTAACGTACAGAGTGAATTCCTAACGACTGCACGCTCTGCCGTATGATAAAATTTAATGCGTATGCGCTGCTAACCGGTAGCAATTGTTTACCAGGGCAACCAACTGTCTCTAACCTAAAAACTTTTGACAGTTACGAATCGAACGAAACTGCCACCGAAAACTGTCAAAATTTTTCACGTTACAATTCAGTGTTGCACGACATCTATCGATATTTACTCATATCGATAACTAGAGGTCAAAATATCGATATTTTACGTCCTCGATAATCCGTATAGTATCGATACCTTTACTGCAATACCAAAAAGAATGTATCAAAATTCTACCTCTCAAAAAATAAACTGAGAATAATTCGATTTAAAAAAACCTCAAATAGTAATATTAAATGGAGTTTTCTACCTCAAGTGTATCGTTGTAGGATAAATTCAATTATCGAGTTATTGTAAATTCTATTTAGCCAACTATATGAAACTTTACGTACGGTAAAATGTTATACAGGCTAAATAATTCTAACGCCAAAATAAGTCTCAAATACATAACTGAAACTAAAGCAGACGTGTAGCTCTTATTCCAAGTAATATATTTTCGTCGATATTTTGTATATCGATGTTTGAACAGCAATACATCGATATCGAAGAACGCGATACATATCGATATGAGACATCGATGTTTCAGAGAATATCGTGCAACACTATACGTTACATACATCGCGGCGAACTGCCGTCTGAATTAATTACGGTTGGTCCCCCTGACGAACAATCTCCTCTCGAATTACAGCGCGTGCGCATTGAATTCCAGCAGACGACGGAGCATGCAGTCGTTAGGAATTCACTCGGTATCTAACACGCTAAGAGTTCTGTGAAAAATATAACAGGTCAAATTATCTCGGTGAATTTTGCGGAATTGAGGAGTAGATATTGCACGCTGCTATTACGCAACCATAAATTTTGCTGTGATGCGACATATTATGTACTATAATTGCGTATCGCTATCTCGCGTTCGTTACAGGTAACCATAGGTATATAGAGGCGATTAAAAGATAGGAAGAGGAGGGGTGGTGTTTTGTTTCGCGATATAATAATTTCCACCTGATCCCTCGATTGCACGGCGATCGCGTTGAAAGACGGATTACGGCGTCGGCGATACATATCTTTATCATAATCATGGCTTGGCTGCGGCGTACTTTACATTTTCTTTTTTTCTTCTTTTCTTCTTCACATGTATATATTAGGCATATAATTCATCGTTCATGTAATTACACAAAGGTCTTTTTCTTCTTATAACATACCGTTTTTCTGCCATGCAAATCGAACGAAAGTTATACCGCGTTGGCTTCCGTTAAAGAAGAAAAAAAAAAAAAAAAAAGAAGAGAGAGAAACACAAAACACGCCGTATAATACTTTAACTTTGGTCTATATGCGTATTACGACAACGCCGTTGTAACTCATTCGACACGTTTCTAACAAGTTTTATAACACGTGTAGTTTGTAGATACCAAGGTTGTTGAAAACTTTTCATTTTCAACTCGTTGACATTTTATAAATACACTCATAAAAAGTACAGGTAGAAAATTTTCGTAATACCTTTTAATTGAATTTTCTCTCTCTCTCTCTCTCTCTCTCTCTCTCTCTCTCTCTCTCGTCAATGCGATGAATATATTTATACCATATAACGTCTGTATTATAACAGGCATATAGTTATTATGGGATGTTGCTGTATGATAAATAATGTTTAATTATTCCCACGAGTTAATATAAAATAATTAACGTTCCATTAATTCTCCCCCCTCAATTATAGTCGATATATATTATTACTAGCAGCCCATCCCGGCTTCGCACGGGCATATAATAATATTAAGTAATAATATAAATGTTATTTTTCTAGAAACTCACTGTAAACATTGTGTATTTTCTTTTATTATATTATTATATGCCCGTGCGAAGCCGGGATGGGTTGCTAGTTATGCTGTTAAAATGTAGCTTATATGACACGTTCGTAGATTTACCATAGCAGCGCCATCTATTGATTACTTACTCAACCCAGTCGAAAGGTATCGACATCTGTTAGAATCATTCGGAGTTAACAGATAATTGTGACTGTCGAATAATAACAGACAAATAATTAGCAATATATTATAATTGCGACTATAATTTGAGATTTAAACTATCCTATCTCTCAAGTTGGATCGAACTGCACATGGTGTGCGTATTTTATTATAATCGGTTAAGTGGTTTAGGAGTCCATTGAGGACAAACATCGTGACACGAGATTTATATATATTAAGAAAGATAAGATTATTACCGCGCGACATTCTCAACTATAATGTCCTTTCACTGCAGCCACATGTTCCGTTATTTACAAGGAATTTGCGAACATACGTATTACAGGCATGAAAAAACGAAATGATACGTCTTGTGGGCGAAATTCAAGCTCATACCCCGCTGCAGGTATATGGAATCGATATAGGTATACCACTAATGCATTTACCGGTAATGTATTAATGTATGTACATATAATCATCCATGTCTATACTTACACTTGACACATGTATATACACGTATGCATAATTAACCGAGTCCAACGACTTATTTTACTGCAGGAATAGAAGTTAGGTGTGAGATGTGTATATATATATATATATATATATATATATATATATATATATATATATATATATATATATATATATATATATATATATATATATATATATAATATACATAAGTAAATAAGTTCTTAAATTACGCAACTTCGCTGATTGCCGGCAGCCGATTATACGCACTTGACTGTCGTAACTTTTTTTACAGTGCAAATTTAAATGCACTCACACTCAATGTATAAGAATAACTAATTCTGCCTTTCGCCCGTTAGTGAGTTTACAATCCGACAGATCGACGGAGCTGAAAACTCGGATCAATGACAATTGTGACCAATCTTATAAATCAGGCGATGCGTAAAACATTGCGAAAAATAATTTCATACGTTTATGATTCAAATCGCCGGGGGCATGTTGACGTGATTCTTTTTTCCTTTTCTTCTTGTACACATCGACTCGCGAAAAAGATATTTTATCGATAAATTCCGTGCGAAAATTGCCTTTCGATACTCGCCTCGAAATTGATGTACCCGCAAAGGATATAAAACGCGAATGGAGGTGTTGGGTGCTAGCTACACATTTGCATACATGTACGAATATCGTACATTCAAGGTATGTACATTGTATTACAGGTACGCATGGCCGTGTAAGATTTAAACGAGCTGTTCGTCGGGCGTAAAATTTGACGGAGAGACAAATTTTACACGTTGTATTTTTATTACCTTTGTTTCAACGTGACTTGCTTCTCTTTGCATTGTATTTTTTTTTTTTATATTTATTCACCGTCGTTATTATAATTATTATTACTATATCCTTGTTACTCCGCATATTCATCCATTGCTCGAACCATATCAAGCGGAAAATCTTCGAATGTATGTATACATACATACATACAAGTGTTTATAAATAGTGACTTGGCAATTGGACAAGATATTTTTTTTTTTTAATTGCAATTGTTTAAATATGAAAATAAAAACGGTTAACGAAACACAAATTTCGTCTCCGTTTTATTTTATACTTAATCGAAATATTCGTGAAAGGATTTTTTTTCTCGTAACTGTGATAAATCTCTATGCACTTTACCGAGGAGCTGCTTTTTCGGTCACCGGACAAGTAAAATTCGTACGCGGTCTGTGAAGATATATTTTTATCACCAGCTAGCCAGCTACCAGCATGTGTTTGTTTTGACAAGACATTGAAATTATCTCTAGTCTTGATTCTTCTCGAGAGAATTCCACCGCTCAGACTTTGTCTGTGAATGTGGTCAAGTTATATTCACTTCACGGTTTCTACGCAAGTTTCTAAATGGAATAAAATGATAATTGCGATACGTCAGTAATCGATTCTGTAATTATTATATTAAATTCTCTGAAATTCCACTGTATATACGGGTAAGAATCATCGTTGCAACATCAAGAATCGCAAACATTATCATAAAATTACGATGTTTCTCGATAACAACTTATGCGGTTATGCAAATGAAAGTATCTTGTCTCAAAAATAGCAGAGTCCATTGTATTGATCTTTTTTCTTTTTTTTTTTTTTCCACTCCTGTTTTTTAATCACAAATCAGGTTGATGGTTCGAGAATGTGTTGTACATAAAACGGGATGGACTATAGTGGAAAAAAACTCGCTCGTAGAGTGTACGATAATCTTCAAATCTATAGATCGGGTCTCTCGTGTAACTTGAAAAACGTATGCACTGTATATGTAATATATATTCTTGTTTTCCACGACTAATTTGTATTCGAATAAAAAAAAAATCACTTAATCAGATTTTTAGGTATAGAAAGGAATGTCACGTATACACCGAAAATAATATCTAAGAGAGCTGACATTATTTTTCTCTCTCCTGCAATGGGTTATTTGCTTTTTTTTCAATTCTGTCATTTCTTACACCATTCCTTAATTTCGATATACACGTGTACCTAATAGAGTGAAAAAAACAAACAACAATTGCTCGCCGGTGCGAATCGCGTGTGAAAACACTAGAACGTAGGGTACACGTAATAATAGTAATTGGAACAATAATAAAGTAATTGTTATGGTCGCCTCCGTGCAATGCAAGAGCAACCGCGCGGCTACTGAAAAGAGGTTACGCAATCCATCGCTGCTGCAGAATAGTGTGTATATACCTAAATAATACGAGTTGTACGAAAGCAAGTTGTGTAGGTATGCTTATTGACACATATCTAATCCGTAAATATGTGTACATAATATTAAAGACTGGGCGATTGAATTCGCGAGAAAGAAAAAAGGAAAGAAAAAAAAGTTACAATTGCAGACAACTGACATACCATACGGTTATTATGACAGGCACAACACAATCACCGCCTAGGAATTCCATCATGCGTGTACACGTGCATACCGATATGTACGGCACATCTCATTGCGGGTTGAAAAACTTTCACCACGGCGCTAAGCAATTGAACTCAATTAAACTCAATCCCGTTCTTTCGGGGAATAAAAATTGTAAGTTTGTGGGTATTTATTCCACTGTAATGTGTAAATTACAAAGTGGATAGATATACTGTACGCGTGCGTGGTATACGATTGTCCGCATGTGTGTAACTTGATTGTCGCCCAGGCTTGGCAATTGAGCCTGCATGCATATATCTACTAATTGTTATTGCGGAGGGTCTCGAGATGCGGGTGGCGGGTGAACGAGTCAGTTTTAATTGCTCTCGGAACGATCGTCGCCGCTTGAACTACGCCGACGCTTGTCGTCGCTGCGTGGGAAAGATCGCGCTCGTTTGTCATTGCTATACGGAACTATAATACGTACGCGCTGATTAATTAACGTTCTTCGTGCCAATACGGAATCGCCTCCGTCGAAGTCATGTGTAAACAAACGAAACGAAAAGAGCGATGCGTCGTAGAAATTTCATGAAGCTGAAGCTAGCGGTCAGAGTTTAGCTTTATCCTCTTCATTCTGTAAAAGTATTGGGGGCTACAAAGTGTTGGAAAAAATTTTGATTTTCGGTCTTCGCTACCTTATTTGAATGAACATTAGAACGTTTTGCTCCTAATTCTGGCTGCTAGCTTCAGCTTTGTCGAGTTTTCAACTCTTTCCGTTGTCGTTCGTCTACTTCGTATATAGGAAAAAAACAGGGGGAGTTTGCTCGGTCGGTAAGGGTAGGCGTACTACATGACCTTAATGCACGTTATCCAAGCCATCCACCGGTGGGCTGGACAACCTCAATCAATCTCCATTGTTTGCTATTTTCATCGTTTTTGGACATTTGCCGAGAGTCGTACGAACTTTATTCCAAGTATTGGGATTGTCACTTTACAATGCGACATCTGATGGAAAAAAATCAAAACTAATCCAACCAGGCTGACAGCTGACCTTTGGCCGTGTTTTTTCGCGTGAGGATGGTAGAACAGGTGCATAGATTACTGATTATGGTTAATTAATTTATGTGACACGAGTAATTCGAAGCACCAAAAATTACGATTCGCCTCCATTAATATTAAAAACTTGGGTTATCTGATGATGAAATGGCGCCGACAAACATGCTCTGACGTCACGAGGACATTCTCCAATAATGCTCTGCACAGTGCAATCTGCAGATTTCACTCATTGACTGCACAGAACTAATTCAAAGTCAAATTGATTCCAGTCGCCTGAAAATATTCCTTACGTCCAAAGTCAATAAACGTGACTATATTATATGCCATCCGTAGCTCTTGACGGTCTTATACCTACGTCATCGATTTACAAACGATAGTAGGTAAAATTTGACCGCAATGCATAATTGACTTGTATTCTCATCGAATAATTATCAATTATATACAGTCAACGGAGGAGAGGAACTATTCAGGCTTAATCACGTCACGACCGTTTTAAAAGTAAGAGTTTTTACGAGAATCTATCGCATTCTTTGCTAAACCTTTGAACCGATTTGGAATTTATCATAAAATAATGGTGCTATTGTCGGAAAGTGCGCTCTGGTCAGCTAGGGCTGAATAAATATCGTGCAGATTTGTAATTCTCTTATTACGCCGCGAGGCGGGCTTTGAGGTGATACTTTGCAAATTATTCGATTATTAAATCATGTGATATTTATCGGTTGTTGCTGACCAGAGCGAATATTTTTACATCAAAAGGATCACGTCGCAAAAGATTTCAAATAGAATCGATGTTTTACGAAAGAATAATTTGAAATGGATTCCCGTAAAAGTACTTCATAAACCAACCGCGTGTAATGTCACTTGTTTTGACTAGTATCAAAGTCTACGTATCAGTGACACAAAAATGCCGCAGTCAGCGCGATTCTATGTGAAATGCCGAATACAAGTACCCAAAAAAATTAATTTTACGCAAGAATTATGCCAAGAAATGTATTTCCATACTCGAATTACTATTTATTGCAGAAATACATTTCCTCCAGTTATTTTCGCATGAAATACAGAAGTTTTTGGACAGTTTTGTTTGGCATTGCATGCAGATAATTGCACTGGCTGCGGCATTTTTGCATCATTGCTGTATAGGCTTTGACAATAGAGAAAATAAGTAATTCATTTTACTCAGTCACTAAAGACTAATTACAGCAGCCTCTCAATCGTCTTCGTTATACCGGTTTCAGGTACGTGCAATTTGAAAATTTCTCCACTTGCTAACTTCCGTATAATCGAATGTAGTCAAATAGTGGAATGATTGTGGTCGGCATCTTCAGGCGATTCGGTGCCAAGTGCAAGGGTTGTTTGTGCACGACTTTATCTGCAAGAAGACTTTCGCTTTTTGCAATCTCAAACCTGAGAATCAACGCGCTCGTGTAAACACAAAGCCAATGAAAATAGTGCATTCGTAAAGCTCTGATCAGCTGCTGCGACGACGCACATTGTGGCAGCGTGCCGCAGGTCGCTCGTTGTAACGCGACGTTGATAAACATAGATTTGGTCCGTCGGGCTGGCAGAATGCCACCGGGAAGTTGCAGTCTCGAAACTCGTCTCGTCACCGCCCCCGACTTTCGTCGTCGTCGTCGTCGTGTTTACCTTCATGCAAGATCGGCCCTGTTCGACTTCCTGCAGGTCTGGTAGCGTGGCTAGACTCTGCGCCGAATGCTGGCGGGCAGATTCCGACACGTAATGCTTACGCTTTTTAGAATATTATGACGCGCGGATCTGGTTTCGCAAGGTCGAAAAAACATGAAACGAAATTATTGCGGTGCTCTCGCCCCGTTATCGACCCGATTGACCCGGGTCAATTAACTGATCAACGGTCTTCTTCTTCACTGAAATGTCAAACAATTTGTACGATCGGATTATTTTCGGTTCTCAACGGTTTTATTCCAGAGGTTTGGGTATTGGTAAAACGCGTTGCGGGTGGGTGAAACCATAAAAACACGATGTTGTAAACGGCGTGCAGTCTTTCGATTCCGTGCAACGCGAAATAAACAACTCTGATACAAATCCCACGACACGAAACCTGCACGAGACTGCGTCAAGTCTCGGAGATCGAACGTCGATCACACAATTCAAATTTTCTTATACATCCTTCAAATTCGGATTTGAAACGATCGTCGGTATGAAACGATCAACCAACTTATAACAAGCAAATCTAAAATGACGTTCGCATAACCAAATAAGAAGAGAACGCAAGACTTTTACAGTTCTCAAAGCATCGTTCCAACGCTCATGCGGCAGCGGCTCGATTTCGAAGAGAACCTTTCGCACTTTTCACCACCCAAGCAAAGGTGGCGGAAAAGGAGAAGGACCGAGGGCTGAGTTATCGATCATCGGCTCAGGCGTTATTACTCCATAGGTACATGTACCATCCACTGGCAAAACCATAGAGTACGAACGCGTTCCCGACCACGCGGCGTAAGTCGCACAGGTACGTCTCGTATTACGTAGGTATACGTACGATGTGAGTACCTGTAAGCTTGCGGTAACTCCTAGACGGTTCTCGCGTGTAATCGCACGTACAGAGCGGGTTTAAGCTTTAAAACCGGAGCGCCGTGCCCAGATATTATTCAAACCTAAAAATACAACGAACTGGGGTCTCCCACAACTCTGATCGCAACGCCGTCCAGGCGGCGGGATGTCAGCTTCTCCTGGCTGGTTTACAATAACTCGGAAAAAGTTCCATCTCCGAGTACCTCGATGACGACTCGTTTGCGCCCATGCATGCATGTATACATACTTAACGTCTATGTACACGCACGTTATTTACATACGAGTACATGTACACACAGAGTGTACCGCAGTCCAGCGGTTACAACACGTGCACAGGCAGCATCATTCTGCAATCGCATCACACCCGTTGCTTTACACGCTGTTATCAACCAGACGCGGATGCCACTGACTAGAGACTGTACAATAACGCGTGATTACGCAGGTCTGCAAAAAAATATTTTTCTTCAGCTGCACGAGATGTTTTTGGTAGATTTTACGTTTTCGAGTCTACTGAATCCAAAAATCACTTCCATTCCCCTTCGTCACGTACAATGTTTTTGCAAAACACGGGGTGTTAGTTCAAGAAATAACCTGACGCGATAGAACTTTTTGAGTACTTTTCCCGGTTTCAGTGAGTGAAAATCTAAACGAAACAGTACAGAAAACGTGTGCTGTTCTTTGGTTGCAGACCTGTGTTACTTGTATTTTCCTCGTTCACCGTATCGCAGAACGGTCGAGCGGTAGTCCGATCGGCTGAATTGGGCGGTAAAAATCCCAAAACTGTGCTGCGAGACATCGCAAACTGCACACAGATTATAGATTCTGAGAGACCCGATTCTCGCTGTAGTTTGTTCATCACACCTACCTCATAATCCCTGTTTCTACGATACACAAGCGTATCGATCGTCGTTGGGGTCCACCTATGCACGCAAGGCGATACGATGCAGGAGCGAAGGATAGGAGTAAAGTATGAGCTTTATAAAAGACGGTCTTGAAACTCCGCGCAATGTTTACATTACGGAGCGTCTCCGCCACCTCGATCTGTACCGTCGGGTGATTTGCGGTTTCTTTTCTTTTGTTTTTTTTTTTGTTTTTTTTAACTGCCAATCGATTACTCACCGAAACTCACATCGATAGAAACGGGTTCCTTGGGTGGAGGCGCGCTAGTCGCCGGCGTAACCGTGAATCGTTCCGGCATATCGAGGTCCTGTCGATGGTCCTCCTCCTCTTCTTCTTCTTCTTCTTCTTCTTGTTCTTCTTCCTGCTCCTCCTTTTCGACGACTCCGCACTCACTTCCGTTTCCACTTACGGCTATGTATTGTTTGTATGCCCTACTCCGCGTCGTCGGGGTACCGCGTTCTTTGTACGACAGGAAGACTCTTCTACGGGATTATCGCGCGTACTGTGCCCGACACAGTGAAACGTCGAACGTTTTCGCAACGACTGTATACTGCGTATAATACTCCGCGGTCGCTATCGGACTCCCTCCTTGGTCTGCGAATCGAGCCTAACTAACGAGCTTCCTCGACGCGTAAGGAGGAGGTGTTTGTAGTTTAAACGAAAAAATCTCCCGCACTTTCCTCCTACCACCTAATCCCCCTCCCGCCGCTCTTCCCTTTCCCTCCCTTCGCTCACTGCCACTTGCGTTAGCGCCCGCTCCGCTTTTGTCTCTTTCTTTCAAGAATTATTAAGCCGTTTGCAATGCCGGTTAGCAGTGTAACGCAACGCTTGAGCACGCGGCGCTATCAGTATTCGGTAGTAACGCGAGATTGCTGATAGTCGGAATCTCTTCTCGCGAATACGCGGCCAACCCGACGTAATAATTTCCCCGGTATATGTATTATCGTTAGAAGAACCGCAAAGATCTGCGACCCTGCGAGTAGTAGCTGATTGACGACAGAGGTTCCTCTTCCTCTTGGGTTGCCGACACTCGGGACGCCACGCGACACGCGCCGCACTCGTAACCGTGGCTTCCTTTATTCTAGTCGCCAATAATACACGTGCGCAATGACGGCAACACACGTTAAGAATACCGAGTTTTCGACACATCGGGTAGCAGCTGCAAGCAGACGAATACGCGCCTTGTGCGTGTCATACATGAGACTCCAGGGGTTTCCATGCCGATCGTTGTTGCATTGCACGCGCGTTACGCACCAACCGTACACTCTCATATTCATCCGCGTGCGTCGTCGCCGGCGTGTGTTTCTCGTTTCTTTGCACGCTATGCATGTGCGCGTACATTGCATATACATACATACGTAACACACGCCTACGCTTGCATGTGTGACCGACGCACGAGAGGTGCTTCACCCACCCGTCGGCCGTCGCACGCGTCCTGAGCGTCCTGGTATATCCAAAGGTGGCGAAACAGTTGTAAGCAGCTAACTGCAGCTTTTTCCGTTCCGCGTTTCCAGCCACGATATGTAGGTGGCGGTAAAGCTCGGTCTTACCCGTCTTACCTTACCTTACCTGCAGCCTTCGTTGCTTACCCGGTTACTTACCACGAATCTCGTCGCGCGTGGTTCGTCCAGGTGGTTTGCAAGTAAAAATATGAAATTTTCAACATGTTATTTTCATATTCATTCATAATGTAAAGATCATTTTATAATTTCTTGTGCCAGTCACGCTATTACTTCCATCTAAGAATAGATTGTGAAATCTTCGGCAGTTTTCATTTGCAACACGGTATGTCACCATCTAAAGTGTATCATCAATCACACCGATCGCGAGCTCCGATTATCTCATATTAAAAGCATGAAATTCAACCGCATGGTGAAACCCATGGTAAAACCGTCAATTGTTTTCCAACAGACCGAATGTCGTTCGTTACAATTTTTTACGTACGGACCCAAACGGTGGCAACGAAGGTTTCCACATCGGCAAATCTGAAATTTTGGTAACAGTCTCATTGTCAGCTAGACGAACGTTTGATTTGCGAAAAATTTCCATCAAAACAGACAACACGTGCGTCTACTTCCCAGCAATATTCGAACACGACTGATTGCGAGCCGGTTGTGCGCGCGTCGAATTCGAACTTGGCGTCGCTGACGTCACTAACGTCACGCAATGGCCGTCCACGAAACGTGAGCGGAGACTTCGAGTGTGTGGCGGTGCGGCAAGGCTAGCTCAGAGAGTGGTGATTGCGCGAGGGACTGTCCATCGCGGAAAAGTTTTCTTTACAAGCTATTTAAAAAAAATTCGTCAAGCTGTGGACCCAGCCGCAAACAATGGGCTCGAAAAAGCACAAAAAACACAAACGGGAACGAATCGAAGGTAACAGTGAATCACGTGATTATTGTCACTCGTTCTTTTGCGCATCCGTACGCCTCTGCAGTACCGCTACTCGTAACCAGATTGTTTACTTTTCTCTCCTGCTGTCATTTGGCATCTTTCGTATCGATAATCGCAGACAACGCTGGCCGCCGGATGCCGCACAATTTCTATCGCTTCATTTTCACAGCTTCCGATTAATAACGGTCTATAATAACGATAACAGAATATTGACGTTGTTTCTGGAAGATAAAAAGGGCGGCCGCTCTGTCAGAAGCATTTTTCGCAATCGGGAATCGTCGCGCTTCACACGCTCAAGGTGTTTCCCGTGCTGGATTAGATTTTCTGGAATCGCGCGTCACTTGTTTATTTCTAGGATCTATGCTTCGGTTGACGATCGACTGAATTTTCTCGCAAATTTATATTTACTTGAGAGAGGATAGAGAAGATTAAGTATTGATTATTTGTTTTACACAGAGGGGCATTACTCGACCCCAGATAGACCTCCGGCCTTGAAGCTGATATTGAAGGTTGGTGGGAGCAGCGGGACTCCTGAACATGCGGCAGATTCGCCTCATCACTCGTCGATACTTCAGCAGCACTATCAGCAGCAACTTGGTGTTAATTATTCCGTGACCCAGGGCGAATCTGAGTACGATCGTTACATGGGTCACAAAAAGTTGAAGAAGAAAAAGAAGAAGAAGGACAAACGGCATAAGCATCATCATAAGGAGAAAAAGAGACGGAGGGAGGAATCCAGCCAGGAGTCTGTCGGAGAAGACAGTCTCCTGGAACCACCTAAAAAAATATCTGCCATTATGCCTCAAAATCAACAGCTTATGCCCCCCAGGCCACCCGAGATCGAAAACAGAGTAGGCGTATTGGCCTCAAGCTCACTTTCTCCCCATCGTGAACCTAGAACCTGTGTCCTAAGAAAAATAGCTGAGAGAACTCCGCTTCAGAGGCTACTGGAACACCTGCTTAGGTCGATGGAGAAACGAGATCCCCAGCAGTTCTTTGCTTGGCCGGTAACGGATAATATTGCGCCTGGATATTCTCAAATAATAACAAATCCAATGGACTTCAGCACAATAAAGCAGAAGATTGACGACGGAAATTATCAGAATTTGAATGAATTTATAAACGATTTCAAACTGATGTGCAGTAATGCTACTACTTATAATCACCAGGACACAATTTACTACAAGGCAGCCAAGAAGCTTCTTCACGTCGGCCTCAAAATGGTTACTCCCGAGAAGCTCAGGCAGCTCAGATCCGTTCTTACCTACATGTCAGATATTACTAAGGAGGAACTTGGGTTCGAGCTCGGCGCCGAGGATCCGAATAATCCTGACGTCATGGTGACAGAAGAGCAGATTGAGAAGGAGAGGGAACAGGAGGAGAGAAACGAAGAGGCGGAAGAACTGAGGAAAGAAAACCAGCGGAAGTTGCGGTTGGCAAATTTGGGTAGGTACGAAGCGATCCCGGACGACTTGACACCCGATGAGATCCTTAAACAGGCGCAAAGTGCAGCTAAACATGCCGCAGAAAAACTTAGCTTCAAACGAGTCAATTCTAAGATGGGCTTTCTACGCCAGAAGAAGGATGGAACAACAAGTCTGCAGATTTTGGTTCCTGGGGACGGTGTTATACCCGGCACAAACCAGAGGCCTGTTTCCTTAGGACAATTAATTGGAAAGTTGAGCCATGGAACTGGCTCGCTGGCTGGTTTCAGAGAAGATAGACGCAATATGTCAAAACCAGCAAAACCGCTATACTACGGAGCCTTCGGCTCCTACGCTCCCAGCTATGACTCGACTTTTGCCAATCTTACCAAGGAAGAGACAGATTTGGTGTTCCAGACGTACGGAGATGAAACTGCGGTTCAGTATGCAGAGTCTATTTTAGATTTTGCCAAGGACTGTGACTATACCTTGACCATGGTTGACAATTTGCTCGATTTGTTGACCAATGGGGATCACAAGAAAACTAAGAAATTTTTGGAGGAAAAGCGCAGGCTTCGAGAAGAGGAAGAAAAAATAAAACACCTCCTTGAAAAGCCAGCACAGGATGGGAAAGGAGCGGAATTTTCAGCGGATAAGGTTAAAGTTGACCTTGACCAACTAAAGAGCCTGGCTGACCTTGGCATTGATATAGATTTCTTGAATAATATAGGTAATGAAATTCATGTTACATATAAGATACTGACCCTTTTTGAGGCCTTCTGAAATTGATGTTATATGTGACATATTGACCTTTTTATAAATTTGAAGTACTATATTGTGATATTTATAAATTTATCTTGATGTCTCTTCTTCGGTTATTGCGTTCAAACATTGTCAGTAATTTGATATGTTACGACGCACCAAGATTAAAAAACCATTTGGTACTATCAGCCACAGACTGCAGTCAAAAGTCATCAAAACCTTAAGGTGACCCGTGCCCAAAATATGGGGTTATCTCCTTCAGTGTTATCACTTAGGCAACCCGAGTTGGCCATAATTTTATACTAGCTCTGCTATTACTAATATTTCTGTATTTTTTACTGCCATGAAATTTACTCTACAGCTATTTTTCATCCCCGTGTAGCAAAAAGTTTTCACCGTGCCACTGAATCCCATTTTACTCTGAACGTATTTTACTCCCCAGGAGAATCTGTATTATTTTGATCCCAAATGCATTTTATCACTATTGTCTAATCAATGTTCTTTATTTCTTTTCATATTTGGAACAGAAGAAGAAACTAAAACGACTGCGGAACGAGCGGCGCTCCAAAGTGAATTGGACGATACGACACAGCTCCTGGGTCGCTTGCGTCAAGTGCAGCATGACAGACTGTCTGCTCAGCCACCAGCGCACCTGTCAAACGTCCCAAAGGCGCAAGAGACAGAAACAAGTCTGGCTGAAAAGATCACAGAGAATCTGACTGAGATTGCCAAGAAGCTTCCACCTTCTGCTATTGCTCCAGTAGACGGTCTTCGGCGGGCGATGGGAATCGCCCCGATTTCACGACCGACTTCTGCCCCTGGAGCCGTTCCGGCAGCTGTCACTATCCCCCGACCAATTCCAGGAGTAGTTTCCAGCAGCGGTAATGTTCCTCAGCCGGAGCCGATGGAGGTCGTCGATACTATTGTTCCTTCACCGCCGTTGCCACTGGGAAATCAGAGTCTCAGTCAATCTCTGAATATAACGAGCTCAGGACAGACATCTTCCATGCAAGTTCAAATCGGAGAAATTCCTCCACAGGATCAGACTCAGACTCAAGTGAGCGGAACTGGTAGCGGAGCTAACGGAGGACTCCTTGCTACGCAAGAAAATTCATCCGGAGTTCCAGACCTGGAATCAGAACTTAGAGAGTTCCTGGAAAGTGATCCTACTTTGGGACACTCACCACTCCACGACGACAAGACTCTTGAGGATATTCTGTCAGAGTCGTAGCCCCAGTGCAATGCTCTTGCATGACTAATTATGGTTTATCAAACTCAATGCAAAAATTCAAAACGTACAATGTTGAAAATACCTAATAAATAGTTTATATATAACTTATATTTTCGTATCGGATATCTGTTTGCCATTGCTCGTTCGATTTGATATATTCAAAGCAAATCAGCGAATCTGGAAAACCAGGGAAATTGGTAAATTTCGGGAATATCATCAAAGATGTTGACACCTTCAAAACAAGTCATTATCATTTGACAAATACACGTACCCTCGTTACTATTCACAATACATATTAAATCTAAACAAGGCTGAAGTTAATAACGTTAACGTAACGAAACGTCAGTGGAAAAAATCTGTCGTGTAATTTCTGGATGACTTTCAAGGAGTTACTTTTTGAAATATATGAGTATTTTTTGTGTATCATCCTAAATGTGCAAAGTAACGTTTTTCCTAAACACGTATCTCGTTACTGTAACGTTACTAACTTCATCCTCATAAATCTGAACAATCACAAACGCTTTTACGAGATTTTGTCTCTGTAATGCACACTGTTGATTCAAGTTTACTTTGTTTAGGTGAAGAATCACATCGAGAGTTACTTTGGACTTCCATTATTTGTCTGCAGCAACTCTTGAAAATAAGACATACCTTTTATCTAACGAGTAGGTAATTGAATTTCTCTGATCGGTAATCAAACGCCAAAACTTTCCTGTTCCCATACACGTTGGACCATGCGATTCGCCGTGCACAACTGATACACAAATGTCACAATATCGATTGATGCAGTTGCGGTTCCGCAACCTGACTTTTATTTACCGTAGGGACGTATACAGTTACTTGCAAAGTGCGCTATCGAGCTTCTCAGAGTCGAACCATCGGATCTACGTGACGGCTGATGCAGTTCTATAGCACGTACGCGGCTATACCACGTAAACGTACCAGTATCAACAGAGCTTAATCTAACTAACTGACATAATTAACGAGAAGGAAAGGGGTGCGAGGGCGAAACAACGGAGTAGCGAGATGACGACTCGTTTCACCTCCTTCTGTCGCTCTGTATCACTCCTGTTCGCCTCCCGGCGCCAATGAATCTCTCCTACATATCTCAATTCTCGCCCCGCATTCCCGGCTACACCTGTTACAATACATATGGAACACATGCATACGTTACAACGCCCCTAGGTTATGCATTACTAGATAAGAACTTGAACAGGGTGGCCACACCCCGGGAAAATCTAGAAATGTCAGGGGATTTTTAATTTGGTTATGAAAAAAACTGAAAATATCAGTCCTCTGTCATGGACATTAGAAATGATTTTTTGAGGTAATAAGTTTACTTTGTTTCGTCCAGAAAACAAATTGGCTTGAACTGACTGTTTTGGAAGTTATATTTTTCTTCAATTCGAATTGGTTTTATTAACTTACTAGAACTGGGAAAACGTCAGGGAAAACTATGTTTTAAGTCCTAGAACACCCGGAAGTTTCATGGAATTTTTTTCCAACAAATTTGTGGCCACCCAGTCGAAGAATTCGAGTTATCAGAATCATCATGATCCAGCACTCGAGTGTAAATTTATTTATTCAAAGCTTTGTAATAAATCTTGTTGCACCACTGATTAGATTTGACTGGCCCTATCTCCTACTGCTTTAAATCATAGCTGACACCGCGCGTTTATTCTGCACGCACTATGATGCCTGCCTGTTAAATAATGCGGTTCGAGAGCCGTCTGTTTGAATTTCCGAGAAATATCGAGAAAACTTTTCTGCCTACAGGTGCAGAACTCGAATCGTATACGCCTACCAAGTATAGATCCTTAGGTCGAATTCTCCCCAGACTACGGTCGAAGTTTAGATTGCGGTGTAAACATTGTCGTTAACGGAAACTTTTGTTCCTCGGGTAATCTCCACGGTTTGGTGAGCGGCGATTATGAGTCGGCCATATTGGAGTAGGTGGTAGGATATTAGGGTTTTCGCAGCTTGCACGCTGCGTAGTTTCCGCACAAAGTTACCCGCGAGCTTTGCGTGATTCGAAATTACGACAACGAGGGGTTGCCGTAGGCAGGCGGTGCTACCCCTAATGTCATCAATTAAAGCATTAGCATAGACCAACGCTGCAGTGCCGTTGGTATTGTACACGCAACTGTTGAGGCGTGATTAATGGAAAAAGTAAACAAGAGAAGAAGAAACGCGGGTGTGTAAGTTTTGAAGAAAGTAAAAACTTGTCAAGAGCTGGAGAAGAAATAAATTCAAACAGAACTTCCATTACTTTTTCTCTGCCGCATATAGTTCCAGATTTTATACACGTATTTATCGACTTCGAATCCAAGCTGTTGCATGATTTATATTGCGCGCACGCCGGAATTCTCTCTCCCTTTCTCTTTCACAAGCTTTCATCTTAACCGAGGGGCGGTTAAATTGACTATACGTACAGATTTAGGATGGTCCTTATTTGCGGGTCGGATAAATTTTCATTGGGCCCCTCAGATCTGTTCTACATCATTCAAAAAAAAATCCGTGTAAAGTTTTAAGCCTCTACATCGACTGGAATATGTGCCTCAAAGCTCAGAAAGCTTTAAATGTAAAATACATGTAGTTTTTATAATCTGTTATTTCGTTTTGTACGACTTTGGTATAAATTGAGGGACCGATTTGAAACTTGGCAGAGTTGTTGCGTATAATAATAGGAAGAGACCCTGAAAATTTCAAAATTTTATAATTATTGTTTCCTTATATATAAGCCTAATAAAAGTGATGCTATTCAGCTTTGTATATGAAACGAAATATATTATAAAATTATGATAAAATGTTGAAATTTTCAGGGTTTCTTCCTATTATTGTAAGCAACAACTTTGCCAGGTTTCAAATCGGTCGTTTAATTTATACCAAAGTCATACAAAACGAAATAACTAGTTATAAAAACCTCGATAAAAACTACATGAATTATACATTTAAAACTTTCCGAGCTTCGAGGCACGTGTTCCAGTTGACGTAGAGGCTTAAAACTTTACGCAGATTTTTTTTTATTTTTGAATGATTTGGAACAGATCTGATGAGCCCAATGAAAATTTATCCGACCCCCAAATAAGGACCACCCTAGTGCATATGCACTATTATACAGTGACAGTTCTATTGCTCGAACGCGATTGTTTGGCACGTACAAGTAATACGTGTATCTATTTACCCTCACGTACGTCTTCGCGTACGGGTGATTCTGCCAAAGAACAGTGTATCTATCGATTCTTTTCCCCTGTAAAAATATATTAACTGGCAGCGCGGGATTGAAATGCTGTACGGTGGATTAGCTTTTGTACTCACGTTGTAAAAAAGTCATTCGTCATTTTCATTTTCTTTAAATTGAGTAATGTCGGACTAATTATAATACTGTATATCACGCATGAGTGTACATCAGGCATAATGTCGTGCAGAAAATTAGCATAGTCTCAAGATCCGTGGATAAGATTACGCTGAACGTTACCGCAGGTATGGTAATCAGTGTTTAGCAAATAAGTGTATAAAATTTGTTTCCATATCGCATAATTTGCGACCATGCTGCACGAATTCATCAGCCTCGTGCGGTTACAACGTTACAGCTTTTGTATATAAAAACGAATATGCAGCAGTATAATATAGCAAAGAATCGTAAGAGCTTGCGGTTTACCGCGTGATTTTTCAAATTTTTGACCAACGTTTTGTCAGAATATCATTAGTTTAAAATCGGTTCACTGTATTGAGAAATTTTCTTCCCTAGTTTACGCGACTGCGTCGACATGAGATGTTGTGAAATGCTACTGTACACACTTACCGCCAGTTTGCCAAGTGATGCTTTCTTTCTACGCGATACAAACCTTAACAGTAACTTGGTTATTTGCTTTTCGTGTTTTGGCGGATTTCAATTCCACCGTATCTGTACAGCTTCGTGCGCATACACGCGAGTATATGTACTTGCGGGCTTTATAGGAATGGTGAAGTGAGCGGGAATTCCCCAGGGAACTATTATTGTAGCTCGCAACCGCAACTACACACATATACGAGTAGTCGTGACACTGCGTTCCGACCACCCCCCGCACATGAAATAGAACAGAGTGTCCGCATTCGTTCAATATATTGATCGATCCGAACCTGACGTTCTCGGCCTGGCTCACGGTGTAAGACTCCAGGCGTAGGTGTGGGTGTAGGTGGTGCGGAAGGTACGTACTCTACCCTTTACCGCATGTGGAGCCCACGCGTCGCGGATAACTTGGGTCAGGATGGCGACGTGACGCTCGAATGGGATCACGACGGAAAAGAGAAGGGAAGAAGATACTGGGGGTGGTTCAAGGTTGACGGATGAGGATTGAAGGGGACGAGGACGGGGAAGGGAAAGGGAAAGGGTGTGCGTTACAAAGCGAGCAAACAACTCAGACGTGGAAGAGCCACGGGAGCAGCACTGCGATACTCGAGTTAAACGCCGTCGGCATTTTGCCAGAATGTCTACGGGGCAAAGGGTCCTCCTCGCCGGAAGATTTACGAAAAGACTGGGCTTAGCGCTCCGCCTACTCCGAGGAGCTGAATCTCCCGATATTTGCGTCCCGGCTTTTGCTCGTCAGAGCGAATGGCACGTGAAAAGATATAGAGCAACGCCCTGTGCAGGATGCCAGGATCAGCCGGTGGGGAAGTCGGGAAATGCCAAAGTCGGCTGCCCCCCGACTACGTCGGATATACTTATATATAATACTTCTTGATACGGAATTATTTGTTAACGGAATTAGGAAAATGCGCAGTGTTAACTCGCGGGTCTGCTTAACTTCGTTTCTCAACAATTTATAAAAACACACTTTTCTCCAAGGGAACGTCAAACAATTTCGTCTTTGAAGTACTCGGGTTATATACCCGAAGAGCCCTCAAGGGGAAATAAGTCATCAATCAATTTCTATGAAAATTTTTAACGAACTTTTACCAAAATTTCTATGCAAAAGTGTATGCATAGTTTTTGAACCTAGATTTACGTAAATATTCGTAATTTGTCGTAGTTCGTCGTACTTTTTCACTTCACAGATTATAATATCTAAGATTATGATCTACGAAAAAGTACGATACTATGAATCGGTCCAAATCCTATTCTTTTGTATAGAAATCTCCGTAAAAATTCACGGAATTACTTTCACCAGGGTTCCTGGTTTAGTAGGATAACATGAATGTCAGTTTTTACGTAAGACTCACGACAGATTCTCTAAATCCCGTCTAGACCATACTCACGATCAGAAAATGAGAAGATCAGTCTTCGGACATAAACCCGAAATTTTTCTAGGAACTTGACTTACGGTAATTATGATCGTTGGTACCGGTACGTATATGGAACGCTGGAATGGAACGCTAAACGAGGAAAAGCTAGTCTTTGTAATAGGTAATTCCCTTCTGAAGCATGACCAATGTCGTGTAAGGACGTGTACATTTCCACAAACGGTAACCGGGAAATTCTCTGATAAGTATTTGATACCGCATGTGCTATAAAGCTTTTTTCCTACCAGCAGGAGTTGCAGTGTTGAATATTATACAGAGAAAGACGCATCCGCGGGTCGATACTCGCCCGTTGAGTCCGATGTGAAACGTATTATACATATGTGGACACACATGTGTGGAACGTATATTAAAACACATACCCACCACATTGTCCATGGTTATACGTGTTGTGCAACAGGAGGAGTCGCTGGAAATTTATGCGGAGAAATTGGCTCGTGGATGGATCGTGTATAATGTGCAGTGAATGGCATGTAAACTGAAGCCACTGTATCAGTAGCTTACTCATCACTTGAATTCTCCACAGGCTTCCCCTACGAAACTATGCTGATTAAGCTGATACTGTTGTAACCATTGTATCGATCACGTTCCACAGTCTGCGAATGCAGTCCATACCTACAATAAACGCCGCAGGAATTCTTGGCTTTCGATATAATAGATAGGTGTACTTACTCAAATTGTTTGTTAAATTATCAAACGATATTCTCAAGTGAAGATCGTTCGGCACGAATTGTCAACGAACGATGAAGAAACGTGATAATAAGGTTATAGATTTCATAACAATGACACTCAATTTGTCAGAAACTTGACCGTGACGTGTACCAGTTTAATTGTAACCCAATTGCTGATCCTTTCATTTTCTAGAATTATAAATTGACGGTTCAAATTTTAAATTTCTCGATGAGTAAAACCAATTGCCAGAGGGTTAGACACTGCAAATTCATTTATTGATAATTTTCGATCTCTGTATCGAAACAGATACAATCAAAAAAAAGGTCAACAACTGGTACACTTGCGTATACAAAGTCATTTGTTGTGATGTCGTATATAAATAAAAGATGATGTCTGCCAGGTACGAGTTGCCTTATGGCGTGGCAGATATAAAAAGTTGATTGGTATCTCGCAGCTAGACTAATCCTCGGGCGTTTGATTGCAACTTGTACACACATACCTACGGCTAGGTACCGACCAGCAACTGTGTATATTCGGGTTTCCACCCCTGCGAACCCAGAGTATTCCTTTCTCACTACGAGACTCGCACAGCCTTGGGGCAATTTCGCGGGTACGTATAAATATTTCAGAATATTACTCTTAGGCGCCTTGGTCCCGGGATCTTACAATAAAACTGCTCCGTCTTTGTGCAAACATGCTCCTTTGTCCTTTGGCTCTTATTATAGTATTGTAGCTACCCTCCTTATGCCTGGATATACATATATGTATATATATATATATGTATGCGCGCAGGGGTATAACGTATATACCTATACATACACATGGCGCAGTATATAACGACTTATACAAATATACATAGGAACATCCTTTATAATTAGTCAATTAGCGTTATCACAGCTGCTCAGCCAGCTCAAGCTCTTTCCACAGCATGGAATCAACCGTTCCACTTAAATCCTCCGTTTCTCTCTTTCGTTTAATCCGTCCACTGGGAGTAATATGTAACGTGGTCAATATTGGGGTGACAGTGGTCGTCCAGCAGTGATGCGTAAATTAAACCAATTGCTCGTTTATCCTCCAGTAATATGGGTTATACGTTGTTACATGCGTCACTGGCCGTAATTTTATACATCAACAGAATTGCAGATTTAAATGTATTGTCCCATCCAGCCGACGAATGAAAAATTTGGCAGGTGTACAGTCCGTGCAGAAAAAAGTATCAGAACGGAAAAATTTAGATACATAGGCTTCGAATCAATAACCGAAGTCAGTTCTAGTTTAATCAAAAAATTACTCTTTCATTGCATGGATAGAAATTAAAGACCGCGAATTTTGATTGGAATAGTTTACTGATTAATAATTTAGGCTGGGATTCATCACCGAGCAGCTTTCATTAATGCCAAATTCGTTTTATGACTTGCCCAATTTTAACGAATAATAGCTCATTTTATTCACAAGTGAGCTTGACACAAATCAGCTGATATAAATTGTTGATAAAAGGAATGAATTTTGGAATCACGTATCAGTTTACTGCATATAACCTGTATTGATCTCTTATGAGGCGTTTTTTTTTTGTCACCTCTGGAGCTAAATGAATATTCAAGTCCAAGCAATTTTGTGAATAATTCATTTACAAACCAAATCAGCTGTGCCTTGTTGCAATTGGATATACGATCTAGTTTTTCTGTTAAACATAAAAGTAAAAGAGTATCATCCTTGAACAAAAGATGGTGCACAATGTTGTAAATTAGTTATTTCCCTGGAAATTTACAAGGAAGTTATCCCAGTTCAATCTCGTCGATTTCATTTCTTTTGTAATATGTTATCGTATACTAAAAACTGAGCGACGCATATTTTTTTTATCTGCCATTAAAAACTTTAAAGGGGTGAAACCACCCTCCAAAGCAGGGCATGTCAAGAAGGGACGATTTGGCAGTTTCACCGACAATAACATTTTTTGACTAATCCAACTGGAAAAGTTTTCTCATAACGAGAAATGAAGAATGTAATTTTCTCAATTAAAAACAGGAACAAAAAAACTACCAAATCGCCACTCGACATGCCTTACTTTAGAGGGTGGTTTCGTCCCCTCAAATTATTTGATGGTAGATCAAAAAAATACGTGTCTCTTAGTCTTTGGTCTACTTTAACATATATTACAAAAGAAATCAAATCGAAGAGATCGAACTCGGATACCTTTATTGTTAGTTATTTTTTCCTTCTCCTTATCGAGGAGCTGATATTGTTTTGACCTAACTCAACTTGATCAACCACACCTACCCTTGTCCAGTACTTACTTAGTAGTTCTTTGATAGTTTGTACACTGTTTTGACTGAACTGTACACCCCATAAATCCTTCACGATTACCACAATCTCTGTTTATACCACATCTAAATATAATCTATGATCTCTCACAACTTCCGGAAAAGCTCGAACTGGCGCGGTGGTGATGGCGATGGTGGTGGTGGTAGAAAAGTGGGGCAAACAGAGTGTCGAGGATCCTCGATCGGAGCTCTTTTTATTCGAATTGACACCGCTGCAGCGCTGTGACGGAGACAAAGGCTCGGGCGGGTCCCTTTCGGCCCTTCAAGTCACAAAGAGTGAATACCAATTATCCCGTTCTTCAACTTCAGCTCACTACACCCTCGCCCGTTCTATGGAAGGGAAGCACCGACGCAACGTCACATCTAACGCGAAATGCTCATCGTCAGTCAGGAACTCGAGTAGGTACGCACATTTCGCACTCGAGTATGAGGATGCTGTGGCCGCTCTGATTATATTCGGGTTTTCGGCACGTATACCTGTACAAATTCAGGGCGTTCCATCAATTACACGGGTCAACAAAAAAAATTTTAGCTTTTATCGAGATGTATAAATTTCGATCCTATGCATCAAATAATCACCAAAACCTTTATTTATTACTTGCAAGGTTTGTTTTTGTCCTTTTTACATTGATAAATAAGTCTTGAAGTTTTTACTTGATAGCTAACATGGGTGCCTATTCGGAAAAACAAGGAAAACGTTTTCACGAAGATGTGATGGACTTTATCGTTATCAACGTTGTCAGGGGCAGTATAATGAGAGCGTGATGGGAGATTATGTTTAGGGTTTGATACGAGAAAGTCCATACGAAAATAAAAGAAGTACAACTTCAATTAATTGTTACTTACAATAAAAGTTTGAGAAAGTAGGTAATTTTTATTAAAATCCGAAATATCGTTCTCGTTACTACAAAAAAAAAACTTTGTCTAATAATAATATTTTTTCATCCATTCGTTACGTAGAAGAAATCAAAATTTGACATCTAGAACCTAGACCCAAAATTCGTGTTGACCGGTGTTATCGGTAAACCGTCGCGTCTCCAAACATGAATTTTGGATTCTGGTTCCGTTCGGACAGTTTGCCTTACAGAATCCCAAACACGAACCTCAGCGAAAGGAAAATTGACCGAGAGTCCTCCGGCTCGACTCCTGTATACATCATGACCTTTGTCTGATGGAATTATTCACGAGGAAGTGCAATAAACATTTTGAACACAAATAAAACGCAAGTTTTCGCTACCGAAGACTTGTGTGATATCCAAAGCTGAAAATCGGAATCATTTTTAAAAATCGAGGTATCCATATTACCATGTGCCCATAGTTTTCACCATGGTGAGGTAAATTCATGAGGAGAACATATAAGTTACGTAATTAATGGGTATAGAATCTAACTTTGGTACTGCGGGACAATTTTTTACCGAGAAATGGAAAGCAGCAATCACTGCGATATATTCGTATATCATAAAATAACCATAGACACGTGTCTGTGAGTTGCGAATATTATCACACGTCCGAAATTGTGGTTAAACCAACATTTGTGAGCACTTTCTAACGTCTATTAACACTTGCTCACATTACGCTGTATCAACAACGGTTATACCTGTGTATAATTTCCGTATATAAGAAGCCGCGAAGCGGATCGAATGATGCCATTCATGCTGTTATTACACCTATTCTGTTTAGCAGTGTAATGGAATTCATTCAACCAAGGCACGCAATACACCGCCATTATAGCGATAACAATCCGCGTCTGTGTTCACACGCTGAGACAAGCGTTGTAGGGTATAAAGGTATAGGCGCAAGAGAGAGAGAGAGAGAGAGAGAGAGAGAGAGAGAGAGAGAGAGAGAGAGAGAGAGAGAGAGAGAGAGAAAAGCGTTTATTAAAAAATGTCCTGGAGCAATGTGCCCCCTAAGGACAACACAAAATGCGCTGAACATGTACAGCTCTCTATGAAAAATACAAAAAATAAAATAAAATAAAATAGAATAAAATAAAATAAAATAAAATAAAAATAGAATAAAATGAAATATAAATAAAATAAAGTGTTATATAAACATACAACAATATATAGAAAATATTTAAATCAAGTTTGCGCTTATTGAAATAGAATTAAACAGTATTACTGGCCAAATATTCCCTAAGTTTTAACCTAAAGACATTTACGGAAGATGATTCACGAATTGAGGTGGGCAATGTGTTCCAGAGGACACAAGCCGATACAAGAAACGATCTTTGATATACAGTTGTTCGGTGTAAAGGAACAAACAGATCCTTTGGGTCACCTCTAGTAAATCGGTGACGTACTGCTGACAAGTAAACCAACTCATCAGAGATATAACTAGGTGACCCGAGAATCATAGTGTTGAACAGAAAAGTTCCCAGCAGGTACTTGCGCCTATCAGCCAAATCAAGCCATCCAAGCATACGGTAGTATGGGCTAATATGCTCAGATTTGTGCACGTCAAATACGAATCGCACGCAAGAATTGAGGGCGCGCTTTAGCTTAAGCTCCAGGCCAGCTGTTAAATCGCAATAAACTAATGCACAGTAGTCGAAAAGAGGTAAAATTAACGAGTTTACCAACGAGGACCGCAGGCGAGTTGGCAGAAGTTCTTTATTGGTTTTTAATTGCCAAAGAGTATTATGCACTCTCTGCGAGATAGACAGCACGTGTTCCGACCAAGTCAGAGTATTGTTAATGATAACACCCAGATTCTTGGCCTGGACGACGTACGGGATAACCTCATCTTTAACCCGAATAGGAGGAACATACGATGATTCAATTGAGCTGCGGTACCGAGCACTGCTAATTATGAGTGCTTTCGTTTTAGAAGTATTGAGTGATAGCATATTCTTCAGCACCCAGTCATGAATCATCGCGACGTCCTCGTTAACTCTCTCCACAGCCTGAGGAAGCTCATCAGGATAACAATGTAAATATATCTGTAGGTCATCTGCATACATCATATGCTTACAGTGTTTCAACGCGAGGGGCATATCCTTAATAAAAATAGAGAAGAGGAGAGGCCCTAGAACAGTACCCTGAGGTACACCGCATGATACATTTTGCCATGAAGAGAGATTGCCGTCATGTCCTACAGTAGCCTGTTTTCTGTCGCATAGATAAGAGAGAAACCAATTCAAGGCCGAGCTAGATAATCCAAGGTCCGCAAGCTTAGTGACAAGGAGTGGATGGTTTACCATATCGAAAGCTTTTCTTAAATCGAAGAGGACAAGCACTGTGCATTTCCTATCATCGATGGCACGCCTTATATCGTCGGTGACCCTAATAAGTGCAGACTGCGCACTATACCCCTTCCTGAATCCCGATTGGTACGGATCACGATGACCATAAAGGTCAAGGTAATCAGAGACTTGATCGAAGACTATTCGCTCGAGCGATTTGGAAAGTGAGCAGCCAATGGATATAGGCCGAAAGTCCTGCTTACTACCAGGGTGTTTAATCTTTGGAACAGGCCGAACAAGCGAGCTTTTCCAGAGTGTGGGATAGACACTGTTCGTCAACGAGAAGTTAAATATATCAAGTATAGGAAGGAGTATAGCAGGCATGCATAGTTTCAGAAAGGCAAGTGGAATGGCATCAATGCCCTTAGCATTAGATTTTGACTTGAACAAATTACGCATAAGACATTCCGTAGTTACTGAATTAAAATAAAAGTTATCGTCTCTGAAGGGTACAAGGCGCGACGTCATTGTAGCTAGTTTATCCACAGTGCTGGCATGCCTGTCACGTTCAAAAGGTTCAGCGAAAAAGTTGTTCAGGTCTTCTAGAGATATATTCCCAGGCACATTATCTTCATTCGATTTGGCTATTCCAATACTCCGAAGTTCACGCCATATTGACTTCTGATCTTTGAGTCCTCTAAACTTCGACATGTAGTGTTTACTTTTTGCAGCTAAAATCATGGCTTTGACACGACCACGCAGGACTCGGTATTTATCTCTGACGACAAGTGATCTAGTTCTCCGGAATGCTTTGTAGAGAGCGTCCCGCTCTCTCATGAGCGTCTTAATATTGTTATCCAGCCAAGGAGCTGGAGGACGTCTTAGCTGGGCTTTACGAACTGGAGCATGTTTATTTATTGTCTCTAGTACGAAAGTATTTAGTAGGTCAACTTTGGCGTCAATCGAGGTAGCAGTAAATACCTGCGACCAGTCGCAGGCTTCAATGTCAAGTTTAAAGGCTTGGGAGTTAAGGAGCTTGAAGTCTCTATATATGATTTCGCGTGGTTCAATCTTATCAGAAATAAACAGAAAACTGACACTAATCAGGTCATGACTTGATAAAAAGGCAACAGGTAATTGTGAATAACCCGAGACTTTGGAGAGGTCATTAACCGCGCAGACGTCAAGCCATGTACTGCTTGTAGCAGTGTGATGCGTCGGGCAGTAAGGAACAATATCCATACTCACACTTGAAAAAAATGACTTAAGATTAATAGCATCAAAGCTATTCGAACACAAGTCTGCATTAAAGTCACCCATGACAATATTACTTTTATAGGCTTGACTGTACTGCAGGAAAGCTTCCTCAAAGTCTGACATGTAACCAATCTTAGGCGGACGATACACTACGCTGAAGGCCAACTTAGACCTACATGTGCTGGAAATTTCAGCAATTAAAAACTCCGGCCTTGCAGAATAGGCAGAAGAGGAGCATACAAGAACTTTCGCCTTCAATGATCTATGTACATATAACGCTACGCCTCCTCCGCCAATACCAGTGCGATCGCAACGAAGAATATTGTAATCCGGCAAGTGAACAACCTGATCAGCTATATGAGGTTTCAGCCAGGATTCCGATACGGCAATGATGTGATATTGTTTTGAGGAGAAATAACCCCGAAACTCATCAATATGAGATACCAGCGATTGGGCATTCACGTGACAGACATCAATATACTTACACATAGCCATTGAGAATATAATACTTAGCAAGAAAAACAAAACAAATCGATGAGACATGGCCCAACCTAGCACAGCTAGACAAACTGGCATAAGTATACACAGTGATCATACATATATAGAGGTTAAAGACGGAAGCCAAAAGGCCTAAAAGGATTAACGCGCAACGTAAGTAATGTAAATATAAGACAAAAAGCAAGTTTAACAGGTGAAGCCAATTTCCTAATACAATCGGGTAATCGAATAAGTTGGCAGAAACAGGAGTAAGTAGGACTATTTGCTATGAAGATATAGTAGGTATATCTGTAATCTTGACGACGTGTATAAGTGGTGCCCCATCCCTTTCTCTCACGTAGACGTTGCCATTCTTTGTCCAGGCATACATGACAGTTTTCGCCCGCCTTGCTGCCCTTGCCGCAGCAAAGAGTTTACGCGATAACGGAGTTAAGCTTTCGCTGACAAATATATCATGAACCTCGTTGTCCTTCCATTGCAGGTCCCGCGTTGTCAGTTTACCCCTTCGCTTCCGGATGCAGGTTACTAGATTCACCGCTGTATCACGGCGCGTGAGAACGGCTGTGATTGGAGATGGACGAGTAGGATCTTTGGATGGTAGCCGATAAATTGAGCTGACATCTGCAGCATCTAGAGTTGATCCAAGTACATTGCCAATTGAATGGAGGATACTGTAGAGGTTCTCATTAGATTTTACCGGAATTCCTCTAATTTCAACCGAGTTGAGAGCCAGTTTTTGGTGGAGCCTATTGTTCTCGACTTCCAGCGCATCCATCTGCAATTTGAGTTGCGACAGAGAACCCCGAGTAGATTCACCTTGCGCATCATATTCCGCCAACCTGGCTTCCAATCCAGCGATTTTATTAGAATTAGCCTGAGCAGTTTCATGGCAGGCTTCTAATGATTTTATTATCTCCGCCGTTTGTCGATTTTGACTGTCCTTGTACTCATGCAGTGCCGCCGTATTCGCCTGAATAGCCTTCATGATATCCGCTAGCGAAGGTTGCAAATTCGAGTTGGCCCCACTGTCCGGTCCTCCGCTGTTAGTGCCAGCCATCGTAGATTTACGCATAGAGAGTGAGCCAGGCATTCGGCTTCTATTCTGGCAAGAAGTGCAGGAGCCAGACGGTGAAGTAAACTTTTTACAAATAGGACACCGATTTTGATCAAGACTCATAACGGTCAAGCAGCAATGAGTGGTGTGAAGTGTATTATTCACCAGCACACAGAGAGATAACTAGTCTGTATTACACCCACAGTAAGAGAGGGAAGGTCAACACAACACAACAGTCCAAGCACAGTATATTAGGCACCAATGATATTGAGTCAGCTGATAGCAAATCAGCTGTCACTGTGGTCAGCTGACCGAAGTCAAACTGTCAGCCGTTACACGTTAACCGCAACGAGCGTTCCTGCTAAATTGTCTAACTTGCAAGAGAAAGTGTTGAAGAAAGTACCACTTCCTCGCCACTTGCAGTTGATAAAAGATTTAGCCACATGTATTAGACTCAGGCACTCAACATCCATAAAGGATTGAACGCCCACAATGATCGAATTAAGGAGCTGAACTATGAAACTGTCAGTGAGTCCAGAAGATGCACGCCGTTCCACTGGTCGAAGAGATAATTGTTTAATATTTCCGAAGAATACCACTTCCCAGAAAAAATGGAGAAGCACCTCAATAATAACCAGTGATTAACTGAAGATCTATACTATTATAGCTTGTACTTTACGCAGCAAAATGCACACTTATTCACTTTCCTGACAGAGCAACTTCAAACACGTCAATCCGTCACCGCGTCACCGGAGAGAGAGAGAGAGAGAGAGAGAGAGAGAGAGAGAGAGAGAGAGAGAGAGAGAGAGAGAGAGAGAGAGAGAGAAAGAGACAGCTTTTGTTTACGAGAATTGAACAAAGTTGTTGTCTTCAGTCAAGCAAAGGTTTTCAGAACCATAGTAGCTGGCACTAAACGAATTGATTAATCGACGTCGATAATGGAATCAAACTTCACCGTATATACAAATTTACTGAACACATTGTGGTGTTCGCAATGTTCTTACTGGGTGAACTCGGTGAGCAATATTCAAGACTCTTCACTATGATCTTTGAACAGACCCCTGTTTTTAAACGAATTATATCACGTACATAAAGTAGGCATGTACATGCATAGATGGATACATAAATAAATACCCATCTTCATAATGGACAACACAAGGGCGCTGCTTGACGTAAATAGTGAATGGCTCGAAAACAAGGCGATAAAAGAAGGCTGGACGTATACGTTACACCGTGCGGGGAATAAGGGCTTCGCGAGGGGCGAAAAAAAGGGAAAAAAAGAAAAATGAAAGACAACGCCACAAAAGCATTGCGGTGGTGTGCGGCGACAGTCAACAAATGCTCCTACACTGTCACCGCAATTCACCCACGCACGTGGAGAGCTCGTACATCAAATCTGTAAGCTTATTGTATTCTGCATACCAATTAGAAGCTTTTTCACAAGAAATAATAATAAAAATATACAAACCCTCCGCAGGGTCAATAGCTTTCTGTTACAGAGTTTCAAGTGTATACCGAAAGCAGTCTCTCTGCAGCGTGGAATTGAACATTTTTTTCAGTGATTATTATCGCCGATCTTAATCGTCGTAAGTAGATATATAACTATATACGGCCGCTTCTGTGTACAGATTCCGATATCGACACTTTACCGACATGTTTAGCCAGTTCATAGCTCAGACGCAAACCTCACAATGGTCCACTTTATTGATCATCGATAAAGTTGACCAGTGTGAGGATAAACTCCGTCCGAAAAAAGGGTTTGGAAAATGGAAATGTCAGTTATTGGCTGTACGTGCTGTTGTTAGATCTTGTCAACCGTGAACCAGTCTGAGCATCGATTCGCTTTACGATCATTTCGAGCATCTTACGATCTACACAATAGAGATTTGCCCACATTGTTGGCAATTTTGCGCGTAGAACGTGAAAAGGAGCGATTAGTGCTCGCGGCTGTTATAACATGAGGCGATTAGCTACCCGAAGCTATCACCGGCAGTTTGCTCTTAAGGCTGTGGGTCCTCTGACAAATAACCGATAATTGGCGCACTAACGTGCGAGCGGTTGGAAACCCTTGTAATTAGTCGTTTTAGGTCGTAGCAAGGTCTGGGAAGATTTGTTGCCTTCTTAGCCGATGGATGACCAGCCCGCATCACCTTTCACAGCAAACCTACACTAACTACAATCTTCCGCATAAAAGCAACATATAGGTATATAGTACCTACATATACAATATGCGTAGGTGTATGCCAATATCAACACGTGGTTGATTGGAGAACCGTCAGTCACGTTCATGCGTCTTACATGTATTTGTGTACGTATTGTACCGTGTCACCTCACCTGTCAACACGACCCTGCACCCGTCACTCAAACCATAGAGCAACCACTGATAATTAATGATGAATAAACGCGAACCCGCCGGCCCGCCATCATAATATTACCTTGCAAGCCTCGCTGCAAGCACATTTTCACCAGCACTTGCCACGTTGTTTGCATAATACATGCCAAGAGTGTACAGACAAAAGGCACGAATTATAGATGAGTAACGTACGCTTCAGGCATAGCTCAGTACGGTCTCCCGCACAATTTTCATCATATCCATACACTGCGGCCGTTCGTTATACCCAGAGATTGACGTCGGCAAGCTTCAATCATGTGGGGTCCAAGCGTAACAATTTCGACACAAATACTCAAGCTGTTATTTCATTCGTCACGAAATAACGACGAATAACTATCGCTGGAGCTGGGGCAGACAGGAATCGTACAGCTGACCTAGAATTGCGACCTTTTTAATGAGAGCCATCTTAAAATTTCAATAATACCAGTCGTATGATTTCATCTTTGACCAAATGTTGCAATGCCTCTGAATTTAGTCTGTGAAATTTATTCAGTAATACACGGTATTTGCTTGAGACTCTGCACTATGTAAGTGGGGCTACGTAACGTGCCTACTGTAACGTTCGTGCGTATTATAGGCATAGAGGGAGGAATTGGAGGGTGATCGTAAATGTGTTACACGTGTGTATGTATTTATACACACCCATGTGTCGGTACCGCGGGTTGATATTACCCGACTATTCATATCGGGTACATATCGTTCATGTGTATACGTTGATTGGCACGTTGAGCAGACAATGGAGACAGTGTGAAATGTGGCGGCAGTGACAACCCACGTGAAAATTCCTACCACTACTAATTTTTACAGAAATTGGAACATTTCGTATTATTTCTTACAAACCTGCAACTATGCATAGTTTTTCGTAGAAAATTGTTCATTTACATTGAAAATTGCGGTAGCTTGTGGATTTTTGACTGAAAAAATACAAATTTTCATGTAAATCTGCAAGTTTTTATGAAGAACTATGCATACTTAGAATTTTGTAGGAAAACGATTTATTGCACCAAAAATAGTACGAAATATCTCAATTCCCCTAAAAATTGATAGAAAATCGTAGAAATGATTTTCACCAGGGAAAGCTAGTGCGTGTAATAATTCTTGCCGAATGAAAAGACGACGACGACTTTGATGGCGACCTGGTTCAACCCTCTCCCCAGCGTACATGTGTCGTAAGGGTTACCCAAGAATAGGCCAACCGGTTTTATTCGTTTACGGAGGACCGTGCGGGACGCAATCAGTCCGGTCGAGCAGCAATATTGTTCTCTCGAAGCAGGAGGGGCTCTACCCATGAGACGAGATACAGATATACACGATGGCCTTTAATCAAGGGTTGATCTATGTATAGGGACGTACCGCGTCACGCGTATAGGTACGTATGTACAACAGGGCGATCCTTATTTAGGGTGCAGACAAATTTTTCCCGTCCCACCTTCCAAATAAACTTCAAACAATTCAAAAACAATTGCCTAATTTTTTAAGAGTTTTACCTTTACTTTAAGATAGTCTGGTTCGTGATCGAAGTTTCTTGTGGAAATAACGTGGGACAAACTTTGGGAGATGGAGCGGCAAAAATTCGTCATTACACTAAATAAGGACCATCTTAATGTAGGATGTATTTACGTGCAGCCTCCTTGTTTCCATCGATAGCCTATAATAGACCAATAATATCGTGCAATACTGATTTTTTCGGTACATTTGTGCTAATTTTTAAAATCTAACGTATTTGACAAGAATCAATATAAATGGCTCAGCTACTACCTGAAATGTTCCATTGTGAAAGGGGAACGTGGCTGCTTCCGGCTTAACCCGAACTGCGGCGTATAGTTATAAACAGTTTCGCGAGTGTTGATATTTATTGTCCTTAGCGAGGCATAAATCACCGTTAATTCTATCCGGTCTTGTTCTGCGAGGCATCTCGACACGGCCTCTGAGCCATTAAGACACACGATTCTCTCTTTTTGTTTAAGTACGGCTGCGATACGCGATGAACTTCACCTCAGAAACCTGCCGGCTGCGTAAAAGAGATAAGACGGAGTTTAAATGTTCAATATACGATATAACTGTATGTGTTGGTACCTAAACGTATAGGCAGACGTACGGAGATCGTTGTATACTTTGAAACTTTGTAATTAACTTAAAGCCTACACGCGGTGTCGATCCACCGTAACATTTTGAAAATTGGCTTCGAATTGAGAAACGTCACTGAACAACAAAACTTGATGAATTACTGTTGGTAGTGTAACCTGTTACTGGATGTTACTCGGCACTCAGCGTTCTCGCTGCAAAATAGAGTTTGTCAATTTAATTGGCTACTACCGATGATGCAGATTTCAAATACAAAAGTTATCATGAAAACATTCAAACCACTCAATCATGTAATTCACGCGCAGACTATTCGGGGCGATGAAAATATGCAGGATTAACCATCTTTCGGCTGATCTGCAGTCTGTCGCGACCGTTATTGCGGATGTATGCGTCCGCGGAGTTGAGATTCTTATAGGTTTACGAGCGTGGATGCATGCGATTCGACCTTTAGAATCCTGAAGGGATTCTGCCTACGCATTTTTCGCGGTAAGCTTATAGTTGGTTTAGGAAAGACGTAAAGCTGGGACTCTACTCGAGTGGGCAAGGTTATTTACATATTTACACGGTCTACACAGACACCTGGCTATAAAGGTATAACCCGCATATATTTTTACGGGTGCTGGAAGCCGGTGAGCCAGCGTCTGCGGGAGCGAAACCGCTGTCAAGAAGCTCAATACGGCTTTATTCCGAAGACACGCGCCTTCACAAAAGACGGTGATTTCGTTAAATCGAACTCCGGAATGGAATCGTTTTGCTTGTTGCTCGCCCGCCCATTGAAAAAGGCACGTTAAGCTGATTTCGTTCGAAATGCGTGCGCACCGAAGGCTCTCCCGATCTCTGCATCATTCGAATCCTCGAATCCTGTGCATTCGATTTAACGTACAGATATACACCTTGGTGTGCTCGACTCTCATCCTCATTGAAAACACTCATTGCCCAATTCCGAACTGAGGTCACTAGGGTGGCTCTTAAAAGGGTCATTTTTGAATTTCGATCGGCCGGCCCCCGAAATTGGCTCCACATTATTCAAAAACAATTCCCTTATTTTTCCAGATTCTTATGTCAACCCTAATCCGTGCCCCAAATAGGGTGGATTTCCCCATTCAACCCTTTCACGGGCACATCAAATCTACCGAATGGGTTTAGATGAAATTTGGCTTAGAGGGGTTTCTTGGATCGCTGATTACGAGTCTGAACTCAAAATTTGAAAATTCATAATGGCAGATCCAATATGGCGGACCAAAACCCCAAAAATCACTTAATACTGCCATATTGGATCTAGCATTTTGAATTTTCGAATTTCGAGTTCAGATTCGCAATCAGCGACTCAAGAATTCCCCCGACACCAAATTTCATCTGAATACGTTGAGCAGATTCATGTCCTCCTGAAAGGGTTTAATGGGGAAATCCACCCTCTTTGGGGCACGGGTTAGAGTTGAGATAAAAATCTGAAAAAATTAGGGAATGAATTATGAAATAACCGAAGCTGATTCCGAGGGCGAGCTGTTCGAAATTCAAAAACGAGCTTTTCAAGGAACACCCTGGAGTTCACGATCTTACACGCTCGGGGTAACACGTGAACCGGAAGCTTTCAGTCCGTAAGTACGTCCGTTGCATCTATATGGACGGCACAATAATTTCATCAAACAATGTTTGAAAATTGGATTCAATGACGCATCGTGTACATTCCATGTCTCGTGTGACGTGCTTTCGTGCATGGAAAAGATCCTCTGTAAAGTGGTGTAATCGATTTGCGGGGTCATCTACGCTTTTACTCGACTCCAGTTCTACCGTCAGAGGACCTCACACTTAGTTGGTGCCCATTGAAGTGGTAAATTTTTGTATACCTTGTGGCGGTGGTCGCCTACAGTTATTGGATCACAGCTTCCGCTTCTGCGTCCGAAGCGTACAAATACTCGAGGACACAGTGCGCAGAGCTAAAGCTGATTGAAGCAATAATTTTACTGCACATCCGCAGTGTCATGAAGTTATATGAACTTTTTTGATAAAACGAATATTTACTACCGTACAGCCAAAATCCAAATTGAGAACAATTTTCGGTTATGTACTGCGGATTTGCCTTTCGAATTGGAATCTCGAGTAATTGGCTGCGTCTGAATTGACGTTGCAGAGGTATTGAGGATGGCTGTTGGGTCAGAGATTAGCGTGAGTTTGACGATTGATTTCGGTGTTCTCGATCTAGAATTCATTACGTTGGAGGAACGGAATTGGCGGAAGATACGATGGAAGTTAACTTTGTTGTTACGAGTATTGTCTCGTAAACGTTCATTGTTCGTTGTCAGATCAGTCATCGGTGTTAACGTCACTTCTGCCATCCTGACCAAGAACGTAAAACGTCGAGTCTTACGAGCTCTGAGCCGAGGGCTTGATGCATAAACGTGCCATGCAATGAATAATGAGGGACATCCTCTGATCCCCGGGCTGACTGGGATTTGTGGTTGACGTAGATTGGGGGAAGAGTGGATGAGCCGTGGGCTTACTTTTGGGTTTATTAACCGTGAAATGTGAAAAAATTTGGACGTAGATAATTTGCGATTGCAGGTTGTCTAGTCAAGCTTGAGATCAAATTCAGCTGGGTGGAATCAATAATCGATCGCGTGTTCCGATTCTTTATTTTATCATCCATTTGCCTGGACTCGTTTTTCGCTCTACTTGATGTACAAACGCTGACAATTAGAACTTCGCGAACACGATCAACCAATCTTCCGTCATACAGTCGCCGATGGCTGACTCAAAGTGAACACATGAAAAAATCGTAAATTGTAAATTTACCGACATTTCCATACAGGTTTAAAAGCTTTCCGGTGTTATCTCCTTTTCCAACAGTGTGCAGTCAGACGTAAGATCCGACGATTTACGTCCGACTTATGTGCTTTCTTCTCTCCTTTTCTCTCTTCAGCAAGCTTTCCGGTGTTAACGATAAAGATAATTTACACCTCTTTAACGGCAGGCCAGCGTGGAACCCGTATGTATAACAATACCAGCTTTGTACACAGAAAGATTTTTAACTTCCCGTTTCTCTGTGTTCAGAAAAAAGTTTAAAAAGTTGTTACATAATTTACTCCGTGAAAGAAAAGTTTGTCTTTCACTTGATCTCCGAAGAAAATGACCTTCGACCATTTGTGGATCCATACGGACGCTGGTATCTCGAGAACGACGATTCAATGGATTATTATGTCTTTGATTTCAGTCGAGCCAGTTATTCTTACATAGCTGTTGAAATATTTGCAAAACTCTACGTTTTACTCTCTGATTATAATTCAACTTAAAACTACCCAGATTTTGAACAAAATCCGTTCAGCAACATTAGAGTTTTTACCGAAAATGAAATCTTTTTGTCCGATATTCTTGTTTTCGGAAATAATGGGAACCGTAGCGGGGAGTTTTTTCCAGCCTCCGCCCGTTGATACGACCCGGTGCAATTTACAGGTATTTCAGTTATTGCTGGATGAAGAAAAATGAACTCAACTATTTTCGGTCAGAGTAAAAAGCCGTACTCAGAGCCAACATTTGACCACGTAGGTACATTTCATCCGTAACTTCGCGAATGTCGTTCAGATTTTCGATTTACAGTCGACATCATAAAAGTTGACCGCGAAGCGACTTGTCCGTAATAAAACCATGGCAAAGAGAAACTTTGAAGCGTAAACGAGATGCACGAGAAATTTTCTCCATCCTTGTAATTCAAACCTTGTCTTGATCTCGGCATTCGTTTATTGAAAATCACCCCAAACATTCTTCAAACTATATTTAATGTTTCGGCAAATGGACTTTTACAGCTTTTTTTTTTTTTTGCTCAAAATCAATTCTGTGAAGCAAAAAAAAAAACACAATTTTTTTTTAACCTTTTTCTGCGATCCTTGAACAATACCTAGATAGTTATTTTTTTTTTCAGATTCTTAGAACTCATTGCCGAGGCACTTTTTTCAAGCCAGGTTAAATTTAAGTTGCAGGTACGATTCTACCGAAGCATGAGACCAATTGGGGTAAAATTTCTGAGCCCCCTAGCCGTTGAATCGACTTTGAACACTCGAACGCTATCCGGCACGGCATCTCGACAAGTGGATGATCTTACGGATACCGGTTACTAAATTCTTCGGTCCATCGGCGATCCGTGCGCCCGACCGAACGTTCGTAGGTATCTCCTCGATCGCCGTCCCGACGCGCCCCGAGGCTTTCGGAAGGGTGCCTTGCCTGCCTCTCGAGGTGCCGAGGCACGCGTGCGCCCAGCGTCGAGGGTGCAAGCTCGGTCGGCCGGGGCGCCGGGGCGCCGGCAGAGCGGCGTCGGGACGCCAGCGTCGCCGTCCGTCGGCGATAAACCAGCAGCGAGCAGCAGTCGCGCTAGAATACACTCATCGCGATCAGCGTAGCCATAATATACCGCTTATTAGGTATAAGCTTACTCACCTTGCTTGATTACCGAGACGGACGATCCTGCAACTGTAACGCGTAACTAACAATAAGCGACGCGTCGTTCTCACCGAGTGCCGGTCTATTCGGTAATTTGTACCTTCCTTTCTTTCTTATCTCTCTCCTATTTATCTTATCCTCAAATTTTTCATCGCCACATCGTCAAGTGCATGTGTTCACGTGAATCTGGTGATCGTGCTACGGTGAATTCTCGTACGTGTCCATTCGAATCTCCTAGTTTTCATCCGATCGAGGAGCCAGGACATCGTCGTCTGCAGTCCGAGGGCTCGATATCGTACGTATGTTATGTATAATACATCACGCATTCACTCTTCGTGTAACAGGGGTAATTTCCGTGGATTTGAATATTTATGTTCAGGCAGCAGCTTCGACGACTCTTTGCACGCAATTATACATAATTATCCGATATTCGACTCTTATCTCGATTATGCCGTTTGCATTATACATCCGTCCTGTTAACGGAGGAATTTTTACATTCCGTTGATGCGGCTTCTCATTTCATGACGATTACAATGCCTTTGTTGGGGGTATCGGAGAATGCGCGGGGAATGCGTAGGTGGTGTAATATAGCCTCCACTTACCGATCGCAACTTTTCCTAAATATCTATCCATACATGTATATATATACAAAACGTTCCCACAACCTGCGTGTACTACTTTAAAAACCATTAGCCGAAGAACAATTTTGGTTGGAAATGCGATGCTATCAAATCGTTATAGTTTCATTCATATACATATTAAATACATGTATTCCCGGTATTCTGGCGTTTTCAAATTATCATTCTTTCTATGTACTTACGCGTTGATGTCGTCGTGAATCATGCAATATTTAACAGGCACGAGACACCAAAAATCCTTTCACACGATAACAGTTCGTGTATAATTTAGTATGCAGACTGACTGAGCAATCTGATCACAACGTACGTTTTAGCAAAAGTTGATCGCAGAAACAGCGATATTGCGTGAAAAACGATACAAAGTTTTCCATTTCTATTCTGCTTTGTCAAATTACAGAGCAAATCGTGAATTAGAAATTATTCCGTCTCTTTATTTGACAATGTACATCCGATGCTTCCCGGTAGATTTTTCGCAAATTATTCGATCATTTCTCACCCAGATATTCACCGAGCTGCACATCGTTTACACGTACTGATTAATCCGGTGAACTCGAATGAGCAGCTGCGCAAATACGACAGATTCTCCACACTAGATGAACAACTGTTCAACCGTGTTATTCCGAGGTCGAGAAAATACCGTTTGCGGCATTCGCGTTGGCTTTAGTCGTGCAAATTTATCGCTACGACGCTTCGTCGGTATCTTATGTGCTTAGATGTATCATCCATCGGATTAGGAATGAATAGTGAATTGCCACGTTGTCCTCGATGATATTGTACGACTCAAATCCGACGGGCATTAACGTTTGACGTATATTTTTATTTGGAAGGGTTTCCCGCGGGGCCTCGAAAATTTTCAAGCCGGATTAGATCCGGGAGGTGAAAAATGAAGAGAAATTTTAGTTGGTTGAAAACGAAAAAAAAAAAAAATAAATAATTGGCGTAAAGCTTGCGGAAGGGGGGCTTAAGCTGGGGTCAAAGTAACGGGAATTGTTATTGTTATTCTTTTTTCTTCACGCCTATACAAATTTTCGTTAAATATATAATTCCCACGGCGTGTTTCAAGTAATCACCTTAATTAGCGACGCGAAAAGGTTCGCGACTCTGAATTTACCTCGGAATTCCGAAAATGTTGTAATATTTTAATGTTTTCTACAAAAGAAAAAATAAAGAATCTGAGAGCCTAGTGTCTCCGCGTTTAGTAAATTATGCTCGGCGCGAGGTGCATGAGCCGGCAATTAGAAATTCTTCTGCGACGTGATCACAACTCGTAGCTTCAACGAGAGGGAAAATTTTAACGTTTCGTTTTGTACGCCGGTGTAATATCTGTGTGTCTATGCACTCGTCCACCTTATAATACTTTGCGAGGAGGGGGCATATAAAAGCGGTTATACGACGTTGTTGCAGCGCGGCAATTAATTTTTCCCGTAACCAACCGCCGCCATTCTTCTTCCGGGGGGGGGGCTTGAAGCACACAATTTGCACGTATTAAGTGTGATGCCGTAGCGGATACGGGATGAAAAAAAAATGAGTAGATAAATAAAGCCCGAAAGCACCGCGCCAGTCGCGCAACTCGATTATTCGAAAGCCATCATCCTAGTTTATTGGATTATAATATGAAACGCTCGCCTGTTATGCGTTTGTAAGCGATTGCGTTATCGCATTAGATCCGATCAGCAGCCCGTTTGGCTCTATGTGCAGGACTTTTGCGGATCCACAAATCAAACGGAGGGTACAGCTTGAATCGTCTAAAATCATACTTATATTTAGGAGTTTGTTTTTTTTGTTTGTTTTCTTTTTTTTTTTTTTTTTACAAAGAAAATGCAAACACTTGAAGCAATTTGAGTTTGAGAGCTTTATTGTTTATAGTTTTAAGAACGTTTTAGAAATTTCTCATTGAAAGTAATAACAAAATGGCTGCATGGCGCATATAAACAGCGAAAGGCTCCGGACTCCACAACTTTTTCGGTGGCTCATCTCCTGACATCACTGTCGAACTTGTAACACGTAGAAACATTTTTTTCAGTTAGAAAGAGCCTTTTGTGTTCAAGCTCGTAGCCCTAATGATGGAAAAAAAAATGTTTTTCAAATATATACGATTATGAACAGCAAGTTTCATTTTTCGACCAAAATAATTGTTGACAAAATTTGTGTTAGAAAATGTTGGGATTGAAATTCTAAAATCTAACCACGAGCTAGAATCGATAAGCGAGTTTTGAAAATTGTGTCAAAATCACGTCGATCGGACAAAAATTGACCGAAATCTGCGCCACCGGATTGAAGACATGATCGTGCGCTACTTATATGCGCCGTGCTGCCATTTTGTTATTAATTTTAATAAAAAAGTTCTATAATGTTCTGAACTTTCGTTTTCTTTAAAAAAAAAAAAACCTCAAAATAGGTACGATTTTAGAACATCCCAGCTGCACCCCCCACCCTCCTTAACGCTGAAAAGATTTCCAACTGACAGATATTACCGATCAATGAACGAATCGCAACGTTTTCATGTCCGGCTAACCTTCGTTCTTCATGTCGCTGATTTCACTCACCGTTAGTATATGGCACTGCATGAAAAATTGAGTTCACAGTATCGGAAATAATTAGAACGATACCGAATCTGTATCTTTTTCCCATTTATCAAAGTCAGCTCTGCGCTCTGGTTCGCTTAAAATGCCAGTCGAAATATTACACAAATAAAGCGAAGTCAAAGAAGATTGGCACGGTGCAAAACGATCTGCAGAATTACAGCGATCAATCACGTGCGAGCCTTTTCAATCATTTGCCGAGCGCATTTAGATTCTCGTTTCTAAAGCCGCGTGTAATCCGTCGGCCGCCTTTTGTCTGCCAAAACTTTTACACTTATCAATTCTTAGCCATATGTACGAAAAAAGATACCATTGCATTCGAGTAATTCAGTTCCACATCGTTACTTATTCTTTCCTGCGAACGCAGGTTTTGGGAAAGAAAATTAACGAAGCTGGAAGTGAAAATTTTTATCGCATTTTGAGTCGTTACCTAATTTTTTTCGAATATTTCGGTATACATTAAAAAGTTTACCCAGTGACGAGTGTTGACCGTATAATCGTAGGCACGTATTTAATTGTATGAAACTTGAAAGTTTCTCATCGGAAGACTTGTTACGAAATTGGCAAAAGTTATACGAGCTTCGATAGATGGCAGATTAATTTCCAGAGTTCGGTACGCAACGTTGTTCATATATTTTTTCTACTTTGGTACAGAAAATTTTAGGCAATATAATCGCGAACTATCAGCCTCGTTTCCATTAACCTCGCGAGATTCATCCGAAAACAATAAGACCGGCTGAACATTCGATAATGGTACCTTGTGCACGGTATTGAATATTGATGAATCTCTGGAGCGTAACAACTGACGTAAGTTGAGTGAGACCCTCGAGCAATTTGTGGCTGGCTCGACGGTGAAGAGCGCCTCGTATTTTCCTGGTTTTTGTGCCGTTTGTGAAAGTCGAAATGCAAACAATAGCGGAGGGAGGAGTATCGAGTCACGTCGTACAATACCTTCGTGTTATAGGAACTGAAGCTATTTCGTCGGAACGCACATTCAAAGATGGAGATTATCTCTTCTACTTTTAGGAGATTTTTTTTTTTTCAAAGAGAATAATAACACTAGAGCAATTTGCGTTGCAGGGCCTTGTTATTTATAGTTTCGTGAACATTTTGGAATTTTCACATTAAAATTAATGACAAAATGTCGGCACAAAAGTAGCGAACGACCACGTTTTCAATCCGGTGGCGCAGATCCCTCGGTAAGTGTTATCCGATCAACTTGAAATTTTGATACAATCTTTAAAATTTGTTTATCGGTTCGAGCTCGTGGCTAGATATTTTAATTTCAATCCAAAAATTTTTTTCCAAACATTCTTCCAACAATGTTTTGATCGAAAATTGATATTCCTTGTTCGTAGCCGTATATATTTGAAACAAATTTTTTTTAAGGAGCTCTAATCCAAAATTTGGGTGTTATTGACTTTAAAAAAAATTTCTATCTGTTACAAGTTGGACAGTGCTGTTAGACAATACGCTACCGCAAAAGCCGTCGAGTTCGGAGTAGCGCTACTTATATGCGTCATGCTGCCATTTTGTTATTAATTTCGGTGAAAAAATTCTAAAATGTTCTTGAAGCTGTAAATAATAAAGCCCTCGAACTCAAATTGCTTCAAGTGTTTTCATTTTCTTTAAAACAAACTCCTAAAAATAGGTATGATTTTCGACCGTCCGACCTGTACACCCGCCCCCCATTAAGAGATTGGGTTATACATCGAGGAAAAGATACGGTACTTCATTTCCATATCCGACACATTGCCATCGTCTAATTTATTTAAATCTTAGTTATTTAAGGTCCGTGTAAGAATATATTTTCGAAAGGAATTAAACGCTCTACAAAAAAGATCTCCTATCATGTTACAATAAATCTACCCTTTCAAAAATTATTTAAGGTCCAAAAGTATTTAAGGACCGTAAATAACTTTTTAAAAAGTAGATTTATCATATAATGATATCAGACCTTTTTCGAAGACGGTTCGGTTCCCTACAAAAATACGTTCTGCTCTTATCAGATCACTAACGTGTTGATGAGTTGACATTGGCGCCTCTAAATATTAATGAATTGCTTGGAACAATATTCGCGATTTGAATTTTGATTAGAAAAAAAAAAAAAAAAAAAACAGTCGATTTTTTCGATACAGTCACCGATACTTTGTACGCAATTTTTGCGAGGAATAACGATAGCTCGAAAAATATTCCCCGGTGTATGGTGTGAGGAAAAATTGTAAAAAGATACTTCGACATGGTAACGGACGGCGGTGGAAAGCTTGAGCCACGTAGCTGCATGGTGAATGAGACTCGAGGCTGAATGAATGCGCGATTAGCCTCCCTCGGCGTCGAGGAGTTACGGAATGCCGGAGGTGGCAGTGGTGGGAGTATCGGCGGAGTTTCACCCGGGGCCATAATCTCGCTCATCGCCGAGGAGGTTCCGCGTGCAGCCCACGCGCCTCGAGGACGGGCCGCGTGTCTCTTCCGTTTCCACTTTTTCTCGTCCCGTGGCCGGGAAATCGATAGCGAGAGGAGGCTAAGGGAGGAAAGAAAGAAGGCTGTAGAAGGAGAGAGAAGGAAAGGCCGAAGGCGAGGCTGCAGGGGATGGTTGAGCTCGGTTGCGGTCGAACTCAATCTATTAGATCGACGTCAATTACTCTCTGGTACCACGGTGGGTCTTTTGCACCGCTCCTGCTTCACCGGCCATTCAACGCGGATGGCCGCCCGTTTATGGCGAACCGATGAAAGAAAATGGCCCCTTAAATTTGACCCGGAGAGGCTCGCGATGCAAGTTCGGAATCCGAGATTCTCGTCTGTAATACCTTTCACCCCAAATCCCAACCTTTCGTTTTCTCCCCGGGTGTATAATGCAGGGGCTCGAGGATATTGGCTCGACTGGCGCCGTCTTGCCTTTCTCCTCTCTATCTCTCTCTCGCTCTCTCTCTCTCTCTTTCCACTCTTATATTCATTCTCTCGCGATCGACGCCGTCGCGGCTCCGGCCCGATGTCACGTGAATCACTTTTCATCCCCTGCAGAAGATCAAGACGAAGCCATTGAGTGCGAAGATGAGGACGCCGCCGAGTTTAGCTCGGGACTTTTGGTGAGTGGTACCGACGATGAGGAGTTTTACCCACGACAAGGGTTCCGCCGACCGAGTGCTCGTTACACCCTTGCAGACTCGGGCGATTCACACCCCCCAGAGTATCCGAATGCCTGCCTGCCTCTCTCTCTGTCTCACTCCTTTTTACCTGTGTCTTCGTTTGTTAACCCGGAAGCTTATTTACTGGACATGGTCTTACACCCAGCGGTGTGAAAATAAGTCTTCTTCACGCCTCAAGCTTTTCGCCTGATGAGAACAATCATTTTCAGACCCCGCGCACCCTCTTCTCGGGTAATCTTGACCCTTTTACTCCCCACAGATCAATTTGTGTGCCTTTTCTCTTTTATTCTATTCTATTCTATTCTCATCTCACTCGCAAATATTGAAAGTAAAGTTCCTGTCTTTTGTATTTGTAGTAAGAACTCTCAGATCGCTCGAACGATATTGCAAACCCTTTTTCACAAAGACAATCATTCGTCGAGAATGTATTTAGTGAATAAAAACTTTATGTGTCAATATTCTTGAAAATTTAATATACTGAATAATGAATATCTTAATGATAGGATCTGCGGTGTCGAGAGAGCTGTTAGTCTAGACATAATTGTCCAAAAAATATATAATAATATCATTTCAAACAATTTGCCTAACGTGACATATTTCTATACAGTAAAATATAAGAATGGAAAGATTCGATTCTATATTTTTGTAGCAGCAAATGCCCTTCAATTTGCTCTCGTGAAAAAAGGTATTGAACTCACATTTTTTTTGGAAGTATAATTTTCGTGCAAAGTACAGGCAAGAAAAATTATGTTCAATTTGCGGTGCGTCGAAAGGAGCGCGACGTGTCCATTTGTCTGAAAAACAAAAAAATTAACGCCGCGAGTCAAGGGTTAACAGCGACTAAAGTGATCTACATAAAAAATACATTATAACTTGTTAACGCTGGCTCTTCCCGGTTGTTGAACTTAATTCCTATCCTCTGATTCCCAACTTTTCGCCGTACAAAGTGCAGAACCTGCCTGAAATGGTACCCAGCAGTTTATACTTTACTGTATAGTCAAAGGAGCCCCCACATTTTTCGCCTTGGGGTGAAAAAATTGCGCATAGGGTGAAAAAATAAATTCTACCCCTAATCTGACTTGATTTATACATCAAGAAACGAGATCCCCTCCCACGGTCCCACCTTTTCCATCTTGATAGCGGATATAAATATAGAAAGAGCGCGTTACACAATCTCACGCTTTGACTCACGCAGGTGTAAAATGTTTATTTGTCTAGATGCATGCACATACATAAATTACATCCTCATAGATTATAGGTAGGTATTTTAATGTAGCTCGCGGGTTAATTGTGTCGGTTAAATATCTCAATGAATAATAATCAAGTCAGTCCTCGGTTAAATTAAATCCCAGTCACTCACGAGCTCTGTAATGGGATGGGTGTGATGTAAGGTGTGATGATATTGCAGAGTCGGTGAAAACATCCTATAAAGTGTAGGGGGTAAAGTTAATACCGTCGTGCAGTAACTTGAACTCCGGGAAATTCCATGAGACTCCTCGCCTGCCGCGGCACGATCACTTTTTTTTCTTCTCTTTCGAATCTTTTATTTTATCCGTGCAATCCGAGTCTCAGAAGGTTATCACGTTATATTTATTCGAGGGGTTGAGAAGAGAATATCGCAGATAGATTCCGTTTTTAACGAATTTCATACTCACTTTTCAGTCCTGCGAACAAAACGCTTACTCTCATGCTTATCGTTAATCGATGTAAAACTCGCCCCGTAAATTATATATCAATTTTCGGCTTTTGATTATACCTTTTGAACCTCGCTGATATACATGCACTGTAACCTACTTTTACATCCTTGAAACGATCATAAATTCTCAACATTCTTGTCGTGGTTTACCGTTAGAGCACCAGCTCGAGTCGTAATTCCTGCAGTAAAATAGTTTTCAGGTTACACGACCGCATCGAGAAATTCTCGGTTAGCTAATGAAAATTGATCAGAATTCCTGAAATTGAACTTTTCGCGTGTTTTTCCCGTCGCTTTATTCTTCATTTTTACTTCTCTGATTTCCTTTTTTTCCTCCTCTTTTTCACGTCTCTGTTCTCGTTAAAATAACAATTGAATGAATTTTACCCCTGAAGTATTATTATGTAAAGCGTGAGAAATATATTCCGAAAATGGTGATGAAAATATTGGACTGATATCGCCCACTTGAATGCCAGAATTTTGTACAACGTCCCTTGGGGTTTGGAAATGATAATTTTTCTTTTCTACCAGCTTTCTCGTTACCCGTTTCCTCGGAGCCAGCTGACGCACCCCAACGATCGATTCCATACCCCGTCTAACCTCAGACTCGAGTTCTCACTCTTGGGTTTGCTTACCTAAGAGACATGCCGGGATTATATACCTGCACAGAATTTTCCTCTGCTCGTATCACGCGCTCATGGTTCTGGATAACGAGTTTTGTTTTCTATTAACGGAACTATGGATCGCTTGGGGGCGCAGATAAATCTTGACAGGATCCATCCCCTGCCGCCAAGAAATATAGCGGCTTATACCGCCGCGTGGAATTGCAAAAAATTACATCATCAGCATCCAAGGCAAATTCGCAAACGGGGGTTCGGATTTTTACTCATTGCTTGGTGAATAAAAAGAAAAAGAAATCAAGAACGAGTAGACGGGTACGGTATAACTCAAGGTGGTTCCACGGTGAAATGAAATTTCACAATAATTATGGAACGGGCTGACTCGACACTTTTAGGGTTACATAATACCACCAACCGAGCATTTATCAGCCCCTGTAATTTAAGGTTTTTCAATTTTGTCTCGTCTATTTTCGGACAACATTCAAGGACCGAAGAAATTCCGCCTGTGCTTATCGATTCGACGTTTTACATACATTTTTATGATGTACAAGTAGGCGTCTAATCAACGAGCTGCGTACGGAATGGCGAAGAGCTCGGTGGCTGCCTGTTGCTCTCCCCGGCTACGTTCGTTCTTGGCAGAGCGGAGAACGGATAGCCGTGCGAGTCGAATGCAACAGTTGGGCACCCCTATACGAGAACTACCCTCGTCCTCCCGTCTATCCATCCGTCCGTACGCCCTTCCCTGCAAGCTGCCTCGATCAATACTCACCTGCCTGAGGACTTGGTACGTCGTCCGAGGTGGACGAGTGTAGGTGGTGCACGTTGTGGAGCTATCGCATCGCTGAATGCACCTCGTCGCGTGAACTCTGACGTTAGCGGTCGTGCCAAAGAGATGAAAGCTCGCAGCCGTTTTCACCATCTCGCGACCTCATTCACTCCCACCTCCACCTCCACTTCCATCTCCAGAGGGATAACGACCAGCAATTACAAATTACGAGCAAAACACTCGTTCATTCTCTCGTTTGTTCTCTTTCAAATAACTCATAAAAGCCAGGCACTTGTGTCAGGTTAAAGTCTGATGAATACAGATTCCAACTTCCAAGACGTACGTCATTAGAAGAAAAATCCCTCGGAACAATTTTCCAACGTCAATATATCTTCAGGAACTCGAATGAGATTCCTGAATCCTGGGTTACTATCGACTCCAAAACCTGAGTAATCGCTACGAATCAACAAACTCCCACACTGACGAGAAAACCAATACCAGCAAATTGACTACCGAACAAACAAAATCCTGGGGTGCACTTCTTCTGATTCAATCTACTAGGATCTGATTAAATGAGCACAGTGGTATACCGAACGAAATTTTCTCGGGGAATTTCTGATCAACGCATCGCGATTATCCCTTAATTGTCACAGTGGTATCGTTCTCGTACGTCTATATACACCAATCTTTGAACAGGTCGTTCATCCGGCACGGCGCAGTAACAGGGTCATATCAGAAATCCACCGTACAGGTTAGATGTAGGGGAACCCTTGCCATCATCTTAAGCCAACGCGTCTCGTGCACCTCGTTAACTTTGAAATGGAACGTCTGAAAGACCTGCGCTGCCTACGTCAACAGCGTCGGTCAGGTCATTACGAGATAAGCAAAATGAACCAGTACACCCGGCAACGACCACAGTAAACTGGCCTTCGGATCATCGAAATCGTAATAACGGTGTGAAACCCTTAAAGCATCCAGCAGCGTGAATTGAAGCTGTTATTTGGTACGTTTGATTTCAACGATCAAACTGTCCAGGACACTGGAAATACATTCTCTACAACGGCATGGACTTGACTTCGCATCAGATATTCCCGACAGTTCCCGCAGATCTGCAATGCTGTCTTACCTTGGGAGAATTCGTCGTTGAAACTCCTGCTACTGGAAGATTGAAACAATTCAGTAAAAGATAGGGTTCAACAGGTAGATAGGCAGGAGGTGTCCCCGGGTTCGGGTTGTCAGCCCGGGCGTGCAGTAAACGCGAACCTCCGCCTCCATGTATCTTGCAATATACCTATGGCTATAGAACCGTACCCACTTACTCGATTCCGGAGTCAGGGCTGGTTGAACTGCCGCCAGAATCTCTCTAGTCTAGCTTCGAGGCGGGTGTAAACCGATATAACAAGTTGAAGTTAGAAAACCGTGAAAGAGAAACGATGCCCAGCTCTCACGTGCAACAGCTTCAAAACTACTGCGAGCACAATAACAGGCATATGCACGGTGAGCATATTTACCTTATACACTTCGACAGGTTAGATATATTACTATATATTTGTCCTGAATACATGAATCTCATCGTCACGTAGTTAGTGAATCCAGAGTAGTCTCTCAGCTTCAAAGTTAATACAGCATTACTGAGGACCGAAGATCCTCGCAAATTCCCCGCGGGTGGAAACCGTCTCAGCATCGCTTACATCCCGGCATTTCGGGGTCGTCGCGGTTGATAAGGAACGTTGAACGACGGGTGAGGACAAATTGTAGGTACGTCCGGTGCTGATGGTGTCTTGATTGACGCCAGGTCCACCCTCCTGGTTACCAGGGTCACCCGGGTCGCCAGCTGCCGAGGCTGATTCAAACTTTGACGTCATCGCGAACGACGATGACGACCCATTACAACATGGTTCAAGGTCCACAGGGATCAGCTCGTGGTCAGACTCTGAGCCAGCATCGGAAACGCTTTCGGAACTAACTGAAGATGATTCTGCGGTGTCCATTTCCTTAAGGTCATGCAACTTTGAGCTGATTTGAAGACAATTAGCTGATCGAGTCTGCCGGTCTGAAGCCAGGGCGAGACGTTTGATCAGTTCGCGAACGTACGCGAGAGTGTGAGCATCACCAGCTTCTTCTCCAGCGAATTCCAGGCTCCTCAGCACGGTTGCAGCCTCGGCAATTCTTCCCAATTGAGTCAAACTCTGGCCGAGAAGAAGCCGCCCGTGAAACGTCCACTTTTCGGAACCGGCGGCTTCGGCAGTGTCCAAGCATCTTGTGGCCAGCTCGACGGCTTTCCTGTGATTTCCACTTTCAAGGTGACACCTGCCGATCTCGTGGAGCAGCCAGGCTCTAGGTATTGGCTCATGAACACGGGGTATCAGCCTCTCCCAGGCACGGGCGGCCGCGTTGAGGTGGCCAAAGGTCAGATGCACCTTGCCCAGGGTGACCAGGGCCTGCGTCATCAGAAGAGGAACATCGATGGCTGACGCAGCTCGCGTCATCTTCGCCGCTGCAGCCGTGGCACGGTCGTGTCGTTTGAGAGCGAGGTAAGCTAGGGTGATGAGGCGATTGGTCGTTGCTTGGCAGCGGAGCAGCGTTGTCGAATCGGTATAGAAGTCGTGGTCCAGGTTGATTCGGACCTCGTCACCGATCCGGAGTACCGTGACCAGATCACCGTTGTTCAAAGCCATCTCCATTCTCCTGATACCTTCCGTCACTGTCACTGCTCTCCGCTCTACGGTAGTCACGTTTCCGCGTGGCTGTGGTGGCGTTTGAGGCTTGGGAGTTCGCCAGAAGTCAGTGCGCTTATCGAAGAAGCCAAGGATCTGAGGGACGACGGAAACTGGGTCCGAGGATTCGGCGAGGATGCGTGAAGCCCTCAGGGCCGCAGACTCGGGACAAATCACCGCGGCCTGTTGAGCTCCGTTTTTGGTCTTGGGTAGAAGCATATTCAAGGCTTTGCTCGGGTGGGTTAGCGCGTTTATAGCCGCGGCTGTACGTCGTGCTGCTACTCCGTGGCTGCTGTCTCTGGGGCAGACGCTTGCCGCACGGTGATAGAGAACCAGAGCAGTCTCGTAGTCGCCTTTGTAGTGAAGGTTGTCCGCCTCTCTGTGGAGTGCCTCCGCAAATTGTCGATCCGTACCTCTGAGCAGACGCGAGCCATTCCTCCGCTGACGGATGCGGGCGCGAGCTTCTGCGTGGGCAATCGTCGTTTCCTGGGGTTCGTCGGATGTCTCGGTGGCGGTTTCACCTCGTAGAAAGACGTCCGGTAACGGATTGAACCGATGTTTGGGGCGGCACAACGGCGTCCTAGCGCCCAGGGTGGAGTCCGCGAACCAGTCTGTCATCGTCGTGATGGGTCACGTGCTTCGTTGAAACAACCGCGAGGACATGCCATGCGTGACGTGCATCAAAATGGCGATGACACGACAGCCGCGGCAGCGAGGTATATTTGCATAAGCTACGCTCTGAGTCGGTCCTGGGATTGTTGCGGACCTTTTAGTTGGAGGGATGAGATGACCGTGTCGAGGGGTAATCCCAACGGACAGCGTTGAACTGGCTATTCCCCGTGCTGTGTAGTGGATGTAGGTTCAAGAAGTCTATTAGAGTGTTGGGTTGACCCGTAAGTGCTGTGTTAACCCACGTAGGAATACATCGGTTTTGTACGTATTACTCATGTCGGGATGACCCTACGTCCCGACTTGCTGTCACACCGAACTGAAATACACAGTCAGCATTTCGGTCAAAAGTTTAGCCGCGCGCCAAAGGCAGTCCGTATTGGAGACTAATTACGACTCGTAATCTCATCGCATGGTCTCAAATTCTATTGTCGACAGGAGTAGAAGTCTACTCGTCTTTTTAAATTGCACACCACTATAAATTTTCCAGTGCGAGTTTGAACTAATACTAAAACGGAAGATATGTTTTAATACCTCTTACGTGAGTTGAATATCTCATGAGGAAGGTTTGCGTTGTAAAACAATACGTCCTCAGGTATTTAGCACGTTATCTATATGAACGTGGTGGCAGGTTTGTTTCCTTGGTTTACTTTACACCCTAATTCGCTTACATGAACTACGTTTTATTAACACATTTGTTACATTATTTCCACGTTGTTTACAGTTTTTTTAGACGTTGGACTTCATAAATAACAGCTTTATCTTACTTATGAATTAACTATTATGCCATGTGAACAAATACGTTTCGTTATCCGCAATTATTTGCACAATTGGCTGGAACGGGGGGTTTCGAGTTGGATTTGAATTGGTTGAACAGTGGCACAAAAATAAATGTGAACCACTCACGTAACTGCCAAAAATTTCGAAATAACGATTTTGCATCAAAAAATAGTATTACTCCGTATTTTGCAAAAGAAAAACTCATCCCGAAGAATGAAGATGACAGTTCGTTCTATGACGCCATTTAAGAAAATGGTAAAAATTCGTCAACGTTGAGGGCTCAAAACTGTATGAATTCAAGGAAATAAATAACTTTTTAAGGTCATAATCGGATTGCTTGGCCTCAAAAATATTTTAAACTCATACTTTGAAAAGTAAATATTTATCTGAGACTCAGAACACATTGAATTACCTTATGTCGCCATTGCGCAATTTTTGACAGTTCGCTTAACGCCGCTATGAGTGGTTAAACTGCCTGGGCTCTACTAAAGTGAGTGTCCCAGTTATTGACTCTGTCCCAATATTGACCTTTTTTGGTTGTATCTGTTTGATCCTTAGTTCTAAAATTATCAAAAAATAAATTTGTAATATCTAACTCTCTAGCAATTGGTTTTAGTCATCCACAAATTTGCAATTTGTGCCGTCAATATATAATTTTTGGAAAACAAAAGGGTCAATAATTGGGTGTAAACGTCTCAATAATCGGTACACTTGCCTTAGTAGTCCTCAAAGTCCACCCAGCCGAGGGCACCGCGAGTGGGAGCGTACTGCTGGAGTAAGGCATTCCGGGCTTCCTTTTCGGGATCTCTAGGTGGTGCAGGGAATATCGAATTTCGGCGACAAGGCATGGGGAATTTGTAATTGAAGGCCTTGCAGCCTGGCATGACAGAGAGTCGGCGTCTGGCTGGGACGACGTTCATACTGCGGAAAAGAAAGTCCACGCGGTTTTTCAACTCCTCTGGCATTAGATCGACGATAAGCATCTGTCGTTTCATGATGCTGTCGACTCCGTTTCTCGACTCGAAGTCAATTTCGTCGACCAGCCAAATCGCATTCTGATAAAAATCGACGAGGTAATCGATGCCGAGGCGTTTAGCGTTCAGCATGGCGACCTGAGCAGCCTCCCGCGCCTCGTTTCGATTGTGCTGCACAACCTCAATTCTGAGGAGAATATGATTCGCGTTCAAGGCCCAATGCTCGTTCTTCGCATTGGCACTCGCGTCCCGCGCCTTTTTTGCGTAAAAACGAGCAAGGTCAAACCGCAGTGTCTCGAAGTTGAGCTTGCAGAGATCGTGAAAGAGCCAAGCGAGTTCAAGGGGTTCCGAAGCGAGTGAAAGCCGGTGACGAAAGACCTTGAGAGCGCGTTTGATGTTCGTTGTTGGTACCCACCCAAGATCCGAGTCCCGCGGTAATTTGGCAACTCTTATTCCCAGGTGATGTTTCAGATAGCGTATCTTTGTCTCACCTTCGAGGCAAGTTAGATTTCTCGGGTCTATGTAGGCCCAGGCAGCCATCTTGTATATAGTGTTCAGGCACTTCTGTTTGAATGGAAACATTCGGTTACTATAAGACTCGAATTTGTCCTTTGCGCGGTCGAGGTACTGGAAGAAGAGTGGGTAATCTCGCTTCATTCTCGCAGCGTGCAATCGTAATAGCAGGAAATCCGCTTCAATAATGATATTGTCACGACGGATCTGCTTCAGATGCAGAACGTTTCTCTTATGTCCAAGCGGCCAGGCTTTCCGGTTAAATCGTCGGGTGTAGTAGGGTTTGCGTATGCGGAGGACGTCTTGTCGATAGCAGGACTTCTGGTATGACTCTTCAGCCAAAGCGTAAATCTCCTTGCTGCTTTTCGCATTCGCTGACCAGACTGCGCTAGAGTTGAGGGTCTCTTCCATCGTGTCTTTGTCGTGAGCCATCAGCCCTAGGTAGGTCTCAGCCAGTACGCGATGAAGCTGTCTCAGATAGGCCTCCAACTTTGCCACCGGATCGTTTACCTTCAGCCTGGTATTCTCGTCGTCGATGGCTACAGGAAAAATATATGTCGGACTCACTCTAGTCATTCCTGACGAATTGAAAGTTGTCTATAAGATGGAACGTACCCGCAAACTCGTCCTCCTCCTCGCCGAGCTTTGCAATCAGTTCCATTTGTCGCTTCTGGACTCTTTGAATCCACGGGAAAAGTTCTCTAAGGGCAATCGGCGAGGTGTTGCGTCCAATACAGTCGAGGACTGTTTCGTTTCCTTGAAATACTCCCAACTCAAAGGGGAACTCGTGCTGCTGCATTCCTTGGTGCGCATGTATCAGACTGTAACCAAATTCCGCGATCTCAAAGAGTGTTTCGACGCGTCTCCATTTCACCCGCAGGTTCTGCGGGTCTGGAAATCGAGAAACAGTGTTTCGTCAGCCACACAAGTTTGCGAACCCATCTCCCAAAGCCTAACCTATTTCCATGCACTTGTCGATGACCTCAGCGGCCTCATGGTATTTCGTGTGTCGACTCAGAGCCACGCTCAGTCCTAGCAGTGTCCTGAGGTCACTGGTTTCCGCGTGGGCTTGCGACGCGTTGAAAGCCTTGATAGCGTAGGGATATTCTTCAAGGCGGGTAAATCGGTAGCCCCATTCTCGATACAGAACCGGCGCCCCCAAGATGTCTTTGGTGCTGCTACCCGTGCCTGGATTCGGGGTCTTGCCGGAGGTAGGCATGTTCGAATAATCTCTGCAAATACCGGCTCCTAATCAGTGTTGATCTAATTTTCGTACGGCCACACCCGAATGCCTAGGTTAACTGTGAGCACAGGTGCTCCAAGCGTTATTTTTCTCTTCGATCAATCGAGACTGTTTCCCCCATTCAGTAAAGTAGCCGCAAAATTGACCTCAGGGATATCTTCAGCTGATCTCCTGCACCAGGTACTCAATGGAACCCACATAGAGGAGGATTTGTTAGTCATCTACTGTAATTTTGACAATTTACATCTTCACTGAACCCGAATCCAATGTGTCAAAATCTTAACAGCTACGTTCACGAGACGAGCATTTGTTTATTTATTCGAACCGACGTCTTCGTTGATCAAATCCCTTGAAATTAAACAGTTTGTCTGAGCAGACATTGATTACACTTCACTTTGAACGCGAACAGGCTTTATTATTTAATCTGCCGGAAGAATGTACGAGTCAACCTCGTTACTACGACCCAGTAACATTCATTTAACTTCCGATGTTTGTGCAAAGACCCATTCAGCTCAGAGCTTATAGTTATTACTTGCTCCAAGACTCGAGAATTTTCGCAATGTGCCGTAGCTCCTATTGTGTAATTTAGCAGAAAGCTGTTTGTGACGCATTTACAATTAAATCACCAAGCTGAACGTCGTAATGCTTGATTTCACAGCAAAGAGCTGTTGAGCAGAGGGTGGCACTTGAATCAAAGGACGGGCTGAGGGCCCGGGATCAGGCTGGGACGTGCGGGGGTGCTCCAGGCCTGCATCAGGGCGCGAGATCTTCACCTAAAACAGCAGGAATGCGGTGATGGCTCTTCTGTACAGATTCGCGCAGCTGCCCGATCGCGGTGGTACGCGGGTCTTCTCATTCGTCGTAACGAGGAGCGTTGTCCGCGACCCAGAACGCGACGTAACCAGCAAGGAACTCGTTTGCGGCTTCCAGCGATGGGCTGTCGCCTTCTCACGCGGCGACAAGGTACGTGCTAAACCGTTATCCCAAGGTGCTATTGATATTCCTCAAATTAAAAAATTGGATAGCATTTGTACACTCCATATTGACTTTAATGCCGAAATCGAATCCATTGATATCCTATACTCGATGTGCTACCATTTCACTGCAATGCTTTCTAATCGTTTCACTCGACTGATTTCGTTTCCATTGACCACAGGTCCTGGGTGTTTACCTGGTATGGCGAGGAGCTGCGCCGGGTTTGCGAGTCTACGTCGACTTCACGTTCACCCTCCTTAACCGGGAGCACTTTTCAGTGAACGAAGGCTTCTCCGGGAAGCGGGTCAAGTTCACGTACGACGCCCCTGCCCAGGGTAACCGCAACTACATTCCAGTCTCGGATCTCTACAGTCGGAACTTCGCTGACCCCAACGGCGAATTCCAGCTCGAGTTGTCGATGGCTAACGTCCGCACTGTCTATACTGCTGAGCTGCGAATACCCACAGGAGTCTTCTCGGCGGGACAGCAAAAACCGGAGAAGCTGGAGACAGGGTACTTCACATTCGGCGGGTTTGACTGGAATCTCGTGATCTACCCGTTGGGAGACAAAGATGCCATCAACCACGAGACTAGCGTTACGGCTATTTCAGCTTCTGGTCCGGGCGCCGCAGCCTCATCTACGGGTCACGGCAGGCAGGAGGGACGGCTGAGCGTTTACTTGGCAAGGCTGACGGGCTTCGATCACCGATGCCGAGTGCGTTACAATGTCACCCTGGGTGAGGGGGACCGAAGGATAGAGTCCGGGCACATCGAGGACCTTTCGGACGCCGACGGCCGCGGTTTTGGCTGGCATCCGCGGATCCGGTGGTCCGAAATAGCCCATAAGGGCGTCGTCCGCGTTTCGCTCGAGATGGTCGAGGCGCGTACCGTTTCCGAGGTGGGGGTTCAAGCCCTGGGGCTGCCGGTTTTGCCGGCGGCGCCGTGCTACGACCGTGACAAACAAGCCTGGGCACTCAGGGCGGACCTTCATTCGGACACGGTGAGACTGCACCTAGTCTACAAGGACATCCACAACGTACCGAGGAACCATCTCCGGTATGTCGGGTGGACTGCGTACTTGATGAGAGGCGAGGAGGCCGTTGCTCTACCTGGAGCACCGTTCGGCCGGTACTACGCTCAGGAGGCAGTCGACGAGGGTATAATAATGGAGACCAGCCTCGGTGTCACGGAGGTCAAGGATGTCGAGTGTCCGTTCATAACTGACAAGGGGCAGCTCAGGGTGCGGCTTGAGTGGAATGAGGGCCATCTGCTCTTTCAGGCCACCTATCACAAGTACGACGACGTTTGTCGTGTTCACAATCAGCAAATGCGCAGAGAGATCGCCGCCCTTCAAGCCGAGAACTACTCCCTCGAGCGCCAGCTCTTCAGCTACCAGCAGAGCCTCGCCTTCGCTCAGGCCCAGGCTCAGGCTCAGGGACAGGAACCGGACGTCGTTGACCCCGACCATCATCACCATCATCACCATCATCACCATCTCGAACGCTCGGCGTCAACCGACACGGAATACGCCTGACGCGGGGCTGATGCCAAGACGCGCCACGTCCACCAGAACCGGCGATACACCGATAATAGAGGGAATCACGAGGACGAGGATGAGGATGAAGAGGATGACGTCGGGCTTGAATTTCGGAGGGAATCGGAAGGGCTAGAAATCGCCGCACCTGCGCTTTGGAGGGAGACTCCCCTCCTTGTGGATCACCATCAACGCAGCATTGTTCAGCAGCCAAAATCCGCCGCTGGTTCGCGAGGTGCACCTACCGGAAACGTCGGTTTCGACCACGGTGTCGACGGGGTCGCGTCGAGGCCTGTCAAGCCACAGAAAACCCGACGAACTACGTTATGGGAAACACTCACCGGCCTCGTTTGTTCTCTAGGCGCCTTGGCCACCAGGGCAGCTAAATTGGCGACGCGTCGAGGGGGCGAGCCTCTATGAGACGAAGCCACCTTGCTAATACCTGCAAGTATATATTAAGTAATAGTGGAAACAGGAATCGCCTGTGGAGCTGGGATCGCAATGGCAATGACGACATCTTACGGTCCCGGACTCCAGGTGTCCTGCACACAGTCAGTCTACGTCTTTATTTATAAGTCTATAATCTACTTGTCAATTTACCAAAGAACCTATTTTCCTCTAAAGACTTTTTCACGTATCGTACTCGAATAATACTATATCGTAACATACATTAACGTTCATGAGTAAAATGCGCGACCCCGCTATCGGAAAAATGATAGTTAATACTCACCTTTTTTCACCTATATTATAAACACGTGCCCCATGTATTCAAAGTTAAGTCTAAATTCGCGATTTTTCATTGTATAAATTATACGTTACATATTTCCACTCAGGAATTTTACTCGCGAGTCTACCGAACCGCTCAAATCCATTGAAAATTCAGCCGTCGGATAACCCATCAGTAATCGATCGTATCGGAAGGAATATATGATTTCTTCGGTTTACGGTTATCTCTCGTATGACCTGCAGGCAACCAGCCGTGGTGGCGAATAATTGTACAGCCATTCAGTATCCTCTTCAGTAGTATAGCAAGGATAGTTCTACGTACAAATCCCGATACTGACATTTTACCGACATTTTAACCGCTTCACAGTTCAGACACAAGCCCGTTTTCAAATAAAGGTTATCCCCACTCTGGTGAACTTTCTTGATCATCGGAAAAAAAATTTTTTAAATGCGGAGGATTTTTTCTGATGATCATGAAACTTAATCAGAGTGCAGATAAACCCCACCTGAAAAAAGGGCTTTTGTCTGAGCCGTGAAACGGTTAAAATGTCGGTATCGGGATCTGTACCCAGAATTCTCCTTGCTGTACTACTCTCTGTTTTTGAAACAAAAGCTTTTCCAAATGAGCACCCTGCGAAAAGCACAATATTTATCAACAAAATTGTGCATTCTTTATGTCCTCTGCACGGGAATAATCTCGGCTACTCGGCGACTGACAAGCAATACGAAAATAAGTGAGAGGTTGACCATTCTGCGAGAGAGTGTATATAGGCCTGACTTGGAAACCGAAATAATTTCAATAACTTGAGAATTTGAAAAAAAACATTACATCGTGCAAGAATTTTAAGTAATTACAGAGGAATTCAGGATACTGCTGACTAACAATAAGTATACCTACACTTGTTTCAAGCATGCTTAACCTTTCGAAATAAGACTGCGATCCGTAACATGCATCTATAATGAGATATTATACGCAGCACGGAAATTGGTGTAAACGCCGGGAATCCACCCGTGATCTTTCCCCTTTTATCTCGGATTATCCGCGTGGCTGTACTTACTGGCGAACTCGGATCGTATCTCCTTTACAACGTGGTGTGGTTAACGCCGAATACATTCGATATCAACCCCGCGGGGTTTGCTGAAGCTGAGGCGACCCTAATCTCGCGCCATTGCAGAAATCCCTCCTCTGACTAGCAGAGCTGTATACTTTGTACATATATATACCTGTACCATAGATATATACATGCATACACTTATACTATATAGTCGAAATACTATTCTTACTCCATGAGATACATACATAGATACGTACACGCAACATTATACACTATTTCATGTCTATACCTGCATCCAAGTGATTGGTATGGGCATATCTATCCTACGCGTGGACACGTGACGAGTACTTCAACGCCTATGTGCAGGACAATCGATTTTTACAAGGGTAAAAGGAACCAGAGAGGCTTCTGCACCTTTTACTGCCGTTGTGAAGCTCAAATGATTAGATGGAACAAGGTCGTACTTTCAATTAAAGGTGAGAATGTAGGTACATCCTTCTATACGGTCGCAAAGAATCAGGACTTGCGCCACGTCGATCTGTTTGTACTCTAAAAATTTATCAAAAGACCATTCTATTCTACCATATCAGACAAGCATAGTCAAATATTGATGATCCATACAAAAATGATATTTCTTTATAGGAATCTGTAAATTTCTATCAATTAATTGTTTGTGTATCAAATTCATCTGTCGAAAATTGACGTCTCAATAATTGCAATTTGATTCTTCAGATGATGCATCCCGTTTCTTGATGTTAAAAATTTTCTCGCGCGATTAAGTATCACTAATTCATAAATAATCACTAATAAACAACATTGAAAAGACATGGAATTAGTAATAAAATAAGTATATGGCAGTTGGCTTGTGGGCCGCAGAAATTGTTTATTTCACTTCGGAACATACCCAGAGTCAGAAGAGAGAAATCACGTTCCTGTGGCTCACCCGATCGTTAAAATACTCGAGGCAGACGTGACGCGCTTTGTACCTACATCCATATAATATTAATGTTAATTACTGCACAAATTACACACACGCACATCAACTACATTTAAGTCATAAACACACAATACACAGACACAAAACTCACGTCAAGTGCACAATTAATATATTTAAACATTACACATTAATTACGTCCTGCTTGTACAATCCACTATATATTATCGAGATATTATATTATGATAATGTGTTAATTCAAAAAAAAAAAAAAAATAATATATATAAACATTTTTCATTGCCTATATATGTTATATACATATACATATATATGTATCTATGACACATTATACCTGCGTTAGAATATATTTCACGACAATTCTCTTCTATTAATTGTTATAGTTACATGGTGTTGAATTATGCATATTGTGTTGAATTGTGTTCTAAATCGTACATTGTATTGTATATCGTGTATAATTGTATCGTATCGTAACGTATCGTAAAGTATCGTAAATCGTATAGTACTCTATGTAGTACCGTACCTACTAAATAGGCAGCACTGTCAACCCTTGACTCTTATCAAGTAGGTATACATGTGTAATCGTATGTATGCACTACATACGTACATAGTATATAGAAATTGATCCTGTCACATATATTGTGGGTATTTTACTATGATAAGACAGAGTGACCGAACTACAAAATTTCAGGATAAAGGATTCGTCAATTGCGAATGGTTTTCTTATTATTCTTACTTTAATTTCATTCACTATAACTTGGTGGTACATGTGTTCTGGAACGTGCTGAAATAACTATCGCAAATTTTCAATTATCATTCGATTATTGATAATAAATGAATTGAAATGATTATTTTGACTAAAAGTATTTACTTATTCGTATGTAAGGAGACTTGGATCTTTCGGTGAGGTTCGATTGCGTTTTTATTTTTCTTTTTTTCCTATCGCGTCAGGTTTTCCTGATAAGGTGTACAAATCGAAGTTCGTCGTGACGTCAATGCGACGTCACGAATCTATCATCAATTCCATTTCACGGATCGAAATACGTACACATTAAGCACACCACTTGTATTATACTGTATACTTGTAGTATACTAAAACAGGAAGAAGATAACAGTTCCCTGCACATATAAACTTATCAGCATTTTGTGATTTGGTCACTTTCGCAGTATGTATGTACATTCACACGTAGTCACACTCATACCCACAATATCATATTTGCTAGGGGATGGCTAGCTATTTTTATTGACTAAAAAATATTAAGGATCATTCCTATCGCGAGAATATTTTGAAAAATTGTCATTTTTGTTACGAGGATGAATGCTGCTAAGATCAATGGAATAGCGGCCAACCCTGCAAACTATAATACATTGAAAACTTGAATAAATTAAGATCACTTTTTTCACTGCAATTCTATACGCAAGCTAAAGCGTATAGTGGCTCTGACAATCGCGCACACTTGCCTCCTACTCTGCAAAAATTGCACTCTTATTATACATATATACATTAAGTACATTATATTATACATATAATTAGCTCGTCATCAGCGAAGGAGGCATCCTGTATGCGTGCATGTTTTCGTTCTTTTGCACTTTGATGTTTATCTGCTCGAGTATCAAAGAATCTGACCCACCGTACCTAACGTTCCGTCAAACTTAAAACGCTCGCGAACACTGTTAGTTTCTGTTCATATTATCTTGGAGATGATACAATTTGCTGATTCGTTCTCGCTCCAATTATATCAGTTTTATGCTATATTTCATTCGGTGTTTAAATGAAATAAAGAAACCGTCGAATTTCTCAAACTCATCACTCGGAAAATGATATTTAACTTACTTTCTTGTTTGAGAGTTAGAAGCAGAGAAAAATTGCAAAGGTTTCAACAAAAAGTTTCGGTTTGAAATAAAATTATCCACCGTATTGCCATATGGTTTTTTGGTTTAGTTGCCGTGACATTTTTTTTTTTTATTGACTCATCAGGCTGCAACATGCATAATTAACATTTTAAGCGCAAACATTATCGTTGTGCGGCGGGGTTGTTGTGTCAAAGTTTTGTTATCACCTGTTGGCTGATAAAAAAAAATACGTTATGAATGGCATGTTTGATGAAATATGTATTCAAATCTGAGCGCTGAATAACGACAAAACGACACCATTTAAGAGCCCGAAAGTAATTGTTGACAGGTACGAAATTCGGTAAATAACAAATATAAAGACTGATATACCTGTTATACAAAAACACATCAGTTCGAATTGGTGAAAGTACTCGCATGGAATACACAGAAAACTCTGACTCTCCTTCGCAATAATTTCAACAAAACATGTACTATAATACACGTATAACGTCTGTGAGTCTGCCTCATCTTTTATAAAGTTCTTGCTACATTCACACGACCTATAATTTATTTCTCGCTACTCTATAATATAATACTCTCCCTACTATTATGCGGTGGATATACACAAATCGTACAAGCTCCGGAAAATATCACGCTACTACAGCGTCTCAGCGACAAAACTTTTGGTTGACTCGTTGAAGATTGTAAACTATTTAGCTCAACGCTATAATTAACGTCATGAAGATATGTGAAATGAAATTTGTCAAGTCCAGGCTACTCTGAATCGGGACAATTCATTTTGTATCGAAAATCCCACGAATACAAGGAATTATTGTAGGAAGTATGTGATTAAGAATCGAATCGGTCAACCCGCGGGAGAACAAATGAATCCGAATTCATTGTAATTACAATTATCGTCTTTTGTCTAAGTTTTTTTAGTACAGTTTCGTTTACCCGAAGTATTACTACACTCATACTTGTAATTAGAGAGAAGCCTGAAGAAGTCCGTGCAAAAAATCATTAGTACCATCTGATGCGAAATATGTTGTCTATGGTAAGCACATGTCGGTAAGCGAAGTAACCAACTTGGATTGAGCATAAAAAAGCAGTCGATAATTCGGAGAATATTCAAAACACGAGATAAGCCATCAACTGTTGTTGTGAAAAGCTTTTGAGAATCAAGCTGTTCGTGTACGATATTAAAACTTGCAAATTTGATGCGCGCTATCACTTCGGAGGTTGAAAAAGGAAAATGGAACGAACGCGCCTTATGCACCGCATCACGCATTGCTTTCACGATGGTAAGTGCGTATCAGATGTCGGTCAAGCAGATTTCTATTCTCGCAAAAGCTCAGCGCGCAATCGCAGTTGGCTACCAGTGGCTACTCGACAGGATTTGCAGACTGGGTTATTGCATCAGTTATCGTTATGTAGTCACGGCCTGTGTGCCGAGGTATGAAAAGTGGGGACGAGTTCACGCGAAATATTCGCTGAGTATTGCACGGCGATGAGACAGACCGTTAATCTCGGTGAAAATCGGCGAGTGTTAAAAATCGATCGGCTGCCGGTCAAAGTCGAGGCACATCTTGTCCGTCGGATCTCGTTAGCTAACCGCAGCCGCTGCCTTAACCTCATTTTTATCCCACCATCGTCACGTGTTTCAGCCACGACGTTACTAACGCTATTTAATTGATAGAATTACCATTAGTTGAATATCTTAACCTCGATACGTATGACGCTCGCTCAACGCTTCAGCAACAGACGTCTCTTGGTAGATGCTCTCGCCCTAACCTTTGGCATTGGAGCATGGATCGGGGTCAACGGAATTTTCGTCCAACTACCCCTGCTCGTCGAAAACGCCCCAGAGGAATGGCACCTTCCCGTTTACATGACGCTGGTCGTCCAGCTGGCAAACATCGGTCCGATACTTTACAGCTTTTATATCAAGTAAGTTTGCACAGTTCGCCACCCATCTACAACCGCTCAAGTTATAACAGGTGACAGCTCTGCTATCTTAGTGCTCCTAGATCTTGCAATGACTCGGTAAAACAGAGAAATTTTTCTCATTTACGATTCTGTTGACTTTCAAACGGTTACGTCAGCAGGGAAGTGGGATAAAACCCACTAATCTCAATAGAGATCAATAAATCCCAACAGATATCGAAGTAATCGTTTCGGCGAGGGAATGCAATCTACACTGCAGGGGAAAAAAGTGAATCTAGATTTTATATCCGATGTGGTGAATACATGGGCAGCAATTTTTTTGGAGTCAAATCTATGTCAATTACGGTAGATTTAACTCCAATAAAGTTCTGTGTCCATGTATTCACCACAGGAGATGTAAAATCTACATCAATTTTTTTTCCGTCTTCGTGCGTTATATTCGTTTTGAAATCTAGTTGTCATCCGGAACTGGTTATGCCCATGCGCTCAATTCGAACGAAAAATCTAATAACGTTTGCGTTTATTATTTTATTTACCTAATCTGAATTGGTGAGATTTTTTGCAGTTGAAACAAATTAAATAACCTGTTGAATTGATCAAATTGTGCCAGGTTAAATTCAAAAATTGAACTAGTTTAGAAATTGCGATTCATTTCGTCATGCGTCATGTTTTCCTTGTTAATATCATTTCTAAATGCAAGCGTACGCGGAAACCGGAAGCCCTATCGCAAATGTGTAGACACTCTTAGATCAACCGTGCTGCAAAATATTTATATCGCTAGTTTACGATCAGCAAAATGATAACGAGCGATCGTTAGGCTGGGGAATCAGACTTAACTGTAACATGTACAATACGTGTAATCTACGGTGCGCGCGTTCCAACCGCTACGACACTTGATCCCGCGGTCCTCTCAAATCACAGTATATACGTGTTATATAATGTACGTACAGCAGAGCCGTTACTCACGTTGGAATAATTGTTTTCGTTTGAGTATACTAACAATAAGGCTTCTCGATCGTGTGGAATATTAAATCTGTCCAATCTGGCAGTCATTTATTAGCTAAGTCATCGGATGTTCGACATCGGCGTGCCACTTATTGTTAATTGATTGATTAATTCTCATTACTATACTGGTATTTCCAATTGACCAAAAATTTCGGAACCTCGATTTTTGTAACGGACGAATAAACGTAGTGCGAAACTAATCACCTCATCAAATTTAGGTATTAGTCGTAATGGATGTCAGGATATAGTATAAACGATGCATATTGCACTTTTGTACACCTTCAAGTCTTCCCGACAGCCCCAAAGCTTTGTCTTGTAATTTGATTCATTTCCTCCACCTCAACAGTGATTGCCGAGTAATGCATATTTGAGCTTTTCTCTCTCTCTCAGTTTTCACGCCGATCAATCAATTCAGTAATCATTGAAGCTTCACATTGATAAGCCATATTGTAAGAAGTGGCCGTTATTTTTTCCTACCAACCGTGTGACGAAACTTTTATTAGCGTAAAAATCTTTCACGCACTTTCGCAAATTGTTTGTTCTCTGTACACAAGATTGATGGTAATTAGTTCGTTATAAGTATGTATGAATCTCGTACGCTTGGCGCTTGGTTGCGTTACTATTGATATTGCACAATCGTTTGCTCACAATCAATAAGAAGCCTCTAGTACGTGTCGTGATGATACTTTTGCATTCGATGTTATATTGATGATGGACGAAAACTAATGAAACAGAAAACGTTTGCATTCTACCGTGGCACCAAGGTTTCACCTAACGGTGGTGTACTGTTTTTTATTTCCAATATTTTTCAATATAATTCATTATTAAGAACAAATGACCAAATTTGGCACTGGTAAGTCCCACTGTGAATAGACGGATCGAATTGTCGAAAGTACAAAATTTCTGTTCTTGAGCGGAAAGATTGAGGCTTGCAACATATTATGTAGGTACATGATTTATGGTTGGTCGTCAGCAATTATTTCGATTACCTCACAGTCATATATTGCGTACTTTTACCGGCCTTCACTCGCGAATGAGACAATGTTTCTAGGCATAAGCCCATTACGCTTGTAGATTATACCTTGTTCTTTACCATTCCACAGGTACATGAGCCGGGCACATGATCATCTGTTAATATACATTCTCTTGGGCGGCGGTACGATTGGAATGATTTGCTTGATCTTTGTTCACGAGAACACGTCTCACATATTCGGTAAAGAGAGTTCCACGGCTCTGCTGAGTCTGATGTTCGTTGCGGCGTTGGTCGGCTGCACCAGCTCGGTTCTCTTCATGCCCTACATGCGTAACTACAGAGAGATATACCTGGTCTCTTACCTCGTGGGCGAAGGGCTGAGCGGATTTTTACCCAGTATCATAGCCTTGATACAAGGGGTCGGTGGTAATGCACAGTGTGTCGAAACGGCGAATTCAACCGCCGATAACCCCAGCTACACGGAGTACGTTCCAGACCCTAGGTTTTCGACCTCTGTGTTCTTCACCCTTCTCAGCGTCATCCTGTTCCTAAGCTTCTCCGCTTTCATTGCCCTAAATACCCTTCCCATCAGCCGCGGCGAACGCGTCAAGCCACCCGGAAGTACCGAAGCCCTTCCAACCGACCCCGACGCCGCCCCGACCTTCAAGATTAATTCGGGATGGAAAATGCCGAGGCGAACTTACATCTACCTCTTGGCCATGATGGCCGTCATATGCGCCCTGGGAAACGCTGTGCTCTCAGGTGTACAGCCCTACGCCTGCCTGCCATACGGCAACGTGGCTTATCATTTGGCCGTCACTTTGGGGGCGATAGCCAGTCCTCTAGCCATGTGCATCGGCTTCGTCGTCAAGAATCCCCGAGTCGACGTCCTGAGCCTTTTGACGGCGGGTATCCTCGCCCTGGCAGGTTTCGTGTCTTACTTGGCAGTCAAGTCGCCTGCACCACCTATGCAGCACATGTGGATTGGCGAATTCGTCGTCGTCGTTGCCTGGATAATCGTCAGTGGACTTATCGGTTTCGTTAAACTCGCCATTACTACACTGTTCCGACCAGATCCTGGCAGGGGATTATTCTACACGGGGGTGGCGACGCAGATTGGCTCGTTAAGCGGGGCTGTGCTCATGTACTGTTTAGTCAAATTCGCCGACATATTTGTGAAGTACAATCCTTGTGATGACTTTGCAGGCGTTCCCAGCAGTTAGACATGATTCACACTCATTCAGGATGGACCTGTGAAAAGACTCTCATAATGCAAGATTTTACACCGTGCAACAAGTAAAAACCTTCAGTCGTCAGTATTTTTTATTCGTAATACTACCCGGGGACACGTTTGTTATCAATATTTACTTTATTGTAATTAGGGATAAGCAATAGAGGAAACACTGATGCCAAAAGTATCTCTGTTAGATAATTGAAATACCAAATGTCTCGGACCATTTTTTCGTCCATCTGGAGATGGAGTATTAGATAAATCAATTTCCAAGAACACACCACACCGCTGCGTCTTCGCTGTTCACGACAAAGTGCATGCACATCATGGTATGCGCACACGAATGCGTGTACTTGATTTTTTCTCGACACGTACGCGGACGTATGTTATGTTCATAATTTCATGTAGACAATACGTAGATGAAGTTTATTTATAATTTATAGCCTATACTAGTTCGCAGTTTGAGATATGTCGGTCTGCGGTGTGCACGAATTTATAGTGCGCGTGCACAGGGTAAAATATTTAGGATATATATTAGGATTTTCATAATTGCCAATTTAGCTGGGGACAAAAATGATGTGCATATGTATATTTCATTATTAGCGAAATCGGCAGGGGTAATGTTGGGAAATTATTATTCATGCCGAGAGAGATGAATTACGTAATCAAGTCGGATAGGCGTATTAAAAAATGTGCGAGTTATGTACTTTTGACAATGGTTTTAAAAATTTTAATTTTCGTTATGGAATAAATTTTCATAGTTTAACACATGTATGTGGATGAGATGAGATCGTAAAACGTAACATTCATCGGTTATTTTTCACTCGACAATTCGGTTTTACCTGGAAAATTTTTTTCGTATTTAAAAAATTTTATCATTAAAGACCATAAGGATGTTCATAGTACTTAAAGCGTCCTTACTCGTATTATAGATAGATAATAAAATTATTTTCACGAAGGAAACCTCTGGATAATACATTATTTTTTGTTGACCAGTTTCAGCAATAAAGACATTTGTTATTGTTAATATTACGGCTGTTTTTATTCGATTCCATACACCAGCTGCACTAACTTTTTTCAATGTCGGCATCGTTCATTTTTTCTCCTATACGGACGACATTCTTACGCACAATAATATAGTTGAATGTGGTTCTTCATAACACCAAATAATTTGCTGGCAATATGCTGTAGTTTTGTTGCATTAGGATTGTGTGATACAGTACAAGTGCCTTTGTTTCTCAACTCGTACCGCTGCACGAACGGGTCTGATAAGCATATTACGCTTATTGTACAAAATGTGTTCTACACACCTATCAACGACATTGTGACAACGTGTCATTCAGAATTACTTGACTACAACAAACTTCGACATTTGTCGCGATAAACGTAAGTAGTTTTTATTTTTATTTTTTCACCTGTTCTCGTTGGATTTCAATTCGGAAAAAGACTGTTTAAAGTTTAAAATATGTTTATTTACCGAAATATTAAACTTCCAGTATCATCTTTAAGGTGAAATTATGCAGAAGAATATAATACCAGATTACGTAATGCGATATCCACACGCATACACTTTGTCTAAGAATATGTAAACAAACATCTCTACGGTATGTTTTTTTTATACTTGAACTCGAGTAACCTTTTCAAAAAGTGTTATACCTATCGTCTCTAATTTTCGGTTGTTAATATTGAAAAAAAAATATAATAGTAGAATAGAAGTGATGTAACAATAGCACCGTTACACAATACAAATAAACAGGATGTGGTCAAACGGTCTGTCGAGTAAAAAAAAAAAGCCTTCATCAAAGACAACGGGACTGTTACAACAACCATCAATAATTGGTATATATCTCGCTATTCCATCTCAGTTCTTCATTTAATATCAATTTCAAAAGACACTTTACAGTGTACACCTGTGAGCCTAGTATTTGTCCTACATTCTCTACTATTCTTTACACTTCCATTGTTGTACCACTTCTTCAGATAACATTTATCTAAGTATACACATCTCATTTACTTTACTGTTTCATAAAGATTTGCAAATATTAGCCTTGTCTACTTGCTTTCTAGGTTGTTACAATTCGGCAAGGTGCAGGGACTAAGTTAATTTATAAAATCTGAATTTCTCACAGGCGATTCTGAAGTCTTGACGCTGATTGCTAGTTGCAGTAGCTATTGCCTTAAAAGCAGAATAGATTGAATTTAATCTTGGAGTTAAGCGCAACATTATTTTAACTGGTTTTATTGTATAAATCTAACGGATCGATCAAGGTTCTAAAAACTGTGAGGATTCGGCTCTTCGTAGGCTGCCATTCATTCATCTGCGTACCTTGACAAGTTTCGTGCTGAATAGGAGAAGTGCAGAAAAAGAATTATAATTTATATCAATCGGTAAAGACATGAAAATTTATATTCTAGACTGCACATATTTGCCTCAATTTGCTACTATTATCAGTACTACTTCAACTATCTCTCGTTGTTTCTACAAACGGTTTTGGTAAGCTGCGTCACGATCGTAAATGTTGCCTTCCCGCCGGTGCCGGAATCTTATTGTTTCACAGATAAGTGGAAAACCGGGAGCTAGACGGTTACTCTGTAGTTGCATTCAATAAGTAAGCTAATTTTGCGGCCCAACTGTCGCCACAAACGAGAAAACTCCCAGAAAAAAGTGTGTATTGCAGTTGAACACAGAACGTGAAGTTACAAGGTGGAAAATTGTCGCACCAGTGAGTGAAACTATGTTAAACCATTTTCATATTATGGTAAATCTTCATTTCAAACTCAAGTTCAAAGTAAAACGTCACAAATTCAAAGTGACATTTTGGTATTATTTACTTGTGGATAAAGCTGTATTTTTAAAACATTCGAAACTTGCGATTTTCATAGCCGAATAACTATAATTGAAAATCGGATTGAAAATCTTCTCAGAACTATATATTTTTTTTTTTTTGTGTTTTTTTTTCCAGATGGTAAAACTAGTTACTGGAAGAAAGAACTCACTTCTCGTCGATCTGTGGAAATTTAATAAGACTACATCCGGAGTTATTAATTAAATTTCATTTTGTCAGGTTGCACTTTTATACGAGCAACGATATCATTTCGACAAAGATGATTAATATGCAAATATTATCAATCACTGCAAAATAGAAAGGTAATGTAAACTCTGTTAGTAATCATACATTACAATTTCTTCTGTGTACTACAATGCCTGACAAGTCATGTCTTTCGTATTTTCGTTGTTGTTACCCTTTCGACAAAAAAAAGAAAGTGCTAAAGTTGCACAAAAATCAGGGAATAAATCTTAATTGAGAATGACGTTCAACGAGTTTTTTTTATTAAATATAAGTACGTTTCGTTTACCATGGCTTAGTAGATTTCAAGCAGTCGTAAAGGTGCTAACTAACGATTTTTTTTCAATATGCAACATTGCACTAACGCTGCTAACTTCACCCTATCGTAAAGTTACGTGAGTCGGTCAGTTAGTTTTATTAACTAAGGAAAAGACAGAACAGAGCACATGCTGTTCAAATTTTATGCAAGACTTTTGTACTACATAGCTTATATCTTGAAGGGATTGAATGAAATTTTATACGCAAGGCATGATAATTCACGATCTATTTCAAAATTCCAAGTATTACCGTCGTTCACAGTGCTTTTTTAATTGCAGGAACAATAGAAAATTAGGCAAAAAGAAAAAAAAAGCACGGAACCACGAAAGACACCATAAAGAGTAAAAAGCTACGACCTCTGCGTCGCGAAATGCCACGTCTAGCAAGGTGCAGCGGAGATCGGGGAATGACTCGACGTCGATTCCTAATCGACGTCCTGATAGTAATGTTTGGGATCTCAGCGTGGGTTGGCGTCAACGGAATCTACGTCCAGCTCCCTTTGCTGGTGTTGACGGCTCCCGAGGGCTGGTCATTGCCAGCTTACATCGTCGTAATCGTACAAGCCGCTAACATTGGTCCCGTGCTCTACGCCTTATCCCGGAAATTCTTCCCCAACCTCTGCAAAGAGTCAGCCTGGATATCAAGCCTTCTCATTCTTGGAAGCGTAGCCATGGGCACCCTGGCCTTTGTCTACGAAACAAAGACCAGCATCAACGGGACCGAGCACAGCGTAGCTCTTCTCGCTCTCATATTTTTTACCGCCCTGGTGGGCTGCTCAAGCTCCGTCCTCTTCGTTCCCTACCTCAGGAACTTCCAGGAGGTTCACCTTGTCTCGTTTTTCGTCGGCGAGGGGCTCAGCGGGCTGCTTCCTAGTGCGGTAGCCCTCGTTCAGGGCGTTGGCGGCAACGAAGAGTGTAAATCACCCGAGTCGAATTCAACCAACGACACCGCATCGTCCGATCACGAAGTTCCCCACTTCTCACCCAAAATTTATTTCCTCTTCCTGTTCGGCTTGCTTGTTGCTTCCACCTGTGCCTTCTGGATACTCGAGTGCTCCTTGGTCTCTCAAGACAAGAGTGACCCGAAGTTATCGACGGTATTCCGCACCCCGTTACCCCATTGCAATCAGTGTCCATCTCACGAAAATCTCTCCTCCGGAATTCCGAAGTTCGAAACCCGTATAGCCGAAGAAGTCACCGAAGCGACCAGCCTGCAATCAGACACGACAATTGCATACAACGGTGTCGTCAGAAGTTACCTCTACGTCTTGATCGGTTTGATCTGCTTCGCGGGAAATGGATTCCTACCAGGGATACAGTCGTATTCGTGCCTCCCTTACGGCAATGTCGCTTACCACTTGACGGTCACCCTGGCCCATCTATCGAATCCCATTGCGTGCGTTCTCGCTCTGTGGATGCCTCCGCCGGGTCCACGCGACATCACAAAAGTATCGACCTTGGCAGTTATCGCCAGCACATATGTCACTTGGCTGGCATTCTCGTCACCGACGCCACCCTGGCGAGGCACCACCCTCGGCACAATCCTCGTCGTGCTTGCCTGGATCGCCCTGACAGGCCTCGTGACCTACGCGAAACTCTCCATCACCGCGATATTCAGACGAGAATCAGGGGCCAGCTCGTTGTTTTACGTCGGCGTCGTCACTCAGGCGGGATCCGTTGCTGGTGCCATATTCTCTTTCGTTCTTACCAACTATTCTACCCTTCTTACTCCATACAAGTCTTGTATTCCTTCCTGGTGACCTAATTATCCGGAGTGGGAATATTTTTGTCAAGCACTAAATGATCTGGAAGAGAAAGACATTCTGCATAATTGTTCTCGCGGGTATAAGACTTTAGTGAAATAAGTGTCTCCTGTATTTTCTTAGGTAAATCATAGTGTACAATTTTTTTAGTCACTATTTTTTACCTGTAATACGGTATATCTAATCATGGACAGACATTTTGGCAAATTTTCTCATTGCCATCGAATTATTGAGGAATCAGTCAGCTCTAAGATATCTTTTCAAACGTCTGAAAAATTATCTCTGTTCGTCAAATGAAAAGACTTTAGAAACTTCTCTATCTGACTCAGTGAAAAACAAATTTGCAATAGAGTTCCAATTTCAGAAATGATTGTTATTTTTTCAACGAATTGTTTGCAATAACATTCTACTAAAACCAAAACGATCAAGTTCTTCGTTTACGTTTTCTCATGGAGAGCACCATTTATGTATGTATAATATCACTCTCGGATTTATAAGTATATTAAAATATACTATGTATATAAACATATTTGTTCAGGTGACTTTAGTATTATTGGCAATCCATTGCATGAGACAAATTATTATCTCCAGATACCTACTTTAATGACGGAGAGTCGATGATCACGGGTGAGATGAAGGAAAATTCGCAAAATCAACAGCTCATCTGCAATAAATGATAGTTCAATGTTATTCGAATTTAAATAACAATTCATTAAAGAATGGTAAAAGTTATACTTATTTAGTGCGCGCACCACATTAGGCGCTTTCCTTTTGCGTCAATTTTCCGACACAAATCGGCACTAAGCATGGTGATCTTATTGATCGGGTCCAACGGAATAAGCCAATGGAATCATTGAGTGTCGTGTTGTGTCAGAAAATCGACGTAAATGGAAAACGTCCGTTGCCAATCCTGACAGTGCTGCGCTCTGTGCAGTTTTAAGGCATATTAAAACAGGTAGTCAATAGTTATTCTAGGCAGGTAGTACCGCAGCTAACACTGTTGACTGCATCACGGTGCATTGCAAGTTCGCGCAGCTGTGACACATTGATAAAATGATAAGTGATATGTCAAAGTGAAGTTTACGATAATATTTCTGTTTTCTGCCGTTCCCCATCTGTGATTGTAAAGTCGCCTGCAAATAGTTTGAACGCGTGATTGAAGGCAAACCAAATATAAAATCATCGGGTATCAGAAATTATAGAAAAGTTTGGTTGCATGATTTGACAGAATTTTGAAAGCTATAATATGTGTGATACCGAAGTCTCTCCCCAAAACACAACATCGTCTTTGTCATTGCTTGACTTACCAGTCGAGGTGTGTACTTACTTCTCTTTCTTTGTTCGACTAGTGAATTCTGGAAATTTCATTTGTATTATATTCTTCCTCTTACAAGAAGCGATGAATAAATAGATGATAACTGATTTAGTAAGTAGTATGTTGGTTGAAATGCGTGATACAGTTATTTAATTAATTCTTATCACTTTTCGTTTCAGATACTGCTCCACATTTGCTCTTTTTTGGATGCGGCGACATTGGTTCACAGCCTGAGTCTAGTTTGCAAAGAATTCAACCTGATTCTGAACGATGATTCCATGTGGAAAGCACGAATCAATCAGATTTGGCCACACTGTGGTTATCCTATCCTGCCTTCCGGTTAGCTCACAATGCTAGCGCCTTGCACGGCCAATGGTTACTGTAAATAAATGAAATAATTCACCTTTTACTAATATACATACCTCGCTAAAGCGACACTCGAGTACCGAATCACTTGAACTCTGCCTGATCCTGCCTCTGAATAATGATTTTTTACTTGAGTATAAAATATTAAAAAATTAACTCTGCCAATAATGAAACATCTAATTTAATGCTGCCTTCTTCGAGCTTTACTATTTGTGGGCTATTCGGTACTTTTTATCTAATCTGCTAACCTGTAGTGACTGGTCACCCTTATGTATGAATCTCAGTAATAATTCACTCTAGAATTTGAACTTGAATGTAGATATCGCTATTTGGACTGTTGAAATAATTTTTCCAACTTGTTCAACTATTGTTTATAGATGATGACAATGGACTGTTTTGGAAACTTTCCTGCAGTGCGATTGAGCGACAAAATTTGCTGTGGGGTAAAGAGCAGGGAGAAACAATGGAGAAATTATCACTGCATAATATTCATTATTCAACCATAGATAGTATCATACTCTTAAATGTAAGTATGAGCTACAAGAGCATGAACAAAGTAAAAATCAATTATCTATTGTAAAATTATTTGTACGGAGTAAAATTTTTACACAGAAAGGAAATGTCTGTGTCTCTGGAGCAAGAGACCGGTCCCTCGTGTATTCAGTCTTGCCAAACAAAGGATGTGAGAATCCCGTATCAAAGACCACGAACAATGCCCACGATGGATGGATTTGGGATTTGACTGCCCTAGACGATAACATCTATAGCTGTAGCTGGGATCGAACCATCAAATCTTGGAAACTCTCGGATACTGGGCTTATTCCGCTGAACATTTATGAGATGTAAATGGTTATGCGTTTCATGAAATATTCGCTCTTCTGTGATCTGATGAACTGAACAAGGAAGAAACACTGACTTACTTATTGTATACAAGACGACATATGTTTAATCAATGTGGCTCGGAGTCAGAGCTCAAAAAAATACAAATCATAACAAACTTCTACGATCCAATAATGGGATGAATTAAGTTTCTTTGAGATCTATTAAATTCACAAGCTTCCTTGACTGGCTATAAAAGTAATGAAATGAATTCGATAGAATTATAATTTTATTAAATGTTTAATATAGGTGTATAAATTTCGTAGGAAGGTTACTGCACCCCTGTTGTGCGTGACGTCATCCCTACATTTGGGTTTGTTCGCATGTGGATCATACTGTAAAACAGTTTTGGTATACGATCCACGATCCCGGTCACAAGTAGCCACATACCAACCGCATCAGCGAGCCATTGTCAGACTAGCCATGAATTCTAATTATATTCTCACCGCTAGCGAGGACAAAACACTATCTATTTGGGATCATAGGAGCAGAAAAACAGTGAAAACTATCAAAGTAGAGCAACGCTAATTTTTTTCTTTTACAGTTAAAGCTGACACTTCACCGCATTCCTAGTCATATTCTGTTACAGATATCCAACGAGAATTTTCCCATGAGTATTTCAATGCAGAAGAGTACTGTTTATGCAGGAGATAATGGAGGGAAATTGCACGTTCTTGATTCGAGCAAAGATTTAGAACTGGTAAAAAGCTACGAGACTGGACACACAAAGGCCATTACTGGAGTGTATCAGACTCCAGGTTGCCTGATCACAACTTCTTTGGATAAAAGTGTACGGATATCAAGTCCTACAAACCCTCCAAAGCTCCTTACTTCTCTAAATTCCACATACGGTGAAATAGCCAGTGTAAGCATTCAAATTCTAACAGATTCATTTTAGAAGTTAAACGGATAAATGCTTTCAATATAGTAATTGTTCAATGAAAAATTGGTTAATTGCATGAGTTGTTTAACAGTATTAAAGCAAGTGATAAGGAATCTTGAGCCAGCAATTTTATTGTAATTATGCTATGCAATATTTTTTCTATATATCAGATGGATTACTTGAACGAGGTACTAGCTATATCAGGTACGGACGGGATACAAATCTGGAGACCTAAAAGCAGAGTATAGCTTGCCGTATACAGCATCAGATATCAATAGTAAATACCTGGCAAATGGAAATTATAGCACTGGAAAGCTCGGGAAAGATAAAACAAATTTATAAGTTAAAAACAGTGGTAATTCAGTGTCCATTGATATACTTGATAACAGTCCTAAGTCGCAGCCTTAATAAATAATTCATTCCACTAATTCTGTCTCACTCAGCGGACATTCTATGTTTTTAACAATAAAAATGTGTGCTTTGCTATATAACATGATACAAATTTTACAAAAATCGTTATAACTTATACTCACCATTTATAAATTTTTTACCAAAAATCTTTCTCTATGATTTATTATTACCCTCAATTAATTTAAAGCGTAAAGCAAATTTGCAAATAAACTCATGATATCTATGTACTTCAACACAAACTTTCAAATCGTGATCAAAGCTTTGCAATAAATGGAATTTAGGTTTGTCTCGAATTAAATTTTTTTCTCGTTTAGAAATGTTTTAATTACGTGATAAACATATATAAGTAGAGTCATGTTTTAAGAATTGGGAAGGAGAAGAATTAAATCAGCATATTAAATTGATCATCCTTTGAATTCCCTACTTGCCAGTATCATGGATGCCGAACTACATCTAAACAAATTTCTACCTAAAATAAAATTACACTAATGGCCCGAGTCACTGAGTTCGTATGCACCGAAGACGGTGTTTGAATTGAAATCTTTCTCCCAATCACATTGCAAGATTGGTTGATCTTTGGCATCCCTACAACCAATGACGTTACGGTGCGAAAGTAACACTAGCGACACTATTGGTTCAAAAAAATCTACTGTGCTGGGAGAAGCTTCAATTCCCCCCATTTTGGCCAATTTCAGTTCGGTCGCCTTGTGTAATCTCCGAGACCAGTATGTTTCACGTAAGGCATTTTTTCGCGGACCACTGGTATAAGAACCAAGGTTTACCAGAACGATACTGTGTCACGTAAACTATACTTTGATTCATTTTGGTACCTGTACCAACGGCTCGCCAAAAAATGCTTTTAACGGAGAACAAAGCTTTGGAGTGAATCGGAATGATTATGTCTTGACACATGAGACACGTGACGGAATATCGAAAATTTGGCTCAAAATCATATCATGCCATGCAAGCGTGGTGTGAGTATACATCACACCACGCATGCAAGCCTCCACAATTTATAGAAGATTGTTAAAAATGGTTACCCTAATGGGGTTTGGTGTGTCGACTGGTGTAATTGGTTTATTCATTGCGTAAATCCAGATTTTGCCGTGTGATGAATTATCCACTACTTGCGTGACGGTAACAGCATTTTTCACTGCTGCAATGAGTGCTTGAGTTTGATTTTCGTGGGATTTCGCTTTTGCTATTGGTTAAAAATTGGGGAAATTGCACTTAGTGGACATGGAGTCGGTAACCGGCAGGTCGGTAACCAGTGCGCACTTACCAATGGAGTTTGCCATCTAGTTAGGTGAAGAATTACTTCCAAGGACTTACTTCGTGTCAGAGGGCGTTACAAAAGGTTTCTCTCTGTTACAAAATCGTAGATACGAAAAACGTGAGCGTGGGCTCCTCTCTGGACGTTCAGCGCCGTAGCGCCCGTGGCCGTAGCCTGTCACGATCGATGGTGCCTTCGCCATCCGGATAAACTCGTCTGCTCGCGTCGAACGGTAGTCAAAAGTGCGTCTATAACGCAATCGACTGTGCACAAGGTTGAGGGGGAATCTGGAAAAAACACTTGATTATAAATAGGCATTGCCGCGTCGTTTCTGAATCACGTGAATTTTCGCCCAACTTGTCACCGCGAAGGCGTTTAAAAGCCGTCAGTCTTGCTTCAAATTCTGGACACGGCGTGGGGGTAGACAGTTCTTCCGGCTTCCGTTAAGTTTGCGAGGTCAGAGAAGGCTGACTGTTCCGTGGTGCCGTTGAAAAACACAATGAAAATGGCGTGGCAACCGCAGGAGGAGGGACTTAGGCAAATTTTGACACTGTTGAAGGAGTCTCAGAGCCCAGACACAGCGACCCAACGTGCCGTGCAACAAGTATCCTTACCCTATTTACACTGAAAATTTATTCCGCGTTGAACGATCAGCAGAAGTTCTGTAATACTTGCCAATCTGCGCTGCGCTGCCAAGGGCGTGCTTTTATTGACAAATTATTCAACCTGGAAAACCGTCCAGTGTCGAGTGACGTTCGAATAATCGCAATTTATCACCTCCTATCTCGCATCCTGGCTGCACCCGATCTTTAATTCATTTCAGAAGCGACAGTACTTTAGTTTCATTTACCCGCTCAGCTCCCGGTCAAATATTTCGACGTATTTACAAAATATTACAATTAGCAATTTGCCTCCACGCTGATACGGCATCAGTAGCTTGTGTCAAATCTTCGCGGCTACTTCTTATTCTAACTCCGTAGGTTTTCTCAAGTTTCGAAAATGTCTTTTTGTCAATTTAGTACAGCTTCGTATTTGCTTCTATTTTTTTTTTTTTTTTTTTGCACAAATTGTTTAACGTTCTCATTTTCAATATTCTTTCAAGAGTTTTTAATTAATTCAGCAGCACTTAGCGAGCAATGAGTTGGATGGTTAGATAATTTTTCATTTTGGGAATCAAAAATAGATTCTTATCTCTGTTCTCACTTTCATTTAGAGGTATCAATAATGAGTTGAGTCACAACTTTGATCTTGATCCAATTTTCAAAACAACTCTTCACTCTTTAGGCGATGCCAAATTACTACCTACTTGTACACAAGTATTTATTTTCTTTAACCAAAGACGTGTTACAGAAATTGGAAGAACTCAACAAATTTCCAGATTTCAACAACTACCTGATATTTGTCTTGACGAAATTGACGTCCGAAGGTATGACATTCTCCACATTTATCATTTTAATCGCTACTTATTTGTAATTAAGAAAGAAACCTCAACAACTTTTCAGTGAAAGCAACTTTCAAGTTTACAGTTACTTTTTTTTTCTTGATAAATAACGTTTTGGCCTTAAGGAACACCCCAAACTAACTATCACAGCAGTTCACAGTTATAAAAACATGTTGATCAGTACTAAGGAATGCTTATCTGAAATTAATGAGATGTTGTCAAATAGGGACATATGTTAAACTTGAAAAATACCTTATGAAGCTTTCTATGGATCAAAATAACTTAATTAACCATTGACTCGTGAGCTACTGCATCAGCATCGAGCTGGACAGATATTTGAAATTTTCTATTTATAATATGCAAAGTGCCTACATGTCCCCTATAGATTGTTAGTGTTAAGTACCAATTGTATAACATATAATTTCACGACCACCAAGCTGTATTTTATGTGAAACTACGTATCATGTCACAAAAGATTCCTAGTCATTAGTAGAAAATATAAAGAGCATTAACATTTCCCAAAATTGCAAACTAATCTCCCTCGACATAAAATCACTTTATTAAAGATGGAATTCTTACGTGGTGTGAAAGTAATGCATCGAAACTATCTATTCTGTACATGTAAATCAATGATATAGGCAAGTAGAGGGTGTGGCCATTGGCTCCCCAATGAGTCTTTTGGTTGTTTATCTGTTCATGGAAAAATTAGAGAGTAAAGTCATTGCGAGGTTAGATTATGGTCTTCCCTTTTTTGGAAGGTGCGTCCGAAATATTATCTTGTGTGTCCGTGTACACTACGTTAAAGATGTAGTTTACAAATTCCACGAATCCGATCAATTTCGTATAAATTGAAAATACGTAAATAAAATCTAGCAAGACAACTGAATCAGTGATTGATTAAACACATACTGACTAACAATGGATATTTCCCTACGCTTATTAATAACGCTAAAGAAAACTGTGTGAACAAAGTTCATAATAGGATGTCAAACAAAAATTGTGTTGCATCTTTCCTATGTCAAATGGTTAGTTGAGAAACTTTGAACATGCATGATGAATATATAAATAATATTCGCTATGAAATCACCTACAACCAAGAGTATTTGAGAAGATAATTTGCGATATTGATTTGTGTAAAAATAATCAATACAACCAAAAATGACAGCCCAACCAACTAACCGATATAGGTAATTGAAGTAACGTGTATATCCAACTTCTTTAAAACACGAATGCTTTGTTACATGTTTTGATTAAGAATGCTAATGACAAATCAACTATATATAACTAGTTACTAAGGTAGTTGTTGGAAATTAATCGAAAACACAACATCTCACAAATCTACCACAAATGTGAGCGTTTAGGCAAGAATGTAAAGTCAAAAGTTTCGTTCTTTAATTATTTAGTCTATTCAAGTATTGTATCCCAAAAACAAGCATCCTACGTAAAAAGATTTTGTAACTTTGAAATAGTTTCATGTAGGCTGATTACTGTACAATTTTGAGTTCTAAAAATGGACTGCTGCGAACGTCCCGCGACCAAAATGTTATTCATCGTGATTGACAGAAAAATTATCTTACACCAGCAAATCAGAAATTCTTTCATGCAGTATTCACTGTCTAAATTATATTTTCACACTGGGTTTCAATCAATCTTGAGTTACCTTAATTTAGGCAAGATCAGTTTTCGTTATGCAAATAGTAGGTAATTGGATGAAACTTGTATAAAAATTAGGTGGAGTCAATTATTTTCTATAATTCTGCATTACGAATTAAGAAAATTCTCTAATGACAGATGAACCAACAAGGTCTTTGAGCGGACTAATATTGAAGAACAACGTAAAAGCGCACTTCAACATATTTGTACCTGAAGTGACAAATTTCATAAAACAAGAATGTCTTTCTGCAATTGGAGATCCTTCCCCACTGATTCGTGCTACAGTTGGCATTCTGATAACAACAGTCGCGTCAAAAGGTATGGTGATACGATTAGTAATTATATTGAGAATTTATGGTACAAGAAAGAAAACCTCTGTTGAAATTACACTCTTATCTTATTTTTGTAATGCAACATAGGTGAGCTCACATCTTGGCCGGAACTTCTACCGGCACTTTGTCAGATGCTGGATTCTCAAGACTACAATGTATGCGAGGGGGCCTTCGGCGCTCTATTGAAGATCTGTGAAGACTCGGCAGAATTATTAGACTCGGATGCGCTGAATCGTCCATTGAATGTTCTCATTCCCAAGTTTCTCCAATTCTTCAGACACACCAGCCCAAAAATTAGATCTCATGCTATTGCTTGTGTCAATCACTTCATAATCAACAGAACCCAAGCTCTGATGATTCACATCGATAGCTTTCTAGAAAATTTGTTTTATTTAGCGACGGACGACGATCCAGAAGTTCGAAAAAATGTCTGCAGGTAAAATTAAACATTTATTTAAATTTATACTGCTTAGTTATTCATTAAATCCTTAAGATTGCTAATGCGATTTCAATTTGATTCAATCTATAGGGCGCTGGTCATGCTTCTAGAAGTCCGAATGGATAGACTTATACCTCATATGCACAATATCATTGAGTACATGCTCATGAGAACCCAAGATCCCGACGAAGGTGTTGCTCTTGAAGCTTGTGAGTTTTGGCTGTCGTTAGCAGAGCAGCAAATATGTAAAGAGGCACTTGCTCCACATTTAACGAGGCTAGTTCCTGTTTTGGTAAGTGAAAAAGCAAGCTAATCTCAGAGATCTCTAAAACCCAGTTAATACTAACATTATTCAATCAAAAGTAGTAATATGTTACATATTAAATTTGAATATAATTACTTCTTACAATGTTCTCAATTTCGTGTGATTCGGCTGGCTCAGTTTAAAAATTTTTACAGGTCAGAGGTATGAAGTACTCTGAGATCGACATCATTTTATTGAAAGGTGATGTCGAGGAGGATGAGATGATCCCAGACAGGGAGGAGGACATAAGGCCTAGGTTTCACAAGTCTAGAACACATAATACACACCACACTTCAATTAACAAACACTCAGATGACAATGGAGTAGGTGACGATGACGATTCCGATCCTGAAGACGGTGGAGACGATGATTCGACACTCAGCGATTGGAATCTACGAAAATGTTCAGCAGCTGCTCTGGACATGCTCGCCAACGTATTTGGAGAAGAATTGCTTCCAGTTTTGGTACCAATATTAAAAGAGACTCTTTTCCATCAAGACTGGGAAATCAAAGAGTCAGGAATACTCGCCCTTGGAGCAATTGCCGAAGGTAATTGAGACTTTTCTGATAATGCATTTAGTTGTCGGTTGGTACTAAACTTTGGTGAATAAAGTATATCACGATCTAACCTCTTAGGTTGCATGACTGGGATGATACCACATTTGTCTGAACTGATACCCTACTTGATTGGCTGTCTTGGTGATAAAAAGGCGCTTGTACGTTCCATTACCTGCTGGACTTTGAGCAGGTATGCACATTGGGTTTGCTCGCAACCCCACGACACACATCTTAAACCTTTGATGACCGAGTTGCTCAAAAGAGTTCTTGACGGAAATAAACGAGTCCAAGAAGCGGCATGTTCTGCATTTGCGACCCTCGAAGAGGAAGCATCAACGGAGTTGGTTCCTTACCTAGGATTTATTTTGGAAACACTAGTCTTTGCTTTCGGCAAGTATATTTCTTATCAACAAACCTTTTCTTTTTACTTATGCAGCCGGTATAAGTTCACTTGAAGCCTGTTTAAGCTAAGGTTTACATTGAATTAGATACAAAGTAAATACCATGGCATTTTTATAGTTCTGCTGAAACGTAGATTTTCGTCTTTGTGAACTTCACAACAATTTCCAACGTTTCGTATTATATTAATCCAACAGGAAAGTACCAACACAAAAACTTACTGATACTTTACGATGCGATTGGGACACTGGCAGATTCAGTTGGTCGGCATTTGAATAAGCCTGAATATATCAACTTGCTCATGCCACCATTAATTAATAAGTGGAATGTATTGAAGGATGAAGACAAAGACCTCTTTCCATTGTTGGAGTGTCTGTCGTCTGTTGCCACTGCACTACAATCAGGGTTTCTTCCTTACTGTAAACCAGTCTACAGGTGTGAAAAGTTATTTTGCAACTCGTATTAGTAAAAATGAAAAGATTAAATTGAATCAGTTTTTTTTTTTTTTTGTTATTTCCGTTGCATTATAGCGTACGTTGATATGCACTTTCATTTTGCGTTTCTCTTGCAGGCGATGCATCTCGTTAGTCGAGCAGACACTGAACCAACATATTGCAAACACGCAGAGTCCTGAACAGTTCGATGCACCTGATAAAGACTTTATGATCGTTGCATTGGATCTGTTAAGTGGTTTGGCAGAAGGTTTGGATGGAGAAATAGAGAATTTGGTGCTCGATAGCAACGTGATGCAGTTGCTGTATCAGTGCATGCAGGATCCAATGTCTGAAGTTAGGCAGAGCAGCTTTGCCCTACTTGGAGACCTCACAAAAGCGTGTTTCCAACATGTATTACCCTGCATACGTTAGTGCACTTTCATGATTATTACCTAATTTTATGTATTGAAAATATGGTGCAGCTAGTATATTCAATTTACATAAAGCTTATTACCTAACTGCGTCAAATTCTTCAAGTAATCATATTTTGAAATTTGTTTTTAGCGGACTTTATGCCTATCCTTGGTCAGAACTTGAACCCTGAATTCATATCAGTGTGTAACAACGCAACTTGGGCTATTGGAGAAATATCTATAAAACTTGGTAAGTTCTAACATTTTCGATCTGTTCATTAAGCAACAAATTCTTTCAGATTATTCATTTATTTGTTTACACTTCAACGTCCACAAAAACTTGACGCAATTTTCAGTTTTCAATTTAAAAATTATATCGTCCTCTACTGAGAATATTTATTTTATCAATGACCAAAGCCTTGACAAATAATAACGTTTCTAAAATTCTATAAGAAAATCGTGATGACCGTTTCTGACTTCGATTTTTTCCTATGCTTTTCGTCGAATTTTAAACTTTGAATACCTATTATGTAATGCTAAACGTTTCTAAATTGGTTTCCCCCAAAGTGACTGCTTAAAAAGATGAGAAGTTTAAAAGTGAGTTTTTATGACTATAGTGAACTTTTTATTAGAAATTTTCTCTTTTCAACAGGCGGTGACACAAGTCCGTACGTTCCTTTGATCCTGTCACAGCTAATTGACATAATCAACCGACCTAATGCGCCTAAGACACTCCTGGAAAATACCGGTAAGTTATGCAACTTTGAATAAATTGTCGAAACTTATTTTGTACCCACTTCCACTGCGGACTGCCGAAAAGCAGCTGCACCCGTTGTATGGCTTGAGCCTAATACATATCGAAGAATCACATTGAAGGTAGTGTACTCGGCAAGAAAATATTGATAATATACAAAATGAACTGAAAGTTGAAACTGAAATATCGAACAATCGGACGGAATATGTTGAATCAATATGGTATATCTATGAGTTTGTTTGATTAAAATTTGTCACCTTATTATCATTACTGTTGCTTGTTTTGTAGTCATGGAATTTGGTTCCTGTAGAATTTTAATTATTGACAGTTTTTTCGTTCAGCTAGTTCTGATTCGTCATGAAAATCAATATTTTCAGTGGTTTGATTCTCAGCATAGATCTGTATAATTTTACCAATCACAAATCCCTTTAGCCGTTTCATGTACAGGGTAGAACGACAAATATTTGAGGGATGTATACAAGTTGACTTTTCTGAAGAACATGATTTTGTAATCTGGTAGCATTGCATGTCTCTGGTAAAATGTTATCATACTGTTTCTAGAAATAGTAAAAAGTTACCGAGTAAAATACTATAGTAAAATTGTAAAATGCAAACGTTACGTCAATGATATGAGCAAAGTTAAAAGTGCTTGTAGTGAAGAGTCTTGTAAATCAAAATACTCTATCTACTCCACACTCAACATATAAAACCAAAACTGAATACTTGGAACAAGTTTTTCAATATTTTCAAAGTAACTTTTCGTACGAATATGTTTTTCATTATGAGTTTCTACACAAAAGGTCAAGTGATAAGACTCTAAACATAATTTACATGAACCTGATATCAAGGCTTACGAATAAATTTTTTATGTGTCAACTTGTATGTAGTCTTTTAAAACATGGTGTCCAGCAGTCAGAAGAACTGGAAATTATAGGATTGTCAAATTTTGTTTAGCAGCGAGAATGTATGGAAAAATTGAAAATTATTTTCTTAACAATGACAAAAGATAAACTTCGGGAATGTTGTTATCAAGTTTTTGATACTATTTTAAGATCAGTTCGCCAAGTATTTGAAATATTTACATTGAAAACAGATATAGAAAGTGTAAAAAAAGTTGAATCATCTGGTCAAGAAAGACCAGTGCAAGGTAGGGAAAAGTTAGTGAAAAGTTAGGGAATTTTACATGCTATACTCGATGGACATTATGAAAAGAAATCACGCGATAACGGAAAATAATTGATTAAATTTTCGTTCGTTTCAAATGAACTTCAAAAATTAATTATTTGGTGTGCAGCTATTATAATTTTTCCTATTGTTTCAGCAACTAGGATAGTTGTATTACCTATGTTTACTATTATAAGTATTTGATATGTTGATTGATGATACGTTGACCTGTGTTTACCTTGTCTCTATTGATTGTTATTGATATTGATTATTAATTGATTAATTGATTAATTATGAATTTATTAAAGTTACACGCAGCAGAATATTCGCCTGAGTTGGTTGTTGGTTCGCTATCAGTTTGTCTTATTGTTTGTGTTTCCGGTCACTTCACTACACTTCGCTTCACTTCACTACTTACCGAAATGAAATGAAATGAAACGTAGCCATAACGATCGGTCGCCTAGGTTATGTGTGTCCCCACGACGTCGCCCCCATGTTACAGCAGTTTGTCCGACAGTGGTGTGTAACTTTTTTAATTATTATTATTACATTCTATTATCATTACATTATTATATCCTATTTTTATTAGTATTTTATTACGTATTATCACTATTTATCTATTATTATTCCTGATCCCTATAATTAATTGCATTGATATATAGTCATTTTTGAGTCGTTGCGTACCCATTGCTCTAGACCAGAAACGGTCCTGGAGTGTTCATCTAACGTCTTTCTGTCCATAACAACAAAAATTGGATACAAATCATTATCGATATGATACTTCAAAAATGTCCAATCGTCGCTATCTATAATTACTTTATAGTACCGCTCGAGTACCGGTACATAGATTTTTATGGTTGTTTTCAGTGAGTACGTATAATAATTACAGTTACTACCACAAAATTTGACTTTGGTATCAGGAAGTAATATCCCTAATACTAGTACTAACTTGTGTCCTCTAGTGCGTACCCTATACATAATTTTTGTAACACGTTATTTAATCTTTCAATGCCACGATGAACTCTCTGATTGTTACCAATATGTAATTCGTGTTGATAATTCTGCTATTTTTTTTTTTCATACGTTAATCCTTTGCAAGGTAACAGTTTAGTCATCCAAATTGCTGCTTTCGTGATTAAAAAATTCGTCTCTCATTCTTTGTTCTTATTATCATCTCTTACAAAGGATTAATGTAAAGCTTTCAGCTGATATCCTCAGGCAGAAGATCAGGGGGTGACAAGACTAAAATCAATTTTACTTGCATCGAAAGTGAAATGAGTTTTCTGTCGTTTCTACGCAATGTAAAAATTTGGTTAAAACGAAAACTATTGCTTGAACATTTCAACGACTCTGTTCCATGCAAGCAATTCCTCAACTATACCACTTATCTATAAACCTCTTGTCGCAGAGGATAACAATGTAGATCTACATTCTAAATTAATACTCTTTGATTATCAGAGTAGACTTTCTAATGTTATTTTAACCTTTATCAATAGGTGCACATCGCTAAGGAATATACGAGATAACGAGGAGAAGGATTCAGCATTTAGAGGCATGTGCCAAATGATTACTGTTAATCCTGCCGGTGTTGTACCAGACTTTATCTTCTTCTGTGATGCTGTCGCTTCCTGGGTTACACCTAGAGACGATCTTAAGGACATGTTCCACAAAGTGTGTATACGTGCTTTGCTTTCAAATATGCTCAAATCAAAATTTCCAGCCAACTATGATATGATGTAAAAAAATTGGTCAAATTTCAAATTTAATTATGAGACAAGTTGACTGACATAGTTTTGCTGGGTTTGACGAAAGAGTAATGTATATAAAATTTAAATTGACAGATTTTGCATGGGTTCAAAAATCAAGTTGGTGCAGAAAACTGGAAACGATTTTCCGACCAATTTCCGCCACAGCTTAGTGAGCGGCTTCATGGCATGTATGGCGTCTGAGCAGCCCCGCCTACTTATTGTAAGTACATATTAACATTGTAGATACTTAGTTTGTGACGACTTGATCAGTCAATTAAGTACGCGAACTAATTTACGGCTGGTGTGTAATTTAGATCAAAGGATCGAAGTATCGGAAGGCTTCCTGAATTTTGGCCACGACATTTTCTCACGCTTCAAGCCCCAACTGATAGATTTCAATACGAAAAAAGACAGTTTGTCGATATACCGAGTTACTTCCTGCTGTTTTTATTTTTCAGACGGCCGCTGTACGGGGCAGGCCGAATGGGGTTGGGCGGGGAATAATAATACTGGGTGGACAGGGTGGGTGGGTGAAACCACGGCCTCTTCTCATCGTCATCGTCATCTCGTAAACGTATTCGTAATCGTCGTAACCGTCTCGTCGTCGTTGTGAGGCCCTCGGAAAAATGCACGATCTCAATGTAATCGTTTGTCATTCTGAAACGATAAACAAAATAGTAATCCATGCGGCGGATGAAAACTCGAAAAGATGAAGAAAATGAGAAAGAAAATACTATCACAAAGGGAAAAAACAAAGTATATAAACACATAAATAAAACGTATCAACACACAGCGGCCGAGGGGAACTAAAGGGAGGGTGGGTCAGGGTGGGAGGGAGGGTGGGTTATTGTGGGTATCATCACCACTTAGTGTGGAGAAAAGGGAGGGAAGAGAAAGGTACCGCACGGCGGTCATTTATGGTACCGCGAAAACGTAGGAGTGTGCGGTTATACGCGCAAATTGAATTAGTGATTCATACACTGGTTGGCATATTACGCCCAAGTGTACAAAAAGAAAAAAAAAAAAAAACAAAATGCAATCAAGCTGCAGTTCTTTATTATCAAGACTACTGGCTTATATTATCTACTGCGCACTGCTCAAGATTAATATTCTTGTGCTAATCCAATATGAGAGAAACAATTGACTCTTCTTATCTTCACTTTCTCGTATGCGCTTAGCTACGTACACATTATGTATGTACATGTATTTTTCTTCCGGCAATCGAGTGCCATAAATCGCTTGTTTACGTGAGAGAAAAAACAGTTAAAGTAGACAAATGAACGTATTATATATTTCTCATCGAGCAGCCGCGCAAAATTCTTTCGACCTTGATATATATATATATATATTTTTTCCAAACTTGTATGTTTTTATTATTGTAAATTACAAGGCATAAGAGGGGGGAAAAAAGAATAAGAAGAATTTTGCATCATGTCTTTTTGTCTCTTCATAAGATCGATCAGTGTCAACCAACGTGTTTTAGAAATTGTTGAAAAAAAATTTTTTACTACCAGTTATCAAAGATCGGTACCAACGATTTATATCGTAAATGATATGTTCGATATAAGTGAAATACTGTATAAACTGTGCTGTTTTTGTAATTAAGAGTAGTGACTGGCTAAAAGAGAATCGGTGGTCTACAAAATGAAAAAAGTAACATGGCGCAATAATATCCGATTAGAAATACAAAAAAAGCTTTGTTTTATCGCGTAACGATGAATTAGATTACATCAAAGAACTAAAAAGCTCATATCCAGAACTGTTATAATCTTCAGAAACAGTTTCGAGTACACGCATACTCATCAATCAATCGCACAAGTGCGCTATATTGCGCGCTTTAGTTGCAAATACAAATGCGATTAAGCTTCAAATATTCCAAATTATTTAACTTTTAGTTGAAGGATTAAGTTTTTTTAATTATTATCAAAACGACGCAATTGACCCATAAAAAAAATTAGGGAGGGGGGGATTTTCGTGTTCAACATATAAATGTATAATTCGAGACTATGATTAATGCAAGGCCAATGCGATCAGGCCTTTTATTCGCATAAATTTGAAAAACTCTTATAATATCTAGAAACGAAGGAAAAAAAGTTTATTATTCCACACATTTGGGTTTTTTCATTTTTATTTATTTTTTTTTGCTCTTTATCAACCCAAGAATATTGTTAAGATTTAAATAAGTAAAGCTCAGTTTACGCAAGAAATTTCGATGTCTATGTTTGTTTTACGTTAATGTCTCAGCAAATTAATCCCAAATTGGAAAGCTTTAATAAAGTAATGTGAATGGCAGGGAACAAGAAATGCTAGTGGCAAGCAAAGCGATATCGAAAGATACAAGACTTCAAATTTCTATTTCCTTAATTATTTTGTTTGTTGATTTAGGATTTCTGTTTGTAGTTTTCTTTTTAATTTTTTTTCTTTATTTTCTTATTTATCATCCACACGTGACGTAAATTATGTATACAAAGGTTTACTCACGATTGATACTTCACATTTCCATTAACTGTCGCTAGGTGATGTTATTATTAGCAAAACTATTTCGATCAAAGTTCTATCGAAGTCTGTTGTCTTTGGACGTCCAATCAGAACTCGAAAGATCAGGAAAAGAGCTGAAAACTTTCAGATTACGTATTGGTGATATGTGATCGCTCCCTACTCAACTGATGTTAGTTTGTCAATCACTTGACAGTAATTGTCATCGATAAATCTGATCCCAAATTAGTCCTTTCCTAACCCTGCCTGCGCCATTTTTGTGATATTAATGACTGTCTTTTTTTTTTTTTTTTTTTTCCCCATTTACAACTTTTTCCATATTGCCGAATGAGTCGGGTCGCAATCAGACGGTCAATCAGTCAACTTGTAACTCGTAAGATTTTAACATTTTTCTGCTCCACTTCCCCTCGGCGTTAATCTTCGAATTCACCAAGAATCTTTTAATAATGTAATCTTTTTATTTATTTTTATTTATTATAAATACTATTATTATTATTATTTCCAAGACGATATTTCAACCCGTTTAATCAGTTAAAAATTTACCTAGTTGCGTGTGTTGCGGTGAATTCCGACTGTCTGATCTGATACCGAAAGAAAGCGAAAAAGAACAGCTGGTATGACGTAATTAATTGACAAATGAGCACGAAAGTTGGAAGCTTAAATACGCGCTACTTATGTGTAACGTAGTATGATCATAAAAATTTAAATGTTATTAGACAACCGAAAGGAATTGTGATTGATAGATATTTTTATTTTATTTTATTTTATTTATTTTTTTTCAATCAATGTTTTACTATTAGCATATTTTTTTTCCTTTCAATTTAATTATGTGTAACAAAGTACCAAATTTCTATTGCAAGTTGCGTAAGCGTAGCGTGAAAATAAAATGCTGAAGGGGAAGTCATAAATGAATGTATGGGATTATAATGTATGTATTTGTGGTAATTAGGGGCGGTGATCGAATATTGAAGTAATAATTAAACGGCAAAAACACAAGTAAATATATTGTTGTATCTTTATTATTATTTTATTTTTTATTTTTTTTTATTATTGTTGATGTTGTCGCTGTTGTTGTTATTACTGCATGAGACTATAGCGTAATAGACTGACGACGAGCCATAAACGTGGTTAAATAATTATATTATAATATCTCTCACTTAATGCTACGTTACGGTTATTATTATAATTATTTTTAATTCTTTTTTCCCACGATGACTGCTAGTACTATTAGGCGGTGTATTTTATTAATTATATATCCATTGTAGAACGTTCCGTGCAGGCAATATTGGAAGTGGTTTCTATCCTCTGAGAAATTTGACTAGACGTATGTTGTTCACGTTGTATAATATTTTATCACGGTTTAAGGAGATATACTCAATCTCAACGTGGATTTAGATATCACCAAATATCCAAGTCCACGTTTTCATTTCACGCAAAAATGTGTTGGTGTGTTTCTTTTTTCAAAATTGCACGTAGAAATCGGCCGTTACGCCCTTTGCGGTATGATGCATAATCTTTGATGATAGCCAAAATGGAAGACATTTAACGATGTACAGGCGTGTAGGTCGAAATCGTGCCAGGTGGGTGAAAATTATAGAAATTGTTCTTGCTTTTACTTTAAAACCCTGCATAGAATTTGGAAGCGGTTGTCTGAACCTGAATTATTTTACTTTTAATTTTTCGTGATTTTACATTAAGCCTGACAGTTTCCTGTAAGAATCAATGCAAAATTACGCACAATTAAACGAAAAATAATGCCGGTAAGGTTGAGATAATGCTTTCCAAATTTTACACAGGTGTTTAAAATAAAAGTGAGATCAATTTGTACAATTTTCATTGACCTAGCAGGATTTTGACCTACACGCCTGTACATCCTTAATGCAGTCGGTGATGACTGATTATAGCATCCCCTTAAACTTATATGAGTAGAAGATCATCTTTATCCAGCACACTATCTGTCATGATCGCTGGGAACTCTCTATCCATACTTAATAATCGACGTTAATAATATTACAAGTTCTTTTCAAAGGAGAGAAACTTGATAGGACTGTTCCTTGTACCTGATGATCCTATCCTTGCGGTGACAATTATTTGTTATTATTATTCTGCAATTGTTAATGTTAATATTTTTTCATCTCTTTTTCTGTCGGTTCAGATTTAAACATCGCCATTGTATTTATACTGTCATATTTTTTTTTTTTTTTTTTTTTTCATCAATCGACTTTTACGGCGTTGTCACTGCCGCTGTCGCTGCTATATGCTCTTCTGTAATTGTAAACGCCATAAAAACCGTCGGGGTTACGAAAGCAATATACGTATGATTAATATAGCCACAGTCAAAAAGCTGAGGGTATTACGCACCCTGTATGGAACTATTTGAGGTTCATCAACCGTACATTTTATGGCTGCAGCTATATTAGGACGCCGTAATGTGTTGCAAGTTCGATGATATTGAAAATTTTTCGATCAATGATATTGCATGTAGTTAGCATAGTCCCGTAAGTATTTCACAATCATTTTTTTTATCCGACTAAAAATTGTAAAACATTATTATCACCCTGATTGTACGCATACCGTGATGTATAAAACATGTTCATACACGGTACAAGCTATAGCCACGTACTGAGAAAGAGTTTCACCACGTCGTTCATTAGAGAAATGAAACAATTCAGATGAAATAAAAAAGATTTTAACTAAAACTCACGCAATTGTATGATGCATGTAATTCAACTATCCATTATCGTCATATTTCTGTCATTATAGTTTCGTGAAGAGATTTCATAAGTCACGCTCTGCGATCACTTGCACAGCTCAAGCAATCATCTCAATAATAAATAAGTTCGAAATTTTACAAGTTTGAAACTAATCGATCAGTCACGAGGGATTACTGTGGCGCGCTAAACGTACGCGGCTCGATACATGCGACTACACTGGTTTCCTCTTACGGATAAAGGAACGTGTGCACGTAGACAAACACATGCTTGAGTTTGGTCGCACGCAAGCGTGGTTGCGTTAAATCTATTCCCGATCGGTCTCAACGGGATGCTGATCCCCTTCTCCGCCGCCTCCATGCAGGACACTCGCTAAGTGATTGGTTCTCTTGATTAGGGTCGCTCACACGGTTCAACTTCAGCTTGAAGGACAGGTGTGGTAATGATCCGTTTTCCCCGATCACGCGGGGGTCGAAGAGAGTCTGGTAGGGGGAACCGTTCTACGATACCCTCGATTTAATCTCCCCGCCTCCCGGCCGCCACTCTATTACTCGAATTGATTCGGCATCGTTGCTGCCCAGGGGGCGGAAACGGACGACAAAACGAAAACGGAAACTCCGTTTAGCTCCTCGTTTCCCTCCTCCTCCTCCTCCTCCACCTCCGATTCCTCCTTCTCACAACCTTCGAGCCCTCCGACCCGCTGTAATCTCCCCACCATCGCCACTTCCACGCGCTTACCTCGAAAAGACACATTCGCACCACCCTTCCTCTCCCCCTTCCCACCATTATTCGAATCTACTCACTTTATTTCACAGCGAATCTGTACACCATTCCCATTCAAATTCATCCGACTCAATATTATCCTGGAAAATATACTGTCACGCGTGATCCGAATAGAACAAATTTTCCCTTATACGCACCCCTTTAACAAAATCAAATTGCTCGCTTTGATACGGTTGGTTTACATACAACATGCGCTGAATGACGTCCCGGTGATAAATACCCTGTACCCTGATGATTGAGCGAAGTTGGATAATTCAGTTCTACGTAGATTTCAGATTCAACGCGCTTAACATTCCGAACGATTTTTGTTTTTTCAAAATTATTCAACAAGCACCGAGGTTGAACCAAAGATTTCAACTTTCTATTATAAGAATGTTGCGAGAGCGGGAGAAAAGGAGGAACCGTGCCACTGTGCTTGTGGGGTGCCCCTTTACGCTTCCAGTGACCCCACCCCTTAATCTAATCCAAGGATAATCTAAAATTCATGACACACATAACTGCCAGGCGATGATATATATCTGGGGGTTAAGGGGTGGGGTTCGCCCTCGCCAGCAATCGCGGCGTTATTATTTAATGTTACGTAGGCCGTGGACGACCGGCTGTAAATCTCGGCATTCTTTTTCTATTAAACATTAACGTTAATTGAACTCCCATGCACCTTCTATCCCAGCATCTTTGAATCGGCACATTTGCATGTGGATACATACATTCACATACGTATAGAACATAAGGATTTGTACCGCATAACAGAATTGAGAGTGATCTACTGACGAAAAAGGGCACGAAAGAAATACACACCACAGGAGGTTTTTAACAATTGAATGGAGCTCGGAATAAAAATATCTCGATGATAAATGTTTGTTGCAGGTACTCTTAGTTTGGCTCTCGCTCTGCGGTAACCCGAGGAACGTAATTGATTGTTCTTCCTAGCAAGGCCCGATGGTCGTTTGGTTTTGGGTTTTCATTCGCGAGCAAGGATATTATATCGCAGTTAACACCGCCATTCAGCGTCCGCCCTGCTCCCTGACTAAGCGAAGTAACTTGGAGCCTAGAGTGCAAGGGAGGGCGACAGGGGGACAGACAAATGATGGCCAATTTAGGCGCGCGGGAGAAAAACTTCTTGAAACTCGGATTAAAACAAGCGACGAGACTCTCCGCGAAATTATCTTGGCCCTGCGAAGATTTCTTTTTATTTCATTTTATACTCCGCTTTATTTCACCCGGGGGAATTGGGATACACTGCACACTAAGCAGGTAGAGGTATATATGTGTATGTGGGGGTATACATAGGTATACAAGTGTATAATATATATCCTCTGCATGGATATTCTTACAAACTCATCGCAACGATTTTTCGACTAGAAATTATTGAGCTTTCTTTCGTGCAGTTGAAAAAAAACCTGAAGATCAGATTGAATGAGATATTGTCGAAAATCTTGTTTATCGTACCAAGAATAATCTTTTCTCGCCAATTTTGAGGATTGCAAGATTTGATGAAGGAATCCAATTCAATGTTCTAATGTCCAAATATTCCGCATGTCATGTAATTTCATTCCCCAGAAATTAATTTGATCCGGCGATTCGGATAATATACTCTTCAATTCATTACAACCCGGCAATAAATCGCAATTTTGAATTTTGAATTTGGAACGCCGGTTCTCGTTCCACGATCCGCGTTCCGAATTTCTCGGAGAGCGATCGCGCGCCCCCTAACGACGCCCAGGGGTCACGTGGGGAGGGGGGGGGGGGAGTAACGCGATTACCGGCACCCCCGCGTTGCGAGTGGACGAGCGAGTGAGCAAGCGGTTGCCGGGCTGCAGCATCTACTACACACAACGCGGCTCTCTCTTCTCCTTGATTTATCCGACTGGCGTCGGGCAGTTATTGCATTAGCGCGTTCTACCCGGAGTCAGTCCGGTCGCCTTCACTGCCGGTGCCGCGACCACCGCGTATACACGTAGACAGGGATTCGTCCGAGCCAAGTTGGACCGACCGTGAATCATCCCCCAAGAATAATGTCTTCCCAGTTCCGAGTTCCTCCAACCATCCCCGAACTTTCCGATTTCCGCACCACTCCGTTGTGTTATTGTACCGTCCTCGACGTTCCACGTATGTATATTTCCCGGCTTGTAAGTTGGAGCATTTTTACTGTTTACTATTAAATTTTTGAAGATCTTTCAGGTAGAGAGGTGTAAAGAGGTACGAGCTTGCTGCAGAAAATACCCATCACCTGGATCACGAAGCTAATAGTAAGATTATGCACTCTTTGATGTACAATTGTGCATGTGCAAGCGCAAAGTTTTGAAAGGTTAATCTGAAACATCGAAAGCTCTGCGTTATTTCCGCATTATGCTTGCATCGCTGCACATCGGGTCCGATGCGTCACAAGTTCACGGAGTATTAGTTTGAAACAGAATTGTTGAAAATTTTCTTTGTCAGATAATTATACCATGCTTTCTGTTTCCTCTGCTTTTCGAATCAGGGTGTAAAAGGATTAAAGCTGATTTTCTAAAACAAATAACAAGGGTTGCGCAAATAAAAAATTATGCGTGTAAGCAAGATTGAACTCGATATTGTGTCTTTACGTAATAGAGCAATCAGGGAGAACTGAACTTTAATCTGTATGAAAATAAAAATGAATTATTAACTTTGGTCGATGAAGAGTCTGCAAAATCTTATACAGCGCATGTGTGTTATATTTCCATCGTTAATCGGTATCGCTACTTTCTTACTTATAATAATTCTAATTATCAGCCGTGTAAGAATGTTAAAGATGTCTATAACGAGTCAATTGATACTTGTGAACGAAAGTAAATTATAATCCAGCGAAACTTTTCTTTTCTTTGCTTCTTTGGTATGTCTAATATACAGCTATCTCTCAGGGGTCGCACATAGTTTAGCCTCGCTTTTTACACCATCCCTTACGATAAAGGAAAGAAGGAACTATAACATAATCAATGGTTCAGCATTGAAATGAATTAATGATGAGAATCACTTGAAACTACGGATATCTAAATATTGACACGACTATAATTTTTCACGCACCTTTTCCTCTTTCCTTTTCCTTCCTTGCCATCCCCGCGCGAGTTTATGTATAATCTATACGTCTACAAAAATTCATTACAGCCCCAACGACGGCTAACCGAAGTGATAATACAATATACATACACTATAGGTATAACTTACAAACTACCGACAGAGCAAAGGATAAACCTACAACACGAGGTTTCTACAGTCCTACGCCGGCCTGTCCAGCCCGAGTGCTTCCTGGTGCCTTCTCGCCTTGAGCCTGAGGTCGGCGATGCTGCTGTTTTTTGACCGCGCTGCGGCCGCGGCAGCGGCAAGAGAAGCCGTCAGACCCAGGGGATGCGGCGCGTGGTGTTGGTGCTGGTGCTGATGGTGATGGTGCTGGTGATGGGAGTGCGGTGGCGGGGGCGGCGGGGGTGGAAGACAGAAGAGACCCCCGGCTGCCGCGTAGTGGAGGACAGCCGGGTCGAACGCCGAGCCCGTGGCCGAGTTCGTCGAAGCCGCGACTCCAGGCGGAGGTGGAGGATGCAGCCTCAACGCTGGGAGGTACGGAGCAACTCTGCAAGGTTCCAAGGACGTTGGCGGGCTCCTGGGCGGTAGGACGAGACCACCTCCGACACCTGATTCCGACAGATGAACATATTTTACAGTCTGCAATTCGTGTTTTACGAAAGGATGCAGGACGATTCTGTATACTAATTACTGTACATGAAGTTTCATCTGATTGATGCAATTAAGGGGGTCGTCTAGTCTTGAAATTGAAAAAAAAAATCGATTTTCGTTTTCTTTCGCATATTATTATAGCTACATCTTTTAAGAATATTTCGGTCCAGAGCCGGTGCTAAATTTTCAAAAATTGAGGAAGTTGTGAGCACTGGAGTGAAACATTGCCACAGTGTGCACCTCAATAGAACCGAGTTCAAGGCTAGAAAGATGGGCCTATGCGGAAGCGGAAGCAGCGTCAAAATCCGAGGTCCAAACTTTAAAGACGCCAACATTGAAACGCGTTTTTCTTGATACAGCATTTGTCAAAAATGTAGACGTGATATCTCAAACAGCAGTAGATCGATCCTGCTAAAATTTTTACAGCATTTTTATTATACCTAGACCTATCGCGTGAACTAGGATAATCATGATTACTTTGGCAGTTTTTTTTTTTTTTTTCACGAGCTGAACAAATGGAAAAAATGCAATTTTCACATTTTTTTAAACTGTAAAAAATTCAATTTCGAAAATTTTAAGGTCATTTTAGTTGATGCTAGAGCCGCAAGCTTAAAAATCAAAATACGTTTTTTTTTTTTTTTTTTTTTGATTACACGAGTGCTATATGAGTCTACGCTCAAGCACATTTATTTTTATATACGTTCCTATCGGACAGTATACATTAGGTTATAGTCAATATTTCGTCTCCAAAAATTTACAAAGTTTGTTCAAAGGTCAATATAGTGTGAAAATTATGAAAAATTTGACTCCTATGGTTTGTATTAAAAGAAATACCCCAAAAACTTTTAAATAAGCAGCCGTCACACTAAATGACCCCCTTAAAACGAAGTCTGTTGTCCTGAAGTGTCTGTAGATGTGAAATCAAGGCATATTACCTCACCGCGGGCTGATGTTCACGACAGGTATTACGAGATTTTTTCCTGTCCTACCTTTGTGCAGCTGACTCTCGTGCTTGCGGCACTTTGCGCGTCGGTTTTGGAACCAGACCTGGACTCGAGCTTCGCTCAACCCCAGCCGCTGGCTAAGTTCCTCCCTCATAAACGCGTCCGGGTAATGGGTTTCATCGAAGAGTCTTTCGAGCTCCGCTAGCTGTTCAAGGGTGAAATTCGTCCTGGATCTTCTCTGCTTTCCGCCCCCTGCGCTCACTGTCGCTCCTGAACCAACAACGCTGCCAGGTCTGCTTTGCACGAGACTCGAGACAGCTCCTATAAGGCGTTGACAAAGAAATCTGACTAGATCTTCGGTAGACGACGAGAAGTCGCAGTTTGCCTCGAAAAAAAAATTACAAAACTTTTGTTTAATTGTTCAGACGAGCAGCGAGTATCAAAGAAGTACGTAAAACAGATACAGGAATGACACGTCTTTCCTAAAGAGTAAAAATTGAGCTTTGATATCCGGCATATTTTTCTCACATTTCGCGATCCCGAGTTCAAATATACCGCAGTCGAAACGTTTCCAACGCATTCTCATGTACCAGATTACACTCGATCGGAACCATTATTCAATTTAATCGTCGCTTAGTTATTGCTCCTTGAGTTGTAATCGCGAACGCTCGAGGATATCTTCCGGCTCGTTTCCTCCGAGGTCCGGCAGTCTGATCGTAAATTCACCCTGCTTACGAGTATTCTATTCAAATCTGCGCCGCTACGACATCGCGAATTGGCCGGCATTAGCGGGTAGCAAATCTACACGGACCCCAGCGCAGTCCCGTATTGTATGTATAGCTGGAAGAGGAAAAAGTTATCCACACGATTCTCGGGGTACGAGGGTGGCTGACGACTGTGCGGAGATTATACGTACACCCACCTTATACGACTTTGGAAGAACTTGGATAACAACGCGGTAAATACGTTATCTTATACACATATTACGAACGTGCTAAAACTAATCGCTGAACGGTGAAAAATTCAACTGTAAAAGATTGTAATAAACGTTCTTGTAGCAATTTTTCATGCGAAATGTGTTTCTGAAAAAATGATAAATCATCGGCCGAACGATCGAGTGCAGTATTATACGTACGCACATCAGTTACTTTCGTAATTCGACATTTTGAAATTGTGAAAAACAAATACAGCGTATATAGATGAGTATAAGGTATGCGTACGGTTTTGACATTACCTGCGATTGGGCAAAATTCAGGCCTAGTTTGTCACTCGTACTCAATCCGCTGATCATTGAAAGAAAGATCGATGATTCATTCTCGGGGGCTAATCGATGCCTTGAAACGGTGACTGTAGGATTGGCAGAACTTCGCGGCGGCGATAACGACGTATATCTATACCTATACGTACATAGATACCCACCTCGTCACTTTGCCAAATTATATAAATCACGAAACGAGCTTCGCGTCTCTCTTCGACGAGGGATTCCCGCGGGTGGCACTCGAGGTGCTTAATCCTCCCGGAGGTCTGGGGATCGAAGGGAGGAGGTTCGGCATAAGCGCCGACTCCTCGAAGACTTCTCGCTACTTCTGTATGTATACGTGTATACGTGTATTATACGCCATCTTCCGCCGCAGTTACTTTATCTTAAGTACCGGTTAATTAATTCGCGTGTACCGTTAATTACAGTAAGTGCGCGTATTTAGCTGCCAGCTATAGCGTACGTGAAGATGTATATACGAGGATGCTTCGAGGCACGCTTACGTTACTTTGGACTTTCGAAGAGGGTTGCGAAAAGGTGTGGCTTCGGTGTATTTTCACGGTTCAACGTAATTGGAAGCCTTATACAATTTCTATTCCGCGCTGTTATTGCATACCTATAATAATGTGTACTCGCACCGGCTATTTCTCGTTGGAAAATCGTAAACGCGAACGCAAAGCTGCGAGAAAAGTGACGCTTATAGATCACAGGAAATAAAACGAAGCAAATCCGGCAACGGTGCATGATACAATTAATTAATATCCGCTCTTTTCCCTCTAGTACCATGATATCTTCTAAATTAAAAAGTAATAATTTTATTTTGCATCTTGTCAATTAGGTAAGACCGGGGCAAGGTGAAAAATAAACGAGCATGAAAAAACGACAGATTAGATTTCTCTTCTCAAAAATCAGAACCTTGCGTTGAGAATTAACGAGCAACGGGCAATGAGAAAATTCGACCATTTTACCTCTATAAAGTCAAACCATGCGGTGTAAAAAAACATGCATACAATATGCATAAATCTGCATAAATTTGCGACCGCAAAGACGTCTTGCGAGTTCTATACCCATCCCCATCGGACCAAACCGCAACCTGCGAATTGGCTAGAATATACGCCCAAGTCTAGACACTGTGAAATGTAATACAGGCGACCCTCCCGCAGGCAGCGAACCGTCTCGACTTTTAATCGCTTCAAAGCACTTTGAAATTGGCCGCACCGCGAGCTTAATATCTGTCTCCAGCATGCGCGGTGTATAATATTCAATTCAATGCAGAGTGTAAGAAGTGGTCGCAATAAATTTTCCGCCGCTGGAACGTCGACGGGTCCTCGTCGCTCCAGTTCCTCGCTTATGTAGACGACGTACGTATAAACGCCGGCTAGGCCACCCCCCCGGGGGTTAAGCGGAACCCCGAACGAAGCAATCGCGCCCGGAGTCCGGGTCGGGGTTAATTCGATTACCGGGAGCGCGGTCGTCGGAATCAGAGGAGACAGACGGATTCGGCTGCCCCCTCGACCCCGCCTTCGCCCATATGCCGGGCGACGCGTTACGATGAATAAGAAATCAAACCCCCCGGCACCACGCGATGCCAGAATTTTCCATTCAACTCTTCCGCGCGAGTATATTAGGCCGCGATTGCAGGTCATTCTTATCTGCTTGAACAGTTGGTCAAGTGTTGTAGGAAAAATCGACCGATCGGCTTTGAAACTAAATCTCGATATGAAATTTATATCGTTGATGGAAAAAAGATCAGGTTCATGGACGTTTAGCTGACCCCCGCGTTCACTTTGAAATGAAAATGTCGACTCGAAATGCCTTTGTTTGAGTAAAGAAACACTTTCTGGACGATTTTTAGATGTTTTTTTTTTGGACACGTTTCAGAATTTGAGTTTTTTTTTTTTTTTTGTAGGTACGAGATTTGCGTTTATCTCGCAATGTGAGAATAATTCTACAAAATAGTGACCATCGATTTTTCGGAAAATTTTACACTTGTTTCATGTAGGGGACGAACGAGCAAAGTGGGCACCACTGAAAATTTTTCGTAATTTTTCGAAACTGAGAAACGATCTAAATTTCATTAGTTGCTTGCTAACATGAAATCAGCTATAGATTTTGAAAACTTAGGGAGAGACAGGTAAAATCGAATTCCGTAAAAACGTCTAATTTTCATTATTTACTTGCCTTATAGCAATTAAATCAATTACATGTTTTGACAAATTGGAACGCGCAATATTAGGCCCCCAAAAAACTGAAGCTCCAAGTCAAGATTCCAATCGTTGAATCTTTTAATTCTAACTTAAAACAGATAGCCTGGCTCTTGCGAACTCAGTTGAAATGGGCCTCTTCTTTAAATTTCTCATGCTTTTCCAAAGCTGATAAGCACAGTCAGTTGAGTGGCCTTGGCAATTTGAAAATACCAAATTGAGAATGTATTGAAAGAAATAAGGAAGCGAGGGGCTAAATTCAGGGGACTTTTCATGCAATGGCGTTTAACACTCGGCATCGGTCAGATTATCGTTTTTCGGTAAAAATTTGTAGATTCATGGATTCAAACCTCTATTTGAAGCGTTAATTTCTTAGGGTGCGTACTTTGTCCGCCCCTCCTCTCATACTTGACAATTATTTAATATGCAGTATATCTCGGGAGAATCTTGAAAAATGTAAATCAACATTGTACACTATAGTGTAAAAAAAAGCGAACGGGTTAAGTCAATCTGATGTCGGCTAAGTTTCATCAAAATCGGTCCACCTTTCTCCCAGTTTCCTTATATACTGTTGGCCGCTGAAAAAAGTCAATTTTAATTGCAAATATACTGCAACTTAGGAGCAGCTTAACCGATTCAGATCAAAATCCAATCAGTTCTAAGCTCGTTAAGAATTATCGATTCGATTCAGACCAAAATCATAAAAATCTGTTCACTCATTATCTAGATATTCGCATCGGGCTAAAAATTGATTTCAGATCTGCAGGCGTGGAAACATCGACTAGACAAGTGAAAACTCAGCCTTTCATTTTCGGGGTGATTATAATTCTCTGAAGCCATCGGAAAACCAGAAAGTTGAAAGAAAAAACAAAGGAAAAGAATAAATTATGGAGCAAAAGAATTAGAGCCTGAAGCACGGTGGAAGGACGGTGAAATTCGCTCGAGGAATACCAGATTAAAACCATACACGAGAAGAGCGACGCGATACCGACGCTTTGCGAGTGTCTTAAATCATGATCCGACCCTCGGTCCGATCGTGCATTAGTAACACTTTATGTGTTTCGAGGATACTTTTTCAAAAACTAACCCCTAAGGCAATAAATATGAACGGTACTTCGCGATACTGACCAACGCGCTGACCATGTGTAGTAGGTGGTATGAAAGGTAGTGTGAGGGTATAAGGCGCGTCGCAAAGTGCTCTCTAGCGAAATTTTCCCCGAGCCCCAAAAATCCTCTCGATCTCTAAATCTTCATCCCTACCAAACTCTCTCATCTCTCCCGCTGCGTCAGTTTCTCTACACACGTGCGTATGTAAACAGATATACATATAATATATATATATATATATATATATATATATATATATATATATATATGCATGATACAAGACGCGTTACACATACCTATATTCGTGAATTTTTTCGCTACCGCTTTTTCTCTCCACGCGTTGTACGAGTTTCATATTCGCCTACAGCTATAAACATTACTTTGGTACAGGTATACACCTCCGGCAGAGTCGAGCAAATTGCTTTTTGATTCGCGCTTAATCGCGAGAGAAGTTACAGGCGGACCCCCGTCAGCAAAGCAATGCGCGGCAGTTCGGGACGAAGGGCGTATCTAACTACCGCGGGACGCAACTCTCGACGACGCGCGACGTATTAAACCATAAATTACGTACTACAGCTCTGCACGGATGCCGGATGCTGAAACTCAAACCCCTGGTCTACCGCAGGTACCAACATCAGCACGGAAGGTGCATCCTTGGCTGTCGTCGCGATGCTTCCATACTAGATTCTCCACACATGGTCATTTTCGATTATAGGTACCCCTGGTCTAATGACACGTGTGGAAATACTGGTTGAACAACTATAAATATCGAGACGATAGAAAATGTAGTACAAATATTATACAAGCAGTCCTGCGTAATTCAAATGCCAAATTTATACTGTAGGTATGCATACATCAACTTGAGGCTTAACTGTGAATATAAGAATTTTCAATTGCAAGTACAATCTCAATTTATCCAAGACGCGTCATATTAGTTAATAGATCTGGATACGGTACAAATATTTGATTATACCGAGCAAATGGATTATCCTCAAACATTTATCTTTACTGTACAAAGAACGATTTAATGAATTGTTATGAATTTATCGTAGATTCTGTATTACGCCACGAATTATCAGCTGTCTCTATTAGAAAGTGTATCACGAATATATTGAAAACTATCTGTAAAGTGTAATCATACGAGCCTAATATATGTATAAGTTAATCGGAGAACTACACTACATTACAATAATCATGGGTTTCTCCTTCACAGAGTACGATTGCAAGAGGAAAGGCCACAGCCCTAGATATTGTTTTTCCTCTCCAAATTCAATCGACGCCCTCAAAGTCACACCCCGAGTCTCACCCTTATATACGTATAACATCATGCGCAGCCCCGCGGAAGAAATTCGGAGACGAACGATTCTGCAATCCATGCAGGACCGAAGCAAGACACGCGTGCAGTTATATTCTTTACCGAACTGTGCGAACAAGAGAGACAACCTTCCTTTTATTTTTGGTCACAGGAATATAATCACCGTAACTGCGTATAATTGTACATTTTAGCGCTTTATCTCAAAAAACAAATCACGTATTTTGATAACCGTATGTCGGATTTCGACTCGATCCTTGAGCGGAAATTATTACATAGCTATTACGTAGTATGTGCAGAATTGGAATTGAGGGATTTTCCTACGTTTACACCGCAATCTAATTCGCACAAAGTTCATCTTGCTTCGCATCGTGTCATCTTTATCAGCATTCAGCATCAGCAAAAAAATCGACGAAAGGACACCGCTGAATCCACAGAACCCGCATAAATTGACTCCCAGTCGAATTGGCTAGATTTTTGAGTATGTTACAGTACATACATCCATCCGGTCGAAAGTTCTCTTTGATACAAGTCCGAAAAATGATTAGTTTCCGAGATACAAGCTTCGGACCAAAATTTGGTGACCAAATTTTTTGATATCCATGGATTTCTTCAAAGCTTCAAGGGGACTCGAAATCAAACAAATGACTCAAAAACTGCACGGTTGATTCTCAAAGATAGGCAGGAAGCTGTGATTCATTCCATTCACGAACTCGCTGGTTTACCGAAAGGATGTGCAACGTCGGATCTCGCGCGAATAACGAGACCCTCCGACTCTTGCAACAATCGACTTGTCCGATTTCTCCCGCGTCTGCGGAGTCTCTGCGAATCATTTGTGCACTTTTTGTGTGATACGCTCGATTTCAAGTCCCCCTTAAAGCTTTGTAATTCGTAAAAATCGCGCAATCCATAGATATAATAAAATCCATAAACCCCCCTTCCGAAACCTGTACCTCGAAAACTCCTGATTTCCGGAACAAGAGTCCACGAGTACTTTTCAGATCGGTAGGATACGTATGCCATACCCAATTCGACCGGGAGCCAATTTCCGTAAGGATTCTGCGCGGTCCAAACGAAAACAGGCAACAATGAAGCAGTAATCTGAGTTACTAAACCATACAAGTACGTGCGAAGTCGCCTACCCTTGGCAGACTCATCTTGTCCAGATCGGGCGTGATGCTGTCTGAGGGGCGGCGGTCCTTGTTCGGTTCTCGGGGCTTCGAGCCCGCTTGTGACGTCTGGACTCTGGCAGCGGTCCGAAGTGCAGGTCACCGAGGAGGGCGAGGGCAAGGGCGAAGTTTGCGGCGGCGGCGGCGGCGAGGGGCTGCAGCCAAGGAGCTTCCTCACGGACAGTTTCAGCTCCGGCGTCTTCGGGGGGCCGCTTCTCGCGCTCTCCGGCTTCTCCCTTAGCTTCGTCCCGACGGAGAGATCCTCCGGCTGCAGTCTGCCGTCAGGCGACGGTGGCTCGTCCTCGGGGGCCGCCTCGCCGTGGCAAACCTCCTCCGACGACTCTCTGGACCTCGCGTCTCCATCTGCGCAACGTCCAACTATCTCGTCATCATACCGCAGTCACCACGGCCGATATTTTCGTGATTAGTTACGTCGACGAGACTTATTCAGGTTTCACGTATTCGTTGCTTCGTACATAAAAACATATATTATCATGCATGGCGATCGTTTCGAGATAATCATTTTTCGCTGTTTTACTGTGACTGATTTTTAATCTGTAGTAATTGAAATTTTCCGGTACGAAGGTACGTTTTGGAGATTGTGGAATTGGCTGGACAACAGCTTTGTTTACAGATATACTATTCGAGAACAGGCTTACTTTTTTTAACGAAAATTTCGTTGCCTTGTGTAAATTTTAAAATTTATACACCGACCATTGTATGTATACCTAAGCTGTGACTATGTGACCCAAAAAATTAATTGAATTACGCACGCGAAGCAAAAAGATTTCAGTCTTTTTTATGAAAAAGTTTGATACCACGTGGAATGAAATTTTTTGTGATTGCGCAATGCAGATTTACACGGTGAAATCTTTTTTTGAAGACTGCAAAATTATTTTCAAATTATTCTTTGGAAATATGCAGGTCTCAAGACGCTGCGTCGAATAATTCAAGAGCCAAAAAACGCATACGTTACGCTTGTTGTGTCGTATAAGACATATCGCAGTTAAGTTGAAAATATGTCGCAACAAAGGTTCAACAAAATTCAAATTAACCTAAGCACGTTAATTAAATGTATGATATTTCCATAAAAGTCCCTGTAATTTAGAAGATTTTAAGACACCGGATTTCAATTATAAATTATACCTTGTCAATAACAACTTCAGTGAAAATAAAACCATCATCGTTATCCAAAATATAACTCTGACATTTTACGGACGAGTCCTTTACAAATGATGTGAGATTTTATTCACCAAAATCAGGAAAGCAATATGAATCTTTAGGGAAATAATGGTGGAGTTAAGTATATGCGATGTCTCTGATGTTAATACAATATACATATACGGTGTTTAGAGGTAAATTTCAATGTTTTTTTTAATGTTTTCCTGTATCACGGGGATTTCTTTTAGATAGCCAAGACTTTGGATAGTTTCAGTGACACTTTTTAAAGCTGCTGTTTAATTAACATGCCTTTGTTTCAACACTATTCTGACTCGAGTGTCGGTATTATACGTCCCATAATCCCTATATATATATATATATATATATATATATATATATATATACCAATTAGCTCTGATTCGTCAATAATTACGATATTATACTAACGAACTGTAACTTGCAGCGATCGGGGCGGGATTGAAATTCTGAATTTAAAAAGTTCCGTAAGCGCCAAATTCCAAATTTTTTGGTGTTGAAACTTGTAAATTAAAGAAATCAAAGTTTCGAATTGTCCGAAACCCGACGCTCAAACTTCCGAAAGGGGACGACCCGGTAAGTCAAATTTCCGAAAGTGCGAAAATGAGAAAGTTTACAAATCTGAAACATCGAAATGCCGAATGATCAAAAATTTTCAGCCTCGGTGAAATTTCACCATTTTGATGTATCTTTGTTTTGAATTTTCGAAATTCTTACGTTCGGAGTCCTGGTAATTCTGATTTTCGGTTTTTCTTATAAATTCCACCCACTCGTTGAGTAAACTTCGCCGTGTGAGTAAACTTTAACTTTCGTAATTTGACTCCATCGAAAATTTATTTTTTCTCCATCGGAATTTTACGTTATTACGTGACTTTGCTCGATCGTAACTTGAATTTCCTGAATCTCGCATTTCGGAACTTCGAGCGGTCTCGTTTCCGACAATTCGAAACATCGTCGTTTCTTCAAGGTTCAATTTCTTTACACTTCAATATCTCGGAACTCTTTTCGAATCCAAAACTTCAACCCCGCCCCCAGCGATCGTACATTTTACAAGTTATCGCGATACGGGGATCTGTATGTATAGTTTCGTCACGTACTGCAGGTGGTCGCACTTTCCGTCGAGCCGAGGAGATGGGCAACGCTGAGGGTAATCGCAGCGGCCGCGGCGTCGCAGACGTCGAGCCTGCAGCCGCGTCTCTCCTGCAGCGAGGACGTATCCCTGGAGCCGTTCGGGTCGGCGTTCCGCTGCACCTTTACTCCATTCGCGTTTCCGGTTCCGTTCGCGCTCGCGGCAGCGGTATCGGTATCGAAGCTTTTCGAGACAAACTGGGTGAGCTGCTCCATCCTCGGGGAGTTACTCGCGTCCGCGAGGAGTCCGCGAGGCGCCGGAGGGCGCCGGGAGGCGCGGAGCGTCGCGACGCCGAGTGCCGCGGCGGCCGCCATCGAGACGCCAGCCAATCGGCCGACCGGAGGCGGGATTTCCCGACTCGAACCGCCCCCGCAGCCGACAGGCTCATTAGCATTTCGCCCGTTTCTCACCCCTGCAGTCCGGATTCCGCCCCCGCTTTTCACCCCGAACCTCTGCCTCCAGCTGCCATGCACCGCCGGATATACCCAACGCTTTGTGTGCACAACCCCGCCCTCCGTTTGCAGACGCAACGCAAACGCGACTCGCTTCCTTCGGCGTGCATCCATACCTATACCTATATCTACGTAACTTACAGACGCGTTAATGGTATAAGGTATATACACGTACCTACGCCTTGCCGTTTCGTCATGCGGATATTAAATGCGAATGTATTAGTTGCGCGGATTTACACACAAATTTATCGAATTGCAATCCCCGGCCACTGAGTCGTCGACGTTATTTCCATCAATCTGTGCCGCCTGCTTGTGGAATCTGCGACAGACTTCACATTTCTCTATCCAATTGATATGCAAGATCGTACGATAGACGTATCGTTGAATTCTTGTTGTACAATCAAGTATACGTACCTATACCGTGCTGGGATTATAACCCACATTTGCGTATGTGAAAATATTGTTTCCAATCATTGTCACTCTCGCTGTGCAAAGATCTTTTTTATCATTTATTTAAATAAGCAACCGCGAAGGAGATGGATAAATTATCATTCAAGTACCGAAATGAAACTATTATATATAAATGCGCTATAACATTTTCACGCGGATTTACGCTGAATGACTCGTATTATGGGTCTTACACCGCGTGTACAAATTTGTCTGTACAACAATCTTAATTACAAGTAAATTTGCCACAGGCCAGCCAGAACATAAATGCACACTTAAACCCGCGAATCCGTGCGATATTTACAGTATGTATAATCAAGGTCCGGATAATTGTGTATTCAAAATTACAAAATATGTACGCATAATGTAGACTTGAAAAACTAATTATACATGGACAAAAATATGGATAATAGAAACTCCATTTTCTGCCTCCAAATATCAAATTTTTTTCTTTACGTATAAAACCTAATAAGGAATGAAAATTATTGAAATAAAATAAAATAAAAAATATGTATTTACATATTAATCCGGGCCCTAATTGTTATGTACATAATATCGTGTCACCAGCGAAGCGCAGGTCTCCAACTAATTGCTTACCGGGGCGAGGGGAAGGATTATGCGTGACAGAAATATATGTATCACAGGTATCCTTATACATAGATATACCCGAACGGTACGGCAGGTCTCTGAATATATATATATATATATATATATATATATATATATATATATGTATATATATATGTATGTATCTTAAACACACCCATTGCGATCGTAGGCGGAAATCCGTGCCCCAGCGGGCAGCACGCAGGAACCGACCCGAGCAATGTTTGGCCTTCCCTCCGTTTGTACGCCGCCGAAAACCCCTCTACCAGCAATATTTAAATGGGATTGCGTTTGGGAGTGTAATTGCTCGGGCAAACATTCGACGCCCCGTGTCGAGGGTTCCGGGAGGATGGGACCACCTGACGGGGGTGGGAAAGCAGGGGAGGGTAACGTATGCCGACCTAGGCGTGTGCAGAGACGAACTCGGCTGCCTGTGTGCTTTCCGGAAATATATGCCCTCGATACACGCGTTCATAATACCTGTACACCTTCGAAGCACGGATTTTTACATGCCTGTGCATCGCATAGGTATTATGTAGAAAAGCCAGAGGATTTGTACAAAAAGTGGTTAGATTTTCACTTGTACTGTATATATACACTTATAGGTATGTGGTATATGTGTAAGCGATTTGATTAGATTTCGTCAAAATTATACACTGCGTAACGTAATTATTCTGATTACGTACAATTTCGGCCAAATGTTGCATTACACGTATGTGGTACGCAGGTATGTATAACACGAGAGTAGAATGTAGGCGCGACTTGGTACAGAGGTATAAACGACACACCTGTGTGTAATATACATATGTAGGTGTCCGCATGTACATGCTTACGCGTAGACCAGTATCACTGTAGGTACAAGTACGGAGAGGCTGCATGGCACAGGGTTCGTAGGTGTGTATCTCTGGTTATACCTCGTTCGAGACGCAGTCATGGAAGGCAGACGGAGCCAATCAGGGCGGAATGCGATTACCTTAACGAGAAATCCGATTACTTATTCATTCTCCTAACTGGAAATCAGTTTAACTAATCGTTTAATTCGGTTGCGGGGCGAGCTGCCGAAGCAGGGAAATACTCTCATCCCTCTTTTCCACCCCTCATCGCACGCATTTACGTTGTGCAAAGTGCACTATACATCTATACAAGTATGAAACAACTGCGTAGGTATGTCTTGTTACACGTACCTACACGCACACCGCACGCAGTGTGCATCTCGAATATCCTTCTCTATCCTATACACGTAGATCTGCAACGAAACGGGGTTTCCTGGCTGTCCCCCCCTCCCCCCCTCCCCAGCCATTTCCCTCCCTCGTCGGCATCCCCACCCAGCTCTTGCCGTCGCTTCCCCAAGGCCTCATTCAATTCAATTACGTAATGAATTGTCGTGTCTTGAGTAAACACCCTTCCTCACGGCTCACCGCGATTCGCGAGCGTCGAGGACCGCCGGGGTTGCAACCCCCGGTCCCCCCCCCTGCCCCCGATTATATATGCTTCGGATTTTCAGCTCTCACTGCGGAAAGAAGTCCATGTGTGGAATAGTATAGTTAGGCGACAGTCAATTGTTGTCGCATTGTATTCGTATGAAATCACAGATTACAATATACGGAGTTCCAACTATAATATCAGGTATGATTATTTTTTTTTTAAAGAAAATAACAACCTTGCGATAGATATAATGAAATAATAAAATATATGCAGAGGGTGTAATTGTACCGAAATGTGGAATACTTGCTAACTAAGAGTGACAAGTAATAATCGATTTTAATCCCCGATTAATCGAATATAATCGATTATTCTTCAAACTCAATTACTTTTCTTTAATTATGCCATTAATCGATTCATTTTTACCGATTCAACCGTGTTGCGTTCGATTGTTTCTTCGGACTCGATTAGTCGATGCATCGATTATTTTTACCGCTAAATCGTCCTTTTGTTTCAATTAAAAATGATCGCCCACCAAGGCATCGCCGCGTGGTAATCATCGCGTAATGTTACCTGTTCGACGTGGAATCAAAATTTTTCATCAGATTTTACCAAGTTTCAAACTTATACCCTTGCTCAAGCGTGCCGCAGCCGTCGGACATTCGTCTTTCTCTTCCTCGATCCTATCCTGCGCCCCCCGTCACCCAGTGGGAAACTTTATAGGGGTCTCGCGATGCCACGTTCCTTTCCAACGCCCCGCAACATCCGGTCTTAAGGTTAAAGCATTTTCAAACCCCGTATAAATTACGCTCACACTTATAGGTAGCGCGTGTTTGTATCCTTGTACAACTTTTTAAACTATAAACATTTTCGTCCGCAAAATACCTTGGCACACGTTTCCGTGTCAGTTTCACAAAAATTCATCAATGCCTTCGTACCTTTAGTCAACGAGGTCAACTTCAGAATTCTACATAGATTTTTCAATTTGACTGTTCGTGAAAATGTGTTACAATTCTGGTCCACAAACACTGTATCTACGGTTAATTTTTCGTCATCAGCGTCATAATTAGGTGACGTTGACTTACAAATTGTCTGAAAAATCGTTATAGCAGCCTGGAAAAAACGGATTTGGTTATTCGTTAATTTGTTTAAAAAAAAGTTCAACGAACTCTTTACGTCCCTTGTATGAATAACGCAGGAATATCGCCACAACCGGAAGTCGAATCTATGCTCTAAAAACCGTGGAAACGTGCATCAATACCAGCCCTGCTGGTCTGGAATCCGTCGGAAATTCAGCACACGTGCAGCCGCTGGCTTAGAGCATCCGGGACCAGAGATACGTCGGGATCCAGGTCCGCGATCAGCACGACTCGTGGAGTGCCGCGGGAAATGCGGTGAGTCGGTGCCGCAGCGGCCGCAGCCATCGGACGGTTCCTCTTCGAAATGCCTCGAGGAAGGCTACGGGCGACCTTTGAAGCCGGTGCGTCGGCCTTTCCTTAACTTCTGCAAGCGGTTGGTCCGCGTCAAGGAGAAGCCAAGCAACTGTCCGCCCTGCCCTGCAGCCTCGTCCTCGCCGCAGGAAAGTTTCTGGGATTACTTGTTCAAGTTCGACGAAAGACCAACGCCTCCGCCATCGGCGTGTCGCGTGGCCCATCGGCATCGGGAGGCGTGCAGAAGAACCGATCCTAGGCTCTGCGATCCCCGCTACACCAGGACGCCGGGTGATGTCCTCATCTTCACCGAGTCGTCACGGCCCTGCACGAGAAGCTCGTCTCCGACGGAACCCGAGCCTCGGCCTCCGCCTTCTTTCCCATCTCCGAGGACGGTTGCCCTGAAGAAGTTCGCCGAGGCGAACTTCCGAGGCACTCCAGGAAATGAGGCTGGTACGCGATGCAGAACTCGGCCACGTCCTTGCTCGCTTCCCTTCGCCGAGTGTCGACCCCACCGGCGATCTCGAAAGCCGTTTTTCTGCCACCTCGGTGTCCACAAAGTCCACGTGGCTCTGCCCGTCTCCACCGATCGTGGAACCTGCGGTGGTCGATCCGTTGGCGAAATTATCGCCGAAGCCACCGTGCCCAAGGCTAAACCATCCTCCATATTTCAAACCACTTCCCGTCACCCTTCAGACGTTGACTTATCTGACCGTTCCCGAGTTACGAGAATCCAACAGCTAACGAACGCCAGGTACTCTAAGGTGCCAAAAAACTGACATCAGCATTGACTGAGAAAAAGCGATTATACGCCACATGGCGAATAAATTTTTTAAAAACTATAAATCGTGAGTTGATTTCATTCGCATGTCGAGTGACAAAGTTTTTTTATTCTTTCTTGGATTAAATATATTGGTGGTTGTTGAAAGCAATTGTCGTAGTGCAAGTTACCACGTTCTATCAGAGAATAGGAAATATTTACTCTCAAGGATTTGATCTTGTTTGGTAGGATACGATTATACTCAATGCAACTATGTATGTTACTTTTATGACTTCAAATTTAGTTTCGTTTTATCATCATCATCAAAATTCAAGGACATTTTTTTCATAATTGATAACAATAAAGCCTCGTCACGCAAATACGACGTGTTAAACAGTTTCTTGGCTTATCACCCGGTTGTGATAAGGATAGGAATCCGTCCTATCGATTATCACAGTGACTTACTCTAGCTAATTTGACGTGGTGTACAGTCTAAATTCTAGATGGGAGAAGCGGTCAGAGGTTGACGTCAGCCCCTGCGAATAAGAGGTTGATTGAGTACGTGTTGTTTGAGTCGGGTCAAATGTTTCGAAATCCAATCCGCGATAATCATTGAAACCAGAATCAACCACTGATCTCTGATCAGGTGACTATGTCGGTCAATGCCAGCACTGCTGGTGACTTACCGACTGAGTGTTCCTGCGGATATCGAGCGCAGAGTCGGTAATTTGCTTTGCGTAAACTGGATAGTAGCACCAAGCAGAGAGAAACCTGTAGCACCACTGCTCAGCGATACAAGAGCGGTAAGACTGGTGTCATCTCTAACGGTTCTAGTCGTTGGTAGAACTGGCAATCTGATCTATGATTGTCCTGGGTGACAGCTAACGCCTGGTGGAGCAGTACTAGGGAGCAATGGCTGTTTATAGGTTATGTAGACCTGCCGTCGTAGTGCTTGTGTCGTGAGTGCGTATGATGGGCTGCGAGGGGGTCAAATGTCTCGTAAAGGAGTCGCACTCGGTGGCAGTAAGTCGAAGAAGATACCACGGATATTTCAACATCGTCGAAGCACGAGTCCAACGCGATTTCCAGGCTCCTCAACGAACGTCGTCGCCGTCGAACAAGTATCCGATGACGTACACACTGTCGAATATGAGTCTGCCCCATCCGAATACCAGAAAAAAGCAACCAAAAAGAAAACAAAGCTCGCCAAGGCAAGCAGCATGGACAAGTCTAGTGTCAGCGTCGCCAAACCGTCGACCACCAACAACAACTTCTATGCAGAATGTCACACTGAGGATGCAGAGACTGTAGCTAGTATTGAAAAATGGCTAAAAACTCGAACCGAGTCAATATCTAGCATGGACTTGGACGTGATCAAGTCAGAAGTTGAGGAAGCATCCGGCAACGATCATCGTTATCTCACTGATGAGATGTCGCACGCTTTCCTAGATAAAGATCAGGATGTTCTTTCGATGGACATAGATTTGTCCGACAAGAAATTGGTCCTGGGCTATGATCCTGTGTTGCAGGACCTGCGCAGTGATAAGCTTCTTGAAACATGCGAAAAGGATGAGTTTATCCTGCCTGCCTTTCAACTTGACCATCTAGAGCCCCTCACTCTAACTCCTGACGACATGATGGTAGCAGGGGAGGTTTTACCCTCTGCCAATATTCAACCTGTGTTGAGCAACCCTGGAATCTGTCTTAGTACAACAACCATGTCAACCCAAGAATTAATCTACGGTAAAAGTCAATGTGATAAAGACTCACATCAAAAGAATCGGGGGAAAAGTACGAGTTGTTCAGATGCCGAGACAAGTTCATTGAAGCAAGTTGTAAATGTCTATCTTGAGGGGCTGGGACATGTGAGTGTCGAGACGAGTTCTGTAGAAACATTAGGAAATACTTTGAGCGAGGCAGACGAGTGCAGCGAAATGAAAATGAAATTAAAACCGAAACTGAAGCCCAGGATCATAAAAAAGCGGAGTAAACCTTCCCTTAAGAGTGACAGCAATTCATCATTCAGGGTTTTGAGAACAGAGGAACAGCCCAGAACAAGTGAAGGCATAATGGCTGTGGTAGCAATATCAACAGACAAGATATCAAACATGACGCAGATAGTAATCAACACTGGCAAAGAGGAACAAATATATCAAGGCAAAACTTCTGAGCTGATCGAGGCTACGGGCAGTTTTCCACAGTTGTCCAGGATACAGAATTCGTGCCAGGAAAATCATGTCTCTGATCTCATCTCCGACGGATCTAATACCAATGAAAACGATCTTGTGATATCCAATGCCTTGGAGGAACTCGGCATCACTGATGATACCCTTGAGTCCATTTCGTCAACTGAGCATGGAAAGATGTGGGTCTGCCCTAAAGAAGATTGCAGAAGACACTTCAACAGACTTTATGCCCTAAAAGGCCATGTCTTGTCTCACTACGGGGTCAGGCCATTTAAGGTATTTTAGAATTCATGTATTTGCATATTATGATTTTTATGTATCTACTTTATTATGATGTTTTTTCATCTAACAGATACCGCTCTGTTGAAACTAACGGAGATGGATTTTTTCTGTAAAAACTTCGAAAATTCCAAACAGATTGGTTTTAGCTTGTATAAGCAAACGTCACAGTATTTTCTGATATCTGACCACGTATCTTTCATGCCTTGCTTACAGTGCGACTTCAAAGGATGCGCATGGGCATTTTATTCAGAGTTCAAGTTGAAGCGGCACAAGGAAACACACCTGAAGCGTAAGGACTATATTTGCGAGGTGGACAATTGCGGAAGGAGGTTCACAACTGTTTACAACTTACTGACACACAAAAAGCTGCATAATCGGCCCAGCAAGGTATTTTGTCAGGTTCCAAATTGTCAGGAAAGGTTCCAAACCAAACGAGCATTGGAGCTTCATATGAAGTCCCACGACCAGAGCCATGCGCCATACGTTTGCAAGCAAGAAGGCTGTGGAAAAAGATTTTACACAAGCAACGCACTCACCAGCCATCAGCGATGTCACAGTTATAAAGAAATTGACATAAAATGCTCGTGGCCTGGCTGTGGCAAGCTTTTCGACAAGCCATGCAGACTGAAAGCACACATTAGATCACATACTGGGTATAAGCCATATCCGTGTACCTTCCAAGGCTGCAACTGGGCCTTTTCATCGTCGAGTAAACTTAAGCGGCATCAAAAAAAGCACACCAACGAGAGGAAGTTTATATGCGACGTTTCATCATGCGGAAAGGCATTCATGAGATCCGAACATCTCAAGGAACACAGACTAACCCATAAAGATGGCAGATGCTTTCAGTGCCATATGTGTGACGCTAAATTCTCAGCTAAAAGCAGTCTCTATGTTCACATCAAGAAGCACCAGACCCAGGACGTCGTTTCATCTTTGCAAAATACAATGCTTATTGATCAGCAAGTATATGCGGTGGAAAACGAGGCTAATGAAACGAGTTTGAACGAAGGTTATATAACGAATATCGAAAGTTCTGATATTATTGAGACACAGGAAAACTCACATAGCCTCGACCTTGATCTGGATCTTGATCCCATCATCGTCGATACTCCCCTGACAGGCGCAGGTCAGTGTGCATCGAGGAATAATGGAGTCGCAAGTAACGACGGGAGCCATCAGGACAGAATAGGTTACTTCTGCTCGATGGAAAACTGCTCGAAGGCATATGCGGCAAAATCAGCACTCAGAGCACATATGAACAGGATTCATGGAATAAAGAATGGAGAACAGAAAGTTTTGCAAATCCCCGATGAAGAGGAATGTGCGGCAGCAACATCCAGTGTAGATTATGTGACATACGCTACTTCGCAGTCAATATCTAACGATCATATGATAATGATTCCTCCCCACGAAGCCTTGGTGGTTAGCTCGCCAGAGCTGGAATCTCCTACGTTTAATTCTATGCTGAAATTATCTGAATCTAATTGTCAAGACTCGGCACAGTCTATTGAAGAACCAGCAGATGAGCAACATGACATGATCAATGAGAATCACGAAGGGTCGGCAAGAACCGATTTGACCTACAGCGACTTTATCAGATTCAAAGCTAACAGCACGATTTTTAACTCCGTTGTTGGTGCTACCGACGTTGTTCTTGGGGCCGGTGGACTTGTGGAGGGTCTGCTTCTTCCTGATGACTTGCCCTCTGTCTATTACCAAGACGACATTGCGGGTACCGAGTGTCAGGTGTTGCTGCTGGATTCAGGACCTCCTGAGAGCACCATAAATCTTCGCGATCTCGAATGAGGGCTTTGAAAAAACAATGGGAGGCAAGGAAGACAGAATGAATTTGTGAATACCACCGAATGCGTTAATTATACATACATATAATGATAATGGAGATGATCATGTCCGATCATTGATTGATCCTATAGACTGGGAAATCGACTTGTTCTCTTGGGTTTAGATCGGTATACTCACAGAATCTGCTGAATCAGATCTGATCACCAAGAGAACATGTTATTTTATTAATAAAAATTGTTGATATTTTTTCACAAAGTATGAAACTTTATTTCTTTACCAGTTCACAGGTTTTATATTCAAACCTTTCGTAACTATGATATTCCATATATCTATACTTTGCACAATGGAATACTCAAAGGTAATATTATGACATTGTCTTATACGGACAAAAGTACAATATTTATGAAGCTTATAGTTGATACCAAGACATTTTTCATTTTTATTTTCGTCTTTTTCTTTTTTCTCATCTCGAAAACATATCTCAGCAGCAAGTCACGCAATTGAACCTTGATCTCACTTTTTTAATGATCTTTTTGCATAGTTCACGAAAAAATAATCTAGTTATTTTTTCTTTTTCCAATTGGACAAAAATTATAAGTTATATGTTGGATTGAAAACAGCAAAATTTTGACGTCACGCGCGCTATGATATGTCCCTGTACAGCAAAAACGCTAAAATTCAATTGCCTGTAACATTCGCGACTGTAATTTTTAGCAAAAAACTAAAAAAATCCATGACCATTTGAACCTGCTCCACGAAATACAATGATAAATTTTAGGCTAAATGCTATAATTATACAGCTTTAATTTACGGCCGACACTGCTCGTTTCATTCACTCTTCAGTATTTATACATACCTATACTATAACGGCAATTGAACCCCAAGTAACGAATTGGAAACGGTATTTGAACGATAGATGTGAAATTAATTCATGCACATGTACAGCCAAAAGATTTTAGATTTCGAGACAACCACTAAGATTTATGAAAAAACTAAATACTACAAACTTGAAATATTAATTGAAATTTGGAAACAATGCATATAGTGATAAGGAATGGTACTTTATTTGTTATACCTAACTAAAAATATCCTAACAAAGCTATATCTAAACGATATATTGCTCAGGAAGTATACCTACGTACAAAAAAAAATGATTAAGATTTAACGGTTTGAATTTAAAAAGATAGATTCATCTCGATAACGGGCGAGCAAATTTTCCTCCAGAGAATTCGCAGAAGAATATATATGTGTGTATATATGTGTGTGTGTGTGTGTGTGTGTGTGTGTGTGTGTGTGTATATAATCATGTTTAGTCGAATTCCGGTCAATATTATAATTAATTTATTTGGTTAGGAAACCACATATTTTCGACGTTTCGGTCGGGCCCCGCCGACTATCTTCAGGAAAATTGACAACCAGTGCCTGATTAGGTGTTATCAGTACGGCATTTTTCCGAAAAAAATCTACTTCGCTGGTCGCATCACATATATATATACATATATATATGTTGAATGTTCTACAATTGCATATTTTTTCATTATAAATATGTAATATAATATTTACGTATACTTAGCGTAATCATATTTATATGGAACGTATACCAATAGAAATAAGGAACAATGAAATACTGCGCTAAATAATTTTTTCAAATAAAATTAAAAAAAAAAACATAATAAATTAATTGCGAGCAAGCGATTATGTCAAAGTATTTCCGTGTAAGTATCTACACGGAACTGTATGTATATATATATATATTTAGCGCATGTATCGCAAATAGAAAAATCTCAAAATCGTAAAGCTGTGACAAACTATAGTTACACTCTCAGTAGTCGAGTTGGACAATTACCAGCTAGTTTATAGCCAGACGGTGTCCATTTATAAGTCTGTGTATGTATCGTTTGATGAGGGTAAATCCACAGATATCTATACCTATACTAAAGTGCTGCGCATCCAACTTATTACACGAATTTATATTCGTGTAATAACACTTTACGTAACACTATAATCTAGTATGTAGCAACCATTTCCGAAACTGGCATTTTTAACACAAACTCGTACTACTTAATATACACCACAAAATAAGTATACGGAACGACGTCCTTATAGGCTTAATTGGTGTCATCTTTGCATCGGACGTGGCACAAAGTTAAGGCCGTAAATTAAGCGTTGGCGATCTCTTAATTGCCGAGATTCCAACAGGCATAACACGAAGAGCAGAGTACATTATATGTATCACGTAACGCTACATGCGAATCCAAGAGAATTGAGCACTTAGGCGCACGTACGTTCAATAACATGCTTATAATGTATAATACTGAAAAAGTTGAGCTAATTATTTGTCGCGTCGAACGAACGATTCGTCGATCAAACCACAAGTTCGATAGACTTCGTCGCGGGTAACGCGAACTCCATCTTCGCTGCAGTCTGTGATATCGTCGCAGTCGCCATGGTCCCAACGGCTTTGGCCCTAACGTATACTCTGAGCCTTGCCAAGGAACAGAGAATACAGTGAACTATAACGAGGAAGGCGAAACCGCCCAAACAGACAAGGGTTGTCCGACCAGGCTGCTCCCAGTCAAGTATCTTGTAAATGTAATGGTAACCGTGCTTGTCGAGGCCACCTGCAAGGTAGTAGAATATTGTGAAGATAACGTAGAGGACGACGCAGGCCAGGGCCCACCAGACATGCTCGAACCTCAGCGGCACCCCAACGACCAAGAGGTCGACTAGCATCAGAATGGTGTTGAACAGGTGGAGCATGAAGTTGAGAGGATCCTTGGCGTGGATTCTTGGGTCGTATATTGCCCCCCAGTAGGTAATCGTCACGCAGATGGCAAGTGAGGATGTAACGGTGTAGAGGACCCAGTACATTCGCTCAATTTTTCCCAGCGTTAAAGCGTCCACGTCAAAGCTCGATCGGCGCTCCTGGTTCCGTCTTCTCGAGACTAGGATGGCGCCAAGGAATGCCTGACTTACGCCCAGCACCAGATCCCAGTGCGTCAGGTAAATTGGCCAGGTTTCCTTCCTGGCTTCCGGATGTCGGCTTCCTATGTCGAAGAGCGAGCAGACGATTATCCCAATCCAACAACCAAAGACGAACCAACGGTACAGGAAGTACCAGAGACTCACATGTCCCTGCCACTGTGGCTCCGAAAACACACGCGGTGCCGGCGGCTCCGCAGGACTCCACAATTTCCGTCTTATCTCCTGCCATCGGAACTTTTTCACCATCACGCGGCTCCCTGTTAAGAAAAACATCGTGTTTCAAGACTTGAGTATTTTACGCCCTGCGTATCAATTGCCGGAGAGAATTACCAAATAACTGATATTGAAATTTTATTTCGGTAAAATGTTTTGACAGTGAGATCAAATTGAATCGAGCTATTAGATTAACATTCATAACTAATCATTTGCTTTTTTCAAACTATTTTTCGACAGTCGATGAGTAATGCAAGAAATGTTGAAGTATTTGTAAATAAATACACTATTTCTTCAGTTAGGATAACATTTTTGTCAATCAGGAAAACTATCACGCCGATAGCAACAGTAGAATTCAATCTCCCGCGTGATTGCGACTATACTTATACTCCTTACAAAAGATGCGCGGTGAAATGATCATCGCTAGTCGTTTCACGGGAAGCCGAAGCCCCCCGAACGTAGGAACCGTCATGCGTGCACCGCGTCCCTTTGATCCCCGCAAAAGACTTGACCGTCACCAAGGAGCTCAAAAGCTGGTATAGGGAAGTCGAAAGCAGTCCGAAATTACAGATCTGACCAATGCCGCAACGTAGTCACGCGGTAGAGACTAACGAGGAAAATATGGCGCTCAGGCGCTTTGATGTCTCCATGATACGACGCATGCGCAACGCCTCGACGTCCGCCACATGTTCATTGTGAATTTAAAAGAAGCAGTCGGCGTGTACGTGCGGATTTCAATTTTTCCTCAACGGATATTCACAGCTACGCGCAGCCAAATGGCGATAACGTTGAATATACTTGAATACTACCAGAATTTTCGAGCTGCGCGACTTTTCCTCGCAGTTATATTATCGAAATTAGATCATGTTGAAGTTAGTAACGTTACCATAACTATTCGTGCAGAGGAAGAACCGTTAGTCCGCGATTTTGGAACTGTTCGAAATTCAGTAAACCGTGATAAAACAAAACATACTCATATTTGCAATCTACGTTACTTCAAAATCATTGTAAAAAATAAGAAAATAATGATTTTCTTCCCAACGTTTCCCTACGATGATGTTACTAACTTCAATCTCGTGAAATTAGCAGATGATATTGTATTACGTCTGCGGTGGAATATCTCGCCAATTTTTGGTCAAGGTTGGCTGGGCGCATTTCAAATCCTTATATTTAGAGCGTTCCAATTAAAAGTGTAGTTCCGCGAAAGCAATGTAGAAATTACGATCGGCAGAGGATGAATCGTGCCGCGTTTGTTATATTAGTTATATACCAACGCGTGCTTGATCCCGAAGAAGCAACGTGCTTCTTGAAGTCTGAACTCATTAACCCGGGCCGGTCTTCCCTGGTTGAGTTCACACGACGTGTGGCACCGAAGGTCGTGACCGGTCGATTGCCTGATTAGTCAATACCGGTTCCACGTTAATTCATTGCGATCATTTGTTCCTATTATTCTCGGTGTGGCACTATTGCTATTGGGCTATTTCGACTCGAGCGGATTGTTCGTTACGCGTATGGATACGTGATTCCAATGGATGGGTACTTGCAAGAATCAAGGGGAGGACGCAGAGATCGAAATTTGTGTCCCCCTCTGATCGTTCACGTTCCGCAATTGCTGCCGATGGCAGTTTCAGACTGTAATTGCAATTTGCGTTTGTTACATAACACGTATTCTCTTCTTTCAAATCTTTCCCAGAATTCGAAGTACTCGGTTTAAGCGTGTCTTATAACAAAAGGAAATCTTGCTCTCTAACGCTGAATTCTGCACTCACTTTTTACCTGTGTAAAAGTATGGATAAAAGTAATACGCAAACTAATATATCAGGCACACGAACGTACAATACTACCATGCATATTGTAAGCGTAAGTTTATCAGATTGTTTTACAAGATTCTACGCGCTCTTTACCTACTGTTACGCGATATAAATTCGGGAACCTTGACTTTGAGTTTGAATAACCTTATGCAACGACGAGACAAAATTAGATCACAGTATAAATCGTCGCGCGAAGTCAAGCTTTTAGCATTCATGGAGAATATCTCGATTATCAAATTTACGGAATAACAGTTGAAGTTTTGCGCTTTTAGCTCATCCGCAGATTATGAGGGTCTAAAGTTATTGGCTTTGTAATACAATTTCCCTTGATATGAGAATTTCCGTTTCAAATATGTCTCTGACTTGTCTGATTTTCAAACTATCGTTTATGACCTTTAATAACATCGGAGAAAAAAGACACACGTACGACACATGTCTACACGTTAATTTGTTACAATTGTTTTATTAAGCACACATAAGAACCAACGACATTTACACGATTCTGAATCGACTCAACTTTCCGGTTTCTTCTCACACGGTATTACGTATGATGCAATTATGAAAATCACAGATCATGAATTACGCGCTTGTATAATTACACCGCACAATTAATACTATAAAAACACTGTATACTATGTTATAGTAACCGTTTCACTCTGCAGACCTGATCGAGACGAATGATAAGTGGCAGGTTTTTCTATTATTAGAGATAATCGTCAGTGACAAATATGTATGAAATCGTGATGGAAAAAATGTTTACGGATACGCCACACAGAGGACGATTCGGAATTGAGGTATAACGATGGAAAACAAATTTAATCCAATGCTCGCGGTGAAATGTACGAAAACCAAAATAAATCAGATTCGTATACGATACAGTCTGTATTCACTTTCTCGGTCAGTTTGAGGTGTCTACCAGAATTTTTTTCCAGTCGAAATCACTGTTTTCCGTGATTTTCCATGCATGGTATAATTTTCCCCCACTTTTGTTAAACCAGGTCTCGAAAATACTGGCTTTAAAAACGCAGACACCTTTGCACGTGAACGGCTTTTCCAAACCCTGTTGTAATCTACCTTTCTCACTCTCCGGCTGATCTCTACGCGGTACCTGTTCCTCATTTTATTTATTTATTTATTTTTTCTTATTGTGGTTTGCGTAATCGCAATTGATACCGGGGGTAGAAGAACTGAAGAAGGACCACCACACCTGACAATGAGCGACGAGCACGTGAACCAATCAAGCCGTGGATCGGTGAGCCTGCAGATCCGCGAAGGTGAGACGAACCGGCGAACAAGACGGTCGACGTGGGACTAGCGAGTACAGCGTGAGTACTCAACTACTGATGCAACTTGTCCCTGGGGCTAGAAGCGGTCGTGTATATCAACGTCTCCTAAACTGCGCCCAGGGCGGGTGGCAATAACGCGCGCTAAAATCAATATCAATCAAAATTGCCCTCGGTCACGGCTAGTTGCCGGTATACTTGCACACCACGATCAACCCACTTGTCCGTTGTTATCTACATCCATCATAGTTTCGGCGAGCCAGTCGCCGACGTATCTCTGTGATCACTGCCAATGACCGGCGCGTATTGCTTATACTTGATATCACATCATTGGGAAGCCTTTTAAACGATATAAACGAGACATTCTAGGTGCTTTCGGAGCCTCAACTAATTGCCTATTCATAATAAAATCACTCGTTTCTTCACTGAAGATTATAAAAATATTCTGGTATTATCAAGGATTCAATATTCGGTACAATAACCATGTAACTTGTATCTGAGTCAATTGTTGGTTTGTGGACATAGAAAAATGTGTACAGCTTACGCCTAATGGCAAATTCTTCGTGACAGAGGCGTGAGAATGGAACACACGGAGTTGGAAAAAAACCATTAGGAAACAATAACCGGCAATAAAATTCGATTGAAAATAAATCGGCCTTGATTGGGTCAGTTGATCGAAATTTTTTCTCTTTTTCCGCGAAGAGAAGGACCGTGTATAACGCCTACCAAATGGGTTTCACTTCTATAGATTCGTAATAATTTGTTTACTCTTACGTAATTCGATAATGACTTATTGTTGAAAAGTTGGGAGACACCAGAGAGTATTATGCCTTGGGTAATCGACCCTGCAGGTCGTCTCAACGTAACGGATTGCTTCATTCGGTCGTTAGTTGATGGTTGGAAGTTCATATTAGAGAGCCCCCCTTTTATGCTTCGATCACGCATATAATAGTTGCCGAAGTAACAGCTGCAACTACAGCTGCACGCTTTTTGCACCGAGCTGTGTAAAACACACGGAAAGCGAAAAAGACATTCTCGTATTATGATAGTCGGAAAATGCGATCGTATATAAATCATCGTTTTTAACGCTCCATTTCAATGGGATTATCGTATACTGGGTTATAATAAATTCAAATTTCGAAGTGAGTTTATTTGTGAGATTAATAAAATTTTCATCGTCATGGGGATGACGAGATTACACGGTTAGATAAATTCCTTAAATGTTCTTATCGACGTTTTGAGCGACCTGATACCAAATCATGCCGTCCCGTTGCCTCTAGTTTTCTGATCGTCGTGATAAAGAATGCTAACTCCCTTCCAGATTTCGTTATATCCTTACGTCAAGGAATTCAGACGAGTTTATTAGTATTGTATAGTTTAAGAATTTTAAAAAATCGTGCAATGAAGTTCATCATTTCTTTAATTAAAAAATAGTTACTCAAAAATTGCCACTTGCACATTGTTTAAAAAATAAAGTTAACATGCTCAGATTGCAGATAGGGGATAAGCAAAATGGCATTCCATATGGTATATTAGCGAGCTATGTACTAGACACGTTCGTAGCTATCGAAAGTAAATACATGACACATTACACAAATATAAATACGCAATTAAGATTACTTGAAACAGACTAATTCTTTCTCTGCTTCTTCCCCGTCTTACCTAAAATTTGTTTCAAATTTTGTCCAAGCAATCCAAATATAATATTGTCATCACATGTAGTACCTGCGTGATAATTTTCTAGGCACGAAAACGAGAATAGACGGTCGAGTATGGAATAAATTAAACTTTGTTGACGCAATAGGGTTCAAATCGTAGAATATAAGCTGTACAGTGTTAAAATAGCCGAGGACAATGTTCAAATTGCCGCATGCCTTACGCTCGATACTTGTGAGTCTGTATATCTATGGATACGCAAATTTAGCATTCCGTACTATTATACGCATGCATTATACAGCTGTATGCAGTGCATATGGGGCATTCCATGTTGACTCGACCAATGATTTTCCCTCGCTATTATTGATTTGTTGCAGAATTTTTTGAGATTGGAGAATCGTATAAAAAATCCTGCAGCAAATCAATAAAAAGCGAGGGAAAATCATTGGTCAAGTTGACATGGTATGCACCATATAATGTAGTCCAAAAACTGGTAGGTAAAAATTGTGTTATCAGCGATCGCGTGCGCACCACATTCCTCTCGCGGTGTGAAGCGAACACCGACGATCGTTCAAACAGTACATCGCGAAACCCGTTAAGAAGGAGGATATAGCGACGAAAAGATTCGTGAGGAAATCCGTAAGGCTTCATAGAGAAAAATGGAAGAATATGATAGACGGACGTACACGAAAACCTAATGATACCCGAAATTTAAACCGCTTGTAAATGTTGGTGTAGGAAAAAAAAAGCCACTGTTATACCGTCGAGGAAAAAATCTCTCATTACTCGGCGTTGTATTTTCGGCTTGATTGTTTTTCTTTGCTGGATCGAGAGCTGAACAGCGTCGTGAATCGGGCATCGAGAAGGAAAAGCAACTGCCTGGTCAGCATAATTTTGCTACTGAGATAATGATTCTCCTCAATCTTCTTACGTTATACATTATATACATAAGTGTATATATATAAGATTATTAACTACCAGATCTATTGTAAACCCGTGCATCCAAATTCTCTTTATGTTTTATATATTTTTTCTTTCTTCTCTCTAGTTCCCTGATTGGCGAAGAAGACAGGAAGAATAGCTACCGGAGGCTACGAGGTACATAATGATGTTGAGAAGACCGGATTTGTTTGGATTTGTGTTAAAATTACGCGCGTATGAATCCAGTCGGCTTAAAGTCTGGGAGTATAAATATTAATTTCATATCTATTTACTTAGCGGATAGATAATCTGGGTGGTTTGTGAACTCTGTAACATTCTTCCGTTATTAAAATCATGCGACCACTCTATCCACGCGGTTACATTATAAAAATATTACCTACAAACATGATTGGAAAATACCAGGATACTATGTTTTGCATTGTCATCGCAGATGTATTTTCTCGATGGTAATGGTGAAATAATAGCGCCTGACCTTTTCTATCAAGACTTGAGGATTTCTACGGACGTGAACTGAATTATCATTTAATGACAAGCCAACTGCTTCACGGCTTCGTCAATCGGTATCCGATCTCTAATTGGGACTTGCGAGGTTCTTTGCAGAACAAAAATTGGTAGCACTTAATATGACGCCTGTACGATTAACGTTCTACTAAATCTTCATACGCTTCTTAATAAATATGCGATGTAAAATTCCGAACGCAATCACCGGTTCCAAATGCCACAGATCCTTGCAAAATCAATGTCTGTATGTAATTGAAAAAAAAACACCGTTTTCAAAGGGTATACGTTTAAGGATAAGTTATGATGGAGGCTGTCAAGTGATGACGCATGTAAAGCGAAGCAAAAAACATGGATAATCATACTTTTGCAAAATATGATTGTGAAATAAAATACCGAAGGAGCTTTCGACGGCACATATGGATCGGTTGCGTGGACTACGGAAAATGTCAAGTTTGCTTTTTCAAACGTGACGTCGAGACCCCGAGAGGTAGTTAGTCCTCAAGTTGCGTGAAGAGTTACCGGCTCAGAGGTACGTGACGAGTTTGGTTTTATAAATATACGTGGTTCTACGTATTTCGGAGTGGCGAGCCGGCCGGCGCCCGTTCATAGCCAGCGCTCCGGTGTACCAAAAATAATCAGATCTCAAGTCTGGGTGAAACAGTTGAGCCAGCGTGTCGCGACGCCGTCTTTTCAGATAAGGGAAAATATGCCTGATCTGTAATCCGCGGCGGTTAAACGACGCTCCAAGTCCGGCTGAAGCTTTCAATCCGATTCGTAGGATAGAAACGTTGATGCAGAACAGTCGTGAAAACTTTTAGTGACCCAACCATGTCCCACAACGAGAACCTCGTCGTCAGGTTCTCCGTAATACTCATCATTCTACTTGTACCCGGTGTCAGTGTCGCTCGAGATGCCAAAACGTGAGTGTTCCATGTGCATGGTTCGTTCGTGCAGATAACGAAATTAAGTTATCTAACAATCCAACACAACTACGGTACCAGTTGAGATTTGAGGTACCATTGACGAGAAGTCAATGACATGACCAGCGACATGTTGTTCTTCTTATTCTCTTTTCCGTTATAGAGTTGAACAATGGGCGGAAAGAATCGGCTCGGAACTGTGGCAGCTTGCGAATGCTACGGCACGCTCGGATGATTTAAAGAATGTAATCCGCACGATTTTATTCGATAATAACTTATAGTTATAAAATTTCCGCACTAACCAAATTGGCTGATTGGGTCATGTTTAACTTGTTTATACTGTAGGTACGCAAAGATGTACTATGATCGATGATCGCATACAAACCAAAGTTCAATAATTTGACAGCTTTAGCTTATTAGTCCAAGTTCTCGTGAGCGTAATTTAATCAAGTATAAAATCATGTAGAATCACAGTATAGAGTTTACACTTCTTCCGATGACGCTGTAGTTCTTCGTAACGATCTTGATGCTCGACTTACAGCAATACGTGAAGCAAAATGCCCGAATCGAGGAGAAATCGGGACAGGAGATGGTCAAGTCAATCTCAGACAGCGTTGGACGCATGTTAAGTCGAAAGATGGACGCGGTCCGCTGCATCTTGAAGAAGGCCGAAGAAGCGGCTGAGCTATACAACGCATCCGGACTTCCTGACAGGCTCCATCTAACCAACGAGACAATACCTAGTATGAACATGTCCTACTTCTCGGGCAAATACAGTTCCGTCAATAATGTGCCTGTCAAATTGCCGGAATCCCTCCTCAACACATCCGCCATGTACAGGTAACAACAATACAATTCACAGAAGGACGCGAGAGAAGGGCGCAAAATTCATGCAAGTGCTGCTCCAATATCTTTCGCAGCCCGATGAACCTCACTGCAGATTCGCACTTTTACAACATCCCCGTGAACACGGACTTCTCCTCAGTCCACGTGCCAACGAATGTGTACGATCTGGATGTGAAGGTAAATGCTGCGATACAATGGTCGAAGGCCTTGGACCAAGTATTTCGACAAAACTACAGATCCGACCCAGCCCTTTCCTGGCAATATTTCGGATCGAGCACCGGCATCCTTCGGCTGTACCCGGCCATACAATGGCGCACGGAAGGTGATAAACCTGACCTTTACGACTGCAGGATGCGCAGCTGGTTCATCGAGTCGGCAACATGCAGCAAAGACATGGTCATTCTCATCGATATCAGCGGTAGCATGCAGGGCATGGGCTACTCGATCGGTAGGAACGATTTTTACTTCCTTAAAATCAAACAAAACCATCGTCCGAGCAACTAATCTCCTGCCTTCCTTGATTGGAATGATTGTAATGAATGCAGGTCCACAAATGGAGGAATGTTTGAAGCGGAGTAAATAAGGTCCTCGCGTTTACCGCCATTTCGGATCTTTGGGATGTGATATGTCTCACGTATGCGAGCGTGAGGATCTTACTTAACCCGCGACTTCCATTGTCCCACCATTTACGGACCTTGGTTCTGTGTAGCAAAGACAACCGCAGTGGAAATTTTGGGGACGCTGTCGAACAACGACTTCGTGACGATAATCGCCTACACGAACGAAACAACCGAGGTGGTGCCCTGCTTCAATGGTACCTTGGTACAAGCAACCCCTGAGAATATAGCGGTGTTCAAAGATGGATTGGAGAAATTAAACACCACGAATCCAACGATTCTCAGCAAAGCCTTCAACAAGGCTTTTGACCTCTTGGAAACGTTCCGAACGTCCAAGCAGTGTAACGCATCAAATCCATGCACCCAGGCCATCATGCTTCTTACCGATGGTGTGCCCGGAGACGTTGCGGAGGTAAGCCGAAACAGTCATCAGCCAAACGTAACAACGAACGCAGTATTTAGTTAGGCTTCTATCTACCGATGTCCTTTTCGTGTTGCCGAAGGTATTTGCCGAGCGAAACAGGCTGGAAAACGGAACATACATGCCCGTCCGTGTTTTTACGTATCTACTTGGCCGTGACGTTACGAAGACACCAGAAATTCAGTCGATGGCTTGCTCGAACAGAGGCTACTACTCTCACGTCCACACCCTGTCAGAGGTCCGTGAACAAGTCCTCAAATACATCAATGTCATAGCGAGACCGCTCGTACTCCAGAAGGATATCCATCCGCTCAGTTGGACTCATGCCTACGCGGACATCTCGGTAAGTTTACCACCCCTTTCATACTCAATTTTACTCTCTCTTTTGATCTTCTCGTCGTCCCGATGTCCGCGGCAGACGGAGTTGGATATTAAGATTATTAAGTAATTAGTTAAGATCCTGACCCGGACTTTCGATAACGTGTTCTCTCTTCCTCTGATATTCATCTTGACCCTTCTCTAAAGTGCAACTCCTACGATTCTTCGAAAGTTTGTTGTGCCGGATACTTAGACTGATTATTGAATACAGAGATATTCGATATTCCTTGTTTTGTGTACATGTGCAGATTTATTGTATATATGTATTGTGTATAAACTGTACGAACGTGTAGAATCCGGCACTAGCTACGTGGCTGGGGCTGGTAATGGAGCACCCTGAGCAAAAGTCGAGGCTCATCACGCATCTGAAAGGAAAGGAACAAGGCGTGCAAATAAACGAGGATGCCATCTACATTCAGAAGGTTTTCAGCATAAAAAATCCCTCAACACGGCTCGTTATAATTTTCTCCACGTTTTAATTATTGTCCGCTGGCTCTTCTTTATTTTATTTATTACTTTCTCATGGTCAATTTTTTATTTTTTTTTCTACTTTCACTTCCTCCTTCTTGGGTTTCATACCATTGCCTGGCAGTCGCGATATCCTTACCCCCCTAGACCGCTCTACGTTGTGCGTATAGACTCTAGAGTGCGGTAGCTGTGCAGTTGAATTAGAAACTTCAGTGAGTCTGTGGCATAAGTAATAATGCCTATATAATATTTATACCTGTAGTTTGCAACCAGAATCGTCCCCGCACGCAAGCACGACGAGTTCTAGTCTTATACCATTTTTATACGATTTTCGTTGAACCTTTGTGACTTCTCCAACTCATACCTGAATTACACACCTGCAATAAGACGCAGGTCCAGGACTGGAACGCGATGAATTTACACACATGCACGTACGCACGTTCAACCCCTTTAATACACACGCACACACACACACATACGTACGCAAGTTGGTTACCCACGGAAACTCAGAATTCTTCGACCCCATGCAATGTATGGATCCCATAATAAGTATCTCTGTCGTGATCGATTAAACCTTATAAATGTTGTCGTAAGTGGTTGAATCAGTGATCATTACCCTTCATGTGCAACGAAGGGATTCCTTGCACTGATCTCTGATGTGTTAACCACCCTATCTTACTATTCTGTGAATTTTATTTTTTCAACGGTCTACGGAGATCACTGCAACCTCCGTTCATTGTCACGTGTTTATACCTACTATATATTCTCATACTTCAGTCCCGTTTACATATATATATCGTGTCGTTTTCGTTGTTGTTGACTGTTGTTGGATGTTATTTTTCGTTGTAAACTATCGAATGTAAGAATGTACACCATTCTGCCTGCCATCAGAAGTTTGAGCACACCCTTATGCGTACACCTACGTTCTTGTACTTAATCAACGTCAATAATTCAGCCTCCGTCATGTGACTGATTGTGAAATTTCATTAGAACTTTGACACTTTGACTGATTGTATCAAGGCCATTAACACTTTAGCCCCCTCATTGACGATATCCTTTTATTGTAAAATTCTAGAAGGTAACTTCACCACTATCGGTACAGCTATAACGGTTCTTTGAGCGAGGCAATCTATAACCCTATTTCATTGCGCTGTTGCATTACTTTCGGGTATACACGTGCTCAGTTTTCTGACGAGCAGTGTTACTATACTTATTACCTCTTCTTGCATACCTGCAATCAGAGTACGCATTACGTATAATATAGATGTTGCTGCATTTATGTGCGATATTACTTTTCCGCCGATGAGCATATTCTAAAATTCAAAAACGGGGTTGTAGCCTGATGCGGAGGACTCTAACTCGTCCACCGCACTGAAGACGGCTTATCAGGAGTACCGGCTGTTAACATCCGTCAGTGTCCCAGCGTTCGACCGGAAGGGTAACCGGAACAACGAAACGAAACTTGCCAACCTCTTGGGGGTCGCCGGGACCGATGTTCCCCTGGACGAGATAAACAGGTTGACGCTTCCTTACAAACTCGGCGTCAACGGGTACGCTTTCATAGTTTCCAACAACGGGTATGCTATTCTTCATCCTGATCTTAGGCCTGCCTACAAGGGAACTCTAAAATTAAACTACAACAGTATCGACCTCACAGAGGTCGAAGTGATCGGTGAAGATCTGGGACCCAGGTAAATTAGTCCGATTGTTTATCTAAGGGGGATAAAAAATCACAAATAATCAGTTTTCTTTTCTAAAATATAATAGTAATCGATTGATTCAGAATCCCCGGAGAGGAGGTGCTGACGCTGAGAGCAGCTCTAGTCAACCATAGAAATGGTACTTTGTCAAATGTCACGATGAAGTTCCATTACGACGACTACAGGAGGGTCACCTTCGAGAAACGAAACTACTTTTACGAAGCCCTACCAGGAACACCCTTCGGCCTAGCGATAGCACTTCCGGAATATGGTACCAAATGGATCAATGTAAGCCGTTTATCACTCATGCAAATGTCATCCACAAAAGTTTTTTAAGCTTTATGTCAGCCCTTGAAAACCAGGTTGGCGAAGAGATAAAGAAGAACTGGAATATGGGTAGAAAAATCATGGACTATTTCCGCGGTGACCGTTGGCGAATTCATCCCGGCTGGGTCTACTGCCGTTTTCACTATCTTGAAGGACATGAGTTCGATCGACCTGAAGATGAGGTGAAATTCTTTCTTGAATCTCTTGATAATCCCGATACCTGGGAATGGCACGAACAATACGAAACCAAGTCAGACTCCAATAATACGAACGAGAAGGTAGAGAATAATGAGGAGAGCAGGATGAAGCAGGATGAACTTGAACCTTCGGCCGATGAGGACGATGAGTCGACTGTCGAGACTGAATACGCGACTGATGATGGCGACTATATGTACCCATACGACGAAAAAATGTCAGAAAATGAAAATGATACACAACCTTGCAACCGGAAGACGCTTGACGACAACGCTTATTACTGCAACAAGGAATTAATGGAACTTCTTGTTTTCGATGCGAAAGCGACAAACGTCAGTTTCACAGGAAGATTTATCTTTTCAAATGAAACAGAACGGCAATTGGCCGCCATGTACGGAGTCTTTCTGCGATTTGTCGCAACCCAGAGTGGACTCACGCGATGGCAAGACGTTGGAGACTCTCCCGATGTTGAAAATGATTCATGGTTTTGGAACCAGGGAGAAGAAAACATTAAACTCGAGTTTGGCGACCTCCATCGACGAGCGGTAAATGAACCATGGTATAAGGGAGCCATTTTTCAGCACACCGTTGATCCCGAAAGTATCTCGGTGACCGGTAATTTATAGAAATATACTTCTACGTTTTCAGTTATATGAAGATCCATTCTGCAACTTTTTGTTGTGTGATATGAATTTCACATATTTTGCGACCGGATGTGAACACTTTGATCGATTTTTTTCCCAGTTCCAACTATTCGAGGGGCAGACGCCGTCGTGACTGTGGCACAAGCGATATTCCCCAAAGATGGAGCCCAAAAGGCTCCCGCGGCCGTTATCGGATTCCAAATGCCGATGGAGTCTTTATACGCAAGGTTTCAGGACCTGACTCAAGACCACACTGAATCGAACTTTTCTTGTGCTAGTGCAGTGATCGATTGCTACCTGATAGACCAAAACGGCTACGTTGTAGTTTCTGACTTGAACGAAACTGGGATATTCTTTGGCACCGTTCAGGGTGGTGTTATGAAGTCCATGATTTACCAAGGCGCGTACAAGCCCGTGGTGTTCTACGATTATCAAGCGCTTTGTTCCTATCCTGTGAGCTCATTACCGCACGAGATCAAACAATACCGTTGTCGGTTTCCAATATACTGACTGCCTTTTCAACCTTCCAGACGTTCAAGGGTGCCGCTAATTTCCTCAAGACTCCATTTCACCACTTGGCGCAACTCTCGGCCTGGCTCTTCACTCGCCTGGTGTGGCTAACTTTGCAGATCGTAGAGTTTCCGGTGGCTTGGAGTAAGAAAGATATGAACGAAGACGCTCCAGCACCGCCTCCTCCACCCAAAAAGGTTATCGAACATTACGCTTGTGACGAAAAAAGGACCCTCTACATTTGGCAGCCGAAGCTCGCAGAACATTTGACCAACGTCTCCGATTATCCGTCGCGACCATTTTATGCTGAAAAGGTCTGCACAATCTTTGTTCTCACGCTGTTCGTGGCCTCGTTCGGATTTCATTACCTGCTACTGATTTCAGGTCCCTTTTACCAACCTCGTGCTTGTCGTCGTCAATGTCTCGTACCCGTCGTCTTACGAACGCATTGAACTACACCCCACGGAGATACGTCCGGAGTTTTACTCGAATGGAGGCCAAGAATTCCCCTGCCACAAATTGAATCTCACTCACCTGGAGAGACGTGGACTTGAAGGATGTTACGCGGAAGATCCTGGAGAGGATGAAATTAAAGACTGTGGCGCTTGATTCTGATCACGAATTTCCGTGTACCACGGTCAACAATTTTACTGATGGGTTTCATGGTATTTTTTTATCCTCTTACTAAATATCAATACTCAGTATTTGTATAAAAATCAATAAATTTTCCAATTATTAATTTGTGCACCTTGTACACATTGTTTCACTCCTTTCTTACCACCCCCGGTTCGTTGAGATTCCAAATATTAAAACAAATCAGTTTCATTTGCTTTCTAGTCTACACTTGACTTTTAAGGTATATGTTTACCACATAATCATTCTGACAAATTTTCCAAAGTTTAGTATCGATCAAGGGTTTACATATTTACGGAAAACGTTGCTATCAAAAAATGCATCCAAAGTTTTTTTATACTAAACCCCAAATTCAAATCCCTTCACCGTAACACATGACAACCGAAAATTCAAACGTGAGTTGGTATATTGGAAACAAAGAAAGACTGTCTTGCTTCCCTGCGAAGTAAACTTTATCCAGCCACCTGCGTTACGAGGTTCACTAACAAGGAAATTATCCCTGGTCGATATCTCCGATTTGATTTCTTTTGTAGTTATAGTAGACTAAAAACTAAGCGACACTTATTTTTTCTACGCGTCATTAAACACTTTAAGGGGGTGAAATCATTCTCCGAAACACAGCATGTTACGGGGCGATTTGGCAGTTTCACCCACCAGAACATAATACTTTTCAACCAAGCCAAAAGTTTCCCCCTAACGAGAAATGACAAATGTATTTTTCTCAATTAAAAAATACAAAAAACTGCCGAATCGCCCCTTGACATGCCTTACTATGAAGGGTGCTTTCACCTCCTTCAAGTGTTTAATCGCAGATAAAAAAAAATATAATACGTATCGCTTAGTCTTTAGCCTACTATGACATATTACAAAAGAAATCAAATTGGAGATATCGATCAGGGATACCTTCTTTGTTAGTAGCGTGGGAGATGTTGCGGTAAACGAACAGGCCGCCTGATCCGTACCGGGGCAAGAGCGCAAGCTCAGGGTCCGGTTTACACGTGCGCCCACGAAGGTTAACGATGCGCAAATTACATATACGTACGCACATGCATTAGCACAATAGCTGGCAGCACGTTACCCTAAGTTTGCGCCGGAAGGTGCGCGCGACGAAACTCGCTCGTGGAGTTAGGTCAGAGCGCAGTTGTGTCGCGGGTCTAGCTACGAAACGATCAATAGCCAAGGGAGCGGAGCCACACCGAGACCATCGCCAAACGCGGTTTAGATATCTAATTCCACCCTGACACTTTATTAAATGTTTACGCGTCAAGTTTGGAGTATAATATCATAGCTTCACAACGATTCAGTCCTTTTCCTCATCCCCCCGTAGAATGCAGTCACCCTTTCTTACCTCGGTGATCATCACCTTGATGATCCTTGCTGAGGGTCCTTCGGGAAGAACTGAACGTATCTCCTACAACACGTAAGTATGAAAAAATAAGCATACACTTGTACTGCTGCAAACGCTTCAGAACTTGACTGAGTTAACGATGAGTGAGAAATCACATCGGGCAGATGAAGGAGTGCGGATTGACGTGTGGGAGGCTATTCATCTTCATCGGCCTTTTTTGATCGAACTTTGTCGACCTCGATATCATCATATGGTTGTTATGATAGTACTGACGTCACGGTCTTGGATTTTACAACGGGTATTAAAGCCTGATTAAAACAGCACACTACCCCTAGGTCGTATCCTCGTTTGTTAATACCTTAAATCTATAAATGTTCGTTAATCGCTGACGTGTGAGTAAAAAAAAAAAAAATTTCACATTTGCGATATTCAAGGATACGAATTTATTTTGTTTTTACACGAGTAGTTCACAGACTAACAAAATTACTCGACTGATGCTATGACATAGTCGCTGTTTCGCTGCTACATTTGCATCGATAAGTCTTTAGTATTTTTATTGCGTATTGCGAAATAAAATTTCGAAATTTACACACTTCCTGTAATAGAAAATACAACAGCAATTTCGTTACATGCAAACGAACAGCAGTGTTCAATCAAACTACCCGGCCTTGTCGTATCTCAATTCAGGGTATTAACGTTATGTTACCAGTTTGTAAATTTATCCGAAATCTGAATTAGCGGATAAACTTTTGATAGTAGAGATAATAATTTTGATAAGTATTTGGATCGCTTCGACATGCAGCTCCGATGCTGCAGCATCGTGTTAAATAGCTTCATCGTAAATCATAAATTGAAAACAGCAACCATAAAACACAATACACGTACGTTATATGAACTGCCGTTAGCTCGATTAAGTCAGAGTCGCGGGAAAGTGAGTTCAAATGAGAAATTTAGATTTTCATTAGCTGTTAAAATTGAAGGGGTTATTTTTGCGAATTATGATATCCTAATACCTAACGGCACGTTGTGTCGTTGCTCGATTCCTGAGGAAGCGGTCACTTATCTCTGTGCTTGATACAGGGTCAAGTCCTGGGCTCATAAGCTGGGATTCGAGCTGTCACTGCTCGGTAAGTACGTGACGCGAGTCCAAGAGCTTGAAGAGAGCTACAGACAAGCGGAAGTGAAGCCCAGGGATGGAGCCGCTCTGGTCCAGGAGATAGCGAAAGACATTGGGTTCTTGATGGAATCGAAAATATCTGCAGTCAAGGTTAGAGCATGCACTGACTTATGGGTATTATCAATTCTTTAACCCAACGTTATATCGTCACCGAGTAATACATGCGAACATTTTTGCAGCGAATCATGGACGTGGCTGAGAGTTTGGCGGAGAACGCGAGCAATGATGTGAAACCTCCAGTCATGTACCACAACGCGAAGGACAACAACTTGACGATGACTTATAGTGCGCATTTTGGACGCCGCGTAAATCTCAACTATTCCAACTTTCACATACCAACGAACGTCTATAACCAGTCGTACAACGTCGTAACGGCAATCACATGGGCCCAGAAGCTAAATACAACGTTCATGAATAACTATGACCTCGATCCCTCCTTGTCATGGCAATATTTCGGAAGCGCGACGGGGTTCATGATGCAATATCCGGCTATCAGTTGGAACATGGAACCGGTGGACCTCTTTGACTGCCGTACGCGGAACTGGTACATCGAGGCTGCGGCAAGTCCCAAGGATATTCTTATCCTCGTGGACAACTCCGGTAGCATGACCGGGATCCGTAAAGAAATTGCGAGGCACGTTGTAAACAGTATCCTCGACACCCTGGGAAACAACGACTTCGTGAATGTAATTAAATTCTCTAACGAAACCCACGAGGTAGTAGCATGCTTCAACAACACCTTAGTCCAGGCGAATTTAGCCAATATACGGGAGCTCAAGACCGCGATGGAATGCGTGGACACCGATAAGATAGCCAATTTCAGCATCGTCCTAAGGCAGGCCTTCGAGCTGTTGGAGAACTTCCGGGAGCAACGTAAAGGCACATTGTGCAACCAGGCCATAATGCTCGTCACCGACGGTGTCCCCGAGAATTACAAAGAAATATTCGCAACCTACAACTGGCGTGCCAACTCTGACGACCCTGACATGGGTGACATGCCGGTAAGGGTCTTCACTTACTTGATTGGCCGCGAGGTGCCCGACGTCAGGGATGTAAGGTGGATGGCCTGCGCCAACCGGGGCTACTACGTTCATCTATCGACGATGGCTGAGGTCTCTGAAAAGGTATGACGCAGATTTGATTACACAGAAACTTGCGGCAAATGCCCCATGATCGTTTAATTGAAATTGATTTCGGTCACGGTGTCGCAGGTTTTGAACTACATACCGGTCATGGCGAGGCCTCTGGTCCTACGACGGACGGACCATCCAGTGATCTGGACCCCGGTTTATGCCGACGTAACTGACCCCATAATGACGGACTGGTTATGGGAACAAAGGGAGCGGAGCTACCAACGTGAACTTGTAGAAACGCATCGCATCCACAACCCCGAAACGCGGCAACGCCTAATGAACTTGAGGGAAGAACGCGAGAGAAGATTTGTCCAGAAACACAAGAGGACCTACGACCAGGACGATGACCTACAGGAATACAGACTTATGACTACTGTCAGTGTTCCAGTTTTCAATCGGCGACCAAACGCGGTGAGTATAACATAACTGTCTAGCCCAAGAATCGAACAGGGAAGAGGATCAAAACATGTTCTAGGGTACTTTTCAGAATCCGAGCATTACACTAGTCTTATCAACATTATAACAATTGCTAATTAAAATTACAAAAAAAATATAGGATGAGAAGGCCATTAGTAGTGGTCTTTTGTATTGCCGTTCATTCCGCAGTCTGCAATAAGTGTTGGAGTCGACTTCAGCCAGATGGCAAGTGGGAAACATATAATATAATGTGACTACCCTCGAAACGGGAAGTCAGGCGACCGTGACAATTCGAGGTTTTCCCTATTTTCCGTAATATCATTTATATGTTACCTACGTTACGTCTATAGTCTAAATGGGCGAAATTCTGAAACCGAATATGTACATATTCCAGTAGAAGTTCGATAGGTATTGCGTAACGTGAGTTACGTCAACGACCTATAAGCGTGTCAAGAACAAAATAATTGATCTTTCGTAAACTTACGAATGATTTAAGGTTTTAGGTCAACGAGTTCTCCGCACGTCAAGCTTCATGCACACTATGGTTTACATTTTCTATGCCATGGGTGCAGATGATTATTCATGCCGCACTTCGCCCCTAACTTAATTAACTAAGCCTGTATGACTTAGCCCCTGCGGAGGGTGAACAAACCCCTTGCAAGAATTCGTTTCACGCTGATCTCTGTCCACAGAACATCACAGAGCAGGTCCTGGTGAACGGGGCATACTGGGTGACTAAGACTCGAGAGGTTCGCAGCTGAATGCAGCGTTGTTTCGAATGCTTCCAATGCATAGATTGAGCAATTAATTGACCCTTGCAAACCCTGATCCCTTGAGCCTCGCTATTTCTGTACCCAAGCGTAAAGAACGTCCGTGTGAAATTGGATGAAGTTTCAACGCGTCCTTGAGTAGTTCAATACACGCATATACCTATATATATATATATTCAGCCCTTCTTTCGAACCCGACGGGTAGGTATAAATAATTCACTATCCAAACAAACGTCGAGCCGTCATAACAGGAGGCAACGGAATCACCAATACATAAGACGCTTCTTCTTGGGAACAGATCTCAGTTCGATCCCACTTCTTATAGGTCTGCGTTCGTCCGTCTTGTATTCTGTCTAATACTTACTTTTTTGATCAGACTATTTAGTATTCAACTTTTAGTGTACACAGTCACTACATTATATAGTTATGTGATTCGTTTAAAATACCCCATATATATCAGGTAGATAGGTAGGTAGATAGGTAGGTTTGGTGGTGGCGCTAACATCGGTGGTAGATGGGTGGAATATTTTCAATATCTATTCTATAAATAAGAGAAGGTGGGGCAAAACGAGATATTTCATTACTGTAGGTCGGACCGTTCGCAGTGAACTGGACCAATACCATCAATATAAGATTGGCAAAGAAATTTAATCTCTTTATGTTGTTTATGTGACGAGCCAAATGGGATTTATTTATTTACTAACATAAAATTACAACACTTACCACCATGAGTTACGTAAAAGGAAAAAAAATCTTGTTGTATTTTACTTATTTCAGCTGCATATTTCATTATTATGATCGTGTGACAAACTATTGGGTTACGGGTAAAACTTTTCTCTTTTATTCCCCAATGTATCGTTGTGTCCCATCTCTCGATACTTACCAAGTTTTTCACTTTGTGAAATTATAACATTTTTCAGTAAAAAAATAATTGAATCAGCAATAAATTTGGTATTATTTTCTCAAAATATGCTGTATATACGTGGACAAAATTTAAAAAATTCATTGTCGTTCATGGTTTTTCAAGAATTTCGTTTTTACATTAGACGTCGTGATCGTTTACCACCCGTTGCCACTCGCAATATGACTTGCAGATGCGTGTGGATGAAATTTAAATAAATCCACTGTAATTTTATGTTTCTAATCAATTTTATTTTTTCATCAGACAGTGTGAAACTTTTACCACCCGATGCCACTCGCCGCCATGATCTTATTTATGGAACGATCTTAATGCAGAGTGTTGATATTGTAAATGAGTAGAGGTCCTGTTCGCTCGCGCCCGTCCCGTTGGATTGTTGCGAGGAGCGAATCCCGTTAGCGTATTATACACAACTCCAGTTATTATAATTATCAATTATCATAACGTAGTCAAGCGTATCGAGTCGATACGAACTATTCGATATTGTAATTTAACACATTAATGCTATATAGTTACTATAGACGAGTAGCGAGTTGAGAGAGCTTGGAGGATCGTGTTGGTTATAAGAAATATATGCCACGGTCAATTTTCATTCCATCGAATCCCATGATTATTATCGACAAAAACCTTCAACGTTCCTCTGAGCTATCACAATTTTAATAATTCATACATTTATAAACAGACAATATATTTGTCACATCATTTGTTTACTTATCATCATCATCATCATCATTATTATATTTTGGATAGTTTTTGGCAACGCAATTAATTTCGAGTTTATCGTACGAATTATAAATGTATACGTAATAACTTGACAGTAGTCATCTAGACGTCGTTTTCATTAACTAGAAAAATAATACAACAGTGCTATTATTTTTACATAGGTTATATATTATTTAAATACATACATACAGGTGTATAAATACGTGTCATACCTTACAGTTAGACATGTTTTGATTAGAAAATTATACATCACATATGTATTTTTTATAACACATACATAGCGTTGGTTGGGGAAGGTAGAAAAGCTTCGATACTAATTGTTTTTCTATAGTCGTTATGAAAAGTTTCAACCTGAAAACAACACCCAGAGCTTTTTGTTAATAATTTTTCTTTCGCAGACTCGGATCGCTGAGCTTTTAGGAGTGGCTGGAATCGACGTACCGATAAAGGAGATTGAGAAATTGATGCTACCGCACATGGTTCGTGTTCGTCATTCGCTTTTTAATTTTTCACTCAAATTCCATGCTCCTTGCTGATTGTGAGAAACAACAAAACACTCCATTATCCCTGTGTTCTGTTTTACAGCTCGGCGTTAACGGCTACGCTTTTATCGTTACCAACAACGGCTACATCCTGATACATCCAGACCTTCGACCCATCGTAAGTACCGCGCGATTCGTTGACCCATTATTGTTAGTCAAAGTGCTTTAAATTTGACCGTCTATCACACAGTTCAGGAACATCCTTAAGCCAGCATATAACAGCGTGGATATGGCCGAAGTCGAGCTGATCGACGACGGAACAATTCCCCGAAATTTTAGCAAATCCCTGCTTCAGGTATAACCAGATTCCATGCTCTTTTAATAATTTTCAAAGGCAAGAACGCTTCCGTTGAGAATAATAACTAAAATATTAGCGACATCAACCTGCGCTTCGAATGTTAATTCTACTACCTTGGCATTCACAGTTTCGTGATTTGGTGATAAACCAGTCCAGTGGGATGACAACGCTGCACACGAAATACCACTATGACGACATGGTGAGTAAATTTCACAAGTCCCGATCCGATTTTATCATTATGTGACGACGAATAATGATCAATTGATATCCTATTTGCAACGTTTCAGCAACGGGTGGGCAGGATGAGGAGAGACTATTTCTACACTGGCATCAATAACACACCGTTTACGGTGGTGGTGTCCCTCCCGGTGCACGGTCATGGTGGTAGCTACCGGGTCCATGCGATCGAGGAAATCCACCGATATCAGCATCAACGAGGTAAGCACGCACCTATTTCAAACCCATTTATGACACACGACATTGCATCACTACTTTCTCTTGAAAATCCGAATAATTGAATAATCAAAAAAAAATCTAATCGTTTCAGACAAAGATGCAACCGATTACTTCTCCGGTAGCAATTGGCGGGTGCATCCCGATTGGACGTACTGTGGGTAAGTATCGTTTATTACGTAGTGTTGTGAAATGGTGGACATTATACGTTAAATAAAACTAAACTATGATGGGATTTCGAAAAAATGCTACAATTTTATCTCCGTCAGACTTATTTCCTGACTCACAGCTTGAATGCGAGGAATGAAATATAGGCCTAAAGCGTGAAAACTTCAAGTCTATAAATATAATATCGGTGCTTTTCAGGTACCATTACGATGGTGACCACAGCTTCAGCACGCCAGAGGAAGAGCTGCTCCACTTCCTGAGGCGCACCCGCGTGCCGGGGTGGAAGTGGATGGACATGAATAGAGTTGGATCCCATCCCCCGGAGCATTCGCATTCAGGATCATCACGTGGTAAGTATCGTCGCATTGCTTGTTCGCGTGCCCTTTCATTTCATCCTCTTCTTGGATGATGGTCAAACCGGTGACCTCCACTTCTTTAACCGTATGCAGTAAACACGAGCAAGGTGGAAAGGACCTCGTACTACTGTGACAGAAATCTCCTCCTAAGTCTGGTGTTCGATGCTATGGTAACTGAGTGGTTCGCCAACGCGAGCACCGTTCGCGAGGAAAAGGGGTAAGTCATCAAGCGAGTTTACGCGTGGCTAAAAAACGCTTATAATTATCATTCGATAATAGAATGACACCTATGGCACACGCACGCATGCTCACAAATACACATACGCACAAAGAGACACACGCAAAAATGTATCGCAAATGTAATCAGCATGTGTGTGAAATTATGTAAATATACAATATTAGTATTGTAGTGAATCCTATGATATTCGATTTTAATCTAACGGGGTACTCCGGTCTTCGTTTCATATGGTTGTAAGATACCTGGTTTTAGTCTTCTCCAATTCGTTACTTCAATGGATAAAGTAAACGCGATTGATCTTGATTATTCTCAGTTTCGTTATCATTCCCCTCTGTGGTAGATGATTGCTGCCGACGAATACAGCATCCCGTTCGTAGATTCACTATATTATCTTATCACAATCACGGTCCTCTGCAGATCCGAGCACGCTTTCATAGATATTAATCGCATGTCGCGGAACACGATCAGAGAATCGGGGCAAACTCTTTTCACTGTGCATACAGACGTTAGAATATATACACCTATACATGTATATATACGTCTATGGATATACGTGTGGTAGATGAATATACATATAGTTTAAACAACACTTGTAAATATATTTTATTAATTCAATGCACTTTGATTTGTCTCTACTAATACAACACTTTAACATCATGCAGACCCTTAGCTATGCTGATGAACCTTCTGTCCAGGTAACACCATCAAATAATGCACCTTACGTTCCTCCGTTATAATCGTCTGCGAGTATGAAAAAAAATCTTTTCATTCGATTGTTTATTTATTTTTTTATTCCCTCTCCACTTCATCTACTCATGTTTATGTCTCTAATTCCATTTTCTCTCGAAGTTCCTCTTGTATACACGTGTAGTTACTTGACTACTGCGCCCGTAGGTATAGCGGAAACCCGATAATTCACCTATGTGATCAAGTCTCCGTTAGAAGTCTACGATTTTTTTATTTACTGTTTAAATACCTGCATTCACTTTTACAGTCGTTGATCTATAAAAAGAAAAAAAAAACTTGAGCATCAGACGATCGCAATTTACCTATGTAGACAGGGTGCCCAATTCGAATCAAGCCTAGAATGCATATCCCGCTTCCATTGCAAAAAAAAAAAATATATGCCACCGCACCATTAGCATTAGCGATGTGGTAATTCGACTAAAATTCGGTGATAACGTTTCGTCAATTCAACAATTTGATAATTCGACGGATGTTGAGCAAACAATCAATACTGATCAGGCGCTCTTGTACTTTGAAATAAGATACAGATAATTGCGTACACTATTGAATGAGTTATGGATGATTATATTTTACGAGAAAATTTAAAAAGTCTGTTCAGATATTTTCACATTGTCCCACTACACGTAGCCTACACTTTCTCCCGGACTCCCTATAAGTCACAAATTTTTTCCACTGTCGGAAGTAAATGAGATGTAGAATGTAACATCACAATCGCATGATTTATAGTCCTTAAATTTTACTGTGAGTAATAAAATTCCAAATCCAATGCGCAACTAACAAAAACAAATACTGTACTCATCGTTAATTTTGCAAGCTTTTTCATATGTCATTTAAATGGCAAAGGGGATATTTCGGTGATGGGTTGATTCGCCAGTAGTTATTAATTTCATTGGGACACCCTGTATACATTATAGGATAACGCAATCGTTCCCGTTCAATCAATGGTGGTAAACCCGACAACCTGACAGCGTTATCCTCGATGCAGGAAAGAGTTACAACAGCGATTCGGCTTCACCCTGGCCTTCGTGGCGACCCACAGTGGCCTTACACGGTGGCAGGACTTCCCCATTGAGAACGACACACAACCCGAAGACCACTTCGGTAAACTCCATCCTCGAGCGATCGACGAAGTCTGGTACAAACGCGCCGTCGAGCAGTACTACGTCCAGCCGGACAGCTTCGTCTTCTCGGTCCCCATTGACGACGCGGGGGCGGATAACGAGACCTTTGTCACAGCGAGTCACGCCATATTTATTGGTGAGTCTCGTTTAAATATTTCGCTTACGAATCGAAAAGATCAATTCTTTTACAATTTAAGCTGCTCATCATGTCGGCTTTTATATACCTACGTATTAAATTTAGGGAGGTCCTTAAAAAGGTCATTTATTAATTTCGACCGGCTCGCGACCTAAATCGACTCCACATAATTCGAAAATAATTTCCTCATTTGTTCAGACTTTTATCTCATCTCTAACCCGTGCTCCAAATAGGGTGGATTCCATACAACCCTTTCCGGGGCATATCAAATCTACACGACGAATTTAGATGAAATTTGGTAGAGGGGGGTTTATGGGTCGCTGATTACGAATCTAAACTGAAAAATTGAAAATGAAAAATGGCGGATCTAATACGGTGAAGCGAAATCCAAGAAGTCATTCGATTTCGACAAAACTCGGTACTCGGGGGTTACGAATCTGAACGAGAAGTGTGATTTCTGGGGTTTTGGTCCACTATATTGGATCCACAATTTTGAATTTAGAAATTTTGAGTGCAGATTCGTAATCAGCGACCCGAGAAACCGCTCTATACCAAATTACATCTAAATCCGTTTGGTAGATTTGATATGCCCCGGAAAGTGTTGAAATCCACCGTACTCGGGGCACGGGCTACAGTTAAGATAAAAATCTGAAAAAATGGAGGAGTTATTTTTGAATTATGTGGAGCTGATTTGGGGGTGAGTCGATCAAAATTCAAAAATGAATTTTTTAAGGACCACCCTAATACCTATACATACGAATGTTGCGGGTAACGATAATAAACATCAGGTATAGGAAAGATGAAGGCCCCGGCGGCGGTCGTGGGCTTCCAATTCAAACACTCGAAGCTTCAGAGTCTCTTCCGAAACATAACCTACAGCTGCGAGGGATTGGGTAACTGTCAAAGGAGTTGCGAGGACGAAGGGCTACATTGCTACTTGGTGGACAACAACGGGTACGTCGTCGCTGGTGAAAATTCATCTGACGCGGGTAAGTTCTTCGGCCAAATCAACAAACATGTCATGCTGAGTCTCGTCGAAAACGGCATCTTCGACGAGATCGAGATATACGACTATCAGGCGGTCTGTTTTCGGGATGAGAAGAAAATCTGCAGCCACGGAAACATTTTGTTGACTGTAAGTACGAGTATGCGCAAATAACAGTTCGGCACCATCATCGAAAGGATTCTTCGTTCCTCTTCGCAGCCCTTGAAGACCCTCGAGCGAGCCGCAAATTGGGTGCTTGGTAGCCTGGCCTGGATCTGGGTAAAGAGCGGTATTTGGTCCTCCGCGGATTATGCGTATGCTTACCCTTACCCGAAAGACGATGACGATGAGCAGATAGACGAAGAAACAGAGGATGAGGATGAAGAGGAGGACGGGATAATGGTTGAGGAGGTAAAGAGCAAACCGGACGTGCCGGACGAGAAAGCAAATGCAGAGAAATCACATGAAACGAGCGGTCAAGATCGGAATGACGAGGAGCCGAATGCCGAAACTAAGGGCGAGAAAGACAATCAGCCACCACAAATCAAACGGACGAGGCCCGAAACCTGCGACCAAAGGGTGCAACTGGCTTTTCTAATTACAGACTGATTACACAGGTCTGCAAAAATAATTTTTTTTCAGCTGCACGGGATGTTTTTGATAAATATTATGTTTTCAAGTGTGCTGAATCCAAAAAGGACTTACATTTCCCTCCAGCGCGTACAGTATTCTTGCAAAATACAAGCTGTTTGCATAAAAAAAATAACAATAACTAAAAAAACCACCATTTCATTAGAACAAACTAGGCAATATTTCTTATAACATGAGATAAAAATTTAACACACCGGTGTTTATTCTTTTCCTATGAAACCTATTCTTCTTCTCTCTGATACACGTTCGGACACGCTTCCGCTTACCATTTTTTGTTTCCCTGTTTGCATTTATTCTTGAGTCTCACTACAATGAATATTAAATGGAAGTAAGTAATGACTTTTGCTTGGATTTTTAGAATCAAGAACAATATACCAGATTTCGAATTACATGGGAGTTTCACTCCGAATGAAACTACAAACACGAGTTAGAGAAAAAACCCGATGTGATAGAACTTTTTGAATATTTATCCCGGTTTCAGTGAGTGAAAATCTATAAGAAACGGTATAAAAAACCTGTGCAGTTTTTTGGTTGCAGACCTGTGTTATCTAACAATAAGCATGCATTCTACTAAAGCGAATAATCCCAACAACTTTCTCATTTTCCAGATGAAGTTGTACCTGCTGCAAAACGTTTCTGCAGATAAGTATGACATTGATTGTGTCTCTGTCGGCGATGTTGAGAGGGACTGCGAGCGGCCCTACGTCGTCCAGCCAGTTGACTCGAGCAACATGATTCTCCTCGTGGTGGATGCGATATGCCTAAAATCGGACGCGGAAAAGCTGACTGTCGCTCCCAAAGAGGTTGAGGATTACAAGGACAGTTTGGCATGCTACAAAGCGACCAACAGCCTCCCGAGGCGGAGGCCGGACTCTTGCATCCGCAACCACACGAAAGAACGAGAGATCAAGGATCTCTGCGGGGGTGCTTCACGCGGTATCGGCATTACGCTGCTTTCGATGCTTTTGCCAATTTTACTCACTGTGCCATCCTCGTTATTCGCTTTTTTTTAAATCCTCGAATTTACTGTATCACGATCAGTGATCGAGACGGGATTCAACAGTCGTTACAATTGATTTAAATTCGTTCTTCGAAATCCCGGAGCTTATTCGAGCTTCAGCTAACAAATATGAGCCAAAATCTATAGTGAGTTACATTGTTGAGATATTTATTGGTAGATATAAACAGCGTATCGTCAGTTTAGTTGACAAGCGCTGTATGACTTTGGGTTAATGTGATTTGGGAAGAAACTATGTAACAAGTGTAGTCGTAGATAAATCGAAACGCATGTAATTGAAATCTGTACTTATCAAATTTCTCGTCCAACATGCTTTCTATTTTTACTTGTTGTCAGTCTGGTTTCTGGTTTCTTCCAATTCTTTTCTTATTGTAGTTGTATCATTCCAAAGTGGGGAATTTTTGATTTTTCACTCGAAGGAGCATTTATGTATTGTAGCAAGGTATGAATAAAAATTCTTTACGTTGCGATCTCCGACGAGTATATATATCTATATTCTATACGTATGACGGTAAAAGTTTCGCCAAGTTTTTACCAAATTCACGAAAGCTAACGTATAGGCGCTTGTACAGTCGTACTGCTGTAGGCGTATTGATAAGTTATAATAATATATTGATTTCCTACTCGTAAGTTAAAAATTAATATAGGTATTCGCCTAGTTCCTACATGTTTTTTCTAGTGATTTTATGTATCCGTATACATATATATTTATAAGAGTGGAATTTTCGAAAGTAGATACATAACTACAATCGGAAACTTTATACTTATTTATGTACTGTATTATATTACATACGTAGCTAAACTTATTAAAACTGCGTGAAACCGCAACCAGACTTTGTATACTATTGTAAGCGATGTATTATATACTTGTTCAAATTTTTCAAACGATATTACTAATTGATTAGGGTATAATGAAACAAATTTGTATTGTATTTTATTTTTCTCTATTTTAATCAACCCAACGCGTGTGTGCTTATTACGTGGGCATGTGTACATACGTTATACATAATATATTATAGTACAGGTACCTGTATTATATACGCTGCGTAAAACGATACGTGCATATATATAAACATACATATATGTGTGTGTGTGCGTATATAAATCTATAAGTACATACATATATATACATACCTTTATAGCATATATATACGATGAAGTGTGCCTTTCTGACGCGCGCGGATAGGCGAAGTCTTGTTGTATGTTTTTCAAATAAATTGAGATACTTTATTCACAAAACATAAAATCTCCACAATACATATATTGAATCGATTCCTTAGGGAACAGAGAAGTGAGTTTGAACCCACGATAAAATAATGGACTCGCGAAGAGTACGTTGTCATAATGAACTCGCGATCCGAAGATATACATATAGTCACGTCAATTTTGTATCAATAATTACCTTTGTTTATTCGACTTATTTACATAGTTTATAAATCCATTCTATATGATCATTAATCTATGCGTGACGAGGACCAGCATTGCACGTCAGCCATTTCGTGCTGCGTTCACATTCTCAAGAAATAAGGTTTTGCGCAATTCCTCTTCCAAACTTTTCCCCAGGTTCGCGAGTACTTCTCCCCCCTCTAAAAACCCTTTCAAATTATGGACCGTGCCGTTTGCTATCCTGTGATCCGTGACCCTGTTCTGTTGGTAATTGTACGTTCTAATTTTCTCGTTCCTAAGGCCAAGCCCTCTCTGACTTCTCCTCAACTCCGATGTCGTCGATTGCTGCTCGGCAAGCTGTTTGGCGTAAATACGGGCGCGCAACGTCCGCAGCGCCAACTCCCTGTTCTTGAGTTGAGATCTCTGACTCTGACATTCGACCGTGATCCCGGTAGGTAAGTGGACCATTCTGACCGCCGAATCGGTCGTGTTGACGTGCTGCCCGCCGGCTCCCGATGCCCGCTTCGTTTCGATCTTCAAGTCCTTATCGGCGAGGGAAATTTCGATCTCCGACGGCTGGGGGAGGACCGCCACTGTAACAGTGCTCGTGTGAACTCGGCCCGATTTTTCCGTCGTGGGTATCCTCTGCACCCTGTGGACACCCGCCTCGTGTCTCAACGTCGAAAACGCCCCGTCCCCCGACACCGAGATCGTCACGTGCCGCGTTCCGCCTATGTCCGAAAGCCCGAGATCCATCAGCTCGTACTCGTATCCCAAGTAGTCCAAGTACCCCAAGTACATCTCGTAGATATCCTTGGCGAATAACATCGCCTCCTGACCCCCAACTCCGGCGGTTACTTCTAAAATTACGTCTCTGCACGCGTCCTGGGCAGTGTTGGACAATATCGTCTCGATCAATTCCTCGTCCAGAAGCGCGAGCTGCGTTTTATACGCCACCATCTCCTCCGCCACAAGATCCTTTATCTCCTTGTCCTTACCTATTGGCGATGTCAATTAGCACGATTACTACAATGAGTCTTCGAAGGAGCTGGCAGCGACTTGATAATATCCGAAAATTCGCTGTCGCAGTAATCGCAAGCGATTCCTCAAATTTTTATATCACCCTGATAATTTCGGGAGAATTATTATTAGTAAAGGGAATGTTTTTACACGATTGCGATCCGCTTTTCGGTCAAACATAAACCGAATTTAGCGACCACGTGATTCTCATACGTATATCGAGCTCGCGCGTACGGAACAAATAAATAAATAATCCCGTTTAATAACCCTCTTTAAAATTTGTTTCATGTCAAAATAGAAAAAGGACAGTTAATTAGCATAAAAATATAATTACCCAGATCGCTGAGGCTGGTCATGTTTTCGACGATACTTAGCCGGTTTTCGAGTAAACTAACCACCGGTACGAGGTCTGTATTTTTTTGAAGAGTATCCTGCCCAGCCTTGATATTGTCATACTTTTTAATTATACTATCCAGGTATTTCCTTACTGCCGCATTTGCGATTGTGATTCTGGCGTCGGTGCTGAACTTTCTTCTATTTAGGCAAAGTATAGTCGGCAACTGTAAACTTGCATAGCTTTTCGGAAGTGACGATCGCTTATACCTGCTAATACTTCGGACCAAACAATACGTTCGAAGGCTTCCAAATAACGCGGACATTGTACTGAGTGATTCTTCACCTAGTTTAAAGTGATTCGGATCACTGATATATAACTACACTTGGACCAACTCACGACATATCAGATTCTGTACATTATAAATAGACAACTTTATTGTAGGTTATGTGCCTGTACTTGACACCTGAATCACACCTTAATCACGTCGTCTGCTCGCCTCGGGCTTGGAGCAACGTTGCCAACCCTAAAGAAATTTCTTTAGATCTGAAGAAATTAGACTCCGTTCAAAGAAAAAATACAAGTTGTTTTCTTATTAAGAAATATTGTTATTTAGGTAGGAATCTAAAGAAAATCTGAAGACCTCTGACGAAATCTCAAGACTGATAGCGAAATCTCTGAATATGGTCTGTGAAATCGAAACAATGGTCTAAAAATCAACCAATTGTTCCTGGGATAATATGCGCCAATTAGATAGCGTCTGCAATTTTTAATTGCACTTATTTTACAAGTTGGTGACCCTAAATATTAAAAATAAAAATATTGTATGATTAAAAGTTCCTAATATCCTTATACATAGAATTCAGATTGTAGAATATAAATCTGTCTATGCAGGTACCTCGTTCGGTAATAATTATCATTACATATTTCTAGGAAAATTGTCCGCGTTACGAAGCGAAAAAATTAAATATATTATGTATTCCTGTAGTTATTGAGTTTCAATACCGTCAAACATCAGTCTTGAAAATGAGAAATATGAAGAATTATTGTGGTGCCATAAAGACATTGAAGAATTATCACGATGTCATCTAAATAAGAAGTCTAAAGAATTGTTTTGTCGCCATTTAACGAAATATTCGTCTGATAAGTTGGCAACGCTGGCTCTATAGGGAGCTGATTCAATCATTCATATATGGATTCAATACACCGATATAGGCGCCATCTTTAAACGTAGAAACAAAGTTTTACAACTAGTATTAAAGGGTGGCCATGTGATGACGGCGGCTCCTTGACGGCGGCAAAACTAGTCAAGCTCGCTTACGGTACAGAAGATTGGTTTGGTACTTTAGTAGTTCAGTGTGCTGCGCAAGGTGCATGAAGCAAAACTGTACAGTGTGATGTGAGTCAGTGCGAGTAAACGAGAGTCGAAATCGTGTTTGATCAGTTGAATAGGCTTGACGAAGATAGTCCCGTTACAACCACTTTCAAAGCAGAGATAGATATCGCATCGTGCATAAGGCACATTATCGTAAATGCATTATAGTCGTGATTTTATAAGCGGTGCAAAAGGACTGCAGTGCAACACAGAATCTACCTTATACGTACATAGATTTAATTGACGCATTATAACGCGCGAGAAATGAAGTGTTCAATACCTAATCACGTATCAATACAATCAGATATCTTAAGTCGAAAAGGATCGTTACCCGTTGCAGAAACCCCGAAACACTTACACAATTCGGACTATTTTTTATGCCTCTACCTATAATTTACACTTGGCATGTACATACCCATACACATAGGTACGCAAGAACTTAAAATCAGTAGTTGGTTGTTCTTTTTTTTTACCCCATTTCTCTCATCTTGTCGATAAATGCTTCGATACTCTGTAAATCCATGAAGTCATCACGACAATCATATCAATCAGCAATGCGTGCAAATTTCGGAAGCCAATTACAGTATAAGAAACAAGTCATATAGACACGAGCTTTGTATGTATGAACACTACCGTAATAATTGAAACCGTATTTCACGATGGAACCAAACACCTCCGAAATGCGAGATAAACCATCGGACAAAGGTAATAATCGCACAAGTATGGATCACTATTGATTTTTTTTCACTATAAGTATAAAAGTATAAGTTCTTATGTGATTAAAGTTATTTTAAACTAGCAAAAACTTATAACCAGAATAAACTAAGGAAAAATATCCTGATAACACTTGAAGGCATGAAATATCTTGAATTCAATTATGCCAAAATTAACTATATAATTGATGATTATACCATTATACTTATTCATATTCATACTCATTTTCTTTTCTTATTACAGTTTATTGTTTTCATTGTTATTATTTTCAAACAATTTTTTTTTTCTAATTTTTCAGAAGATGGATTCGCTTGGCAGGATTATTTGGATGCTACCAAGAGTTTGGAAGTTCCACAAATCATGTTTCCACATGTGGAACTTGGTCTGCAGAGTGGAATTGAAATTGGGATGTCTCTGGAGGTGCCTCGTTTTCTGGAACCTGACAATGAGCCTGTATATTGGGTTGCCTCTGTTGTTATGACGTGCGGTCCGCTTCTCAGACTGCGTTACTTTGGCGGGGATGATAGGTCTCTTGAGTTTTGGTGCAACCTGACCAAAGAAGCTGCGCACGAATTAGGCTGGTGTATAAAGAACAACAAGAGACTCGAGCCTCCAGAATTCGTCCTGAAACACTCACCAAACTGTGTCGAACAGTTGCCCGAGTTTATGAGCAATGCTAGATCTGTTCCAACGGAAATGCTGACCGGAGTTAGTACTTCAAGAAAATATCATTACTTGTTTCATTATCGAGATTCCATGTAGCAAGTTTGGAAGCTTATAGTTGAATTTTGCCCAAACTCAACTGCGTAAAGATCAATAATAACTTGAGTGTAATATTTTTAATTCTTTCAAACTAATAATATGTTTTTGACCTAATATAGCCCAATGTTTTCCAATTTGACTAGCAGTTTACTTATTAGATTTAAAAATACTTTTTGAATTAATCCAAGAGAAGTCTTTACAAATATTTTTGTCATATATTGATACAAAAGTTACGTAATTTTATTTGTAATTCTATTTTATATCAGTATTTGTTGTTCTCCTAACTGTCTTCTGATTTTAATTGTATTATAATTGGTGTTCATCTCTGACAGGATGGCCTCAGTATGACTGAAAGAATTAAGCAAGGAACTAAGGTGGAAGCTAGCGATGTGCAGCATCCTTACAAACTTTGGCCAGCTACGGTGAGACCAATAAAAATAATACAACCTTTCATGAATTCTAATGCCATTGAAACTTTTCAAATCAGAAAACTAGTATGCAATTCAGTTAAAAATGTGCACCATACAGAATAAATTGATGTATTTCAGATTATCGAAAACATTGGTGGTCGACTTTTACTGAGATATGATACCCCTGGATCACCTGTTAAAGATTTTTGGGTATTCTGCACATCAGAACGTTTGCATTGTAACGGTTTTGTGAAAAATGCAGATCTTAAATGGTTTCTTGAACCCCCAAGCTCAATACTAGAATCACACAGTTATGAAGAATGGAAATCTTTGACAGAAACAGTACGACCGATTCAAGAAAACCAAAATAATTTATTCAATAACATACGTGAACACCCTCGGCATGATTTCAAAGTTGGCATGAAACTAGAAGCGATATCACCAACGAATAGAGTCGAGATATGCCCAGCAACAGTCGTTAAGGTATTTGATGAAAAATACTTCCTAGTTCAAATCGATATCTACGAGGATCCTGCGAGAACAGAAGACTTGGATAGTACAAATGGTGACACGTGGCTTTGCACCGCGGATCATCCCTACATATTTCCTATTGAGTGGACAAGGAAAAAAAATATAAGGTAAATATCAGAAGTTTGATGCAAATTTCCGTATTTGTATAAATACTTGTTTTGTTTCAAATTTCTATTGTTATTATAATTTTGGATCCTCAGACTTACACATCCAATCGGATGGATCTCAAAGTCGGAAGAATTTGACTGGGAAGCATATTTATTAGCAACAAAGTCTGAAGCAGCTCCAGAGTCGTCATTTTCAGAGCGAGAAAGTGCATTGGATGCTGGATTTGAGGTTGGCATGTATCTGGAAGCAGTAGACCCGGAGAATGAGAACACGCTTTGTGCCGCACACATAACAAAGGTCGTTGATAATTTACTGTGGATAAAATTGGATAACTACGAAGATTTCCGACCTGAGCACATAGTCTCTATGCATTCGCTGCAAATATTTCCTGTTGGCTGGTGCGAGTCGAATTCTTACACTTTGAAGCCACCCAAAGATTTTATCGAAGTATGCAGAAAATTAAGAACGCCACCAAAAGAAGCCAAAAAAAAAAATATTCTTGACATACCAATATCAGAGCCGAGATCTTCACTCTGGTGCCCTAAAATATACTTCAATTATCGCTGCTTCACCGGCCCCATGATATCCAAAGGAAAACTAGCGACACTGCCAAAAGCAGTCGGACCTGGGCCGGTCACATTAGTCATGAGAGAGGTTCTATCTATGATAGTTTCTGTTGGGTACAGGAGTGCCAGGATATTGAAAGTTCTTCAATGCGATTCTAAGCCTGACCCAGGATATCATTTAGAAATCTTGAAAGCAAAACACAAGAACAATACGTACAGAGCTAGCGTTGCTGTTATTACTTCGGGAGACATGGTCCCAAAATTTTGTAGAGATATCTGCAAGAAGTTAATGGTTTGCCCAAACCTATTTGGACCTTCCTTTATACCCGAGGATGAGTGCCCGGACAGATGTCATAAGGTTTCTAAAAATAAATTCAGTAAGTTTTTTAAATGTATTACGATTACAGCAAAGATTCACACTATGCGATTTTCTCAAAATCATGATTTCACTTTAGGACCTGCTTTCTCGCACATTTTTAGTCTCAACCACTTTTCAGTTCTTTCAGCATGCTCTGATAACTTTCAATAATTATTATTTCAGCTGCCCCTGTAGCAAATGGACGACGTGGTAAACCAAAAGGCTACACAAGTATTTTGGTACAGAAACCCAAGCCATGGAAAGGAGGACGAAGGAAAAAGAGAGGGCGCTGGGCAAACAAAGATAAAGACAAGGAAAAGGAAAAAGAAGCGGGCGTTGAAGTTCCTGAAGTTGGAATTCCGTTTCCTTTATTAGATTCAGTAAAACTTGACAAAGCAGATGAAAGTGTCGAAAACTTTGATGACAAACCCCCACTTTCTGAAATAGACATTATGATACAAAAGGGAATTGAAAAATCAGTCAAGTCCGATGATTTCAAAAATGAGCCACTGTCTAGTAATGCCTCCGATGATTCGAGAAGCTCATTCAATGATCGAAAAAGTAAGGACAGCAATGTGAGGAGCCCAAGTAGCGAAAGCAGCAAAGTACGTTCCAAAACTGGCAACGCCAGCGATACTGTAAGGAACGGTAAGAGAGATCGAGATTGGGACACGAGCGTTGAATCCGAGTATTCAGATACAGAGGCCGAGTATCTTAGGCTACAGAAGAAACAGCGGAGGCCGAAAACTAGAAAACTGGATTCAAATCCATTGTTTTGGAGCGTTGATGACGTCTTTCGTTATCTCAGAAAAACAAACGACTGCAAGGGTATCGCTCACCAAGTGAGGCAAGAGGTAAGATAATAAAAATCATCGAATATCTTTCCTTGGAAGACGTGTGTTTCTCTCTTAATCATCCTTCTTGTCCATTACAGGAAATAGACGGTTTGGCATTCTTACTGTTGAATCTGCCATCATTAACTCAGCATATGAAATTGCGGATGAGTTCGGCTCTGAAACTTTGCCGGCATGTTGAGCAAGTTAAAGTGACTTTCTTTCTGCGTCATATTAACGAAGTGGAGCCAGAGCAATATCGTATATTATAATTGATAATTGATTAACTGTCGTATATAGTACATAAGTTCAATTGTATAAAAAAATTATATATTGGTATTAGTGTTGAGAATTGAGACAAAGTGCATCTTCACGAAAAACAAAAAAAAAAATTCCATCAGTTTGATCTTCGATAATAATCGATTTAACGTAATTTGGCATTTTGTGAAATAAAAAATTACTATGTGTCACAAAACGTCGATTTAGTTTATGCAACAAATAGCTGATTGGATGTAACTAAAAGTAACGAATAATTGACACGGTAATTTGGTAAATAGTTAAATTAGTATGACACGTTTACAATGCAACTGTTCATGTTGTGCGAAAAATAAAAAATATTTATTAAATAATTTTTTCACGAATAATAAGTACCGTGGACAGATCAAGCAGTTAATTTTAAATACCAAATCTCTCTGAGAATATTCAGCTTCTTATTGCAAATCCTTTTTCCAGAAACCATGTATTTAGGTCGATATTAACATCTATCTTCGCAATTTTGATAATTTTCAAGTGCTGCAAAATTTGAAAAAATTTCGACGTAACAGACATTTATTTATTCAAATCATTTCTCCATCTGTTCTCTACCGTAAGACTAAATTTCTACAGTAATTGACCCAATTAGAGCAAATTTCCCTGTTGAAAATTAGCATCCATATTGTTATCAATCGTCCAAGATCATTTTTTTTCATCAACTCTGGATATAATGCTATTTATATCATATATGTATACATCGAATTTACCTGTAACTACTACAAAGTCATTGAAGCTAGTTGATATCTTTTGTTTTTGACGAATAACGGTTCTATGGGGTTGACGCAAAGTATAGTGCTGACCCAAATTACACTATCTTGTACATTATCAAGCCCTACGCTTATTCTAGTTTACCATATACTGTACATAAATCCATTGTAGGTACGATGTGCCGGTAGTAATATTCTATTGTATCATTATTTTTATTCGGCAAATTACCGAGGGCAACATTTATTCCGCACGCATGATGACAAATGATAGCGAATCTCGCGGGTGTGCATAATTCCATCTCTTGCCATCTATAGAAGAGTTGAACGGAATTTGAACAAAGCTCTTTATTTCTGCGTCAAATGAAAATGGATTGGAGTAATCTTGTTGAGAATTACGTGTAGAATGGGGTCCGTTTGGAGCCAATTTAATACATATACGACGACGTCGAATTCGACCAGGGCACCCCCTTAGAGGGAAAAAATGTGCGGACAGGTTTGAGTTTCGAATAGAACACTACGTTGGCCGTACCAAAGGCCCAGTATGTTCATTTATTCATCTCCAGAAAAACGGTACCGACCGACCCTCCGAATCCTGTCACCTGGCTAAAGCCTCCCTCCTCCCCCATTGTAGCGGGTAGGGTGGACCATTGTATGGCTGACAATGAGTGCAGGACTGAGGACGAAATATCCGCTTCTTGCATTCACAGTATTATCCTCAAGTTGAAAACTTGGGCAAAATTTCAACAAAATCCTGAATTTTAGAAGCGTATAATTTTTTAATTACTGGAACTGAATTATTAGTATTGAATAACTAGGTTTAAAAGCGATTGTACAATTGGAGATTCAACTCAACTTTTTTTCGTGATATAACGGCATGCAGAAACATTTTTAGCATACGTAGAAACTGGCAAGTAAATTTCATAAGCTTACTATAAAATTTGAATAATTAGGCTTTTGCCAAAGTTGATGAGAAACTATTTTTGACATCATTTTTGGATATGTTATAAAACACTGTAATGAAAACGCTCCTACAGACAAAATTCACTTGCAATCGCGCGTGATCAACAGCCATACGAAGTTCTATTTCAGCTTGTTTAAATTCCCAAACAACGGCTTGTTCGTTATCTTCATCAAATCCTCAGCTCATCTAAGGAGTGACTTTCGGTCACAAATACGAAAAATACTGTTCGCATTTGCAAAAATTCCGTTGTGGTTCGCTCTTTCACACAACGCGTAAGTAGTGTCGGAGATAAAAATACTAACATAGCAGCGTAACTTGACTATTGGCGCTCCGAGTTGGGTTGGCATTCACGGCAGTCAGTCAGTGGTTTCCGACGATGGCTTGGTGATGCACGTACGGTTCAGTTCGCGACAAAGTATACATATTTAGTTGAACGGTATTGGCACAGGTAAGTCGGACCTCCGTTGTAATCCACAGTGAAATTGTTTGTGAAGAATTTGAAAAAAGTGGCATGTATAACTGCGTGTCGTAATTGAATTTTTATTATGCGCGTGAGTGGCATCCAGGTAGAATATGAGACAAGTGGTGTAAGCGATCAATGCTGTTGGTGCCTGCCAATCGTCTCTGCTATACTCTTGATTCTTTCGGGGACTACTTCGAGGCGGGTGTGACCGATTCCTTCCTCCCGTTCGGCCCACCGCCGGATTAGTGTACTCTCCTTAATTGATTCAATTTCAGCCAGCTACTTGACGCGGGTTAAATCGTTACGGCAGCTCTCGCATTCGGGATAGCAATTAGGCGCGGTTACGTTTCGGGAATGTAACCGTACGTTGCACCGTTCGTTGCCGCGATGCTATTTTCGTTCGATGTTGTCATTCGCCGTAAGGGACAGTCACCGAGATTGTTGAGATCATCAAACCACTTGCTCGGGCTCACCTTCGGGTGATAGCTTGATATTCGATGATCGCGCGGTTCGAAATCCGCCGCCGCCGTCGCTTAATTCTCTCTTCTCTGCTATATCTCACCTACGCGAACCTGTCCAAATAAACACGGTCTCGTAGTTACTTACCGTAAATTGCAATCCTATAACGGAATAAGCGTCGTTTCATGCCGACCAAAGCACACCTGCATTCGTGCGCCTCCTTCTCTTTACCCGTGCACAGTGCACATTACGTCCAAGTTCGACGACGACGCGACTCTGACACGGAGTGCTGCTAACCGAGCACGCCCATTTTTACGCCGCGTCTCCTGTGGCAACCGTCCATATCCGTACCAAAACAACTTTACCTCCGCCCGAATATTGAAAATCGGGCACATTACACATACCTACGACTGTATCGGATGCTTTTTCCAAAGTTTGTAAGTAGGTAATTGGTATTATATCTATGTACGTGTAGTGGGTAAGGAAAAAAATGGATGAGTCAACGGTTAATTCGCTGCGACATTCGGAGTAGAGTTTCCGATCGTTGAAACCCTCCCGACTACTCATTCTTAGATAGGTAATTGAACCACGTTTTAGCTTCACCCGGTTGCAATTTGATCCTTAATCTCGTGCTATCGACCCCCCCCCCCCCCCCCATGACTTTACTAAAGGGTGAGGAGCTAGTCAAGCCGCGCAAATTTGTTTTTTTTTTTATTTCGCTACACACGTTGATGCGGACGATATAATATCGATTGGTTTACAAAATATATTACATGTATCTCTGTATCACGTCTCTTCTTTCTATCTATGAGATGAAAATACGAAAATTTTTGCGAGTCAGGATGTTGGAACATAAATTTTTGATTTGGTTATACCTGTTGATAAACGATATATTCACTCACTTGATGACAAAATTAACAATTTTTTAAATTTGTTTTTTCTATTTTCAGACACGGACGATAAACCAAAATGGGGCATCTCGTACTGTGCTTAATAGCGCCCCTGGCATTGACTATTCTACAGGTGTCTGCGCTGAGTGAGTGTATTTTTTAATTTTCAAGTGTTTGATGATGTGGATGATTGGCGAAATCATAATATGCAATTATTAATACATCACAAAAGTGATGACTAGGATCTATTAATTCATTATTATTATTATTCTATGTTATAGTCACAATACCGGATGGTACAACAGGTGAAAAAGCTAGCATTACCTAAATGATTGTCTTGTGTGATATAATAATTTTTTAAAACTTGATCATTTAACTCGTTCTATAAGTATACAATTATCTAACTTGTCAAATATGTACCATATTCAAAAAGAGAATCAAAAAATAAGTTTTGCCATCTTCCAACTGGATGCTGCTATCGATATACCTGTATGCATGTCCTGTATGCTTTTGTTTATTTGTAATTCGTAATTTTTGCCATTCTGCATTTGGCAAGCATCTAATCAAATCTGCACATATTGTCAGAGTACGGGATCCCTTGATCTATCTACCGATTTTTTCCCGTAAACATGTGAAATATATACAGAAATACATCTCGTGAATATCTGTACAGATACCTAATTTGTTTGCTTTAGTTGAACAGAGAATATATAAATTTATTGCGAATTGCTTCATTCTTTTTTTTTTCGTCAACCAATGTAAAATATTTAACTAAGTACTGCGTATTTATGCTTGTGAATGCTATCAGTCAATTAATCTATAATGAATATAGCTGCCCATCCTTTTTTTTGATTACTTTCAAACCACCGGAAGTGCAGGTATTTCCATAAATGCTGATAACGAAAACAGTTATATTCATTTTCCGCTTTATTCATGACAAAAACTTATTGGCATTATTATTTTTACAGTACAAACACCGCCGAAAATGATCAAACAGCCACCAACAGATGAACAGCTCTTTCAAGTCGCAGAAGCAAAGACCAATGAAAACGACAGACCGTTTGTTATAGAATGCGAAGCTGCAGGAGAACCCGAACCTAGGTGAGTCAAAAACTATTTGTATGTTGCAAACAAAGAAAAACAAAAGCTTGGAAAATGAGTTCATCGGTTTTCAACTCAGCATTGAAAATCTTAAAGTTGAAAATCTTACCGTAGCTTTAATTGTTATGTTATTTTTCCAAATTGCGCTCTTTATTTTCGGATAGTTATCCATTCATATGAGGATATTTTTCAAACTTCATCAATGTATAATTATTAATATTTTGTGTTAAACATGCGAAAGTAATTCATCGGTGGGGTTCCTGTTGTTTCTTTGTGTTGTGTGGTAAAGCAACTTAGTAAGAGTAATCACTCAACCAGTCTTAATTAATGAGGTGGTCTTCAAGTCTGAGGGACTATGAATTACCACTATTACCACAGCTAAACGTACTTTGCCAGTCATCTAGATTTTCTCAGTATGTGTCTTTCAATGTAAGTTTCACTTCCGTTGGTCAGTTTATACTCTTCAATGAATGCTAAATGACTGTCCTTTTCTTCCATGAATTCAGGAGTGCAATTCATTTATTCTCCCTATATTTTTTTCTTAATCGCTTGTCTTTGCACTATAAGTTGAAATGTGTGCGTGCGTGTACTTATATGACAGTGACTGAATGTAACGCATGATTTGAATCAGGTATCGTTGGGAGAAAAACGGCAAGCGTTTTGAATGGCAAGCATACGACAACCGAATTTCACAGCAGAATGGTAGAGGAACTTTGGTGATAACATCTCCACGAGATGAGGACTTGGGCCAGTACCAATGTATAGCAGAGAATGAATGGGGAACAGCGATTTCCAATTCCGTATTTGTGCGGAAAGCAGAGCTAAACTCATTCAAGGACGAACCGCCAAGGACAGAAAATGCGAACGAGGGAGATCCCTTTAAATTGACTTGCCAACCTCCAGATGGGTGGCCAAAACCAAAAGTTGACTGGCTTATACAGTATACGAGCAGTGGCATAAAGTCTATCAACAACTCCAGAATGACTCTGGACCCTGAGGGAAATCTATGGTTCAGTAATGTGACTAGAAATGATGCTTCAGATGATTTTTATTATACTTGTGCAGCGACTTCTGTCTTCAAGAAAGAATACAAGCTGGGTGACCGTATTTTACTCAACGTTTTGTCAAGCGGGGCGTCATCGAGCAACAACAAACATGAACCTGTGAAGCAGTATGTGTCACGAAAGAACGAAGTTGCTTTGCTAGGCAAAAGAATTGAAATGTACTGCATATATGGTGGCACACCTCTACCACAGACAGTTTGGAATAAAGATGGTCGAGTACTGCAAGCAAGCGACCGAATAACTCAAGGGAATTATGGAAAGTCGTTAATCATAAAGCATGTGAGTTTTGCGGATGGGGGAACATATACTTGCGACGTATCCAACGGAGTGGGCGATGCGAAATCATATTCGATAAATCTTAAAGTTGAAGCTATCCCCTACTTCACTCATGAGCCAGAAATCGAAAATAAGGCGGAAGGCGAGACAGCGATCTTTAGGTGTGAGGCTAGTGGTGTTCCCCAGCCCCAAATCAAGTGGATCCATAACGGAAAGCCTATTGAGGAGGCACCGCCTAATCCGAGGAGGAAAGTTACTGACAATATGGTCATCATTGAGAAATTGGTGAAGAAGGACACTGGAAACTATGGGTGCAACGCAACGAACTCTCTGGGTTACGTTTACAAAGACGTTTACGTCAATGTCCTTGCTATACCACCACAAATTACTCAGCCGCCGTCCAATGAGGCAACCGTTGATGGGAAAACTATTCGAATTACGTGCCGTGTTTTTGGTGCTCCTAAACCTGAAGTTAAATGGGTCAGAAATGGCATAGAACTCACTGGAGGTAGATACATAACCCTTGAATCTGGAGATCTTGAAATTGACAATGTCAATTTCCTTGATGCTGGGTCTTACACGTGTTACGCATCCAATAAATTTGGCCATGATAATGCCTCTGGTAATCTTGTGGTGAAAGAACACACGACCATCACTGATGAACCCGAGGACTACGAAGTCGCTGCTGGATCTACAGCGACATTCAGGTGCTTCATTTTCATATTTAAAAAACATACAGTCCTCATTTCTTCTCAACTAATCGAGAAGTTTCTATTATTTTAATACAATCGAGCATCACAGAGTCTGGTTGTTTTGTGAACGAACTAGCTAAATTGAACTTTATTGCGGTTTTTAGTTTAAACTAATCAAATCTGTTTCCCAGATGTAATGCTGTGACAGATTCAAGTTTGTCACTGACAATTGACTGGCTGAGTAACGGAGAGCAAATAGATTTCGACATGGAGCCAAGGTTTATCAGGAGCACCGATTATTCATTGACTATCACAAAGACTACAGAATTGGATTCAGGAACGTACACATGTGTTGCTCGCACAGAGCTAGATGAAACAAAGGCTCAAGCAACATTAATAGTTCAAGATGTGCCGAACGCACCTCGCTTAGAGGGAGTACAGTGCGGAAAAGAAGAAGCCAATGTCCATTGGGTCCCTATGGGTGACAACAGAGCTCCCATTCTGCGATATACCATCCAATCCAACACCAGTTTCACACCTGATACGTGGGAGGCTGCTAAGGATGATGTTCCTGCCACAGAGCAAACCTACATCGTCCCAATGACGCCATGGGCGAATTACACATTCCGTGTTTTAGCATGGAATAAAATAGGTCGGTATTTGAATAATTACACCATTGTTTTAAAGTATTAGATGAGCCAAATGTTGATCGAACTTTAATGTGACGCAGGGGTATCGTCGCCGTCATCACGAAGTGAGGTTTGCACCACTCAGCCAGATGTACCTTATAAAAATCCAGACAACGTTGAAGGCAGGGGAACCGATCCGCAGAACATTGTCATTACATGGACAGTAATGGCTCAGATAGAGCACAATGCGCCAAAGTTCATGTACCGAGTGTTCTACAAGCGAGATATAACTGGCGAGGAATGGACAACGGAAGATGTATTAGACTGGAAAGTGCACAGGCTTCAGGTTGATAATCAGCCAACCTATCAGCGGTATAAGATCAAAGTCGTAGCCATTAATGAGAAAGGAGAGTGCAGGCAACAGCCAACTGAAGTCATAGGCTACTCAGGCGAAGATGGTAATTATCGATACTCAATGGAACTAAATTAAAACTAATCAATCATGTAAAAACCTGCATCATTATACTCTTTGTGTGCAGTTTGATCGTTACTTGTTATTTTTTACCTACATAGTACCACAGCAAGCTCCTGGGAACTTTACGTTGTTGGAGGTAATAGGGAGTACAAGTGCTTCTCTCTCCTGGAACCCTGTACCTGAGGAGTCGATTAGAGGAGAATTTAAGGGATACAAAATTCAAACGTGGACCGACAAAGATGGTGAAGAAGGGATGCGCGAGATTCATGTAAAGAATGATACAACCCACACTCAATTTTCCAAATTTGTTCCATACAGCAAAAACTACGTGAGGATTCTTGCGTACAATGGCAGGTGCGAATTAGCAAGATTATTAAGTTTATTAACTGGTAAGGAATAAATAATAATAAAAACGCAAACTTTGATTTGGTAAAATTTTTGTCAACAGATACAATGGTCCATCTTCGGAGATACTGAACTTTGATACACCTGAAGGACTTCCAGGCACGGTTCAGTCTTTGGACGGCTTCCCTCTGGGATCTAGTGCGCTATATTTGGTGTGGAAAAAACCAGAAAGACCTAACGGCATTCTCATCGGATATAAAATTTACTATCACATTGTTCAGGGTACAAATGTTGGCCCTTTGTTAGAGAGAAAACCACATGTTACGAACCCAGAAATGACCAGGGTCAAACTGGCTGGCTTAGAACCAAGTACTAAGTATAGGATTCACATTCGGGCCATTACCAAGGCTGGGGAGGGTGAAGAGTGAGTAAAATGCATAAATTTTCTATTCATCTCTGCTTTGCTGGATTTGAAAAATTTAATCTTACAATTATTTTGCAGCTATTACATAGAACGAACGACAGGCAGTGCACTACGATCTCCTCCAGAAGAGCCCCACTTCACATGGGACCGTATACCCACAGACAATGGGCTTGCAACCATCAGAGTTACTTGGCTTCCAAGTCGAGATGGAAATCCAGGCAGCCACTTCTATGTTAAATACAAGCTCAGGGGAGAGACTATCGATGCCAGAACGCCGGATGAAATCAACAGTGACAGCACAGAGGTGCCAAAAATTTAAAATTAAATGCATACACATATTCCATTTATGCTCCAGCTAATTGATAATATTACCTACTTTGGCATTTTACCTATCAATCTTCAACAATTTGATTTTAATCATTTCTTGCTTATTGTGATGCAGATCCGTGGCCTTTTGAGGGGAGAAATTTATGTTATGTCTGTTGTCGCCATGGATGGAGATTTCTGGGCAGAAAGTTTGCCACAGGAAGTCGACACCAGTGGCGAAGGTCCGTATATTCAACCGAAAGAAAACGTTGCCACTGCTGGATGGTTCATAGGTGAGAAGGACATTCTAGTAATACTATAAGATGATAAATGGAAATAAATTTACTCGCAATTACCTCTCATCTTAGAATTAAGAAATGCAAAATGCCGATAAAGTGTGTGGATTTGAACATATCAGAGATGGTATATTTATTGCATTTCATTAATTTTTTTATATTCCATCCCACAGGAATGATGCTGGCTATTGCGTTCCTATTGCTGGTACTGATAATCGTGTGCGTAATAAAGCGTAATCGAGGTGGAAAATATGCCGTACACGAGAGAGAACTGGCGGCAGGTCGTGGCGATTATCCCGAAGAGGGTGGCGGTTTTCACGAATACTCACAGCCACTAGATACTAAGTCTGCAGGAGGTCGTGCCTCGCTCGCTTCTTCCTCGCATCAGGACGGAAAACATCCGGAGTCTGACACTGACTCGATGGCCGAATACGGAGAAGGAGATACGGGTCAGTTGACACTTTTACGTATAATTTCATCACTGTTTACAGAACGCTTAGCGCCTTTCAGTAACTATAATGGATAGCGACTGGATAATATAAGTGCTGTGAATTTTGATAACACATGTTTATGCTTGACAACCTTGTAGCTTTGAACAAATTTCGTACATTTACATTAATTTACTTGATATTGACCATGTACGCTTTTGGTAAATCATATTATCGCCATAGTCAATGAGTATAAATTTATGAGATCATTACTTTCATTTATTGTAAGGTTCAATTTTTTGTTGCTTTATGATTTTTAAACCATAATTATTGTTTTATTTTCCTGTTTTTTATGGTTTTTTGATGTCACCTTTTCCACCTGTATTGCTTGTGCGTATCTGGTTTGATACAACAGAGGGTATGAACGAGGATGGGTCTTTCATTGGTCAATATGGCCGTCAGAAGAAGCAGGAACCTAATGCACAAGCGTTTGCTACGCTAGTTTGAGGTGGGATGCTTGTTTTTATTGATTTATCTTACAACCTCAATAATACGAATCCCCCGCCATGCCCCCCTCCACATTATGATTTTCATGCACGCGTATTCATGTATTACTCCAGTTCCGTGAATAGTACTGCCGGTTTGCAGCTTGGTAATATTTTGCATTTTTTCAGGCGTAAATACTACTATATGTTTTTTTTTTTTATTGGAATCAATACTCTAGATTGAAAGTATTTAAAATTAGTAGAAAAAACAACCACTTTATTTATTGGATTCAGTTTTTACGATTGAGAAGCTTAATTGTTACCACTATACAAAGTAACAAAACACTTGGTACTTTACATAGAGTAAGAAGGAAGTTTTAAGATGAAAATTAGTAGAGAGACGGATGTGTAAGTGAAAAGTGAAACGTTATTAACTGTTCCTTGTCATGTTTAGGGCGTTTCACTGAAGATGGATCTTTCATTGGTCAATATGGGCCAAAGGGTAGGCCCGAAGAAACACCCCCCATTCCAACAGGCACCATGGCCACGTACGTCTAACCTTTTGAAACTGTCTATTCCATGTAATATTTAAACTTCATCCCAACAAAGGCTGAGGCACTAGGGTATATTTCATCATTAACTGGCAGCATTGATAGAAGTTTTGTACTTCTCTTGCTACACTTAATTGTTGGTCAGCTCTGTCTTCTCTCAAGGGATTCTCAGCACTGGTAGCTAATTACGAAATATACCCTACATTTTTACCTCTTCAGCAGCAGCTATGCACCTTGCGCTGGGCGCAATGTCCACACTATACTGCCAGTTAGTTACTTTGTCGTCCTTGGGTTTCATTATTCATCCAGCTGAAATGACCTGTCCATGAAACAAACAAGAAAAAAGAAGGACATGAAACAATCGAAAATATGTTTTACGTGGAGTTATGCTTTGACCATTTCATACGTTTATTTCAGTCCTTGAATTTTTTCACTCTCCCGTGTCCTTCAACCGAGAGAATTTCACCCTGTTTTCTTATTTTTGATTAGTCAAACAAACAAAAAAAATCAAAAGAGTCATTATCTTGGGTCGAATATGAAACCCAAAGATATTCAGATGTTGAATAGCGAGCAAGCTATTGATGGAAATAGTTTTAAATACTATTTTAGCGTTGACACCAATATTTGACAGGGCCAGATTAGACACTGTAAGGTAATGAAGTTACTTTTCTTTTATTACTGTTATTTGTCAAGATGATTTAATCGAGATCATGTCCAATCCGTCAAGGGTTCTTCCTCTATTCCAGTCATTATTTCACATTAAAATTGCATTTGATTGGTAATTACGAACATTCTGAAAAGATTCAAGGTTCGTACAATTTTATGACCAACAATCTAACATCCAATGGTTTTGTACAAATTTATGAAAAGTCAATCGCGCTAACACAAAGAAAAAAGTAAGTCGTGATAAACGTCATCTTGAGCAAATCATAGATGTAATATCATATGTCAGGATGTGCAGTGAGATCTGAAACAGTAGTGTTACAATCTGGCCTCGACTGAATCTAATTTTAATTTCGAAACTCACGTACCCGAATCTCGTAGTATTTCTTCCGGGACTTTGTGCCCTTGCTTTCATGTCCGGCACAAGTAAAAAAAATGTATAGGTATCCGTCATCTGGCGATGTTCTATATTAATAGAAATGATAATTATTATAACTATAATGATAATTAGTTCTGCAAGACGCTTTATTTAATTTTTTATATCTGATGACCGCTGGTCAAACTTTTCTAACTGTATTACTTATTATAAATGTCGTAATGCCACGCGACAAAAAGTGACATGAGAAAAAAAGGTGAATTTGAATGAAAACAATTAATATTCGCAAAAGATATTAATGATGGACATGATATTAATATATATTATATAATTGTAATAAATAACCTATACGATAGTTGAATAAGAACAAATGGCCTCTACTATAATAATTGCTTTTTCTATGTAAAGCACGCTTTCGCTGAAACGAATGACAAGAGAAATTCACGTTTTTTAAACGAATATTTTTCATTCATGTTCTGTACACTTAGCTCTATGATATTATAGTATAATGGCTTTAGAATGATGACGATTATGATTATATGTTATTATTTAATATATATTGAAATGAAAAAAAGTATATAGAGACATTATATATTAATTATTACTAAAAAAAAAATGAAAGAATAACGTTAGGACGTTAAAATACAGGAAGCGGTCAATCAAGAGGAGCTATTATCAGATAGTATATTATCATATTACATATAATTATATATATATGTATCACATTTTTATACCTACAGGCTCGTCCGCAGCAGTCGGAAGCCCATAGATTTTTATTTTTATTATTATTATTATTATTTGGTGTGCACGGAATAGCGAGTTCGAAATGGAAAATTTAGCAATGTATGTTAATAACATAAAGGGTGATTTGAAAGTAGCATTAACATATTTGAAGTTGTATATTCAAAGAATTTTTATCCGAAAAAAGTTTTCAAACATTCAAATGTTGATATTTTTAATTTTTCATGACGTAAACATTGATTAAACAATACTTAATATACAGTTTTGGGTACTTACACTCGCTACAAATGGATTAATATCTGCATCTCAAAATTTTTTGGGTTGAAAATATCAGAGGTATTCAATATTTCAATAGTGTAAAATCTACTTTCAAACATTTGTATGTAGTACGCATAGTGCTCGAATCTTATTTGAGACTTTGTCAAGTTTCTCCAAAATCCGAGGCGATTGGCATTTGTGTGCGTAAATGTACAGGAGAAGTGCGATTGTAGGCCGCGATGAGTGTATTTCGTTTTCTATTAAAGCATAGCAAGTAGAAGCGACACACCAGTCTTAAAATGAATTTCTACTATACATCATTACACGGTTAGGATTATTTTGTTATCATACCACTTGCAAAATGTATGTCTTTTTCCCTATCCCTTTTCTTCATCGCTTCAAATTATTTTTTTTTTTCATCTAATTTTTTTCGAAGATAATTAATTACCAACTTGATCTGATTATCTGTAAAGTAAAATTTGTATTATAAAAAACTTACCCATCATACAGTTATCTCAAGAGTAAACTTGCAGGATTTTGATATCGATTTTATTTTATCTTGGATTTCTATTTCATTTTTAATTTTTTTTTTTTTTTTATCCTCATTTGATACAACTTATTATATACGTACAGGGTGATTCGTCAGTTGCTGAACGTGAGTGTGACTATGAACGCAGCCGATTTTTGTACCTCAAACTCGCATAAGCCGCTCTTTCACGCTCAAGGGTGAAATATGTTCAATAGTAGGTGAATGACTCTGTACATACTTTCATTATATTAAAATTCGTTTGGGCTACTTATGAAATTATTGAAAAATTTCCAGCTCCCTATTATCATGCAAACGTTACAGAGCTGCGAGCTAAGATTTATATTCTAATAAAAATTATTTGCCTGTGCGGAAATGATTGTGGCAGCAATAATAAATTTATAACTAGTTAAAATTTGGCAAAGTTCATTGTATGTATTTTATACGACGGGAATTTCGCAATAAAGTGAATTGATTCTGATAGGACTGTACTGAAAAAAAGGAAATGTATACGTAAAAGTTTTTTAAATCTCAGCATTGCAAAACTCAGCGTGAAAAGTTTGAAAAATTAATTTAATAGAGAAGCAAACCTTAGAATCGCCCGTCGTGAGTAACTCTGTTTATTGTATATTATTTTTCCAATCAAGGGAATAAAATATATACTGCTTCATTTTTCCCTTTTTTTTTTAGTGTTATTTTTTAAACTTTTTCAATTTAACGTACGCGAATACATTTGTTCGTTAATTTATAAGTTGTACTATTGTAATTATTCCGTAGACAACTAATTGTTTTGGAAATTAGTTGCACTTAAATTATAAGTTGTTATTTTACAAAGTGACATCAACAAAGTCTTGCCGACGAATTAAAAACTGTCATCTAGGTATATCCGGTTTGCATTTCCATGTAGAAACTTACGTATGTAATTCTTTGTTCAAATGTACACATAGCTGTAAAATCTTAATATATATCAGTTATACGGATATAACAAAAAATTTCTACAAGTCACGACAAGTTATGTCACTCTTTTAATTTCAATCAATTTACAATGCGCATTCCAGCATACGCCAATAATGTAACATCCCCGTGTGAATACGATTTCAATAAAAAAAAATTCAGCAAATTACATTACATATACATGTATGCACAATATATTCAAACCTCGATAGGTGGAGATTCGAGAATATTAAGAGTGAGTAATAGTCTGTTAAAGTTATTATATTAAGAAAACATTGTTCAGCGCCCTTCGGTATAACAATTACGTACGTAATGCCGATTTGAAGTGTCAGTAACCTGTTGCATCGCTCGAACAATCGGTATTGATGCATGTATACTATATCTGTATACATACCTAGCTCTACCCTACAGCCGGGCAACGAGGCGAGTCCCACGCTGTCTGTCGGCAATCTCTGCACTCCAGAGTGCCGCGATAAGACATGTAGGTAGATTCACGTGATGTGTTCTACACCGAATCGATGCCGAATCGGATCGGCTTCGGGGTGACTGATTGATGGAGCGAAAATAAAAGTATACACCAATGCAGACTGAATGATGTATAATTATAAAGCGAACGGGTTTTTCTTACGGCATCTCTCACCGATCTCCGACCGTCTCGCGAACCCGTTCCGCAGCTCTTCGATGTCGAAGATCGAAGAGTCGCGAGACATGTTCATACATACATGCATACGAGAAGGGAAGAGAAAAACTCCCCCTATCTCTCGCTCGCTCGCACGCGCGCAGTGAACGCCGCTCGGAGATCAGCTTGCTTGTTGCATGCAGTTGCAGTATGACTCGAGTGTGTACAGACTGCATACCCGCGGGTCTCTACGCAATTCGCATACGAACGAGCCAAGCTCTACGTGCGTTGCATTCCATTACATCCTCGATCGCTGCATCGCCGTGTGGTTCTTCGGCCTTGATTTTTGACACGGGAGGGAAAGCGTAAACCGCCTTTGTACAAGGAACCGTATGCATACACGATATATACATACGCGCACACACACACACACAATATAGCTAGTCAAAGTATTTTGATTAACAATGCGATGGATAATAAATTGTTGTCTAAACCGACTGCGGTCGCGACTATATAAGTTAGATGTGTCGGATGAAGCTCACACACGAACTCCGGGTGTAAAATCCTGTTTAATAATAATAATGTGTTAGCAAACTTTCGTACCGGGGTATATTATCGTAGCCGACAGACGGTATAAATTATTATTTGTTGCGTGTCGGGGCGCGCGAGACAGGCAACGGGCGGGGGCAGGGAAAGAGACAGGGCGAGAGTGAGAAAAAGTGTGAGCCAGCAAGGGCGCGGGGGGGGGGGCAGAGCGGGAACAATGGGCCATTTGTTGGGTCACCGCACGAAGGCCTTCACAATGGGCCCCATTATCCGAATAAAAGCTATTCATCGAGTGCTCTCTTAAACCTGTTGCACGATCGAGGAGGCATCAGAGGTCTGTAACATCCATTCGTTCGGACGAAACGAGCGCAATATAATAACGAAGATGTTAGATAAGGCTGGATTCACGTCGCTTACACTGCAGGGCGATCGTCGTCTGTTGCGGCTACAGCAGCGCTGCACGTACAGGTGCGCAGTCTCTGCGTACGTGTTCGTGCATTTGCATCTCATTTATAAGTCGCTGCGCAGCCGATTGTGTGGAATTACCTGCAACAGGGTTCTGTAGACGTTAATTACTATGCCTACACCGACTCTGACGTGCGACAAAAAGAGAAATAGCTGCGTTAAGAAAACCTTACGCGGCAATGAAAATTATATCGAGACGATCTATCGCACCGGAAAATATAATATAGGTTTTATTATTAATATTTGCTGACATCAAAAATGCTCTCCTTTTCCAAAACCAGAGAAAGGTCAACAGATACCACGTTGCGAGAAAGATTTCATAACGAGTATATATTGTATACGTCAAGAAAATCTCTTCCACAATCGCTTATCTCCCCAACTCCGCGGTTGACGAAGCTTCCCGATATACGAAACTAAACAAGGCAATAACCGTATCCGCTTAATGCGCAGATAACGTGAAGATTATGTCTGTATATGTATATTTATAGTTTCAACAAAAGTTCAGGAATAAAACATATACGAAAGACAGATATTAGCGAGCGAATTCCTGTCAAATTAGATTTTCAGTTCATACATCTACATTACACATCCATATGTGAATCTACGAGTAGCTGTGCATCTATACGTTATATCGTTGTGCTGCAGGCTATAAAAACAGCACATAAGTCTAAGCTGGTTGTACGTCGTGGACCCCGCCGCGGGAAAAGTTCACGGGCAATCGGAGTCTCGGAGAGATTAGATCGCGAGAGTCGGAGTCTGGAACCACAGAGCGAGCCGAAATCTTTTTTCCACCCAATTATTCGCAGTCGATCATCAAGCCGGTTTATCTGTGTAAATACGACGTGGTCCCTTGTCCTTACTGTTATACCGCTACGTATGCATACAGCTTGCCGTGAACGCGAGTAAGACGCGACTTTGCATGGCGCAGCAGCGAGTCGATGCTGTGATCAGAATCCCGAATCCCGAGACCCAGACGAAAAGCAGGAATAAGCGCGAGGATACTCGGCTGCAACGGGGGAGAATTGGGAAAAAGTGAGACGGCGAGATACATCGTGGTCCATTGCAGGGCCGCAGGCTGGCGGAAAGAGGAAGAAGGCAAGTGAAAATTGGTCGGTCGCGGCGGCGATTCGGGGGGGATGGATGGAGAGACGGCTACAGCAGCGGAGAGCAGCGCTTCGTCGTTACTCTCGTTAGTACGGTAGTGGCAGGCGAGACGGGTGGATCGGCAGAGATCGGGTCACAAAAGTATAGTTAGTTTCCGTGCTGCAGAAGGCGGTTTGGTGGACCGATCTCGCAGGAATTTGCGAGTCGAGGGGGGAATAAAAGTATAATCAGAGTCGGAGAAGCGATCCGAGGGCGGGTGTGCGCGGAACGTAGCGTCGTATCTAAACTCGGGAGTCAATAATTAATTAAAGCGTTAAATCGGATAATCGACCTTGAATACCCCGGCGCGTGGAAGAGCTCGTCACATACGATGCAGCAGGCCGTAGCCCCGGCAGCCGTGGCTGTCCTGGTCTCGGCGCTGCTCTGCTCCCTCGGGGGCCGGGTCGACGCCAAAAAGACCCGCCCACCAACCGGCGACATATCCCTATGGATCGATCAGCAACAGGTGAAAATGTTTAGCGGTAAGTATATCTCAATCCGTGATAATATGCAAGTATCTTGTCGGAAGGATAGCGGTTTTAGAAAATATTCACCTTATAGTACGGGCGAGCTAGATATTAACCTCAGACTTGCGCGAAGCCTGCATGAATTTCAACGAAACTTTTTGCGATGCCTTTGAAATTGAATTAGAATCAAAGCTTACCACTTGAGAAAACCTGATTTTTATTTGAATCTGAGAAAAAAAGAAATATCACCACTGTTCTCAGGTGGTAAAGTTTACTTGTATTTGTATTCCTAAGTGATTCGGACTTGTTTCATTCAATTAGTTTTTGGATCAACGTATTCTGAAGTTTTCACGTTATATCGTCTAGCGCGCCGGGACTTGTACCTACCATTCGAAATACCCGCGCCAAATGGTAATTCGTGTATACGACGAATTTTGTGGAATTAAATTCTTGTCAATCCGGGGGGGTTTGAAGGTTCATATCATTGTGGGAATTTATAAATCTCACAGTCAATTAAAAACACAACAATTTCAAGTTGGTTTTACGTCGCCGCATACAGTTTAACCCTCTTTTTTACGTGTTATTGAAACATTATTGCTATTTCAAGCCACTGCACGTGCTATTCGCCTACTAACTATAATTATCTACCGATCAATCTCATACCTATAAAATACCTAAAATTGTTATTAATTACTTTAGACGTATATATCATACATTCCTCTTTGTTCATTCCAATATATACATGTACTTATGTATGCGCGCGTGTATCGAATACTTTGTTTTCATTTTCCTTCCACCTTGTTCCTTTATCCCTCTGCAAATATACCGCGAACTCCTCGAAAGATCTTGCACGGGCTCTTTGCTCAAGACGGTCAACATACGTATATTATCGTAAGGTAGATAGACGCATGTTTCGGAGACTTCGATGCTAGCAAAAGCGTATTGCAGGTATGCTTACCTATATCTTGTATTATACTTATGTATAACTTGTATTAGGGTGTTTCAAAAATTCTTCGAGTTATTCAATTAAAATACATTTTACTTTGTCCTTGAATAAATTTTGAAGGAGTAAATTTATGGGAAAGTAATAAGAGACTTTTTTTAAAGAGCGTTCAATTCCCTACAAACATGCGTCTGCGAATTTTTTGTACGACGCATCGTTAGCTAATTATGAAAATCAGATGGAGCAAAAACCATTTTTCCCATGTTATTCTTATGGAAAATAGGAGAGTGCGACGCGCAACTTCTTAATGTCAATATTAAGTGCTGAAATTTGAACAGACATATTTTTATATCTAAACGGAAGTTTTTAACCTGTTGGGAAGAAAATTTTTTATTTTCCAACACCTTAATGTATACATACATATACCGCATATTATGTGTATACGTATAATTATTCGACCTACGACCTGCAGATCGCAGCGTTTGTAGTCACGGCCCGTTTTCATTACAACTTGGATATAACAGGCGTGTATCTCTGACCTCGTGTAACGGACGCAAACGATATTGTTGTTGTTTTATGATATATAATTAATAATAAATATTAAATAATTATAATTATCACTGAAAATTATTTTTTCAACCGCATACAGGATTAGAAATTGAGATATACGCGATAATGGAAGGTACGGTGTTGTCGTACCTCCTGGACCCGGAGTTTGAGACGAAACTACCGACGATACCGAGCGAAGTGTCGTGCGTTAATTTCACGTGGAAGTCTGGCGTTAAGAGGTACTATTATAATTTCGATCGACTCAAATCGGTCAACGAGTCTATCCTCAAGACACCCTCGATCACGATCAAGCAACGAGGGAGGGTGCCGAGGAGACCAAAAGGTGAGAGTTAATTTGATTCTAATTCATAATATCGGAACTACTCTATCTGTAATATGACGTTACATTTACAGAGTTTTAAATTCTTTAGTACGGTTAGAGCGTATATCTCTGCATGTTTATCATCTTTTCACATATCTTTGTATGAAAAGAACAAACTTTATATATAGAAACTTTATCAGTATTCAGGTTTGCGTGCACCAGTATATTATACCTATAATACATAAATCGGGCGTCGACTAATAGAAAGAATTCACTGCTAATCTCTTTACTTATATTATGCGATGTAATTACAAGAAGTGGGGATATTTATGAAGTAGCTTACGAAATACGTAACTGAAATAACTTCTAACGTCGGGTAAAATTTACATGGAATAATTATGATAAACTCGATCGCTCGTTCGCGCATATATATGTTAATTATGCCCAATACACGTCGGGTATTGAGTTATTATTATTCATACACTATATCGGAGCTTTTTCGATCTATTCTTATTTCTTTTCACAGTCAGTATGAAAACAAACAAGAGTCGACAACATTGCTTAAACGAATGTGGTTCTTCCAACGCTTCTATTACGTCACATTCATTATGTGGATTCAACGTCTGGGAATATACTTATGACATAATTTTACAAATATGCATAAATCGCAATCCATCTTCACGATCGACAGATGTCGTATTGGAATTACGTACCTCGGCACGTATTTCCCTTTAAAAGTTGCGTTGTTTTATTTATTTATTTTTTTCTATTTTTATCGAGGCAAGATGATAACAAGAAAAGAAACACAGCTTCTACAGAAGCAGGGAAATAAATTGTAATTTGGAAGTTTGCGAATTGAAAAGAAGAACGCAGACAATTCTTGCTTCTGGTTTTTCGTTTACTTCTTTACGTACTGCAATCTGGTATTATAAATATGATGGAAACACACGATCTAAGCTATATACAAGTATGTTAAAATTGCAGAATTCAGCGTGCTTCTACCATGTTCGGGGAATAGTTCAGGCGTTGTTCAATTCAAGATCGGGCTGGTCATCCAAACGCGGAAGGGTGTTCCCCTGAAAGGAACCCCCCTTCGGCTGAGCTTGCAAAAGGAATGCGCTCTACGCGGTGAGTGTGCTTGCATCGTAACCCAGTGTGTCCTTCACCCCCGTCGCTGTCCATCCAGGATTCGATACTTGGGGGCGTCTATTAATTACGTGAGGTGTATTTTTTTTTATTTTTTTTTTTTCAATTAGGACCCACCCTCCCCCTCACCTGAGATTTACTCTATAATTTTTAAATAATTAATTGTATGTAATTTATACGTTCACATATTTTGCTTCATTATATACTACTAAATACAAAGTTGACGTGAGATTTTCGTCGGCACAATGTTTACGCCGCATTCCTCCCCCCCTTCAATCATTTTTCTTATTTCCCTCTCTCGCACGTGCCCTTCATTGCACACGCGACTGATTACGCCTAACGGAAGTAGTCGGACAATGAGGAGAACACGCGCGATTAGGTCTCAATTGACTACTCAGACTGTAACGTACGTAGATGAGAACGTTAAGGTTCTGAGAATTCTTTCACAGACACCTTTGATGCGAAATTCACGTCGTTTTGCGAAAGATTTTTTATTTTTTTTTTCACGTGTGATTTTCTAATCAACTCTGAAATTTTACGAAGTCCAGACTTTAGAGGAAGATGTTTTCGAAATCTCTCGCAGTGTGCCGGAAAATTCATGTAGAAGAATCTAAAAACTCGTATCACCGGTGGAGGTGAAGATTTGGTCAATTAAAATTTTACACATACTTTGCAGAACCTAATCCTGGACCATGTCCAGATGGTTACTTGGGACCACCGCATTGTAAGAAGGCGTTGTGCTATCCCAATTGCATGAATGGTGGAAACTGCACCGCACCTGGAGTCTGTTCCTGTCCACCAGGTTTTCAAGGACCTTATTGCGAAGGAGGTATACTGCTAATAATACAAACTTGTACTGGAAAGGGTAGCATAGAATATCTAGCCCAATATGAAATTATTATTCGTCCAACCGAGGTTTATGAAAACATATCATTTTATTAATCAACATTTGTACAAAGATAAATTATTTACAGAAAAGTAACGTGGCGTAGACAAGGTTGGATAAAATATTGTAATCGTCGATTAGTAGTCTGAATATTGCTTAATTGTAAGTGAAACAAAGTTTAGTGCTGCAGATTGCGTTGGAGCAAAGTAGCCGCATAGGATCAAAGCGTGAGCAATGTCTAGAGAATTATAATCAGCGATATCAGCTTCGAATAGAATAGTGTACAACTACAAACTTGCACTGACACCGGTTACATTGAATGATATCCATTTTCTGTGTTTTAACTAGGATCTATCGAAGTAGCAAGACCAATTTCACAATTCAAATCGCATTTTACAATTAAGAACTTTGAGAACATACGACCTGGGTGAATCGCAAAACGGATCAACCTCTGTTTAATAAAAGTAATACCTAGAATTACAAGCCTGATTTAAATGACTTTTGATATCGTTATGGCTGTTTTGCATCCTGCTTTAATAACGTTAGTTAAAGCTTTATAAAACGGTGCCTGTTCAGCACCATGATCAATTCCAGTGTCGTGATGTTCCTGCTCTTCATCACGGAACTTTCGTATTGTATCCAACAACTCTTTGTCTACGTTCTCGTCACTATTTTCCATCAAAGATCGCAGCTGCTCGTTATAGTGCTCAACGATCACAGTCTCCACTGCTACAGTACAGGCCATTGCTGCCTTTGGTCCCATCATTGCTGTCCCAGCACCCAAAACGAATCCGGCTACGTTCCATAACGGGACGAGAACCGTCGGTCTTACGCGGTGTTTCCTGATTAATTCTTCAAACTTTTCGCGGTGCCCTTTTTCCTGATCCCACATATGCTGTATAGTCGGCCCCACTGATGTTTTGCCTGTAAATTACCATCAGAGTCAATCAAGTTTGCTCAATAAATAGGAGTTGGCATGGTATCGACATTTCTTTGACTGCATAGGCAAAGATGATGGGTTCAGAGAATTATGAATTCATAACTTATTAATTTGCATAGCAAACCTAGGACAGCCATTTGTCCTGCGTATATTCGGTCTGCTCCAAGTTCACCAGCATGGTCCACTCTTATAATAGCATCCAACAGTTTCCCAGCTTTTGTATTGGACGTTGCAGACGAAGCTGTGCTCGCCAAGCGGCAGCCACTCAGGCGCAACATGTTCATTAAGAATTCTGAAAGAAAAAGTAGAATACGAGTAGAATTACTTTAGCTCACAGAACTGAAACAATAATTTTTTCAAATATTTACAGGTATTTGCACAGAGAAATGTTTGAATGGAGGTAAATGTGTGCAAAAGGATACCTGTGAATGCCCCAAGGGATACTTTGGTCTTCGTTGTGAATTTTGTAAGTACAATATAAATTCCTTGATAGACTTCTAAGTACTGACAGTTTTTTATTTTTTTCACAAATTTTGTTCAGTTACGGATGTTATTTATTTCACAGCCAAATGCGTGATTCCTTGTGTAAATGGTGGAAAATGTAAGGGAAACAATGTGTGTCGTTGTCCGGCTGGATTCAAAGGCAATCATTGCGAGATTGGGAGAAGATCACCGCAGAGGTCGGCATGTACGAGACCTTGTCGAAACGGCTCGTGCCAGCCAGACAACACGTGTCAGTGTGAACCTGGGTGGTTTGGGAAATTATGCAACAAGAATAAGCCATGGGCTTGAAAACAAGATATTGCCGGTACCAGACGATCTTGCAATATATACCCTAGTACTCCCTCCTGCCCCCCTCCGCCCCTTCAGAGATGTGATATGTAAAATTGTTTTACACCAATTTTATGATAATAAAACGATTGTTGTTGTTTTTATTATTATTATTATTAATATTATTATCGTTTGTTATAAGATATATTATTATAGCGATTGTATAAAGCAAATAATAAAGGTTCTTTTTTTCCTTTTATCACACTGTTTATATTATTTAACAGTATGAGAAATTGTTTACTGTAAACTGTAAATGATTCAATTAAATTCAAAGAAATTCATTTTGTTCAATTTTGAAGGTTTCATATGGATTCAAACTTTTATTTATTCACTACGATTTGGATTTTCAAATTGAATCAGGTTGAATCTTTTATCATACACTGTTAATTGTAAGCTTATTTGAAATTTCAACATAGCAATGCCGACTTTATGTATAGTTTTACAATATTAGTAAGATTTCTTAGTTGTTTTTTTCAGTTGGTGGCTAAGATGAGGAACAATTCATTTCCAGCATAGTCACTAAATCCTGAAGTGAAGGAAATATGCAGATTCGAATCAAAAATCGACAAAACAGAACATTTGGGTATTAAACTAAGTTGGTCCAAGCAATTTTTTCCCCTCACAGTCATTTATATATCCATTCAGCTTACGGCTTGCAGAATGTAAAACGAGTATGGAAAAATGTATTAAACCAGCCAATGGTTGCATTTATTTGTAAAAATTATTGAAATTTCAATGTACGACTAGTTGTTTCGTCATCCAACTAAAGTCTATGCTCTAGTCGATAGGATTTTTCTGTAAGTCTAAAACAACTAGCCCCTAAAATAATGTCGAACAATGCGCACAACCAAGTGTCATTAATCTATCACTAAGGAGTTGATATTTGAATCGTGCACTGTCCAGAGTGAGGATTTAATGAGACTAAACCACACGTCGTGATTGCAAATAAATGAAAAAATAAAATCTACCCGACAGTGACTGATAAGTTTGTAAACACAGCAACAATAGAGGACGAGAGACGTCTCGCTGCCGGCGTAGTGTAGGTAACATGTAATGCGTACCTTTTCGGAGGATCTAAAATTTTATAACGAACCACCAACTTCGAAGGGTTGCCCCGTAATTTTTCCTCTTCCAATTATAATTTGAGGTTACAAGCAACGGTACGTGGTACTTGGAACAAAGTCACGCGCGTGTTGGCGCCTGAGAAGAAGAGTTTAACTCGAGGGGAATCAAAAGGTTCGGTCAGAGTGCGGTGTTTGTGAAATTACGAGGCGGAAACGTAGAATGCGGGACGGCGGTCATGGCGATGGGATGAATCGCCATTCGTCCCGCATTCGCATAGATTTTACCGTAGGCGAGAAGACGCCCTACGGCCTACCGACGCGAGGCGCGGGCACGAACGAGCCAATCGGAGGCCGTAAACAGAGACCGCCATGACATGTACGTTTTATTATCCAATCGGATTATTACAGGCTTGTATATATGCGTATGATGTTCGTGTTTCCGTGGTGGCCAGCGTAAATTTGGAAATAAACTTGGTAAATCGGTGAGTATGGTAACGCTAATATGTTGTGAAATGTAATTTAACAAAGGCCTCTCGGGTTGCGGCACTATTCGGCCGTGGACCGAGCGTTAAATACAGAGAATTTCGTATCGTCTGCTAACCACGCAACGCGCAGGCTCGCCCAAAATGGCTGCCGTATCGCGTTTGTTATGGAAGGCCGTCCGAGGCGTAGGGCCGCGTAGGCGATCGATACGCCTGGCAAATGCCATGGTGCGTGTGACGGGTGGTGGTATTGTGATATTTACCTTGATAAATTAACGGTGCCCGTCGGTGGAGGCCCGTCCGGGTTAACGTTGTCCTGGTGGAGTTACTGCGTCGCTAAGAACCGTGAGAGATGGCCGTAGGACGGCCGACGGCGGCAGTCCTCCCGCAGACGCAGGCTTAAAGGTGCGTACGCAACTCGCGATTTTAACTGGGCTTGCTCCAGAGTTCTTCGGACATGAGCTTTGCCCGTCCGGGGCTCTCTTTTACCTTGCCCTGCGCATTTTGACTCGACGATCAGGACGAACAAGACGACGCCGACGTCGACGAGTCGCGCTGAATTACCACGCAGATATTCGAGGCTACTCCGCGCCTAATCTTCGTGCTCGAACCTCCTCGTCCTCAACCTCGTTCCCTACTCGAGCTTCATCACCGTTCCCAGGATCGGTTCAAACAAATCGGGACCCTTCTTCTGTTTCACCCTCACCTTTCCTCTCGTTCCCCAAACTTATCCTCTTCCTATCTGACACTTAACCAAAAAGTTACATATATCATTTTATCCGTCACCCAGCGCTACGTCCGACTATCAGTTCTATCTCGATACTCCGTTCCAGTACGCTCAGTCCGCATCATGGCATACGCTCTCCGCAACGTTTCCATACCGCCAACCTTCCTTACTGCTTGTGCCCGGAGTCGATTGAAAACACTCGTAGGGTTTCAGCAGGATTCTCCTCCTGTTGTCAAGTTTCACCTACCTAAAAGATTCATGGCACTCGGATATGTTTATTTTATTTTTGTCTGTGTACCGGTACACAGACGTTTCCTATCGTGTAGAAAATATTTGATCATGTCTGTATCAATGCCGAAAAGATGAAGTAGCGGGTTCTCTTTTCATGTAATCATGTATCCAAAATTCTGGAAAACAGCAATGTTGCTCAATTTTCTAACCAACATTTACGATTATTTCACGACGTCTGTTTTTCAAAGTAAGTTTGGCATGAAAATTAGGCCATGGTGGGTGTAGAGCCTCTTCCTCGGTCTCTCTAGATTGCTGTATTGATTTCTTTTGGCCATCTCCCCTCTAGTTTGTCCTTTCCCCCTCACATTCTCCACCCCCTTTGCCCGTTCCCCCACAAGCATGCTGGCCACCCCACATCAGGCAAAGCCTGCATTCAATAAGGGGATGAGGGTACAATTCATCATTTATAGCTTAGCAGGCTTTGTGAAAACAATTATTATGCGATAGTACAAAGTTATGGTTCATTTTTAAATTTTTTCAGTTTTTCTCCACCTTACGTCAAACAGATGTTCCTGCAAAACGTTTCCAAGTTCCTCTAATCCCTATATTCTTTAATTTCATCATTTGCCATGGATAAGAAATTTTTTTATCGAGGGCATGATAATAAACAATGGGCGAATGAAATTTTAGTTCCTATTACTTGTAATTTATAAATACAATATGAGTATAAGAATATGCATACCGAACCAAATTGAAGACTTACACAGAATAGGACTGTTTCAATTCTGCCAATATTTCAAGTATGGACAGTACCTGCTGTTGATATATAATCTCTGAAATCAGTATTATTGGTTCTTAACTAAACCGGCACTTGTTGCGTACAATTAAGACTTGCAATACTGTCCAAAATATTATGCTGGGATTTTGAAACACCATGATAAGTATATCGAAACTGTGCTGAAAACTCCATTTCAAGCTGTACTAGCTCAGTAACTTGAAAAATGTTATTTATGGGGAACAAGTCTTAAAGTAGGCAGTTAGGAGACTGGCAAAATTGGTAGTTCTCTCAGTTTATTGTATTCAGACAAGCCGAAACACAAATATAGTTTCTAAAATAGTGTGTACCAGAAATTGTGTTGAAAAGTAATGATTAAAATTGCCATCTTATTTCAAATTTTATGCATAAAAATTTTTAGTTTTGACAAGTACAAATACTTGCCAGAATCAAAGCTGCAATGATACATCAAAGACCTCAAATAATTCTTCTGAAAGCTCGTGGTAATTTATGAATAATTAAAATCGTCCAATTATATCTCTTACATCGGATGATAGACAATTCAAAAATGAAACTGTAATGAAACGTTGAATAACGCTTTTTTTCACAGAGATACAACTCACGGTGATGTAGAAGACCAGAATCGTTGCAAATTACTGATACAACTGACGGGGCATTGCAATAATCAAGACCTTGAAAAACATTCAGCTGTCAAAAGTGAAGGAAAGGATGGTATCGCTGCCTAGTGCAGAATCCGGAGCCTTGGACCGAATGGACCGGCTCTCGGACGAAGACGATGATGAGCCAACTAGTGGATCTGAGACGTACGAAGAGGGGGACCTTTTGTCGGCTGCAATGGACGATGATGTTACCGCCCAGCTCGCCGCTGCAGGTTGGCAAAACAAACACGCTAATGGTGATTTCCATTTTTTTGCTTTTCCGACTTTTGAATTACCAACTCGCGATTCTAATCTTTTAATGTACGTTTTATTCGATTGTCCAAACGTTGATCGTTGCAGGGTGCTTTCTCTGAGTCAGAGTAAAAGATTAACATTCATGGTCATTTACATCAAACCTCATACTTAGTAATTGTCGCGTTGATATTTTTATACTATTCGTAATTTTGCAACTGTAGAAAAAGCAATCAATAATCAAATACCGTATGTATTTATCCATTTGTTTTTACGATTTAAACCAGCTCTAGACTTGAAATTTCTGAAACGCAAATGCTATGCACTCACAGATTTCCGTCTGTAATTTTTAAAACGAGTTCCTCTGTTCAGTCTATCAAATCTTATTTTATTACAACATCTTATAGAATTTGATCTGAGTTCCAATTTATGAAATTTTTGCTAGCAAAATGGATTTTGTCTGTTGTAAAATTTGACTATTACTTTGATGAGAGACACCCTGCGCAATAGTACGTGTCCGAGGGAAGTACAAATAACTTGGTAATTATTGTTTATCACTATACTATGACATTATACCTTACATTATGATTTACATGTACTAAATATTTGTTCTTATTAGTAGGAGGTAAATTTTATATCGGCATTAAATTCTTTCAATTTCGAATCACGTCGAGATACAGATATCGATGAATCAAGTTTTTTTTATATTTTGCAAATATAAGCGAAAAGTAATTCAAATGGTACAGAATCTATATTGGCGTAGTATTTATTCGAACAAATCTTTCTTTTGTATTCTTATTTATTATTCACCACAGCTGATTGTATTATATTATTATTTTTCGTCGTTTTTGTGCTGCTACTCTTTAATGCTTGAATTTTAGAATATCGAAAATCTCTAACGAATAATCTATTATTCTTGTTCGTATTAATCTTCTGAATCACTAATGTCACAGTGAATTGACAATCTCATGAACTGATTATCGCATATTCAATGATTGTTTGAAAAATTTTAACAAAAATTGATCCATCTCTAGTAAAAGCTAAGTATTGAGCTACAGAGAAAAGAAATGATTCGAATTGTTGATAAAATTTATTTACCTGTGCAAAGGCATGATTGTCATTAATATTTAACATGAAAAGGATCAATAATATTTTTAATTTCGGTGAGATGTTCATCAGTGACGCTCTTCCATGCAGGATTATCCTGTATTTTGTGTGAAATGCAGATACGTGTTGTTCTAATGTTGCTTGTGCGTTTAATTTGTTGTACAAAGTACACACGTGTGTTTTGTATTTTAATGCATTTAATTATTCAACGTTGTATTAGCACAATATTGCCTTTATTGTAAATCGGACCATCTTGTATTTAGAAATCCATTCCAACGTGAAGTCATTTTCACTTTTCGTTGCAAATATTGTTGCATTGGTGTATTGGCAATGCAAGAAATATTTTTTCTTTTCGGAACTGCATTTGACAATATGTTGGTAAAAACATTCATCTATCAGAAACTTGGGAGAATTCACACGTGGTCTTTAATGGCAATATTTGACTGGCACAACTTGTCCATTCTCATATTAGAAGGACTGAACGGTATCTGATAATGAGTGTACCTAGGGCCAGTCGGGGTAGCTGCAGCCGCTGCCATCGTTTCAGCCAAGAAGCGAAAACGGCCTCATAGTTTTGAGACTAATCCTAGTACTCGTAAACGACAGCAAAATAGGCTTCTACGAAAACTTAGGGTGAGTACAGAAACGCTCTATCAACAATTTTATTCAAATATTCGTAGGCTTCAACTTGAACATTTTTTTTCACTCAAATTTTACAAATTGTTTGACCAATTCATGATATTTGTTCGTTAATAATACATTTCCTTATTTTTTCAGCAAACAATCGACGAATTTGCAACACGCGTTGGACAGCAAGCTGTTGTTCTTGTGGCGACACCTGGTAAGCCTAACAGCAGCTACAGGGTCTTTGGTGCCAAACCGCTGGAAGATGTCGTTAAGAACCTTAGGAGTATGGTAATGGAAGAACTAGAGAGCGCATTGGCTCAGCAAGCACCACCACCTGTACAAGAGGATCCGTCCCTGTACGAACTACCTCCACTAATAATAGACGGCATACCAACACCCGTTGAAAAAATGACCCAGGCCCAGCTTAGGGCGTTTATACCTTTGATGCTGAAGTATTCTACAGGCAGAGGTAAGCCTGGCTGGGGGCGCGAAAGTACTCGACCGCCTTGGTGGCCTGAAGAATTACCTTGGGCCAATGTTCGCATGGATGCTCGATCCGAAGACGAGAAACAAAAGGTCGGTGGATTGGATTTTCCAGAGGGAAGAGAAAATACAGTGAATTTAAAATATCGTTACGCATGACCACCTTAGAAACATTCTGAATTAGAGATTATTTTGTCACTCCTACTATCTGTCGAATTTGAAGTCATTGAAAAAAAAAAAACTAAATTGATATTTTTATATGAATAATTTTTTTATTGATATGTGTCTCTTTATATTATAGATTTCTTGGACACATGCACTGAGGCAAATCGTGATAAACTGTTACAAGTTTCACGGCCGAGAGGATCTACTACCAGCGTTTAGCGAAGAAGATGACAAAACGACAATTTTGATTCAGCAACAAACGCCGCACTCTTCCTCGCATCAGTCACATGCTTCTAACCAAGGCCAAGGAAGCCAGTCAGGACAACAACAACAACAACAAACGGTGGGGATTGTTGTACGCGTTATGCCACTTTTGCTTCCGAAGGGTAGCTTGACGTGATCCCCTATCTCTCCTTTCATTTTTTCTACTTTATGCACAAGTTGTGCGGGAAATACGAACCTAGGAAACCCTCAAACTACCGCCTGATACTTACACATGATTGTCACGCATAGTATTGAATGCGGTAATTCAATAAATAACAATGAAAGTATCAGGTATTCTGTGTCGTGTGGATGAACAATTGTTTCGTCGGCAAAATACGGTTTTTTCGTTCTCATAATTTCGATGGTCCTTCCTGCCACGGGATTGGAGCATAGTATTTAATTACCATCGATATTGGGGGGGGGTGATGATGTTACGCTGAAACATTTATTTTATTTTTTAAGACGAGTTAGTGTACATCACCATTGATCCCAAAGTCTCAGCCAACCCCTTAAATCATGTAGGACTACTTAGATTTTTCCGAAATGATTTATGATATCATATCATTTGCACAACCAGCTGGTAAACTTTCTGAGATCCCACCAGATTTTAAAACTCTGTATTATCTCTGCATAGTCAATAAGTGAAATAATTAACCACTCTACTTGAGGAACTATATTCTTCGATTGGCATTTACTGGCGAAAAGATATATTTCGTTTGTGTAACGTGTTGCGCTGTGTTCCTCGTTTTGCAGATGACAGCACAATATCCAACAGCGGTCTTGCAGACCATAACAAATCCCGATGGAACGGTATCAATAATACAAGTTGATCCAAGCAATCCTATCATTACACTACCAGATGGAACAACGGCACAAGTTCAAGGTGTTGCTACGGTAAGTGATAAGCTCCGTATTTTATACAGCGAGGAATTATCGCCTCTCTAACATACTCAGAAAGTAGTTAGGAATAACTTGTAGAACGTAAACAACCAAAGAATGATGAATTTCAAGCGCAAGGTGGTACTTTATGCTTATAGGCCAAGCCTAGTAAAGTGCAAACAGAAACACCAGCAGGTTCCGATTCACCCTTCTTTCGTTTAGTTTGATGAAAATCTGCATTCGTTTCAGATCCACACAAGTCAAGGTGAGGTTCAAACTCTTGCCGAAGTTACGGGGGGAGGCGAGGGCGGCAGCGTTTCCGTCGACCTTAACAGCGTGACTGAGGCTACGCTGGGACAAGATGGCCAGATTATCCTCACTGGGGAAGATGGACACGGTAAAACAATTTTCTATAGGCTCTGCACCGTCCCCGGTCAGGAGTTACTCGGGCAGTGACTCGAATGGCTGGCCAGCAAACGTTTATTACTTCAGTGTAATGCACCGTTTCTACGCCTCCAAATAAAAGTGATGCACACGTTTCCTCATTTTTACATTCGCAAATTTTCAAGTTGTAGCTTTAATCAATTCAATTCAGTTACCACATAAATCAGGCGTATGAATCAGAGATCTTTGGACCGAGGAAAGCTGTGCGAAATTTTTACTTTGAGGTAGTTGTGTGTGAAACGATAATTAAAAACAGGTTTTGTTTTATTTTATTTGTAAGTATCCGTATGAGAATTCTAAATCTCAGCACTTGCTACCAAAGGATAGATACACATATCTGTTTACAAATAACTTTATACCTGTGTATGTATCACGTACATATGTATATACATACTGAGGTCTGTTACGGATTATTGTTTTTTTTATTCTCACTTTTTTCTTATTAAATCAACATTTTATTATTATTTTTTTTTCTATTAATGATTTTCTTCCTTCTTATCTTCGCGGAATATACTTGAAACTTTAAATGTGATGCATGTTCCGGAGAGTGAAAGATAGAGAGAGAGAAAAAGAGAGTGGAAAAAATATTGTCGTACAAACACTTTACAGATTCCTAATAAACAATATTTTTGCGTCTACGGAATGCCAAATGTACAAATACGCAATTGTAGTCGACGTTCTCTTTGCATATTACATACATACTTAAGTTCGATAATGGATTGAAAAGTTGCTGAAAGTTATAGATTCCAAATATTAGATGAAATTAAAGCAACATAGTAAATTACCTAGATAAAGCCGTGCGACAAAGAGAGATCATACGAGTGAATCGAGACAGTTCGAATTGCAAAGAGAAATTTTATCTTTGTTTTATCATTATTACTATTATTATTATCTAGCGAATATTAATTATTGATTTTACTTAAGCACAGTAACGAAATAAATTTAATGTACATAGATTATTGTTTTATTGATGTTTCATTACTTTGACTTTATATTCTTCATTTCAATATTCCAGGGCAGTCTTCGCCAATATATTTGCTGTGCAATAAAAATGCAGTATATATAACTTAAATTGTGTATCCGTACTGTGTGTTCTGTTTGAAGAAAAAAGTAAAGAAAATAAAGCGCTAGTGATGTTATACTATCATTATTATTATCATGATTATTGTTATTTCATTATAATTAGAGCATTCACGCGTTGTCGGAATAATCAATCGCTTCTCGAAGACTGCCTTAATCAGATTTTTATTTTTCCATTTTTCAACAATTGTGGCATCTCGTTTTTTCGCCACGTCATACGTACATACTGTCTATGTCCCGGAAGTAAAATTGCGAGGTCAGAACTAGTTCTTCAACAATCATTTTACAAGTATGTTTGTATATTCTCTAACAATTTATTGTTTCTTTTCTTTTTTTTTTTCTACGTGTTCACATCAAGAAAACTTCAATACTGAGCCTATGCTGCGAAGCGAATTATTTTAATTACGCTTATCATTTGAATGTTTGTATATACCTTCGTTGGTTAATATTTATGTACAAATTTAATATAGTAGACACCATGAGACAAGTGTTTTGCATGAATCAGATGATAGCATCAAACTGTGTCGTGAACTGGAGGTCATTTTCATATCCCATTGCTATAAATAATATAGTGCTTAAAATAATAGACCTATTAATACGTATTCATAGCAATTTACTAATCTCGTGAGTTTGATTTTAAATCACATTCGGCAACAGGTTTATAATGCAATTTTAAAATCATCAGAAAAATCTAAAGCAGTCAGAGGATTTCTCAAAGTGAAACATTTTATCAACCATGCGGTTAATTATTAGCTCGGTGACAGAGGCACAATAATATTGATGCTCTAAGAAAGTCCGACATAATTCTCCAGTTTACTATACAGCAGAAAGGCTGATGGGAGGGCACATGCAGACCGCAGAACACAGCATGGTTGATATCGGTGTTTCAGGCTATCCGGTTTCTGTATCCGGCGTTATCACTGTACCGGTATCGGCCAGCATGTACCAGACGATGGTAGCCAACATCCAGAGCGACGGTACCATGCAGGTTGTCACTCCGATGGTCCAGGTACCTAAGGTTGAACCAGGAAACGGCGAGACCAGCATCGAGGCAGTTACTATTCAGGGACATCCCATGACTATGATCAATGCAGCTGGCGAGCACCAAGTTCTACAAGTTATATCGCTTAAGGATGCCAATGCTCTCACCAAGGCCATGCAGGCTGAGGTTATTAAGGACGAGGACAGCCAACAGCAACAGCAAGCCGCATCTAGTCCCGAATAAACTAATTTCGATGGTTACACGGTTTTACTTCTCAGGCACGAAACGAGCCGCGTGTTTTTCCAGTCTATTTGGATATACAGATTTGCAATTATGAATTATTTGCAAATTGTAGCTCGATTCGATATATATTGAATATATTTATATATACACGTTTGTTTCGCGGATGTTGCAGGGCGCGTTAGGTAAATTGACGCATGTGTCAGACATACCGTCTAGTCAAAAAAGTGTCCAAGCAGAAGAATAGATACAGTATTCTTTGGCTGTAGAGTGAAAGTAAACATGCAGAAACTGCCTATGTCAACATATTTGAGATATTTCGTAATCGTGTTGTTTTTGTGACCGCCAATATATTCGCATGAATATATTCTACTCACGCTATAATCATATACCTTAATTAGAGAGAGATAAATTTTATCAAAGAATCAATCGAAAAATTGAATAAATAATGCATATGTCATTGAAAATGGATGAACGATATTCTTTTAGAGTTACAAAAATGTTACAATGTGGAAGTGACACCGGAAAAGATGGCTGTTTTCCTCTTGTGCATACAGCATTGTCGAATATTTCGGTCATATTTCTTTATTTCTCAATTGCAAAGTTACATGCATTTGCATATCACTGTTTTTTATATACTTAAATATGCTTTAGCATGATGACATTTAACAAAACCTCGTTTAAACTATTGACAATCTGTTATAATTCTATGTTTGGTGAAAAAAGAATACACGATCATATTATTATTTACTCAAAGTAATGAAATATAAAATGAGAAAAATCCGTTAAACTTCGCCATGTGATCTCTCCGGAGTCACTAGATTGAAATGATCATTTTCAAATAATTCCTTAACAATGTCAAAAGCATACTATTATTAAATCTTCAATCCCATGAACTTTTATTGCATATTTCAAAACTTACTTATTTCTTGACATTTTTGAAGACATTTCTTGACCATGTTGTATGCTCGACATTTTTAATGCTTGATGAATCACAACAGGTAACTATTATCCAAATGATAGACATTTACTCTCTGTGAAGTAAAGTTTTGAAAATTTTGTTGAAGGATTAGTTTGCTGAAGTAACTTTGAATGCCTTTAAATTGAACGATGTTTTTAAATACAAATTACAAATATTAGAATCTTGTAATATGATTACTGTGTTATCGTTGTTACAATTATCGCTAATGCTCTTCGAATTTGAAAAATTTATAAGTTTTGCTAAAAACAAACAGTTGATATATTTTCATTTGGAAACTTGGAAGTCAATCATTTAGAGAGGAATGCACAAAATCTTGTACCCTTTTATGTGGCGTTGGCGTCATAAATCACGCGAGAAAATGTCGGAACATTAGTTTGCTATTTTTGTGTATGATATTATGTATTGCATCGTCGTTAATACATCACACGTCATACAGCGTTGGGTAAATAAAAGGATGAATCTAGAAATACTCGAAAGAATGTTCGTACTCTCGTAAGAAATTATAATGAACTAATAAAATAGAGCTTTATTTGCGCGATTTATTTAACTACGTACACGAGTACTCCCACGGCATGTGTAATTCTTGAAATTGGATATAAGACGTGGAGTTGATGAAACGATTCAACCGTTATTCACGTGTTTTTATATAGATAATGAGGTTTTTTTCTCTCTTATTGTTAGTTTAATTTTTTTCAAGAATTTTGTCGCCTTTAAAATGTGTACTGGATAACGATACATTATTTTTCAGGGTATTTGTTGACATGTTTTTTTTTTCTTTTTAATTCTGTAGGTTTATTATACTTTCTCTACCTCTTGTTACATTATGTACTGTATATCCAATTGTTTATGTTGTAGCGGTAATTTGTTCTAATTCTATCTGACCATCGTATTTCATTGATTAATTTTTTTATATGAGCACAACGAACGATCTTAGTATGTGCTTGTTATGCCTTATGCGAATTGCTAATCAATTTAAATACGAATATTTCAAAGAAAAAAAAGATAAGAAAAATTGTTAAATAAATCTAAAGAGTTTTACATACTTCATCGCAAAAGGGGAACAACGCATCATGGTACGCGCGGCTCGGAATAGATTGTTTATTATACATACAGTGACCGTTGATCTGCCTACTACTCGTTATAATATCGTGCCATGTAAATATATTTAAAATGGAAAAACTGTGTAGACGGGTATGTGTACATGAATCGTTAAGGTGTGTATGCGCGTGTGAAAGATGCAGTGTGTGCAGGCATGTGAATTTGTGTATGGTATGAAAGGTATTCACCATTGCTTATATTATGACACCAGTGTATGAGTCTGTACACGTAATGTATGTATGATGACTTGGTTGTGTATGAATAGTCAATTGTACAAAAAGAGAACAAAAACACAAAAAAATAAAAAAAATAAAATAAAAGTAGAATAAGGCCAGGATGTGGGTTTGCCCGTTTTACCGTCATTTATTGAAGACGATTTATTCTAATACCTGATTTTATAACATAAAATTAAAAAGAAAAGATAAAAAAAAAACAGCAAACTTAAAGTAACACGTCGAAACACTATTATTATATTATTGTACGCAAAGCGCACACATGTCAGGTGTACCGATGCAAACAAACAATAAAATTGAACAAAACCCAAAAAGCGATGATAAAAATGTTTTTTATATAATAAAAGAGATGTAGTTTTAAATCATGATTGTAGGCAAAGATTGTCAATAGGACATAAAACTACTATTAAGAAAATTAACCAACTGTATACTACTTAAACAAACATGGCCATGGAGAATTCATATAGTTATTATTATTCTTATTATTATTATCATCACTGTATATGAAGATATATCTGTATGTATAATACTATGATTGTAACGTATGATTTATGTAGTATGCATACGCATTTGTTATGAAATTTCTGAAAGACTTAGTTAAGGTAATTGTCATTTCGAAAAACCGAAAAAAATCTATATCAACGTTTCACAATTAGATTATCTTATATTGTAGTATGATAGATGTATATGAATTTAATGCCGTGTATGATGTAACGTGATTTGTAAATATGTCGTCATTGTGTTGTATTTTTGCTTCGTTTACTTCTCAATGTAAAAAAAAAAGTAAATTGAGTCGTTAATCTCTATAATTAATATTTAAGGTATAATTGAAAAGCAGAAAAGAAATGATACAATTAAAAATTTAAATATAGCGATTTACGTGACGAGTCATATTTTGAGCTATGATCCTTCTCGGAAGATTATAATCACTAATATTGAAATCAATCTATTGATTAAAGTTATGCTCGTCTTCTACTATTGCTAAAAAACAAAACTTTGGATTACATTATATTTATTACACAGCACAAACAGCACACCTTGCTTTGTCTACTATCAGGCAGGGCAGTCGAGCATGGCCATCAAATATGCATGAGTTGCCCTGTTGACTCTTAAGACGGTGGCAGTTCTTTCTGATGTTGTCAAGGTAGCTTTAAAATCGAATCTTAGAATAACATATGATACAGTCTGATAAATGAAAATTTATGATTTAATTAAATTTTTATTCATGATTTTCATTCAGGAATCATTTCAGGGTACATATTCTGAGTAATAAATAATATTGAAATAAATTGATTTATGTTGAATTGTTAGATATGAAACATATCTGTTACAACTTTTGACGAGCCTCAACAGTACACAAAACAAATTGACAAAAGATATGGCAAGGGCAAAAACTATCCGTACTCAGTTTAAATAATTATTTATTTAAATTTTTATACTGTACATGATCTGGTTATTCATAGAATGTATGATTTAAATATTGTTTCAACGGTTCCGAATTTCTATGTGTTGATAAGGAGACTAGCTTGACGGCTTGGCTCGAATTAGTGGATATCATACACTGATTGAAGAGCCAACTCTGGCTTGTCGTAACCCATTTCCTCAGGTGTGTTGATACCCAGCTCCTCCAATGTGGGCTTAATATTCTCAAGTAGATATGGATAAATCTCACCCACTTTGGGACCACATTTATCCTTTATAGATTCTAGATATCTTACTGCTAAGGCAAAATCGTTGAGCCTTCGGCAAGCCTTTAACGCAGCACAGATGATTTTTGGCTCAGGGATGAGATCCATACCTGAAAAAAGATTGTGAATATGAACTTTCGAAGGCAGTAAACCAGTAAGTGGTTTTTTCTTACTATTAAATATCACTCTGAAACTTCCGAACTGCACTAGAAACCTTGCCAAAATTGCAATACATGTAGGGTAAGTTTGGATTATTTTGAAATGCACAAATTTCTGCACTTTAGGTGAAGAGTTGAATAGACCTTCGATGTACGACCATAAAATCATTACTGGACTAATCTTTCCCGTTCGGAAGGCTTTCGATTTTTTTCACTAACGGTCCGAACGGAGCGTAACTCGTTTTGCATTCGACAGAATTAACAGGTTAGTACCATCGTCTTGTTTTCATGTATTTTTGAGTGGCGAAGAAATAAGAGTACAGGTTCGAAGGTCTCGACAGTCAATCGTGACGAGTTACACAACAATTTCAACCGTTCTAGATGAGACTCTCCGATAACTAAGAGATTAAGATGTGTAAGTATTATTACCAGCGAGATCGTTCATTGCCTTTCGAATTTCCCATCCATCTATGTCCGGGCGGTTGAAGAAGGCCTCGTATCTGGCATCGAACTCCTCGTCGGATTCCTGGGGACCGCCATGGGAGGCACGACTGTTTTGAAGACCAGCAGTTGCTGCCCGAGGGACGAGTGAGCTCCTCATCGCCGAACCAACGCGACCAGCCACAATACGCAGCATTTTTTACGCCGGGAATTTGATATGACTGAGGAACCACCTAGTTTTACTCCAAAATGTGATGAAGAGAATTCGACACGGCCCAATCACGAACACCACTTCTCTCACAAAGCTTTCTTTTTCTCTTTCGTTTCGTTGCGTAAAAGACGATGAGATCCCTGGATGGTTGACCGGAAACGAATTGGTACCAACCCTCTACTTTGATCAGCAACTGATTACGCAATAGTCAAAGTCACCAGAAGATAATTGAGAAACGTTCAAGCTGGCGCTATTTCTGACAGAGATCAAAGCTTTGCCGCATGAAGCAACATCATTGGATGTGTTTCATTTGCCAACTTTCGAGTACGAAAAAACTGAAAGACTCACATGATTGGTATACATTTCAAAATCAGCCATCAGTAGCTTTTGCCCACGCTTTTGTCAAACCTTTCGTTTCGGTAGATAGCAAATGCAAGGTCCCTAGATTAGGAACGTCAAGACATGCGTGGGTAAAAAAATTAGTGAGAATGCGCCAAAAGTTTCGTACGACAATGGATGCTTCCATTTAGAGCACAATATGACACGGTGTAAACATTTCTGGTCTATTCCTTTGCCCGGATTGGCCGCTTACAATAGAGATTTGTACACTGTGTCACACTGTGCTCTAAATGGAAAGCACCCGGTGTAGTTCTGATTCCTGACCTGTCACAATGATTAACCTCAAACTATATACATGCTTCTGTTTATTTCGTGAACGTCAGGACACTAAGGGCGCAACTCGTTATTGCTTAACCTCAAAAAATTGAGCAAGATTGGTAAAAACTGGTTAATGCGGTAATTTAAGGTTGATATTTTTTGGGCGAACGCGCATAGAACATTTTTGCCCACGTTATAGTGAGAAAAACTGGAACACGCGTATCTTGACCTTCGTAATCTAGGGATCTTGGAATTTACCACGAATTACTTCGTGGAATTTACCTCGTTCATTATCCCTTACGGAAACCCCCGTTAGGTTGCAGTCTTTCTAGATCTTCAGGTGATCTTCAGTCAACGCTGACAGAGAAAAGGATTGCTAGATACCGTACCCGGTGGTGGCGATAGACCGGGAAAATTGGGAAAACCGGGAATAGTCAGGGAATTTCGTGTATCTGGAAAAGTCACGGAATTACTATGGACCATAGGGAACAACGTACTATTCTTTTATAAATCATTTTCAAACTTCAATTTCTAATTACTGTTGAGAAAGGAAGCAATTCGATGTCTTTCTTTAGACCCAATATGCCTCAAGGTACAGAACTTCTGGAGCTTTTGGGCATAATTAGAGCTGCTTGACATATTGCATTACCTAAGTTCTGTGGAAAAAAGTCAAGGAATTCTGACTTTTTTGACGGGAAAAGTCAGGGACTTTTATTTGAGCAAAATTGTCGCCACCCTGTTACATCTAGTTTTTAGATTTGTGAAGCGAAAATTGTATTGGAGCATTTTTGTATAATCCAATTGCAATTGGTTAGTCCTACCATGTGTAAATTATTGGTCACACTGAAAGCTTTAAACGAAGTTCGATCCTCGAGTTCAACACCCAATACGTCCCAACGACTTCGTCCAGAGAGAAACGTTCGTCCACTCATTCTTCGACTCGTAGTAGCAAAGGAAGGCATGAATGTAGCATAGAGTATGTAACATCGCGATGCGTCACGTACGAATGCGGATGCGCGTAAAGGCGTACGTGTTAGTGCATGCACTCATACGGGATGACAGCTGATTAAAGTAAAAATTTTGCAGAGCTCTGATCATTCGACGTAAATTGGTGTTCGTGGACGTCGAAACGTACGATTCCAGTCGTTCAGATTATTCCTAGACAATTTTTCCGGGATCTTACTCAGTGCCGTGGATTTATCGTTGAGATGGCAGATCGGGAGGAATTGGTATCTCAGTTTCGCGACGTGACCGGCACTGATGCTGAGAGGGCACAATTTTATCTGGACTCATCCGCTTGGCAGCTAGAGGTGAGACAGCATATTTCCTTTGTATCGTAATAAATAATATCTCGAAATATCAAGTCCGTTTTCCGAATCTACGATTTGATTGACGCGTAACGTGATTTTACATATAATAAGTACGTTGAGTTTAATCAAAGTTTACTTTTCACAGAGTTTTCACTGTGTTGAGGTTTCACCTGTCAATGATCATTTATAATAGACATTAACTCAATATAGCTTGAAACAAATAAAGAAGAAAAATTTCGTTGTAAAGGTGGCTCTAGCGAGTTTTTATGAGAATGATGAGCCAGCTGACCTTGTCAATGAGCCTGTCGAAGACGTTGCATCTGATGATGATGTGGGGGAGCTGCCACGTCTAATAGATTCAACCCCTGCAGAAATGAAGTCTTCGCAGCCTCTGCCAAAGCCGAAAGCCAGGTTCGGAACTATTGCAGACTTACAAAAGAGGGATAGTAGTTCAGAGGAAGAGGAAGGTCAAGCATTCTATGCCGGTGGCTCGGAACACAGCGGTCAACAGGTTTTAGGACCAGGAAAAAAACGTGACATTGTTGGTGACATGTTCAAATCTTGTCAGGAGCAAGCAGTTTCTTCCGATCCTAGAGCCACTTCGCAACAAAGACCCAGTACCTTCGGCGGAACGGGATATAAACTGGGACAAACTAGCAGCGACACAGAAGGTATTATGAATCATTTCTTAGTGAAATCAATCATTCATTAATACTCAGTTTTACTTTGTTTAACAGAAGATGTATATTTTGATATTTCAATCGAAAAAACTCACACTTTTGCCAACAATATATCTTGAAAGTTCTAATACCCTCTTGTCAATTACACATAGTAGCAGAAAACCTATTACATTATTTACAGAGTATTCTTATATCTTGGATAAAGCTTAATTCAAAATTATAAAAAATTGTTGCTATTAGTAACTCCCTCACCATCTACTCAAGAAAGCAATACCGGATTGATCACATTGAAACTATGGCGAGAAGGGTTCACTTTGAACGATGGTGACATTAGACCGTATAACGATCCTGGTAACCGAGAATTTTTGGCTGCTATCAAGCGTGGTGAAGTTCCCATGGAGATACGTCAAGAAGTACAAGGTGCCGAAGTCAGACTGGATATGGAAGATCATCGTCATGAAGAATTTGTACCTCCTAAAGTCAAAGTAAAGGCCTTCACTGGGAAGGGACACATGCTAGGAAGGTTGTTAACCATTTTCAACCACTAATTTGCTTTTTCAAAATTAACCACACGATTCTCTCCTTTCCAATATTTTTGATGAATCAGATTTGTAAAGTTTTTACGTTACTTTGAACCCAACATTTCTAGGTATAATTTCAAAGTATCTTAACTCAAAGTTCGGGAAAATGTGACATCCACTTCTCATGGCGTTAACACACATTAACAAATCTAATTATGTGTTTGCAGCCCATCTCCAGCAACGGTAGGCATGACTGTTCCAGTTGGTTCTGTAGATCAAACAGCGAATGAGTCACAAGCCACAAGAGAATTGAATGTAGATTCTTCTCAACCAGTGACAACAATTCAGATTCGATTAGCAGATGGAAGTAGCATCAGAGCTCAGTTTAATCTGACACACACAGTTTCTGACATTAGACGTTATATTTCAACGTATCCTTTACTATCAGATTTTTATAAAGAATTCATGTCTTAGTATGAATACTCAATTGCTGATGTATGTGTTTATATTGTAAAGGAGGGCAATCAAGGGATTGCGCGTAACAAAATAAGCAGGTTCTCTGTGCGTAAAGAGCAAACATTGAGTCAAAGAAATCTGACGGCAAAGCTGAAATCACGGAAAAACAGATATAATTGAAATGGATTCTCTCTTTTTAAAGTCTGAAGACTGACTGTTCTTACAATAATGTTCAGTGGTTCAGTAACCGTACATACATCAACAAATGATTTTAGCTGATGATGGGCTAATATCTGTAACGGCATTAGCCGTGCCAGGGTATATAAAGGTTGTGAACACAACTTCGTTAGAATATTATGTATAGATATAATTTTTTGAATTGTTTTGAAACTTTCCTCAACTTTTTATTAGTATGAGACCCCAGTATGCAGCTAGTAATTTTCGCCTACTGACGTCATATCCAAGCAAAGAGTTGACTGAGGAGACCAAAACTATTGAAGAAGCTGGACTTAAAAATTCTGCTATAATGCAGCGACTGTAATAGAAAACGTTTGTGAGAAAAAAAAAAAATTGCCCAACTTCATACAACTGTAACTCTTAGTTTAACGAATATACCTTTGATCATTTCCAAATCAGGTTTTGTACAAGCAACTAGCGACTTATTTATACTTTACATAACTGATTTACCAACATCAATATCACGTTAATTTATCCAATCATAAGGAAAATCTCAATTTCTTTTTTTGTGGAGAATTTTGTTTAAAGATAATATCATGTTACGCAATGAAAATTAGTCTAGTTACTGATGATTACGGAGGAGCTTTGCATAGCAATCACAGGAGCGTGGATTAGAGTGAGTTGAAGAATGCGTAAATAAATTTGAGAAATTGAATATATGACTTCAAATTTAATAGTTGAAAGGGGTAAGGTTATTGTACAAAAATATCATTGATCACTCATCATTGAGTAGTGTAAAGCCAAAATTCGATTATTTATATTACGTAAAAAATGAAAAAAGAACTATGAATGTTTCAAATTACAATATGACAACAGTTCATCTCATAAGTCATATTACGTATACAAATCTTTAGCACTTTTGAAAATATAAATACATAAGCATATCGCAGCAATGTTTGTAAAATCAGAGTGAGTGGTGAGTAAAACATAGCCCATATTATTGTGTATAAAACTTTTCGGGCCTCTTTTGGCACAAATATGCCAATTGTCAAGTTCAAAAAAATTATGTAACTCTCACTCAATGTTTGTGCTATGAATTAACGGATGGTCCAAGAATAGTTTCCATTGATACTTTACCGACTACCTTATAAAATCTATTCAGCACATAATGGATGAATATATAAAAGTGCGCGAGGGTAGTCATCACCCGAGGGAATAATCTTCAACTTTATTCCCTTGTTACATAACGTACTATATTTTAGAGAGTATATATATATCTATACACATTTGCGATATGTTCATTAAGTGTTAGAAATTTTTTGATTAGAAATTATTTCTAACAGTGATATTTTTTTATTTCACAGTTACGATTATTCCTTCTTGGCCATTGGAATTTTTTTTTCCTTCACAAGGTGATCAAAATTAGACATGACAAAATGTATGCGTGAAAACTTTGGAATTTTTCATTGATCTACCAGATAAATTTTTTTAACCCTGAAATTCATATGAAATCGATTGCTTAGAATTTGTTTAGCTTCAATTCAGTTTCGCTTACGAAAATATGGAACATCAACTGGTTTCAAAGGCTGATTGTATGGCCAGTCCTTTTCGGTCTTAGGCGGATATCCATCGATCCGTACAACCATTCAGCATATTTAGGAATCTGTTCCTCAATGGGAATTTCATATTATTTACATTCACCGTATTGTACCCGATAATTAAAAAAATAATCATTTGCTGATTGAGCTTTGTCTCATCATGTATTGTTTAAAAATTGGCGCATTTATTATATTTTCAGCAAATTTTGAAATTGATCTATCATGTGTATAGCTCATTTCATTTTCGGAATTTGAACAATACTGATAACGATTTACATTGATTAAGTCTGCACCAGGCGAAATATAGCTATCAATATCAATACTATCTGTAATCCAACTTTTGTGTGGTTTGCTAATAGAAACGTGACGATTTTTCATGCTACCCTCGGAAATCTTGCGAGTTTTTTTAAAAATCATTAGTGTGGTGTTTCCAGTTGGATGATAGTCCTCTTGTTGGGTACAAAACAATGATGAATTTAGTCGATAGTGATCACTAGCTAATAAGCCTTTCTCAAAATCTATTAATAACTCTGCCAGAGTATGATGATATTTTAAAACAATGTACTCTTCCCAGTACAAAGTTATGCTATATTTGACTTTATTGTATGTACGATAAAGACAGTCCCTTTCAGCAATTTCCCCAGAAATGCCTGGAGAAATTCTAGTATAGGGAAAATTCCATGGTACGACAGTGAATGTGACGTTAAGCCCTTGGCTATTCATTATTTGTTTCATAGTATCCGTAAATATACTTGGAATACCGTAATCGTAAACAATAAAATGATCAACTCCGATCATTTGATGAAAACTTAAGAAGTTCATCATGTCCGTACGAGAAATAGATCTGTTTAATGGCGGAGCTATGCATATGGCTATATCATTGGTTATCAGGTTATGTGGTAAATTTTGCACACTTAAAATTGGATATTCACTTTCAGATACGTCCCTTTTATTAAAAAAGGACACTCCTTCAGGGATAGCAGGCTGAGAGTACTCACAGACAAATTGGTACGCAGCATACTCTAAATTTTTCCTAGATTGGCTTTTAAGTAAGTTGCTAATTCTTGAATGTTTGAATATCCCCAGAACATGCTGTTCTTTCCCTTCGATAAACACATGGCAATTTATGTCTGGAATGATATATGTTTTCCCAAAGGCGATCCCTCGGACTTCATTTATGTTTGCATGGTAAGCTGCGTAAACAAACAAGTCATTGTTTATTCTTTGCCAAGATGGTAGTGGTACGTCAAAGTGGAGATGGAGATTATCGGAGATATCAATCTCTCCTAAGCGGTTGACATCAGGTTCCTTAACTCCGGGCTTACCAAAGAAACTTATCACTTCTAGGACGTATCGCAGTTTGTTATATTCATGCCTGTAGAATAGCAATGACACCACACTCACCAGAGCTGTGATAATTAATGCTGCTTGATAATATTTTCTCATGCTGCTGTTATTGGGGCGTTTTGTTATTGTTATAGTCGGTGCAGTACGTGTACTACCACAATTATGTCTTAGATGGGCCTGTGCGATATCAAACCCCTCTTTTATCATACTAATCTGGTTATCACCCTGGCAAAGAAAATGTATTATGTAGGTAATCAATTGTTTACTTTTGTAAGTCTTTTTATCGTAAACAATGTGCGAATATGATAACGTGTGATAAATATTTCAAAGCATACCTGATCTAAACAGCTCTTTGGTTTCTTCGTTCTTCAATTAGGAATAGAAGAATCTGCATGGCAAATAAATTCCTATGGATATTACTGAATCGTGTGTTTTCTATGAACGTAGGTCAATGGAATTGATCTATTCACAATTCATTTCATACCGGTAAAAATAGAAAGTGAAATAAATTAGAAGAAACATAGACGCGCCGTAACATTTTTCCTGTGGTACAGTTGTGGAGATTTTGAGAGTGGCATTCCAGTTTGGTTATGATGACAGTAATCAAGACTGACATCTGCGTGATGGTAGCATTCGTTCTTTGTCGTCTTTACATACCGATAGTTTATCGACTCAAGTTGCGCCACGCAGAGGGCACTGCTTGACGACGAATTTATGTTGTCTATTTTCGATAGATTAGATCGGTTAGATCACTTCCTCAGATTCGATGGTCATGGGATTATGTTATGTTTATTGAGATTGAGTTTGTTTTGCGTTCGGCCGACTGTGGCGCTGCAGGTTTCTCTGTGTGCCAACATAACTGTTTAGTGTAAAAAATTAGCCGTCTCAGATTCATTGTCCCTAGTGTACATACATACCGATGCATACACACACCATCCAAGCTTATCACCATCATGGCGCATGCGTATGGATACTCCATTTGTAACATTGTGTATTGGATGCATTAAATACATGTATATGTATACATACATCCATACACACATCGGAATAGCATCATACTATCGCAGCGCAGTAAATGAACGATATGCCTTAAATGCTTGGTGAAATCGGATGAGTTGAAAATTATTTTACTTCTGAAGCGAAAACAAAAATCATAATTACTCATATCTCCACCGTGGGCATTGCGTTGAAACAAGTTTCTAGCGAGTATGGAAACTGAACCGGTAGAACTTGAAGATGGAGAAGTTGTGGATGACGAGGTTAAACATTTTATTTTGACAGAAAGCTAACCTTCGTTGATATCTTTACTCAATTCTGCATTTATATCTACAGGAATAAGTTAATATGGTTGATTTGAGTCGCGATTGTTACACAACCATTGCATTCCATCACAAACATCGATGAGTTTTATCGACAGAATCCGCGTTTACCAATATCCAGTTTTTTTTAGCATTTCAGTTTTTGGAAAGACTGATATGTTTCATTAAACTGTAAAAATTCTGAAAGTACTCTTTACAAAGCCTAGTATATCCATAAATTTTACATCATTTACCTTTGTACAGGTTGTCGATGCGTTCGAGTACAATGTTTTAGAGCGGCCTCACGTTGCCCCCAGACCTGAGGATACATCGTCCAAGCTACATTACAGTGATGAATCAGATGAGCCCACGGAATCTGAAAGTGATTCGGACTCAGATTCGGCACATACTTGTTCCAAGAAGCCAAAGATGAAGATAAAACGGTGGAAGAATAGAGAGGTAGAGAAAAAAGAAGCTCAAGACAAGTACAAGGTGTGGTGTATGCAGGTTCAGGAAGAAGCACTCACGGAGGAACTTGTATCATGCGGGGTCACTAAGCGAGATTATCAGGGTAGAAATGTTGAATTCTATGACTTCACTGTTCGATATTCCCCCAATGAACAACAGACACCAGCTGAACTTAGTTCAGATACTGAGAAAGATGCTCCACCTAGGATTAACAACAAAAGGACAAATGAGGATAGGACAAACCTTAAGTTAAGGCTTGGTAAACGAAGAAATTCTATGGAAATTGATGGGCAGCGAGGAGTTGCAAGAAAAATACTTGACTTGCGCACCACTGCCGATTCTGATGACGGAGACGTAGCTGCAGATATAGCGGAAAAGCTGTGCGAAAAGAAAGATGATCTCATAAGTAAGCAAGAGTGTGAATGTCTTTTTATTCGTAGTTATTCCTGTGAAGGGTAAAGTTATCATCATCTACACTGTGATGTTGATTTCGATTTTCAGAGAGAGCAGTGAGTATAATAGGAAAAGAAAAAGCCATAGATTTCTTCGAACAAACTAAAAAAATTGAGGAAGACGGGGGAATGATGATAGTGAACGGATCACGTAGGAGGACTCCAGGAGGAGTTTTTTTGTTACTATTGAAGCAAGATGATCACATTCCTCAGGAAAAAATACGAGCAATTTTCCAAGAGGACCGTAAACAGACTGTGGAACAGAGAAAGCAGGCGCAAGCTTCCAGCAGGAGACGGAAAACACAGGAACTAATGCGGAGTCTCGAAAGTAATTCAAAATATAACATATTATGCAGATCATTTCATATAATTTATACCTCTAGATTACTATACAGTGAAACTTCTCTTAACGCACACCTCCCAACAAGGATTCTTCTTTACAACGGACAGTATAAAAATCTCTAGAAGCAGAATTTACACGCTAATATTGTTCTGAATAGTAGACACTCTTCAATAACGGACAATATCTTTAGTTCCGAAGATGTCCACTATTCGAAAATTTCACTTACTCTCTTTTTTCCGAAATCTTACTGTAACATTTACAATGTAAAGCTAATCTTCGCACTTATTGATTCCTTCATAATCTAAAACATTTCTGGACCAAATTGTAGATGGCTCTGAAAAGGATCTTCCAGCTCTACTAACGCGTGCCGAGCTCTCAACGAGGCAGATCGCGGAGGAAGCGCGATTGAGGAGAGGGGAGGGTCGTGATAGAGAAAGAACTCCGCCAGACTCTGACCGTCCAGTGACAAATCCACCACCCAGTCCCGTAACAGATGATCCTGACCACACACCTCCGTCTTCACGTAGACAAGTTCAGGATTACGCAGCCGATGACTTCCTTGAAATTGGGGTGGATGTTGACAGCATGGAGTTGTTTTAAAATCTACGAACAAGTTTATATTACGCGAGCGTATCGATATTATCAATTATTAGCTCTATTTTAGAGCTGGAAAATTGTCTCAAACTTTACAGAGGCTGCTGATGTGTTTTTTTATACGGAAATTTACTGCATTAGGACAGTACAGGTATGAATACAGATAGGTGACTGAAATAATTACTTGGCTATTGCCTGAAGGTAATTACGATCAGTGAAGAGAGAACAGTACAAGTACCAAATAAACAATGTCGTTCTCTTCTGTTATTCACGTTTTTTTTGCAATTGATATAACTATAAATATCTGTGCATGAATCAAAAATAGCTAAAATAATTTGAAAAAGATGCATTCACTTCTCCTATCCGTTGGATGAAATCCGCCTTTAAAGATCTCCGAACGGGCATAAAATATTCTTTTTTAGTTTTGTCAGATTCGTGTTGTTTGGCACGTTTTACGTGTAGTAACGTGGTATAGTTTATGCTTAATCGAATTTTATGTAAATTCACACTGTGTTTATCCTTCGCGTTTGTTTCTACCCGGTTTCTGAGTGGACGCCAAACAGATTTTTAATGTTTCTATATAGTTGAAAGGAAACAGGAACATGATTGCAAGATGGCTATATCGTCGGGGCGCAGCCTCTGTTACCGAATTAAGCCAATAAATTTATGTACAGGAAGTTACTTTTTCAGGCGACTTCTTAGATAACATGTAATCATAATGTATGAAATATAAGAGATCGAACTAAGTCTAAGCGCCGATATTCTGAAACGAAAAATTCATTTTGTAATATATAATCTCCTCGGTAAGATCCGAGAGCATTTTGTGTGTTTTATTAATACTATACTGAATCAACCCAGCAACATATTTCTATGGAAACGGTTCTAAGTCGATTCCTCAATTTTGTCACTCAATATTCGATTAAGGAATTTTTTTTAATTTTAATTCCGGGAAATAATCAACGAACAATTTAAGTATACTGACTTTGATCCCAGTCCATATTCGGATAAAAATAATTGAACAAATGTTTTTGATGTTTGCAATATTTTATTTGTGGTTTATTTGTTGTCATTTTCTATTCGGGAAAAAATCTTCGTAGCTACAAATGTTATCTTATTCCTATGGGCTTATGCCATGTCTCAAAAAGACGACAGTTTACAAAAGAATAGGGACCGTTTTGAGAATTAACTTTAATATGTCAAACCCGTCATGGAGTGGAGTTTTTTTGCGGTTATGAAAGTGACCCGAGGCTGTGATATCGTAATTTACTGACATCGAGAATAAACGGATATTGAATACATGTATATAGCACCGAGGGATTGGAGATTGTTTTTTTTTCCTCTTCAATAACGCTAATTTACTAATACTCAATACCTACTACTGAAAGTAAATTACTATCATGCCCTCCGGTGACTTTATACATATATACCTATGGCCTTCGGAAATTGTCTTCAATACTGGTTTAAGACTGTATCAGACTTCTTAACGTCCATCATTCCAGGTTTCAATATGAATTTTGTGAACATCATTAGACGATTTCCGCCTAGACTTTATGAAGTATGTTTGAATCATTTTTAAATTTCGCCTTTCTTTCTGTTTAATTTGTTAATCGCATTTGTCAAATTAAATATTACTTTTCTGTTCCGTCTCTATTTTTTCATTATTTCGCATAGCTAAAGATTCATATGCCGAAAGGACTATCCATTTCTTAAAATTTTCAAGTCGACATTTTGATACGGATTCATTTCTTCGGTAAATCGAACTTTTGCGATTTCGTCAGTTTCCTGAAATTTGTGTCGTTCCTAGAAGACAATCCGCGTGTAATCGTTCCTTTGCATATATACATACCGAGACAACGAATCTGTGATCAACTCATGGAATCAACTAAATTTACGATTTCTTAACGCCAAATAGAAATTCAGTTAGTTCAATTAAACATTAGTTGATGTAATTAAAAAATAGTTTAAGTAAAAATGTCATTGATTGATGAAGTGATGTTTAGTTGCAGTGACTAAATTTTTTAGGGGCCCTTCATCGCCGATTTGCTAATTGATTCAATCGATTCTTTTTCTCGGTGTATGAACATACATACATATTTTTTATACGCCGCGCTATATTATACTGGTCTACAGTTACGAGAGGGTTGTTATTCGCAGATGGATATGTGACGACACAAGATTCGACATTGGTTTAATATACTTACGAAGCAGGAAGCATTCAACGATCTGAAGCGGAAATCTATTTCCACTATTCGTGTTCGTGGTTTATTAAAGTAAGGGTCTCAGTTAATGAGCTTGTCTCAATTATTGACATTTTTTGGATGTGTCCGTTTGATCTTTAGTTCTAAAATTACTAAAAAATGAATTCGTAGTGCCTAACCCTCTAGCGATTGGTTGTAATCATCGAGAAATTCACAATTTGTGGTGTAAATTTATAATTTTGGAAATAAACGGGTCAATAATTGGGTCTAAACGTGTGAATAACTGGTACACTTACCTTATGCTTATTTAGCGTTTTTCTCTCATTAAGATCAGTTTAATGAGCTTTAAGGATTATTCTTGGTGTACGAAAAGATGCGTAACTTCTTGTGCGTCGCACAACATGACAATGCTTTTTCTCTTCAGAATTTCGACAATCCGTTTCGTCACGAATTATCATCTATCGCGAATTTGAATGATGTTCAGTTCCCCGGCCATATTTCGCCAGCTACGAGTCTTACACACTCTACTGAAATATCTGTCACGTTTCAGTGTATTTGATAAATTTTCATTCCACGTTACATCTACTCGTTACGGTTTTATTATCCGTGTCATAACTTATACTGGCATGTTTCGTGATATATTTCGTTGATTTAAGAATGATTTCACTTTTCACCGCGATGTATAGCACTTCTCCACTTAGGCATAACGCTATTATAACATGTACTTGCGATATATCCTGTCACAATTTGATCACGTTTAAAATTTCGCGTATTGTGCTGTATTGAGAAGTAGGAAACTTTAACGACGTATACGGCAAACTAATATTGCTGAAACGTCTTACATCAGAAACATAATTTCACGATTTCCAATGTATCAGCCAGATTTCCCAAATCAATCAATATTATGTTACAATAGCGTTGACACATGGCAATCGTTGCCATCAAACAGAAAGGACGACCGCATTTTGTCCTTGATGGTAAAAATATGACCACGATTGCGCATTATCTATGAAGAACGTTCTATGAATATAACTTGCTCGGTCGCGTAATGCAGTTTCAAAATTTTGCTGCGCATGAAGTAATCGTACGGTTAGGTATTTTCACGATCAGTTTTGTATGTATAAAAGTAGAATATTGTGGAAATGTTGCTGCAATCTGTCTGTAATGTATTTTGCACGCCAGATAAATATCAGAATATTTCACTGCAATCTTACCGAAGTATTACGAAGATAATGAGTCCTGCATACAGTTAAGGATTTACAGGTAAAGTTTTTAGTTTCTCGCTCTCGAAGAAAAATATTGGTATAGTTTTTAATGACATGTTTAATAACAATATACAGAAATTCGACGACCAAGTTAGATTATAAAAAACCCTGCATGTGCTAAGGTTTAAAGTGCGTAACAAGAACGGTGGAAAGAACCATTACGTGTATTAAGAACATTTAAAAGCAATAGCGAAGAGCGGAGGAGAAGGTGAGAGGCCGTGGTTTTTCCTCGAAATGTAGAACTTATTGTGAACTGAACAGTTATCGGAAAGTTTTCCCAAGCGCAACTATCAATTACTTGAATCCGAAAATACCTTCGGGCTACCTGTGCGAGTTAAGTGGCTGCTAGTGGCAGAAGGAACGGGATATTGATGATGACAGAAGATATATAAACCAGGAGTTATTCACAATCGAAGACAGTCCAACTTTGGCGCTGCAGAAACGGGCTGGTTGATGTTTACAACTGACATCGCTTGTCCAAAATATAAAGAAGTAACATCCAGAAAAACTTGTTCCGAATTTACATATATATTTCAATATCAGAAAATGGCGAAGTTTGAAAAGGTTTGTGCATTCGTTATTGTACTTTTCGGAGTCTTATCCATCTGCCAGTGCGCTGGTATCGATGATCTATTAAACGATTCAACGTTAGTCAGAAAGCAGCTCAAGTGTGTGTTGGACAAAGGACCGTGCGATGCGATTGGAGCCTCTGTAAAAGGTAACTACTAAATTAAAGTAACAATTTTGCCGGAATTTGGAAAATCAGGTGCAATTATAGTCCAGCTGACTGTAATTGTCAAACGTCATGACTGTGAATTGACTGGATCATTCCGTATCCTTGCACAATCTGTAGGTGTTTTGTAATAATTTTACGAAAGTGCATCAGTTGGAACAAAAGAAATCGCGCAGATGGTTGACTGTAGAATAATAATAGTTCCTCGTAAATGCGAATATCTAGACCGACTTTCAAACATTTTCTTATTTTGTGTGACAATAAATTTTGATAATTACGTAAACTGTTTTTATTTTTTAACAGCTTCAATCAGGGAAGTATTAATCAACAATTGCCGCAATTGTAACCAACAACAGGCAGCGAATGCACGTAGAGTTATGGAGTTTGTGAGGACGAGGTACCCGGCTGAATGGAACGAAATAAGTCGCAAGTACGTGGGAAGCGCCAGGGGATGATTTAATTCGAACAAAATTATTGTAAGCTCTGTTAATAAAAACTTGTCAATTCAATAAAAAAAATATAATCTCTGTTATCGTATGAATCGATATATTATGTTACTATTAATTCCTGATTAGTTTTTCTCTGATTTGCATTTCCACTCAATCGTTTTCACTTACCGCCTTGTTACGTCGACTGACGACGCTTATTCGAACGTACCAGTAAAATATTCTTATCCTTTAACGTCGTGCTTCAGTCGAATCTCCATGATTTGGTAATATTCCGTGACTATTGTTCGTCGCGTTGACAGTAAAGTACAGCTCGCCTGCTTAGCCAGAATTCAATCGGTCTGTCCGTATCGAGATTAACGTTAAGTAGATAATTATTCATACGACCCATCGAGTCAAACGCGTAAATATCTTTGACAACGGATGTGTAAAGTGGACATTCGTATTTTTCCGATTGGCTGATCAAGTCCGTTAGTCTGTAGCGCAGTATCGGCATTCGATTCCACAATACCTTTGGCGAGCTTTCGACGAGCACCATCCGTTCAAGATCCCATCTGGCACTTGTCAGGAACAATCCGCTGATCAAGACTCCATCGATGGTTGACTGAATCGGCAAGTCTTCCGGATGGTATGTCTGAAGAACTTCAAAGTCAAATCGAGCATCGTGTAAAGCAAGGCCTCGTTCTCGGGTGAAAGTCAGACGTGCCGCAGCCAAAAATGCCGTTCCCGAAGAGATACCGCCGAGCCAATAGGCGCGTGGCGAACCTCCCTCGAACCAGTCGTTCAGAAAGTTAAGCCTATTCAGAAGATCTTCGATGAAGATTAGCAACGAACTAGTTGGCGAGTCGTACGGACACGCTTTCCTCCAAGAAATCGGCACTTTCCCCAAATGGATCTCACGCGAAAATTCTTCAAGCGATAGCGTCCATTCACCACGTCCTTGCAACGCGTTTTCCAGGATATCCGCGGAATGTCTCGTCTCTTCTATTAGCACGTTGTACAGCTCCATTTCTCTAAACATAACTGCTTTTATAGGCTCTCGGCAGCTCATCGGATACTTTTTTCGGGCCTCGTCGACGTTGAAAATCCGTGGCAGTTTCGCACGGATATCAGTTATTCGGTTGGGTAGGGATTCACTGTATACTACGGACTTTCCCTGGGCATGGGCTAACTGTATGATGGATAGGAACACCTTACTGTCGTTGAGCCCACGCACAATAATGGCGTCTTGAGGGAGTCCGTAAATCTCTGGTGAGGGATCGTCCGGGATCGTAAGGACTTGGTTTACGTAGTCACGGTATTCGCACTTCCTAGGAAGCCCATAGGCTGAAGAGGACATGAACCTGAAATTATTTTCACCGTAGACATTTGGGTTAGCAAATTCCTCGAGAATTGAGCCCACGTAACGCCTATCCTCATCGTCAAGGACTCTACCTCCGTAGTGGCACTGCGCAATGAGATACGACATGGCGTCGAAAGGCACCGGGTTGTATTCGTTTATAAATATCTGCAATCGGCGCGATGCAATTTGGAAGTCTGACTCATCAAAGTCATAGCTCAGGTTCCATCCTCGATAAAGGAATGTCGCTCTGCCTTGTAAAACCGCGTGGAACATGCACAGCCCGTACAAAAGCTTAGTGAAGACCTTGTTCCTCCCGGGACAACCTTCAAAATATTCGCGATTGCATACTGGTTCCGTGTAATAACGACTTGTCAGATTTCTCTTCAGGTCGGCTGATGGCTCGTTGGTCATTTTGACTCCACGTTCAAGTATGGCGATGGGGAATTCGCGCGTTGGATAGCTTGACAGCCACAGTCGGAAGTCGAGCGACGTGTTGGAGGCGTCAAACGTTTCACATATTCTTTCTAGGGCTGGTAGCCAGTCACTAGCCAGATGACAATTTTGCAGAAATATCCACCACCCTTGCCGCTGACCCCGCTTTATTATGGATTTTGCGTGATTCTCTTGGCCTTGTCCTAACGAAAGAGAGACAAACCTTGCTGAGAAGCCCAGCTTGTTTGCGAGCTTTGCAACTGACGCTGTCGGGTCAAATCCAGGACTTAGGAGAAATATCAACGGTACTAGGCAGTTAGACTCTACGAAAGACTTTGCCACGTCGAAGAAAGGTGGTGACACAAATCTTTCCCCCATTCCCAGCTTCACGAATTGTGTCACCTTTACAACTAGCCTATCTGGCCGTATGATGCGCATCAGGATTACTTGCTGGAATGGTGTCAGCTTCTCGTGCCAAGGTGCGGGAATCGAGAAGTTCTCAGGGTGTTCTAGATCGTGGTAAACTTTCCAGGTGCGTGCATCCGCACAAAAACTCTCCGGAAAATCCTTAAAGGATGGGAGAACTTTGCTGGCTTTACAAATCTCCTTCCATGATTTCTCCGTCAACCAATCAAAGCATGGAGCAGGCAGTTTAGTTTTCAGGTCACTATCGACTACCGAGTCTCCAGCTAAGAAAAAGTCGACTTCCTCATTTGTGATTGCTTTAGTATCTAGCATTATCTCGATGTATAGGATTAGGGAATAAAGAAGTTTGTCTCTCTCGAAAAGGCCTCGTGATACACTTTCATATAAATTGTTGGTGAAAGCTTGATTAAGATAATTGAGACGTTTCTGTAAAATAATGCTTCTATTTGAAGTCTCGATTGATCTAATGTACAGATGTACAAACCATTCGAGAGAGAAGCGGTACATTGGATTGACAATTGGAAGACCGGCCAAGGTCCGGTAAATTGCAGCACTGTGCGCAGCGAAAGGACGGTACCTCTGGCGAAATGTGTCGATATACGTTTCAGTTGCACTGCTGGCTTCTTGTTTCTTTACGATACTCACGGCCAGATGTTTTGAGGAATCCAGAAGCTTGATAGCATTATCGTCTTCAAGGATGTTAGTGGTGGACGTGGAGAGCGTTATCAATATGTTGTCCTCCTCCTGCTTCAAATTCTTCTTATTTGCCGCACTCTGTATTAGCAAATTTTCAAGCTTTTCTTGGAGGTCCGGACGCTCTTTAGCAACAACTAGATTCAGCAGTTTACTCTCCAACCCTTCATTTGTCAGAGAGAAGTCGATCACTGATGCCAAATTAAAAATGTAAGGTGGATATCGTGGATTCGGAAGCTTCGTCGTAATGTAAAGTCTAAATCGATCAGAATACTTCAGTGTTTTAGACGCGATCGTTAGGTAGGTGATGCCGTTAATTCTATGGATATCTTTAGTCAGTATAGGATCTAAAGAAGTGTCTAACTCGTCTTCGATGTTTTCAAGCAGAACCGGCTTTCCAGTTTCTATGCTATGTTCGAGGATCTCCATGTATCTTATATCAGAGAGTTTTATTATTCGAAGACCGTTTGGTGCCTCCATTTTTTTTATCCAGTTGTTCGCCTGGCTCTGCGGGTCGATCAACAGACTCCACATCTTCGAGTTGTCCAAAATCACCGCGTTCTCAGTGGAGTAAGCGTCTTTGGAAAGTCCATTCACATTCCAAGAGCTAATTTTTATCTCAGAGGCAAGAATATCGACAAAGCTGAATTCGTTTGAACAGGGCATCTCTGAGGTGATAACATAATCGCGCCAATTTTTTAGAGTCTCCAGTCGATAGGCTGCCGAAAAGGGACCGAGGTAGGCAATGATTCCGCAGGATAGAAGCACATCACCTGCCAAGTTGTCGTAAAATTGTTCTAGTCTCTCTGCGTTACGCATCCAACGTCGCTTCTCACCACCGAGACTGCTAATCAGATTCTCCGCTTTGATCAGTTTTTCCGTGCAACTAGCCACCTGCTTTTCCAGATCCATTTTCTTGGCCAGGGTCGCGCGAAGACTGCTATTCAGAACGGCTAGCTTTGCATTCAAATCGGCTAGGGTCTTACGTTTCTCGTTCAAGACAGCTTCGGTCTCGTCACATTCTCTTTGGGCTGCCATCAGTTTCTCCTTTTTTGGGGCTACCACTTTTGCGACGTCATCGTAGGACACCATCGCTCGCACCCATTTGCACAGCCCCTCCGCTGCGCTGGATGCCTTAACGACGATATTGGGCATGAAGTTCTTATCGGTCATGTAAGTTTTCTTCACGACGTTCATCAAGGCCACGGGAATGTTGTCCTTATCGTAGTCCTTCAGATTTTGCAGGAAATTCATGTCGCCAAGGACACGTTTGCTGGGGCCCCAATAGTCTGTCATTTTTTTACCCGTGACCGGGTCCAGCGAGCGATCCGGAGGAACGTTGAGCATCACGCAGACAGCTGCCATGACGAGTTTTACTGTGTCTGGTGGATTTTTCATGGCTTTTACCAAGGTGATGTCAGCTGGCTTTAGAGTGTTCAGCGCAGCAATTGCGTCCTCAAGAATTGGAATAGCCACGGCCAGGTCGGCTTCGCACTCTGTCTTCAGGGCACTCGCAATTTCCGCCTTCGTGTTTGCAACTTCTTCCTCACGTTTGACTAGCACCGTCGCTCTTTCAACGCTGACATTCTCGTTCTCGATTTCCGTCATTGTTGCAATCGTTTCCTTCGCTGACAACTCGAGCTGAGGCCTTAGCGCCGTTAGTTTTGTCTTCATGCGTGCTACCTGACCTGCAGCAAATTGTAGCTTCTCAAGTCCAGCTACGTATCTATTTCGAGCTGTCGTAATCGACTCCTGTTTACGCGCTATTTGTTCAGCGAAAGACTGTACTAGGTGTAGGTAAGCCGGGATTGTTACGTATGTCAACCTCCCGGTGTTTTTGTCGTACGAATACCCAACTTCCTTGGCAGAGTTGTGGAAATATTTGCAAGCCGTGACACATTTCGATCGTATTGCTTCGGGAATCTGCAGTAACGAAGATAGGTATGTGTCAATGTTGCACTTTTTTGCCTTGGATTACTATGACAGATTAGTTTTATGGTAACGCAATCTAAAACGGTTTCTAATTAATAACGCTGAAATTCGTACTAAAAATACTATACCTTGATGTTCTTTGTGTACTTCGTCGCAACTTCTTCAAGGGCAGTCTCCGGCCAACCGTTAAACCAATTTACAGAGCACCTGCGGAGATTCGGGTAAGAGAGCAGACTTCGTCGGAACGCAACCCCGACTGGACTGAAACAGAGCACAAAGTGTAGCTTTTCCCTGCACTGATTGACAAAGTACTCCATTACCGCAACGCTACTGATTTCCAGGTTTCGATCGCCGTTCTGTGCGGCCAAACGCACTGTCTCTATTATTTTCTGTCGTTCATCGGACGCGAATAGATTCGGGACTTCGCCGTAATTTAGTAAGCTGTCGACGTCAAGGAGCTGTTCATCTTTCAACTGCCTGTCAGTAATCAACAGTACGAAATCCTTTCCGCTACCAGCAGAATTTTTCAGAGCATTAGCAAGGTTCGCTCGCCATGTACGTGAGTCGCGAAAAGTTCCGGCTGCAGGCTCGTGAACATCCTGCCGCATTAAGTGACCTGCTAGTCGAGTCAGTGATCTACGCCCTGAGCCATCAACGGCAACAAAGATAAGGCTTTCGCCGGGGATCGCAAGGATCCTGGAAATCCGCGCTAGGTGCTGCAGGGCGCAACCGAAAGGGAGAAGGTCCATCTTCTTCACGTGAGACTCGTTGTACTCGGCAAGGTAGCCGACGATCCTTTTCCTTAGATTTTCGATGCTCGTAATCTCCTCATACCTTCGATTTTCAAGAGTCGCATCACCGTCCATGAAATTTCCAAAGATTAGATCATTCAGACTTTCGTTAGTGATCTGATCATCGTACTTTGGGAGGTGGTCGAACGCTGTTTCGAATGAGTGATCCTTAAAATAGATCTTGACAGTTTCCTTGATCTTGGTAAACAGCCACTGTGAGTCGTCATCGTTGACGAGGCGATCTCGGAAGACTCGCAGGACCTCATGGACCCAAAGCCGTACGAATATCACCTTTGAGTCTGCAGATTCTTTTCGTAGGCGCATGCAGCCAGCAACCATCCTTGAGATATCCCTCACATCAAATAGATGGAATACCTTATTGGGGGTTGGCATTAAACTGGTCAAGGTGGCGGTCCACACGTTTAGAGTTGCATTAACAGTATTCTGAATTACGCCGAGTATGTCAGCGCTGAAGCCGTTTCGCTTCAAGCCACTCAAGCAGACGTTGGTGAATATCCTAAAAAGGCTATCTCTGGAAACTGCTGGAATTGCATACACGTTGAAGTGACGTAGAAATCTAGAAGACGGAACTGGCTGCTCATAGTCAGTCCGAATAGTCATGGCGGCGACGAACATCGTGTCTTGTACGAATATCTTGTCTGGTTCTTCCAAGTCGTACCAGTGTTTGTGATCAAAGTACTGCCTCAGCAATTCGAGGGCTGATTGGGCCTCATCCTCCTGTATGATGGGCGCGCTCACATCGTCGACAAATGTAACGCAAAACTTACCGTCGGGAGGGCCGTAGTAGCCGCGTTTTTTTTTGTTCAATCGTGAGACGATTAAATTATGAGCCTCGGCTGAAGTGGTTTTTTTCGTGAAAGTAATGAAGTTTGATGTGTGGGAGGAATGCCATGGCCCATTTCGAAGAATGTCGTGTATGCAAATAGTTTTTCCAGTTGCTGGATCACCGCATACTAGGAATTGTCTACGATGACGAATGTGACGGTTAAACAAACTCGCGTGCTTCAAGGTGTCTACCGTGGGCACGACCATTTGGCTAAGGAAACGTGGCTCGACGAGTTTTTCGTTTTTTAGAACGTCCATCCAGTGTTTCCATACTCCACGACCTTTGAACATATAAAAATGATCGCGAATGGAACTATCAGCAGGTACGAGCACGTCCACTGTGCCAACTGGTAGAGTGGGTACCGGATATCCATCGACCCCACCACTCCATAGAGAACTAAAAAACTCTTCGAAGCGGATTCCGGAATCGGAGTAGAGAGTACCGCAAATTCCCCAGACAATGGATTGCACAGCTGCCGCTTGTGTCCATGTCACTTCGTGATCCCGAGAAACGTCAGGCGTATCTGCTATCGCATCACTAACGAACATCTCAACGAGACTTAGGGTTGCGTTGACTTGGTGAAGTGGACTCGTCCTAACAACATGGCGGCAGTTACCTGGTGGATTATTCAAGCGAGAATGTTGTTAGTTCGTATGGATATCCGTTCGGAAAAAAATAAATTGAAATACAATGTTACCAGTCATACCTTGCACGTAGTTGAGGCAAGGATCTAGCAACCATTCCAGAAGGATCTTCACGCACCCGCTTGCATGGATTCGTTCTCGGCAGTCCCATTTCTTCAGCCAGGATGTTGTAAGGGATCTCCACCCTAAGGAATGTGGCTCAACGTAAACTAATCCGCAACCCGATACCGTGGCTGGTGATGCTTGCACTAAATTCAGCGTCTCGAAGATGATAGAGGTCGAGCCACGAGACAGCTGTATATTTTCACCAGAGATCAAACACAGTTTTCCGTTGTCATCCAGCACAGTGTTAAAGCTTTCTGCCCATTCAGGCTCAACGGGTCCATCGAAAACTAGCCAAGAAGACTGAGAGTTAGGCTTTTGCTCACAGAACTCCCGAAGCACAGATGATACTATTCCATCGTGCCAGACACGTGTCTTCCGATCCAATTTGCCAAAGAGACGATTGAGACCAACGGCCTTTGGGTTTACTGTTCGGATTTCCGTAACTCGGCCGAAGATCGAGTCACCCTCATCGGCCAATAATGCTAGCGCAGCAGCTAGACAATGAAGGATCGAGGTTTTACCTCCGAACGGCTCACCCATAATTATGATGCCACGACGGGTACAGATTGTTTCGAAAATTTGAATAGCCTTCAGTTCGAATGCTTCGTGTGAACAGAGCTTCCGGTTCTCACATACTTGACGGAAAGCTTTAAGAACTAGTTGATAGCTAGGCGGGGGTAAAATAGAACCTGGGAAAAGATCGAGCAGGATAGCTTGGAATACAACGACGTCACGTTCCATGAATTTCGCCAAGTGAGTATCAATGATAGATCTCAGTAAAATAACCGTTTCTTCTTCGGAGGAGAAATGAAGCTTCAGGTGAACAGCCCTTCTCAGCACGCTCTTCATAGATCTCATCCCAAAGTCGTAGAACAATTCGGTGGCGAAAAGATCTGCACAGAGTTTGTGTGCGGTCACTAGTTTTCTGGCAAGAATTTTCGCATCTGTAAAGCCTCCGGCATAGAGTTCAACTTCTGAGATTGGAAGAAAGTCTGGAAGGACCATTGCTACTGTCCTGAAAAGGGATCTCGTGTTGTTTGGTATAGAAGAGTGGTTCACGTGTCCTGAGTCCAGGGTTACGCAAATATTATAAGTGGGTTTCAGTCTCAGGCTAGTACCCTCGATATCACAACGCTTCGCTGAAGTGCGAATAGCTCGAGTAATCGCGTGGATTTGTTGTCCCACAACGGATAGGACCTCCGGATCAAGCCGATGAAAGTTGTCAAGACACACCCAAGCACCACAGCTGGCAACGCCCTTCATGATGTTCCCTATGCAGAGGTAGTCCATGTGCTCGGAGCACCCAACGACAACACACGGAACGCCCAAAGCCCTGGCAAGCCCTCGAACAGTTTCCGTCTTTCCCGTGGCCGTGGGGCCTTCCAGCGCTCCATACAAGCAGCAGCTTCGAGCTTCGACTAAGGTGCGGTAGCATCGGTCAGTCAAAGGTGTCACGATGATTGGACACGTTGTTTCATTGCCCAAATATTCGTAACCGTAGTTCATTGTTGCATCCATCATTCTTACGGTGACCGTCTTTGTTAGTTGATCCTCACCTTCGAGGTAGTATCGCAATTGAACTTGCCAATTGAAGTCCTCCTGTCTGTCAACATTCTTTTCAATAAGCTGCTTTACGATATCCATGTCATGAAGCTCTGCGACTATCATTGTTACCAAAACGAGCCGTTGTTTTCGGGACAATGGTTTTCTGGTTTCTTTTACCAGATCCACAATTTGCATTTCTATGTCTGTTTGATACTTGGCGAGAGCTTTTAAATTACGGTTAGATAAAGCTGCCGTCACTTGGGATGTCCAAAAAATGCGAGTTGCACAAAGAGAAACCATTCCTGGCCAGGCGAAAATCCATGTGATTCTAAAATCAGCACCTTCCTTCACAGCTGAAAAATCATACAGTAATTGTAATGAACAATGATTGTATGATGAAATAAATATTGTTCTTATATTGACGTTTTTTATGCATTAGTGATAGCACATAGGCGAAAACGTACATGCAGGCCATTTAAATATTCTTCAATTACCTAAATTAGCAATACCTAACAGTATCATACCATTCTTTTCTATGTATTCTGTACAGCTGGCTCGAACTTTTTCCTGCAAGGTTGTTATTATATCACGTTCAACACGAATGAGCCAATCCTCGGTACGACCAGTATCCATCAGGGAGCGGAAACTACACCCTTGAATGCAAATTTCTTCGCTGTCGTGACCAGTAATGGAATAGCTCTGAGGGTCTGGGTTCGCAGCAAGTCTTGCTAGTCCGTGGAAACACTTGGTAAGGCAGAGTTGGGGATCCTGCGATGAATCACAGAAGTCGAATAGCGTGCGCAGGACCTCCTTATCCGAGAGGAAGAACAATCGTGGAAATCGCAGTCTTTTAGTCATAAGGTAGCGACGAATGCCTTCGTTAATCCTGTCCATGTCCTCAGTACTGCGGAGCACGGATGAAAGCAAATCTTGGCTCTCCGCTACGACGCGGACACGCGGGTCCTTAGAAGTCTTATTCACAGCGGAACTGAGTACCGTGCAGACCGAGGCGTACAACCTAGACTCCCTGGGAAGTTCCAATTTGATTCCTCGGCTGGCGAAAATTGAACGAAGATCTAGCCACCGGTTTTGCAAGGCGATCCATCTTTCTAGTGTTTTTCCGATTGTTTTTAAAGTGGCTTTGAAGCTTGCAACCTCACGCTCGATGGGTTTCACAAAGTATGACGTACCCATTTCCTCAATTTTTGTCAGCTGCTCTGCAAGGAGGATCTCTACGTCTTCCGGATCTATTAACACTCTCAGATCGGTGTTCGTAACCGGCTTCGTTCTCAAGATTAGCGGATCCCATTCATTCATCATGGCAGCAAGTTGTTTCTGAAGAGCTAGTTCCTTGTTTGCTCCAATGCTTATGACTTGGTACTTTTCGATGTCGTGCGTTAGATCGAATCCAATTATCTTTTGCAAGGTAGTTCCAGCATTCGGCACGAGATCGATACCAGCAATCACGGACATTTCGTCCCAGTGCCGTTTAACCAGTGCCGGGTTACAGAAGCATATCGCCAGGGGAACGTACTGGTTGAAATCGTTCACCTCCTTGATCACCTGCCAACACAATTTCAGCGGGGCTGGTTGTTGCATCGGATCTGGGTCATCAACGACCCCTGAAAACCGGTACGATTTGTTCGCCGCCAGGTCCGCCTTTAACTTTGTACGATAAGATCTACTGATTTCACCAAAACGGGCGAAATATTCCTCAGTTTTTTGCTTGATCACATTCGCATCTAGGTAATCGAAAGGTCCGTCGAGCCATACGTCATTGTCACGTTTCCATCTGTAGATCAAGCGAACGAGGGTATGGAATGGCTCAATTGTTTCCTTCACCTCATTAACCTTGGTGAAAGTTGTTTCCGGAAACTTAAATAGCCTCTCCTCCAGATTGATCCAGCTTATCTGTTCGTCTATCCCTTCAACGTGTCGCATCAACATACTGAGGTCGTCAGCGTACTCTCGAATGCGTTTTGCGTCATCCATATCATCGAGAATTACTAGTTTTGGGAAAAACTTGTCGACTTCTTCGTTGAGCACATTTATGCGCCTCTGCAGTTCGTCTTCTAGCTCGCATTTTGTCGCCTCGCATAGTATTGAACTTTCTTCAAACACTGGCCCGATTTTAATGAGCCAATTTATCGTTTGTCTGTTCAGCTCCAGATGCCAGTCGTCCAGAGTAGCAATCCCTATTAAGGAGTCTAGCATTTCAATTGAGCACCGAATCTTCTCTTCAAGTTCCCCAATTAGTACGCTGGAAGCGTATGCCATGTATTCAGTCAGCAGGAATAGGTCTTTGGCGTTATTCGGTACGTTCAATGCCTTCGTTGCCAATTTTTCGAAAGTCTTGCAAATCGACTTATTGTACTCTTGATGGTGCCTCACTAGCTCTTTGACAACGATGTCAACTATTCTTGAGGCCTTCGATTTCAGAATTGACTTTGCTGTGGCTTGTGCAAGTTGCCCAACTGCATAATACTCGTTCGCGACCATATCGTTAGTTTCTTTTATGAACCCAATGAACCTTTTCACTTCAACGCAGCATTCGTGGAACTCGCGGTATTCACTAAGAAACTCCACAATTTCCGCTTCAGTTTCAGGTCTGCATACGACATCGAATTTACTCTTGTGTCGGGCACAATGAGAGTTCACAGGGTGAAAGACTTTTTCTAGGACTGTTTGCAGTCTCTCGTGGGCTTCGTTTCTGAACCATTTTGGCAGTTTTACGTCCATGTAGTTTCTCTTGGTTTTTATCTTCAGATAGTACTCGAAGGGAGTAATTTCCTGGCCTAAGTTTGCCACATCCTCTACAATTTGGTGATAACTTTGATAGATCTCCTCGATGCATGGATTCATCACGAGTTCGCAATTCGTGTAAAAGAGCTCGAGCTTTAAGCGTGGACACTGATGTGGATCACCCAGAACTTCAATCAAGTCTTCTATGGTCATTATCATGCGATTCAGGATTTCCTGGACAAACAGTCCTGTAGCGCAGCGTAAGAATTGCGTCAAAGTTTTCACTATGCAGGGTAGATCAAGATACTTTGGTCTTTTTAATAGTTTTGCTACTTCGTCGTAATAACGCCGCATTATCAGAAGCCCACTGTTCCGAAGATCTTTGGCAACGGCATCCTTCAGCTTGTGTAACTCCAGTAGTCCCAAGCTGTGATAGCGAGAAAATTCTAGGAACTTGTCCGGAAGTCCAGAGTATGCCTTGGCTTTGATCACCCTAATCAATTTGTGGGATAAAAAATACTGTACTCTGATAAAGTAACGATTTTTCAAAAACGTTTCATAATTTTTTGTCCGGCCTTCGTGAGCAAAGGGAGTCTCGATTGGTGAGAGATCAGGATTTTTTTTCCTTAGGCTTGGATGCAGTACCATTTTAATTCCAAATCCATGCATTTCTTCGAGATATTTCTGTCTCGTCTCGTGGATTATTTGTTCCACAATGTGCGGGTATTTGAATCTGATACTTTCGGGGATTAGTCGCAGAATGTTTTCTTCCCACTCTATCGGATGTTCAACTGTAGGTATAGAATTGCCATAAAATTTTGCAATCTGGATGTAAAACGATTCTGGTAACTGGAGGCGTTGGAAACGTGTCTCAATACTATTATTACCCACATCCCTCATCAATAATTCTTTGGCACGCAAATTATCGGCAGAGCTTGCAATTAACTCAACTACTTCACGCGTTCGCTCTTTCTGCGTACTAAATTTAAGTAATGGATTTTTTTCGTAGTCCTTACTTGTGAACTGATTCAAATTTGGTATCGGAGGTCTTCGCGGCACCTTTGTCTTGCCGTAGACGAGATTATAAAACTCTTGTTTTTCCATGTCAAATTATTTTCCTTGTATTTAGTAATTTTTAGTCAATTTAACGTAAGTCTATAAGTTTATTTTCAGTCTTTTGTTACATCATCCATGCAAGTCTAGAAGAAACGATATATCGTGCAAAAAACAGTGGGACGAACTTTGAATTACTTCGCTATATGTTAGTTTAATTAATTTTACCTTACACGCGCGTATATAATTACGAACGCAACTTAAGTATATTCGTTTTGTTATTACTATATGTACTATAATTTTTAATGGAAAAATATGTGTGCGGTGATAAGAATTACTTGTAAACCACAACAGCGAACTGATGTTTGGTCAATAATACCTATATGTTCTTCTTTGTCTTGCAGTGTTACGTCAGTAGTTACTACGGTAAATAAGTATACCTTGTAATTGGTCGAGTTATCGTAACTATTATCGAGCATGATTAAAAAAAAAAAACACGTTTCTTGAGCATTTATGCATTAATATGGCAGATTTACAAGTCTGTTATGCTACAGGAGACCCGAAAATCAATCTCTGGAGAAGTTGGTGGTCTTAAATTCTGTTCATAAAACCATTTGACTCAATAGTCAAATTAAATGAATTGATTTGAAATCACAGCTTCCAGCATGGCGTATTTTTGATGCCCAAGCTGTTAATGAACAGTAAACAATTTCTACGTACGGTTTGTGTGCCTAGAGTTTCAAACTTGAATGAAGGATTCTTTTGTACCGACGTAACAAGTGAGGTGGGCTGAGGGGCTAATTTTGTTTAAGAGTCTAAGACTTACCAACGGATGGAAGTATAGCCAATTTAGTCCTCGACCAATGAATGAGCTCGATGAGTCCATCTGTTCCTGTATGGAAATATGAAAAGTCTATAAATTACTAGACACTAAAGTTTTCAAATATTTTTGCATATGTTGAAGATATTTGACCACTATGAGTAACATATACATACAAGAGCCGCCTACAACAGGGAAGGTATGAATCCAAATAACTTTACGAGCTGCGACAAGAATAGTGAAATATAATGTGCGCGGAACAACTTAACCTCCAATTCGCACGGATTTACTGTTAAGATTGTCACCGAGAATAAGGATTAACAATTGTACAAGTCGTTTTAATATGGTTTAAAAGCAACCGTCCAGTTTATTCATACGAGTATTTCATACCAGCGGCAGTTTTATAATGCATGAAGTTCGCTTTATCTCATCGTCAACTTTATATCGGCAGTGAATGTTGAGGTCTTGCTTATAGTATATAGGCTGAATCTTAAATTTTTCTAGGTGATACTGCAGACCACTGTTGGCGAAATAGACTTAGAATTATGGACTAAGGAGGCACCAAAAGCTTGTAGAAACTTCATACAGCTTTGTTTGGAAGGTTATTACGATGGCACAATTTTTCATAGAGTTGAAAAAGGTTTTATTATACAAGGTGGCGATCCCACGGGGACTGGGGAGGGTGGCGAGAGTATATACAATGGTCCGTTCAAGGTATGGCACTATTTTAAACGTCGTCTTCAATTGTATCATTACCTATTGAGGTAGAATTAAACTGATCTGTCGTTACTCAATTACTGTTGAGCATTTTCAATGAGAAATAGAAATACGCATACAATATTTATATCGTACTTGCATACAAGTTGAAGAATTTTCTTTATTCATTACAGGATGAGTTTCACAGCAGATTACGTTTCTGTCGGAGAGGCTTGCTTGCAATGGCGAATGCAGGAAAAGATGATAACGGTTCTCAGTTTTTTTTCACACTGGCAGCAACTCCTGAATTGCAAAATAAACACACGATATTTGGTAAAGTTACAGGAGAGACAATTTACAACATGCTCAAACTTGAGGACACATTGGTCGATGAGGTACTGGGAATTTTTTCGTCATATTCCCATATGGAAGTTGAGAATTTTTGGTACGTTTAGTAGTTCGTTTTAAAGTATCCATCTTTCAAGTATAAAATGCAAGAATTGAAAAAAAATTTTCATCTTTAACGTACCAAATGTGACATTCATTTTGACGATTTTCCTAAAGTTTTAAAATGATACGATATTCATTCCAGAACGATCGTCCATTGTATCCGCAAAAAATTGTTAAAACAGAGGTTTTAAATAATCCATTTACCGACATCGAGCCTCGAGTTGAACCCAAACAAGTTGGGGCAGAAAAGCTGCAAAAGAAAGGGAAAAAATCTGGCGTGAAGTACTAATCTTTTTTACACAATTCTAGAAGAAGTTTTTACCTTGTTAACATTGTTAATATTTTTGCCGTGCTGAAACCTTGTAATTGCAGAAATTTCAAACTTCTGTCTTTTGGAGAGGAAGCGGAGGAAGATGAAGAGGAATCTGTTGTTTTGAGCAAACAGTTTAGCACCAAGGGAAAATCAGCTCATGATAATTTGGCCGATCCTAAGCTTAGTTCAGAGCTTGCTATAGACAATGGTGAACCGTCTAGTAAAAAGATGAAAGGAGATGAGGATAGTGATTCGGAGAATGCAACCGAAGAAAAATCACTCGATGAGATTGCCAATCTGAGTAAAGAAAAGCAGTAAGCAATGTTTATTTTGCGCATTCATCTACAAACTAATGACTTTTTAACTATCGGTCTTTACTCTGCTAGAGCTATGAGAGAAAGGATAAAAAACAAGTTAAAAGACGCTAAAAGTACATCAGATAATAAGAAACCAAAAGATCGGAAGATCGATGAAGTTCAGAACATCGACAATGATGCTGAGCCCGAAGAAGAAGCTTATTACTTGGGCAAAGATCGTGATGAAGAACGAAAGAAAAAAGCGTATGTAATGAAGATGATATATTTTTCCAATTTTGAAGTAGACTGAGATTGGCTGCTGGTACCTCTTTTAACCGTTTAAATTAATTTCATTATTGCTTTTTAGTGAGGAGATACGAAAGGAAATTCGAGACTTGAAACGCGACGTCAGAAGTGAAAAAAAAGCAAAAGAAGAGGAAGCCAAGATACAGGTGGAGAAAGAACAGGAGAAGGAAAAGAAATCCAGCGTTTTAAGGGAGTACATAGAAACCCAGGAGAAGTACAAGGAAGCTAAATCGAAATTGCCAAAAAAAGGTAATTCCTCCTCAGAGAGTATAATTCTAATACAGTGTTTTTACTTTTCTGCATTCTTACAGGCGCATCCCGAGAAAATTTCACTCTGCAGCTATTACAAAAGTTTCGAAGTAAGCTACAAAGCGCTAAGGAACAGGTTGAGGAGTCAACTGAAGTCGCGGAAAAGAAGAAAAAACCAGATAACCAAGACGATGACGGTTTTGACGACGAGAAATGGATGGCGCACACTTTACGGTTCGAGGAAAAAACGCCGGTTTTGGCTAAAGACGCTAGTACAAAGGCCGACGATTGGTTCGAGATTTATGATCCGAGAAATCCGTTGAACAAAAGAAGACGCGGTGAGAAAACACCAAAATTGAAAGACGGTGAACACTCTCGGCATAAATAATAACTATAAAACGCTAACGAACCGTATAGACTTCCAAAAAAGTGTCGTTTTCAAAATTGACAACCACTTTCCATTGATCTTGATTATAAATTCCAAAACTGTTACAAATCGAATAAGCGTCATCCATTTAATGCAAATCTAATTCAACATTCGCAATTCGACAACCTAAACACAGGATTTGACTACAAATTACAAATGGCATTCGCTAAATGTAATATTTTCTTTATATGTATACATACTTACTGTACAAGCAACTTACAGTGTACATAATTCCGCTACCAGTTCCCGGTAGCGCAAATATTCAGTTTTAATTCAGGTAAAGCGGTGTTTTATTAAATTATTCTGGTGGAAATATTTGCATCGCAACATCTATTTGCAATCTTTGCACTTAAAACGGGATGATAATCAAACGGTGTACAAATGATATAGTATACGATCATGTATCGATAACTCTAATCCAATGAATAAATTAATTCTTTTTTCTAGAGGTACATTTCATGTCGGATACTACACTTGTTTCACCCCTTGCACGTTTTATTTGCCTAATCAGTGTTGCGATGTGCGGCGATTAACATGTCAACGACGGCCATGGTCACTGTCAAATATTTCTAAATAATTTCTTCACAACCAGTTCGTAGACGTATCTTTTTTATTCTACTGGCAAATAAACATTCGTTCGGTAGTTAGGCCAGTAGTTCGACTGGTCAAGAGTCAATTCAAGATTATATGCGGCACTGATAGACTGTTGTGACGTTGTATGCATGTTAATGAAAGAATGTAAACACGCCGAAATGATGAAAAACACAGCGTGGGAAACGCCGCACGCGTAAGATAAGAAAAGATCGCATAATTCTGCAATGACTTGACGGTTCAGGATTATACGTGCAATCGTAAAAGAGATTTGAAATGTATGAGAGTAAGCAGGTTGGCGAAATTTTTAATTTTGTTATTCTTGTTGTTATTACCCGTTACTATTGTTATTTTTGTTATTATTATTGCTATCTTTTAAATAGCCGATGATATTGCCATGTAGTTATAGTATTTGGATCTGGCAATTACAGCGAAAATCTACCATCGCTCGACAACCGATCGTATAGCGAAATAAGATAGATATAGACGCGAAATTTATTAACGTCCCATAAAATGCCTTATACAATTTATACACACAGTAAAATTTATTTGCTTGGATTTGCGTGATTTGCAATTGGTCGTAATTGTGTTTGCGAAGCGGTTCCCACGTGCCGTAATATAATCCGTCCCTAATTCTACTAGAAAATAAACAAATCATTTTTAAATGGCAGAATATTTGTAGGTATGTAGGCAGTCCTGATATCCCGAGGGAAATCAGTCGTAGCGATTGTGAAGAAATAAGCGTTGAATATCTGCGGATTACCGGTTCTATCTGTGTTATTTTAATGCACGTATGTGTGGAATACACGTAATGGTATACCGTCATAATCTATATAGACATTTGAAAATTGATAAGAGAAAACGACTAGTAATAAGTTTGCGCGGGATAAAGCGTCAGTCAGCCAGTAGACAGCGTTCAGTGAAAATCTATTTCTTATATAACTTCCTGCCATCTTTACACGCACGCACGCGCATAATATATAATGTACAAACTTATAGAGGAGACGATAAGATCGCGTAGAGCGTAAAAATTATCAGCGCACGCTCGCTGTCAGATAATTCGTCAGTTTGTATTTAGCCCGTTTCGCTGGACCATCTAGTACCGGATTATAGTTTTTTCTTTTTACTTCTTTTTCTTTTTTCAAACAATATTCGAGAACAACCGAATGCATAAATTTATTCATAATTGATATTACTGATTACGGACACTCGCTGACTAATGTATTTAACATTTTGATGTATATTTATATTGTAGTTTTGTATTGTTTTTATAACTGTGTAGTTATGTAGAACTGACGCGTCCCACGATTTATACACGTGAAAGCGGTCTATTCTGAAAACGATAAATATTTTCTATATATATAATGAAATGCGCGGGCCAGAACAATACATGCGCGGAAATCTTATAGAGTAGGATTTCCTGCGAAATCAGTCGATGTAGAGAGAAGAATAAAAAAAAACAGCATTGAAAATACCTTCGAAATAAAGTGATCGTGAGTTTTCAACACTGTCAGCCGGTATCGTAATTGTAAATGTAAATTGCCAAATGTGTGGTGAGTGAATTTACCGATTGCGACGCTAAAACTGCACATGGTATAAGTTGATCGTGTAAAACGGATGGACTAAAACCGAGAAAAATCATTTGAAAACTTGCATCCAATTAGCGATCGATTTAAAAGAAGTAAAAACGTATTATTAACAACGCTGGTTTCAATAATATTCTCGTCTCGTTTTCGGGACGGCAGCTGGATAGTGGGGCTTAAATTATCGCCGAACATTTATAAACTAAATGGCAAGTGTTCCGCTCAAAGCAGCCTTCCTAGGTACGTATATTTTGAGTTTTTTATCACTACAATTACCAACAAACTAAAACGCTGTTCGGTTATTCATTTCGATGAAAAAAAATATATATATATATATATGTTCGTAAAATTCTCTACAAGTTTTGGGATCTGCGTGACACGTGCGTGTTGCTATCACATGCATTGTTTAACACATCATTATCGAAAACATGTCGAGTATTCATATTCAATCACGTCGCCCGAGAATGCTCTTAATTTCCCGCCAAATTCAATAGACGCGAATTGAATCTTAGAATTCAACTCGCTTGTTTAATTTTTTTTTTTCAAAATATGATCCTCAACCTAATTTCATTTCGAAATATTTGTATATATTTCGTACAAGCGGAGTCAACTAAACGAATTTGTGTTGCCATAAGTATATATACGCGTACATGTGTAAGAATCGTACAAACGTGTTTGCGAAAAAGGAAATGCCATTTCTACGATTGTATACTTTTCGTATTATCACTGGAGTAGTGTACAATATATCACGATTGTCACAGGAGTAAATGTTTTTGAAACGTTATTTTTCTGAGACATCTTATTTGACCAATGCTTCTGTAAACACGGATCTTGCCGCTCGCGTAGTCATTACAAATAAAGTTATCTCCGCTATTTCAATTTCAGAATAGGTCATCTGGATCGATGTATAAGGTTTAAGTTTTTATTCTCGAGTGCTGTAAATCTGTCGAAGAACTTTAATGCGGTGCGTCATTTGCTAAATAGTTTATATACCTGGGTGCTATTCTGTACAACACAAGAAAGTAATCATCTAATGTCACTCATGATTGACGTAGGCAATACCAAACCTTTCTTTGGTATAACGAAAATGATCGATGCTTATATGCTTACGATTAGTGGGATTAAAATCCCTTCGACCCCGCAGCGCATGTTACTTAGTAAAAAACGTGTTTCACTGTCGGAGAAATTGATGTATAATTGTCATCGTATATTGTTACACATATATTTGAAATTGTTCGCTCTTCTACAACGGATCATTGCATACCTCAATCGCGATAATCGTGTGATGTTCATCAATAAGGAAAGTGGGATCGCAGTTTCGATTTTTAATGTGGTTTTCATTCACGTTTGGAAATTTTGTTACGTTTACCATCGTAACAAGAATAATAAAGATGTAATATCTAGGTTTAAATTATTGCAACTTTTGTTTGTGCAATAACGTGTTGAGATCTGGGTATTGATATTAGCAGTATTTGGAGTCAACTTTTACTTTTCAGGTTCATGATTATTCTCCGATGTAGTGTGATGGACACCGAATGAAACGTTTTATTGATTCGACACTATCTTTGATGTAATTTCTTTACTGTCTGGCAGATTATTCGTATAAATTATTAAACTGACCTCATTCTCTTCATGACCTGATTGCCAATTATTCCGAAAGTAAACTTGAAATTTGAAAAATGTCACGATAAAGACTTCACAAGTCGTTTCAGAGAGCCAATCCTAACTTTTTTGTTGTCTTAAGAGGGTGGGTGGGATAGATGCTACCATTTTGTTATTAATTTCAATGAAACAATTCTAAAATGTTCACGAAACTATAAATAATAAAGTTCTCAAACTCAAATTCCTTCAAGTGTTTCCATTTTCTTGAAAAAAAAAAAAAAAAAAAAAAAAAAAAAAAAGTGGTATGATTTTAGATCATCCAATCCCTGTTGAGCGGATGGAACTTTCACTAAAAAATTAAAAATCTGAACCGAGATATTTCTCGGATTAGTAAATGGTAGACGGAGAGTGCAGACCAATTTTCAACTAAAGATATTAACAACGTAGACATTATTTAGCTTGAAAAATCGAGAAAAATCTGTTCGCATGAGCTGTATGAAGCGTGTCATAGAAAAACTGAATCAACAATTTACACACTAGACTTTAAACGCGTGCGTAGAAAGTCTTGGGCTGTCGTACTGTTAATTTCGCATTACTTTGAAAACCGATAAGATTAACGACTTGATTACGAGCAATTACCATAAAATTTCAGGGTATTTGACGTACAGCGGGTCGTGCTATACAGCCTTTTATACGGCGGCAATAAGAAAACTGAAATCGCATCACTTTGCCTGCGGATAAGATAGGCTCGGCATTAAAAAGGGTTATTTCCAATTCACGATTACAAACTAGCAACTTCCACGATCATACGTATACATATACCTATATACCTGACATACCCATTCAATTGTAGCCTGGAAAAATACGCACGTCTAGGTTGTCAGAGGTAGAAATCATTATGCTATAGATTAGTCACGGTGAAGCGAGATGGAGAGAATAGAAAGATATCAGCATGTGCGCGTTCGTATTAAAATGATTTTCCACGAGTGAAACGAGCTGGTATCTCACGATCAGTGAACGTTTGTTGCTAAATTAACTTCTGCAAAAGCTTGTCGGTGATCGTTATGGTTTAATTGATTAATACATTGAGATTACTCAGTTCTAACTTATCTGACATAGTGGAGTGTCTTATCGCGAGACATCGAAAGATTGTTTATGCATAGAACTACACCACTTCTTACCGATTGCACTGTTGACCAGCGATATGGACTTGCCGATTTATGGACTGATATACTGACACTACAGAGAAAAAGCCGACAATTATCTAGTGTATTCGTGATATACTAGTGCACATTCACAATTCATATAACATTAGAAAATTCTCGAATCTCGGTGTATCCAATATTATTCTAACATGTAATAGCATAGAATTGCATAATATGCGGTTCGATCTCAAGTATTATGATCAAAACCTCGAATCTTCATCATATTCTTGTTGTGAGAATAATTTCAGGATTATTGATAATATTATGCATACTTAATACTATGGATTTATAACACATACGTGATTTTCCCCTGCACGCCACCATGGCATACGCAAAGTAGTCGCATTACAACAACGCGGGTATCATTCAATTCTAATTCGAAAAAATTAAATCTCAATCAACTTAATCAGTCAGTGTACTCAATCATTTCAGAGGAAGGTGTGCGACCCAGGGATTGGGAGCCTCGGCGACGATCCTTCAAGATCCCCTTCAGGTTGTTGCGTCTCTGTGTCCTCGGGACGTTTTTGCCCGCTTTACTGGTCACTGGTCCGATTTACTTGCGCTATCACGTGTATTCGGATCAGCTTTATCCCTTGGCCGCGTCTGACCAACGGTTAATCGATGGAAAAGTGTCAACAACTTGGTGCCAGGTTAGTTGAAAAGAGAGTCTGCAAATGAATAAATAGAAAAATATAGACGCCGATTACGGGCAAAGGTTTTCAGGAGAATATAATTTCATATCTATTAACAGAACGTCTGTGCGTGTCTATTTTTCTCGACAGACGCAGTTGGTGAAAGTAAACGGAACATTCAATGCTTACCTACTGGATCAGCAGCCAGAGATCAAGGCGGAAACAGTGCCCGTGACGATGACGAGGCACTTGGTCCTCGAGGACGACATGAAGGAGTACTGGGGCTTTTATTTGCTCCGAGGCAGCAGCGTCACCGTCTCAACCTGTGTAAGGTAGTCCGATATTCTTTCAAGGTTACACAAGAACCACACGTATGTGGGTCATTCGCTAGCGTCCGAAGTTTGAGTTGTGATTTTGTGCTGTAACAGATGGCCAGGTGCTTCGTTGACCATAATTCGGGGTCACAGACACCTTCACGAGTGCGCTTTCATTGGCGATGACAGTAGCGAGGAACTCGAAGAACTCTACGAGATCGCCCAGGAACAGGGACTCATAAATCCATCCGTGCCTGTAAGCTTCATTAATTTTATCCTCCATGGGTAAAAGTCTTTTCAGTCAGGTGTCGTAACACCATGCACCGTACTTGTTGAACCTCAAGCAGGTATGAGTGAGAACGATTCAAAAACATTTACCTTGTTTCTTTCGCAGGACGGGCCCAGCAATGAACCTGAGAAGATGGAGAGGGTGCGAGTGGGGGTCAAGTTCCACGATGAAAGTAGAGTCACGGGCGTTAACCACACGTTACCTGCATCCAGTGGCATTCACCAATTGTCGAGCCACGAGCTGGACGCGCAGCAAATGCGGAACATTCTCACCCAACTCTTCGCGAAGACCCTGTTGACAAAGAATAAGCAGAAGGAAACGCCCCATCATCACTACGAAGGAACGTACAGAGAGTCCTCGAACATCGACAGGCCCCCGACTGGGACTCCCGATGATTATGTGAATCTGTTCCATAGTGACGAACTCCCGGCGACTCAGAGCTACGCGAAGCAGACGACGCCGGCCTCGCCGATACCCACGACGGTAAGGGAGACCGACGAGGAGATGCGGAACACGACGACTGATCCTGGAATCAACTCGGGCGAAGTATTCAAGAACGTCCTTAGTAAGCTTCGATCTCTGGGGTCGCGGGGAAAAACTGTTCTTCAGGATCTCATGGCGGAGATCGGACCGGAGAGAGACGCGAGTTCCGAGGGGTTGCGGAGAATGGTTAACGACGCTATTCAGGATGATGGAGATGTCTTGACTGCAGAGGAGCGTAGAAGAAGAAGAAGAAGGGAAGTCATACTTTCATCACCGCTCAATGCTGAACTAAACGAGGACGACGCGGACGGAGACGCCGCCGTCGAAGAGGTGGGTGACGCGAGGATTACCTCCACCTTATAAACACAAATTTGTGTCACGTATGAATTAATTGATGAATTTAACGACGAAGGGGATGTTGAACCCGGACGGCATAGCCGAGGATCGTGGCACCGTGAACGAAACAACTATGAACGATAGAAGCAACAGCGAGTTCTGGAGTTCCTTCAGCAGCTCCGAGGAGCGTCTCCTGGAGTGCAATGGTCTAATTTTGAATCTTCCACTAACGCCTCATCGTCATTGTACCCCGAAGTTCGAGGGTGACCATGTCGCTGCTTCTTTGGCCAACACCGTCACTTACAGGTTCGGCATTTGCCAATATGCAAAAATTTTGCCAATTTTTAGGCTACCTTTTATCCATTGTCGTGTAATAATGTAATGCATTGTATGTACATTGGTGTTTCAGGGTACCGTCGAACGGTTACTACTTCTTCGTGTTCAATTCCGAGAATGAGATTCAGCCGAACTTTATAAGGATACGTTTCGAGCTGGAGAAAACGTCCTACGACACGTCGAATCCGATGCAGTCCTGCAAGAACAGCACCGGTGCCTGTTCCCTACCCCTCAGTTTCTTCAGCACCCAGAAGGCGGTCCTGGAATTACCATTGACTGGAAATGAGTCACAGTGGAACGAGGAATACGTGGTAGTGTCGACCTGCGAGCCGAGGACGGCCATTTACGTGGTTTGCATAGTCTCCGTGCCTATCCTCGTTCTCGTATTCGCCTTTCATTGAATGCCGAAGAGTTTCTTGATGAGAAAACTGCCGGCTGTGTCTTTTGGGCACTGTTGTCGGCGAAAAGAATTTCTACTCCGAAAAATAGAGAACTCTCGAGGATATTGCGGCAGAAGAAGATGCTACGAGGTGTTCAGAATATACAAGGCTCGGTAGTTCACCGAATGATCTCTATACTGCAGCCAAAGAAGAATGTCAATTACCGGAAAAATTTACATAACTATACGTTCAGGGATAGATAATATGATTAAATATTGTATCTTTATATCGTACTGTGTTTCTGAGCCGCATTTTAACCCGTGTAATGTAAGTGATGCTGCGTTGTGATATTGATTAAGTATATACCGTTACTAATTTTTTACACGATATAATTAAACCAGGGTTAACTCTTTTGAAATTGGAGCCACTTCATTCACTTTCCACTTTCCACTCGACGCTTTTCAGCGTCTTAAAAACTAATCCTCCGTCGTGTCCTCGCGCTTAATCCCTTGGATTAATTTTTCATGCTCCCATTCGCATCGGTGATAATACATTGACCCCGTGGCAAGGGCGGCGGGGCCGTGGGCGGAGTGAGTTTCTTATCAGCACCGAACACTCCCAGCTTACCCTCCTCCCACCCTCCGGGACCGAGGGCTGTAGATTTTTCATCGCCGCTATTTTCCTTCTGCGGTCGATAACTCGGGCATGCCGAAAAATTCACTACCCACATGTGACGGATCGTTGGAAATATGTTGCATATGTGCGAACATTGTGTGATATGTGAAAAAATTAACAATGCACCGTATTGTTTCAAAGACGATATTATACATTTCATATCGATGTCAGTTATCCAGAATTCGATGAATGATGAATTTATCAGACGATACAAAGTATCGTTGACAGATTTGCCTAAGAGAAGTGTTCTGTCCGTTTGTTCACAATATCATATTAGGGTAGGGGGAAAAATATAGATAAATCAAAAGATCGAAGAGCCACAATATCGAATTTTTACAGAATCGAAAACTTGATTTATAGAATATTTAAATTTGTAAAGTTGAAGTATGGAGAAGTAAAAGGATAGAAAGATCAGAACATAAAATGTCAAACTGTATAGAATCGTCAGAATTCCTGGCGATAATGTAGAATCGCATATATTGCAGATTCTCGATTTTGCCCTTCTATATTTTGTCGTTCTGTATTTAGACTTTCTATATTTTCAATTTTTTAAACTTGGATTTCCACATTTTTAAATTCTACGTACAAGATTTTCGCATCTATGGAAATTCGGTATTCCGTTCCTTCTGTAAATCGGTAATACTTGTTTTTTTCACCCCTACTCTCGTATAACAGATTTTCGAGATACTAACCGGCGCATAGGTAATGAAATTAGCAGAAATCGGTCGAGAGAGTAGGGCGAGTAGCTATAAGGTGCGTGTTGCTAGGTGTCGCTGGCTGCCGGAGGGCGATAAGGGAAATTGATTTAACCCCCGATGCTACCCGGTATTATTGTAGGTGCCGCGTGGCGTGGTGGCGGTGGAGGTGGTGGTTGACGTTCATGGGACACTGCGTGATTCCAGCTGGAGGCACGCCTCTCTTGCCTTTTGGCACACCCTCTCTAATCTCTGATCTCTATACCCACCCCCGTGCACAACAAATACGAGTGCAGTAACACACGAGTGTGGGTGTCGCGAGGCAACACCTCTTTACACTGTGCCGATTCAATCGAGGCGCCATTCTGAACTCCTCTACAACAAAGGGTCCGCTCTTATAACGGGCTCATAAGTTACCTCGTAGTTCGTACCGCATAATTTCGTCATTGACGATGAGCAGAGATTCGAATTTAAAACTACCGACTAATTGATACAATCCGTATCACTCAACCATTTCCCGAGGGTATCGTTCCGAAAATCCAAGTTCTGTACCAATTGAATTAAATATCGTCTGCAGTGTCGTCATCGCAGTACGTAATTAATACTCATTCAGCCCAATGGTGTCAAGTTCTTGGAGGTACTGCGAAAACGGTTCAGTTCAAACGTACAAATTTTTGACCGTGTACGTTCCACACTCGTCGGATATTCTTTTTGGGCCTAGGTCAAAATGCTTTTGACTAATCGCTGGATAAGTATGAAAATTGATTCAACGGCACGTCCGAACTAACCCGCAGGGCAACCACTGTAACAGACCTGTGGGAAACCGCTACACCAGCTTCCCTTGTCGCGTGTCCCTGCGACCGGTTTTTGCGTTACGTTATACACTCGTAGAGTTGGAAATGTGGATATTAAAAGTGTAACGCTGCAGTTAGCGCAGCTTATCACTTTTCAGGTTCTAGAATTTCCACTAGATGAAATTGCACGATGGTAAAAAAGGCGAGGTATAATAATGGAAGTAATATTGCAGAAGTATTTCTATACCCTTTGTCGAAACGCGAGGATCGTAATGGTTACGGTACGATTACGGGCGAGGAATCGACGGGGTATTTTATTATCCTCTTTATCCTGCGCCACAAATTCATGAGGATATTATTATACGTTTTTTAGGCACGTGTCAGGTTCGAGGGGCGACGAGCCTAGCGTGCGGTGTAAAAGGAATCGGGCACATATTACACCAACGCTTTACGAAATTGGGGGTAATTTGTCCCCATCCAGTCGTCGAACGATATAGAGACGGTTTAACGCCGACAATTTTCCGCTTCGAAGTCGTTACCACCACCGGTGGCTTTGGCCAGTAGCACAACAATTGTCAGCTGAGCGTGTTGCACAAAAATTCAATTCCGATAACATAAATGAAGTCCCGTCTCTTACATGTCGGATATTGGCTCTTTCATATTGTAGGAATTTTCCCCGTCAGATTGAAAAGCGCCAAAATGAGGTCACCATCGTTTTCCGACAACCGAAAAGTTTCTTGGACTCCATGGACAAGCAGCAGGCGCGTTATTCCAATCGGGCTGATCCAGATTCTTTTGATCTCAGCCACATTTATCCAACGGATGTCCAGGTTCCCATTCCGTACACAAGATAATTGTAGCAAACCATATGTTTCTCGGTAAAAAATGCTCAATGACTGCGTCAAGTTGTAAACTACTCACATGTTGATTGGCTATTTCAGCCCGTATGATGGTGGAATCAATTTGGATCGAAACAGGCTCCATTATATATCCAGCATGGTGACCTTCGCGGGAAATATTAGTGTGCCGATCTGTCTAATCCAGACTGCGATTCTGTATCGAGGGAAGATAGAACAACTTTTGAACAGCCTTTCATCGTTGTATTTCAACGTTTTCAGGCACACAGATTATCCGGAAACGCAGAAGTTTGGTTACATCATTGCCTACGCTGTACTTACCCTCGTTGTAGAGTTTCCTGGTTTCCTATTGACCACTTCCTGGAAGTTGAGGTATGTTTCGCACCACGTATACTTGAAAATAGTAGATAAAAAACCGATCGATATTTATCACCACAAGTGGTTGAAGATTAAGATATCATTGTGAACACTTTGACGTTAACTATTGTCAATTTCTGTTCGATGCTCGACAGTTTTTTTCTGGACTTATTCTGGGCATTACCTTCAAAATTTACGATTGCGTACGTTGAGATCGTGTTGGCCGTAGTTCTCATTCATCTCCAGGTAATTTGAACGTAACAATGTGGTTTGCTTTTTCATTTTAACGTGCAATACCGTAGTTCTCTTATGCTTTATGTAACGACACAAGACTTCGGTGGCTGGATTAAACCGCAAAGTGAAGGAGCAGTTTTCCGGTGTAAATGAGTGTGATTGGAAGTGTTGGAAGTCTGCTCCTGGATGGAAAGACCAGCGGGTCGACGATAGTTTCCAGCTCAACGGAAGGCTTTGTTTGGAAGAATTCCGTCTCACCTACAGAACCGTTGCGAAAATAGTAGATCAGGTAAATTTGGTCTACGGATTCTCATGTCTGCTGATAGTCACCTTGTATCAGATGACCTGCCTCTTCGCCGTGTTTGGTAGCATGACCCTGTTCTTCGTAGACCGGGTTGATAAACCCTCGTTCAGCTATCGGTTGGCGATCAATCTGGAGTTAGAATGGATCTGGTGTCTTGTCAGAATGGCCGTGCTTTTTCATAGCTTCGAAATTGTCGTCAGGGAGGTACGTAATTTTACATGAATTACAAAAAAAGAACCATCTGATTATCCGAATGCAGCCTTTCTCCAGTTGCATGTGTCCTCGGTGACGGATTGGTTTTTACTATTGTTCGGTTGCGGAAGAGCCAACTCGCCACATGATTTGACGCTCGTTCTAAGACAAAAAAATTCCAAACACGATTTACCTGAAGTGAACGCTAAATTTTAGTATTTATTTAATAAAAAAAAAAAAAAAAAAATGTATCAACCGAGAAAAGACAAAGCTGGTAATCGCTAATATGCATTAGCTTTTATTCCTGCACTGTGTTTAAGTTAAAAAATGCCTTGCTGAGAGGTCAAGATTTAGGACTTCTATTGCAAAAAGATTTCAAATAAAGTAACTTGTTGAGATGAAGACCTGTTGCACAAAAATAAGGCTGCACTGGATAGAAGATTATTACATGTCCAGTTTCACGAGAAGGTTTTTTAGAATCGTTCTGGTAAAAGGATCTTCTAGAACTGATTCAATTTTTTCCGAGCAAGGTTCCTGTTCTATAACTCGAAGAATCTATCGAACTCTCTGATTGGTTGTTTCCTATTTCAAGGAAGCCGGACCAACGAGGAAATTGTATAAATGCAAAAAATATTTCAGGCTTTCTTATTCCCCCTTTTTATTCCTGCTCGCTGGACCTAGTGGTGGTGGGTCAGCAACGTCCACCCCAGCTTTTCCCACGGGCCCAGGTAAAATTTCCTCCTTTGTCTTTCGAATGTATGAACAAGCCCATTTTATTATCGCGGCATTCTACCCAAAATAGATACCGTTTGATCGATGGTTTTATAACGCTGCACGTGCAGTTTCTGCAACCTCGAAAGTATCGTAAAATATTTTCGGGCACTTTCTTTTTTTTGCAAAAATATTTGTTCCTATACCTGAGATAAAAAATGTCTCTGGTGCACACGTGCACGTAAGCTTGTTTGGGATTATTTTATCTTAAGATTAGAAAGTAAGTAAACTTTTGAAAAATAAAAATATCAGAGTTTTTCGAATGCGGGAAATAAAATTAGAAAAAATTATGAGTACATGCAGGTTTGGCGTAAAAAGGAAACAATGACTTTAAACGAAATACAAAATGGTATTCAGAACCTTGTACGTATATAAAATATCTAGTATTTAGGGGCAGCAGGCATCCTGGATGTGGCACTCTATTGTTATTATCAATATCAGATCAATGTTGCAATAAGTTTTTTTCTAATCGCATAATGAAATTGAGTTCCGAGATTCAAGAAGAGATGAGCAGAATCCTTTCAATGGCTTTTCAAAGTATTGAAAACAATTCCGTTCGTTCGGAACAAAGGGCACCACCGGCTGTGAGAAGATTATCAATGTACTCCTTAAATGAGACAATAAAATAAAAAGCCACACCCCGCGGCCTAATCCTTCGCGTAGCAATACTACCTTGCAGCAACAGCTTTGTAAATTTTATAGACCAATGAAAAATCATTTTCATTCGAAATCATTGCAAATATCTGAAATTCTTTATTTCAGCTTGAAGTGACAAGATTTTACGTCGCATCAATAGACGCGTCAAAAATCGACCCAGAGTCAAAGGTTGAGGTTGGTGATTCAAGATTTAATGACGTATAAATATTTTTGAGTTAGTCTCAGATGTTGACCGCAGGCGTTACTGATAGTACTTTACTTTTGAAGCTACTGGAGTTTCTCGATGAAATTAACAGCCGCAGCATTTGTTTCACGGCGAGTAATGTATTTTTCATGGATTATCCAAACTTCTACTCGGTAAGACGTTTTTGGAGATTCAACGAAGTATTGAGCGGTAATTCAACTCCAACATTTTTTTGACAAAATGTGATTTTCAGATCCTGAACGCCACTGTACTCTACATGATTATCGTTATTCAGTATTTGTCTGTTTGGTCTTAAAAGAATAACATAGAATCCAACACAATAAAACCCATTTAATGGCAATCAAATGTTTGACACCAGTATTTTATCTTACTTACCACGTTATCTGACTTCCTCTCAAAGCTTATACCAATAAGGCTGTATGTATAATTACTCCCAGCTGTTGATAACCCATTGAATTCTATATATTATTCACCTTGACAAAAGATACAAGTATATACGTCGTTAGAACTGTCAGGAGTTATCTGTATCTTGTTGTCTTTCGAAACAGGAAATATTTCCCAGAGGGGGTGCCACTCTCTAATCTGTTTATCTCGTTGAGAAGCAACAACTGCAGCGGACTTGAAAGTTTGAAATCGTTTTGAACCACGCCCATCGGCCAGTCTCGTCACCCCCAGGAGTTGAAAAACATGCTTCAAATTTACGGTCAGTGCGTCTGTTTACATTGTCGATTGTTTCTCAAGTAACAAAAATAGTCTGCAAGTTTTGTTATGCAGAGAATTTCGCGATGATTTTCATTCGTATCTCACAAATGCAAAGATAAAAATATTTTAATAATAAGAGGGGAACAAGTAAAAAACGAAAAACCATGAGACACGCACCAATTATTACAATCGTTGATACAGCAAAAATGCCTTCCAACGCCTCGAGGCTCCCACGCAGATTGGCGGGTATAGATCACGGCGTAATGACGCTCCAATGAGCCCGATCGTGATAATTTCATCGGGATGATCCCTATGAAAAACCGTATGTACCCCACCGACCCTCGAAACTGTCACAATACACACGTGCCTGGTATGTCTCTCCGCATACAAGCTAGTCCGATGCCACTTGACTGCAGGGGGTCGCCAATAAGCCGCCCCCCGCCTGAAAGGGCTGCCTTGTTCCCTTCTTTTTGTCTCCGTTAAATCAACCATCGTCTCCCACAAACTCCGCCGTTGGCAGTCCCTTGGCGAGCTAATTTGACTTTGATTGGCTGGGAAAGACGGTGAAAATATATATCGGAATAAAAAAGACGCGCTGTGATTACGCCGGGGTGCGTATGGTAAAAATTTTTTATTTATTTACCTACTCATGAGAATTCGATCGTACGTAAGAGGTGGCAAAACTTTTTGACAGTATCGAAAGCACTTTTCGCTCTAGCAATGAAAAGCAATGAAATGGTAATATTTTATTATTTCATTGGATTCGGAGAGACTATTTGTCCGCTTCTATTCATGTCATCCGTTGACATGATTCGTGGACAATAATGTTTGTACGTATTTATAGATACTTATCAACTTGTCTGCGGAATGTTATTTATCTGCGGAATGATATCAAGTTGTTACGTATGTAACTTCCTCGTATGATTACGTATACAACGCGCTGTATACAACAGGATGAGAAACATTAGCATCGATGGTGATGAAGCGCTGGAAAGAGTGCGGGGTAAAAAAATAAATGAAGAATGTAAATTGGAGTACGAGCAATAATTACTGCAGTGCCTGCGGGCATAAAATATTGCGTTTTATACCGTCCTCAGAATAAACGCGCTTGACATCGTCACCTGCAACAGCATTCCGGGACCACCATGAAAAGGAATGTGAAATTTCGTTCCAACAATGGAATACGCTCATTCGTAATGTCTCGACCTAGTCGCTATATATCGTAAGATAATGAGTATCGTGGGGAATCACGCGGATGTTATTATACACAATATTTTATGTCACAAAGCTCTCGATAGCAAAATCCTCATCATCGCGATGTCTCGATTAGTTTTCAAGCTTTTACTGGTGAAATATTCATTGTAATGTATACCCAAACGAATAACCGTGATTCGGCAAGAAACATTTTCGCGTGTTTGTCGAATCGTAGTTTTAAATTGGTACAGAAGCCTTTTTCGCTATTCAGCGTTCTTAAACCTCATCTGCTCACATTCATTTGTAAGGCTGATACAGTCGGCTGAAAATGGCCACGCATACGATTCTCGTACGACAACACCGCCATTTGTGATCGAAGAAAAATACCCCTTGTCTGCAATTACGATCGCGAAATGTCACGTTTACTTTTTCAAAAAACTCCATTTTTTCACCGAGTACAACGGCCACTCCGAAAATCCCTCGGTGTTTTCGGATTCCTGACGAACGGGTATTGCTTGAAAGATTATTTCGCGGTCCCGTTCCGTTGAAATTCGCCGTTTTATCATCCGCGAGGCCTTATCGGGTCGAGGAGAGACCAGAAAAGCGTCTAGTCACCAGAGTACCGGATGGTGATTCCGGCGGGACGAATGGCGCTGGACCACGAAGCGGCCACGGCGCAAGGATCAGGCGCGGCTCCACCCACGTGATGACATAGGGAGTCCCCAGCACCCGCCCCGGCTCGCTAATTTTTCCATCTGTGTCAGGGTGCAGCCGCGCCATAGCTTCAGTAAAATTGCAGCAGCTATACGACTCGGAGGTGTACGATCCTGCTTCCGCAGATGTCGAACGAAGGTGCTCGGCGTCTTCTTCCGCATCAGCGGTCAGATGCAGAGCGACGATATTCCATCGCTTCCTCTCGCGCTGTGTACAAACATTTTTTTTGTCTTGTTCTCTTCTAGAGGTGAATTTAGTGAGCTGTTATCGCGTTAATCTCACTTCGACGCTACTCCAACTGTATTGTGTATACGGGTAGCGGTTTATCATTCTCTCATCACCGAGGATCGAATAGAAGGAGATCATGGTAAGGACTAGAGCAACGTAACTTTGACTATTCGGAAACTTATCGCGATGCTGGTACCGAAGTGAGTGACAACTTTCTTTTTTTACGGACTGGTGCAGTGGCCGAAGAGAAATTTCTAGTCCTCGATTACCGCCGCGAGAACTTCGATCGAACATTTTTTAGATTTTGAATACTTTGACATCTTGTCATTTACAAGCGACGAAAATGCGGTATCACGTATAAATAACACAGGTTTATGTTAAAATTTTGAAACTCAACACGGAACATTTCAACACATACCCAACTGCATTTCGTTAATTAATTTCATTAAAAAATACACAATTGAGTAAATAAAGTAAGCAAATAAATGCTTGGATGCAGATAGTTTTTTTTTTTTTCGACTTTCGACGATTCGACGATTGCGCTGAATGCGTGTTGTGTAGAACGGGTATTGTGTTGAGTTACGTATGCGTTGAGATGTTTTGTGTAGAAAACACAGTGCGTTGAATTTCTGAGTTCAGTTTGCTGATATGTGATCAAAAATGCAACGGCTCATCATGTGAATGCTTGCCGGTGAACATTGATAAACAAGCGTCTAACACTTGTATTCAGGACCGATTATTCTTTTGGCATTTTTATGTAAAATGTTTTGTATGAATTTGGCACTAGAATTAATTAAACAGTTGGAGATCAGAGATAAAATACTGCTGTACGTGATAATCTGGCTTTATTTGTGCAATTGCTCCAAATTTTACTCTATCTATGGATCATCATTTATTGTAGCAGTAAAAAAAACATTACTATGTCGAAAATCGTTGATGCAGGTTCAATGGGCCAATTTTACCGGTATATCGCTCAAGCAAAAAATTTACAAGCATATTTTTTGCAGATAATTTTTTGTCGGCAGTATGTTTTTTTATCTGATACAATGTGAATAGGAAATATTATTAACGCATTAAGTGATAACAAAGAAAACTGTCGTGCGGGAATAGTTGAGAATCAGGGACGAAACCACGCATATAATCGTACAGGAATTAATGTGTTCAATAATTATTTTGAAAAACTGTGCAATTTTATATCCATATCAAAGGTTATTAGCGGAAACAAGGAGTTCAATGAAATTGATATCGAACGATTTCTGTTGTAATTTCATATTACTTCTCCGGAACTTCCGATAAAGTACTTCCTGAAGGGTTCGAGGAATGATCGATAATCTCGTTTCGACCCACGTACGATACGCTCTTTATCCGGTGACTGCCGCTGTTTCAGCCGATGCTAACTTACGGAAACAGCAACGGATCGGCACCGGATGCGGAAAACGGCTCACCGGCAGATTCGCTGATCTCTGGGGACGGCGAGATCGGCGATATCGGAGATTCACCCGGGACACCTCGGGACACCGAGGAGGAGGCGACTTTCTCCGATGAGTTTTACTCTCACGACACCGACGACGAGGATGAGCACGGCAAACGACGTCGGGCTACCAGCTCGGTAAGCTACTTTAAATTATTACACCGTCCGACGTTCAGTTGCGATCGCAGAAGGCGGCAGAAAAATCGGTGTACCTTGTACAAACCTCAAATTTACGATGGAGAAATAATTTCGCCAAGACTCTTATAGTACCTACTCAATATTTCGTTGTTCCGAAGCTCGACGGGATTTCCGGATCTGGAGGAAGTCGTCTGGGTTCCCCCGTTCCTCGGACCGGAGGTCTAGGTGTTCGAAAGCTTTTTACCAACAGTCGCGAGCGCTGGAGGCAGCAGAATGTTAGCGGAGCGTTCGCAGAACTGAGGAAACTGGTGCCGACGCATCCGCCAGATAAGAAATTGTCGAAAAATGAGATTCTGCGAATGGCAATTAGGTAACCGGACAAGTTAGATGGTTGACAGTTTACATTTATACGCTGAAAATTACTATTTTTCGTATCTTGGACGCAAAGCGGTGATTTTTTTTTCCACATTTTTTATTTGAATTTGGATATTTTTAAATATGTAGAGATTTTTTTGTACTCAGTGGCTGAAAATAGATATCTTGGTGTAAAATTGACCCAGGAACAAGAATATGGCCATAGATTTCATCTACAAGACATACGTACAGAAATATTGGCCAAAAACACTCAAAAAAAGACTCATGCCAATGATGTGTAAAAAAAAATAAATAATAAAAAATATGAAAAATAACTCTGGTACACGAAAATTCCTTTGTGTCAAACTTTTTTTCATGCATATAATCACCAGCTCCGAAGGCGCGTCTCGCACAATGACGAATATCTGCTTTTGCCTTTGGTCTGCCCAATATATTCATAGAAATATAGTGACCATTTTGAAAATAATTAATTAATCCTAAGTTTGAAATAGTTTGGTTGGAAATTATTCATTAAAACGTGAAATCAGTTACCTGTTACACGGTTATTTTCAATTATTAGTTAAATATTTTAGTTTTAAATCGTTGGCCAAGATTTCAACCGATTTACGCGATTTTACACGACATTCAAATTTCGGTACAGCAGTAAATGAAAATTTCTGCGACTGGTCAGGAAGGAAGAATCTAAACTGATTTCCACTTCCGGTATATTTTTCTTCTCTTTCTCAGGTACATAAGGCTTCTGAGCAACGTGCTTGACTGGCAAAAGAACCAAGATCGAAACGGATTGCAGTCAAGTTGCAATTCTACGGTTACCGAGTTACGGGTGAAGAGCGAGCCAATGTACCTTGGATCACATCAGACGAAACCCGGAAGCCCAGGGTTCTTCAAGCAAGAAAAAATCACCAGCGACTCGACACCTGATGGCGGTTATAAGCCGGCCTATCCTGCTCAGCGACTTCCGGCACACACCTTCTTAACTTGCCATAGACACGGAAACGACCTCCTAATGATCGCTCCGGTGGGTGCTGGGAAGGCGGGAAACATCGCTGGAAGTAACGCCGCGAGAGAAAGATCGGGGAATCACTATAATTCTGCCAACGGAACAACGAACGGCTTGGCTTCCGCCATTTTGAACAACAGCGCCAGGCATATCGGCTACGGGAAATCCCCAGTCACCAACGGCCCAGCCATCTTGAGCAACGGGTCTGGTGTCGTTGCTGGAACTGGGACCGGAAGCGCTCAGGGCGGAGCAGTGAATTCCGTAGGACATAAACGGCTCAAAGTCGAAGCTGCTGACGAGGATCAGGTCGTCCAGAACAAAGGACTTTCCCCTGTTATAACGAACGCCAGGAAGAGAGCTCGGGTCAGTTTGACCAAAGATAGCGCGGCTGCGTTCAGGACTTCAGAGTTTAAGAGTGTAAACAGGAAGTAGAAGGCGAAAACAAGAAAAGTGGATTTTTGTGACGGTAGAATAAATACTCTCGTGTATGTGTATAGAAGGAACTTTGCGATTGAAAATCGCTGGAACAATCAGAATGGAATATCGAAAGGCTTATGTGAAGATAAAAACAAAAAGAACTAAAAATTAATTTTTATTTTGATCAATTTTGTAACGACCTTTTTCAATAGAAGTTGCGCGCTTATAAGTTGTTCCTCTTCGTACGTGTGACCTACGCTGAAAAGTTAAGCCTTCTACTGCTCCATTTCGAATATTCTATGAATTTTTTGTCGCCAAAATAAAAATAAGTAATTAAAAAGTTCATTGTGGCATCCTACGAAGACAAGAAGAATTTTATAAATATTATAGATACATACATATAGATGTATACTTATGTTTTCCTATAATTATCGCAGAAGATGTGTAAAATAGGCTGATTGGCAAATTTCGTGTAGAAATATAATTCAAAGAACAGAAATACAGGAATACACAATAATTTAAATGTAACTATAATATGATAACGTTGTTGAAATCAACTTTCTACGTTGGATTTTTGTATAAAGTTTATGTATCTAAATAAATGTGTATACTTACCTATAAATGCATATGGTACATACCTAAGATTTGGTTAATTTTGCTGCGAGTAATTCGATCGTGCTCACACAGTAATTCAGGCGGTCATAATTATCCTGGTGAACGTGGTCTCATTTTTTTTTGAAACACTGGAAAGTATTCCTTGGCATATTTGTATTTTCGATTTTTCCTACAATGCTCTCGACTTATTGTGAAAAATCTTGTTACCAGTTGGTGGGGCGAATAGTTGGCTCAAGTATCGGTAGTCGGTGTTTCTATGAATTCGTGAGTGTTAGTCGGTAACTACGAGTACTTTAGATTGTTTATAAATATAAAAAGATGACATGGATGGAAGGAAGGTGGCAAAACGTGAGTAAATGTGGGTATAATGACAGTTGATGACACTCCAGAACGCACATTGACCTGCTAGTTCTATATGTACCATTAGCAGTTCAGGGAAACTTGACTACAACTTGGTTTTCACCAAGCGTGAATTGCTGGACAATGGTGTTTGGTGGTGTAAAATATACTAGTCCAGCATAGTCGAATCCAATAGTACAATTATTTTACTTATCTGTCAAAAGCTATAACAATTCCATGTAACAAAATAAAAGCCGACCATGCTGATCAGAAAAACCTGTACAAGACAATGTCTATTGAATATGCATCTGTCACGGCAACAGTTTGGAACAAATTTGAAGAGCGTTGGTATTTTTATAACGATCCAGTTTTAATTTATGTAAAACGATTGGTCCGCTAATCTCTTATCACTCTCCAACCCATTGGTTACTCACTGGCATTAGCCAGTCTCAGTTTAGCATAGTCAGCCACATGCTGGATACCGAATTCCACTGAAGCGATATGAAGATTAGCCGCAGAAGCGAGCGGATTTATACTGACGTTGTGGAGTTCTGCGATTTGGGTGCTACACGCGGCCGCGGGATCTCCACTCGTGGCCAACTTTCCCATCCAGAATTCGTTACCTGTGAAAAACTAAATTTTTTACCACCATTTATTTTTTCAACCATACTGCTTATATATCACTGATCAACGTACCTGGCAAAGCGTTTCCATCCCAGGCGTAGGTTACAACGATTAGTTTCTTCTCATTGATAACTGTGTGTGGTTCTCGCTTCCCAAAGTGAATCTTTATATCTGTCAGTTATAGATCAATGATGAATATGATGATAATAATAATGACGGCGGTGGAAGAATCGACGTGATCAGATAAATAGGCAGGATTACTGAGACGAACTTACGCCCAAAGTTGCTACCGTTTTCCACTCCGCCGCAGTTAGTTTCGTTCTTCAAGTAAGCAAACATCACGTCGCTGACAAGCGGAATCTTTTTCATCAATCTATTCATTGCAATTTCGAAAGCCTTCATAAAGTAGACTTCTTGCTCGGGCAAGGCCTTCCAAACACCTGTGAATCCATGTTCAATGAGTCCTTTATACTTTCATCTCAGCCATCGCGTACGTAGTTCGTATTTAAAAATCAAGCCCGTTAACATCGAACGGATGAAATATTACCTAAACCGAATCCAACGACGTGAATGTAGGCAGTGGTTTTAAGTTCATTGGCACGTGCGTTTGCCTCGAGGAGAATAATTTCGGCAGTGATAATTGTCCGTTTGAGGTAATTTTCCTCGTCGAAGATGTACTTCTGTCCGACAGAGACATACTTCGGGTCAGTTGGTGTCCTTTCAAGGCGCTGAGTAACCTCTTCGTAAAGAGGCAAATGGGACTCTCCATAAAATTGTGCCCAGACTCGGCGTAGTTCCTGAAGATCAGTTGAATTCTTGTCTTGTGACGGAGCAGTGGCGCCGTATCTAAGTATTTAAACTAATTAAAAAAACGATATAAATTACGTAAAACACAACGATGAAAACTGGAACTCACCCGTTTTCAACAGTGTTCTGATCTGGCGCAACTGCAATGTCTTGGTACTCCATGAAACCGGGTCTTTGGAACCTGAAAACAAATGAAACGTGAGTCTGAGCGCATTTCGATCGACGAGGGAGCAAATTTTGGGTAATTTACCTTGAACCCACTACGCCTACAATAACGCCCCTTGGCTCAACTTCGCTGGGGTTATTTACCAGGATTCCCATGTTTTTTCGTGATCCATCATTGATGAACTCCGTATGCGACGACATCGTTAGCATTGCTGACAACTTGACTTCATCATAGGAGAGGTATTTTTCCAACACCTGGAATTATTTTTCTAGTTCAGCCGGAAAAAGGAACGTCGTTTTCACGTAACTATCAATCCAACGATTTGAATCATCTCACGTTGGAAACAGTCTGTAACTTTCACAGATACATTTCTTACTGAAGCTTACCAAAGGGGGTTTTTCCTTGTCAGTACCGATCTGCTCCCACCCGCCGAATCCCAGCGCCACCTCGAAGGTCTTGAACTTGTCCTTCCGGCTCATGAAGCAGACTGCTCTGCGCTCGAGGAGCCGCTGGACCAGCTCGATCAGTCCCACATTTCGATAGAGGTTTTTTTCGACCGTGCTTCCTCTTTCCCGCTTATGTTTCAACCAGTCAGCAATAAGTGGCAGCATGTCCTCATGAATCAAGGGATAGACCGAGTTGGCGTTACGCTGATGGTAAGAAGAAAACCCACTCAAGATACTCTATCCGTTTTTGTTTCTTTTTATTATAGGAGCATCAATGGACTCATACCTCAAGAGTCGCTTTTGGGATCCGCTTCTGAAGTTCTGAAATGCGCACCGTGTTAACGGGGAACTTTAGCGGAAAGGAGTTGCTTTTTTCAACGAGTGTCGGTAAGTTGATCAGCGGAGGCCTTGTGGTTTCCAAACACCCCTTAAGCAGTTTTCTAGTTGCCTTGTTCAGACGGTTTCCATCGAGCTCGCTAAGCCGACTGGGCCATGAGACATTTGGAGAGGCTTTCTTCTGACCACTTTTGCGCTTCGCAATCAACATTTTTTTAACCTCTATATCTTTGCACCTTTAACTTTCCGTATCACACACTTATTGATATTATACGATTTAATTATATACCTTTGGTTTGGGTGTAGTCTGTGATGTAGAAGCGCGCTTGGACAACTTCGGAGGCATGTTTACTGCTTTTATTGAGATATTGCCAGAGGTGAAAACACCGGTTCACGAACTGGTGCTTACCGATGCTTCAGTAATTCCAACAGTCGGTAAGTCGCGGCTTACAATCAATAAGTGGCAGGCGTGAGAGCGGTTCACTAACTGAAGCCGAACCAAGCTGTACAGCTACTTTAATACACGGTTTTACTGTTTTGCGTGACGTTGGATTGCTCCTACTACGACATTCGCATTTTGCACGTCGGCACAAGTCGGTGCCGGTCTTGGCCTGTTTGCCCGCGAACGTCCGCATGGGTTAAACACAGTGAGTCACTGATGTTCGCCGTGACGTCATTTGGATGAAAAGTATGTGAGCTTAACTAAAGCAGATAGTACAGTCCATTGCAGCATTGCTTGTCACCTACGAGATAACCGTTGATATGATGAATCGAATGATATGAGTTCTTCCCGCTTAACCCGTTCAGCCACGCAATGCAATTACTTGAAAGTGCAAAAAAATTTGGAATTTTGCATGGACTATAAAAAAATAATGTCAAAAAACTAAGAAAAAAATGTGCCACTATAGTGGCTTCTGTGACTGAAAGGGTCAGTGACAAAACCTCAATAGATACAGAAAATTCTTCGAAATACTCGAGTAATTTTTCTCAATTTTTTGTTAAATGGATAATGCAACACTATTTGTGGATTGGTTCGCAATGCCTGCACTGCACTGGGAGAGGTTGCAGGATATCAGTCAAGGAGATACCGTAGAGATAGTCTGACTTCACTCGATGCAAGTCATGAATTGTAAGATATTGATCAAATGAAAGAGCAGTGGTATCAGATTGAATAATTTTTTCGCATGAAGTCTATTACGGTATGAGTAAAAATAGTGGTTCTATGATGATAAAACTATTAGGTACATCGTCGAGTGCAGGAAAAACGAGTTTTTGATCCTTTCTTAATATATAATTATGTATAGTTTTATACAAAGTTTCAACATTATGATTCGATTATTGACATGCGATGTGATGATCCAGTGTTCGTCAATTCACTTAATTAACTCTAAAATATTGCAGGGGTATAACTTTTGAACAACTATAAAGTTACGGTCATAGAGATCTTCTTAATTCCTACAATGTATGTTTGTCGATCGAAAGGGTCACCGAATTTTCGTCAGTACACAAAACATCTTTTCTTCTCAAATTTCCAGATAGTAATTACGAAATTTGTAGATGTAGGATATACTCAACAGAAAATATATGAAGTTTAAGTCATTAACGTAAGTATAGATATACACGAATAAATTATTTGTTCCCATTGCTGCGTTACATTATCAATAAAAATACGGTATCCTAATTATGCAATTCCAATTCTAGGTCTGTGAACCATTGCGAATACGTCTAGTAAGATTTATATTATACACACTGTTAGGGTGGGTGAGTGGATCTGATAGCGAGGATGCGTGTTGTCGAGGTTGTTATCAGCTTTATCGATTTGCCTGATATGAAATGCAGTGTATGTATATCTGTGGAATCGAGCGCTTACATCTTATGCTGTACAGGTAACTCCAATTGCAACTTATAATCGGTAGCGCTCCGGAAATTGGTTAAAGACTTTCCAAAACATCTGACTCTTCCCTATACCAGATAAATCTTGAACTTGGAACCCTGTCTTTCGGGTTTTTTGTGGATATTTCGTTTTCCCGCTGAGTCTTTCGACATTGGAGTCGACGGCGGTGTTGGCGGCGTTGACGACGAAGGAGTCGGCTCATCGCCTTGACTGAAGGCTCTTCTTGTCGGGGCCCCGACGCTCCTCTCGAATACCTCGATGCTTACATAGCTCGCGTCGCTCATTCGGGACTCCTGCCTAGCTTGGCTGATCTCGGTATAGCTGATCCAGGACTCTCTCGAGGCCCCGGAAGTTCGCTTAGCGCTCCAAATTTGTCTGCATGCTCGCTCGTTGCCGAAGTCATCAGAGTGAATCCTTCTCTCCCGCTGGTCATTCGGCTGTCCAAGATCTTCACTGAACCTCAGCTTTTCGTGGAATATTCTCAGCCGTTCCTCGCGCTCATCTTCGTCCAGATCCTCAAAGTCCCTCTTCTGTAATACGTCTGCGTTCCGTTCTTTGGATTCCGACGATTCGCGGTGCTCCTCTTCTTCGCTTCCGCTCTTGCTGATCCAAATGTTCCTTCGGGGTGGATTTCTCACCTTCCTGGGCCACTCGGTCTCGACCTTGAAGTCGTAGAGATCACGAATTCGCTGATTTACTCCGGTGGTACATCTCGCTACCTCGGAAGACGGACTTCTTTTGTAGTCTCGGTGCTCCGCGATGCTCCGACGTACTGTGCCAGTCGGCGTCGACCCCAAGGAGGAAGATTTCGTATCTTCCGAGTAAAAGACATCGTCACGAATGATGTTCATCGCCGGAGGATCCCACCCCGGCGGATCCAAGGTGGTATCGGTGTATCTGCGTTCCCTGAATGGTCTGGAAGGGGACGAGCCAAAGCTCGGGTGATCTCTGCTTCTGGAACAGGTCGCCCCAGTGCTATGGCTTCTGGTGGCGTGACTCTTCCCGTTTTTAATCGGCACCATAGCCTCGTGCTCTTCAGCGTTGAAATCTTCGGACATCTTAGTTCTTGGGCTAATTTGGTTATCATGCGATCTTTCTTCCTGGTCCCTGAGCTCACTTTGATCGTTCTTCCGTGTCGCGTTATCCGCTTGAATTGCGCCTTCTTCTTCTATCGAGTCTTGGGTCGGGAAGGGAAGCCTCTTTGTCTTTGAGACCTGCTTTGAGGATGGCATCCAGCGCCCAACCTCTCCGAAATCTGTGTGTCGACGATCCTCGGTACGCCTCACTGCGTGCGACTTTTGCAGAAAATCAATTTCCGCGCTGTAGCTTCTTTGGGCACGCGGTGATCTGGGCTCTTGTTGCTCACTGATGGCCAATGATGGGCCACCGATCCTGTCCTGCGGGTTCAAGGGATAAACTAATTTATAGATACCGAATGAATATATGTATGCTAAAAATAGACTGTTTTATCTACCTAAGCAAGATGGAGTCTCGCGTAGTCGGCTATGTGAAGGATACCGTGTTCCGGCGATGCAATGTGGAGACTTGTTGCTGCAGCGTGAGTATTTACCCGAACATTGTGGAGCTCTGCTATTTGGCTGCTGCAAGCAGCGGCTGGATCGCCACTCGTTGCCAAAGACCCGAACCAAAATTCATTACCTGTGTTTAGAGTATTGTGTATTATAACAAAGCAATAAATCGTATGTCATAACACATCACATTAGGTATATCTTTTATTCTTTATCATGGACTAGTTACAAGTCGACGGAATGAAATAGAAGTAGATATAAACGGAGACCTCGACTGTATCGACTTTGGTGTGGTATGTAAGCTACTTTTACCTGGCAAAGAGTTTCCATCCCAAGCATAAGTGACCACTAGAAGTTTGTTCGCATCAGTAGCTCGGAATAATCGGCTGTGAGGTTCTCTTAGAGCGAAGTGAATCTTGATATCTGAAATGATGGCACCATTTGATGCACTAATCATGTATCGCAAATCGCATCAACTATCCATCATTTTGGTGAAAATAGAAGAGTCGCAGTGGAGTAATCGTGAAAATATAGTTTTTAAAATTAATGACGAATGAAGGATTGAAGCTTTTAATGTAGATTATATACATCATATGTAAGTATATAGAATACCAACCTCCTAAATAATCCCCGTTTCCGGCACCACCGCACTTCTGTTGTCTGAAGTAGGCAAACATTATATCAGAAACGAACTTGAGCTTCTTCTTCATCTTGCCTATCGCAATCTCGAATGTTTTTAAAAAGTATATTTCTTGGTCCTGAAGAGTTCTCCATACGCCAAGGCCGAAACCAACGACGTGCAAGAAGGCCGTTGTATTCTGTTTCTCCGCCCTCGAGTTTGCTTCCAGCAAAATCATTTCAACGGACAGAAGCGTTCTCTTCATGTAGTTCTCAACGTCGAAAATATACTGTCGTGATATCGGGACGACAACGTACCGCTTGTTCTCCTTCGACTTCAACCGTTTGACCGCTTCCTCGTAAAGCGGCAAGTATTCTTCACCGTAAAATCTAGCCCAAGCGACGCGAAGACCTCGTCTCTCTTCCGTCGTCCCATCGGTAGCCGGGCCATATCTAAAGATTGGTTGATTTGTCATAAGATTGCAGGATATCTTTTGTCCTTGTAATTTTCACTCAAAATCAGTCCAGAAAAAGAGATTTGATAGCAATTCGATAGAGAGCTTGTGTCGGTTTGTCTTCCTACTACATGCGAATTTCTTAAGCTTACCCATTGTCCATATTGTTCTGTAGCGGTGTCACCACAATATCTTGATACTCCATAACTCCTGCCCGCTGGAACCTAAGAAGCGATCGTTACACGTTGACACCTGGTGAGTCTACTTCAGACATGAAGGATCAGGAGCTTCGGGTTCACATAGCACTTTCTTACCTCGATCCAACAACTCCGATGATTACGCCTCGTGGCTGAACCGAGTCAGGGTCACTAGAAACGATGCCTTTGTTATCCCTTGACCCGTCATTGATGAATTCAGTGTGCGATGACATCATCATCATTGCAGACAATTTGATTTCGTCGTAGGAGAGACACTTGGTCAGCACCTGGTAATGGAGAATCATAGCTTAACCGTAACGCTAGCAGTGTGAAACGGTGAGGTAAGTACAGCACCGCTTACCAAGGGTTCTTTTTCCTGCTCCGTACCGACGTATTCCCAGCCTTCAGATCCGGTGTTTTTATCCATAAGTAGGTACTTGTCGCGAGGACCAACGAAGACGACGGCTCTCTGTTCCAGAAGACGCTGGACCAACTGAATTAAGCCCATTTCTTGGTACATCGCCTTCTCCAATACACTTCCGTGGGTTCGTTTGTACTTTAGCCAGTTGGCTATCAACGGAATCATGGCCTCGTGGATCAGAGGATACGTCGAGTTGGCGTTCATCTAGGTTCAGAAAAAGGATTAATTCATTACCTCAGGGTGATTTCAAAGAGTGCAAACCTCGAGTGTATCGGGGCTGATGCCCCTTTCCTTCAGGGCTCGGGTGCGCACGGTGTTAACCGGGATCGTGATTGGAAAATTATCACTCCTGGTGATCAACTCGTCCAAGGAGATCGGCGGGGGTGGCGGCAAGTCCAGGCATGGTTTGAGGATCTTCTTGGTATCCTCGTCGATGGGAACACCGTTCGGAGTCCCGAGGGTATTCTCCCAGGATATGTCCGGTGCTTCGAGCGAGGCAGATTCCTGCATCTGGCTAGAATCACTTCCGCCCCGGTTTGACTACGGGACGTTAAAAATTATTCGGGAAAAGTGATGCAAGGTCAATGGAGATCGAAGTCATACGCCGTCATGGAACTGCTGATCTCTTTACTTCATGGTATGACATTCACTGACGTGATCGCGATCGCAAAGGTAATATCTATTAATAGAGATGCTGATTATAGAGCAAGGGCACGGTTCTCGCTCCTTTGACGCTCGTGCAGGGCATGAAATTTCCTAAATAGCGGAAAATTTATCCGTTCGCTCTGACGGTCCCGGTCGATTAGGTACATGCTTTTCACCCATTTTGCCACATCGTAGGCAGGGGTGCCGTTAGGAGTAGGTCACGTGCAGAAATAGGCCACGATGCATTTTTCCTTTTTATTTAATACGAAAAAGTAGGGTCAGTTGAAAATTGCAACAACGCCATCGGTTAGACATATGCTACAAGTGAACGAATTCCCAACATTGGCAAAATGCCCATATTATGTGATAAAACCATGCTGCTAACAAAGTGGAATAGCACTGTTAACCTTGACTTTCGGATCTTGATCAAATTGACCCAAGTTCAAAAAACTGATGTTATACGTTACAGTTATACGTGGGGTAAAATTTTTCTCTACATTCTTTTTTCATAATTATTCTGAGGATAATGTATCATTCCAGGTAAGTATTGCGATCTGTTGTTTGTAACTTACATTGAGTTTGCTATTCATGGGATAAAAGGGATAATTTCACTTGAACAGTTAAAAGCCTTGGAACCTCAGATATTGCTATCTATCGCCTACAAGCTCTGTCGTCTTGGTTTATCGTATTTGAGTCAGCAGAGGGCTATAATCCAAAGAATTACGGAGTGCCTGGGACTACTCTTTCAAAAACCGCGTTCCGTAGCTTTCGAAGTTGGTTGAATAAATCACAGCAGGCATTTATTCTATCGCTTTATTTAAAAACCGTTTTCACCTTATATCACGATTGTTGGTAATAAGTTGAAAAGTTTCCATTTGATATGACCGCAAGCTGACTGGTTTCCAGGCGCAAAATAAGGAAAATACTTTGACGCAATAAATTACAAGAACTTGGTAATTGCGCCCACATTATGAAGCAGCGCATGATATTTCTTCGGTGAACACGGTGTGGTCAGCTGTATGAGTACTTGTTTTTTTTTCAATACATAATGGTGATCACGGTTGGTAGCCTTACTCGCTGCCGTCATCGTTGTTCTCTCGATTACTTTGTACCGAAAGTATTGAAAGGTATCCGAAATTTAAACCAATTACTGACAATAATAAATAATAATTCAAAACGAAGAAATTCTATCGGGTTTGAACATATTAATTTCAAAATATCGACTCACCCGGCGTATGCAACACGAGAAAACCGACATTCCACTGAATTTATGTACACCCGTTGATCAAACCTCACCGCAAATTATCTAGCTACTCCTTGAAGAGTAACGAGTAGAAGATATCGCTGTCTGTGTTCCAGAGTCGAGTGTCAACTTGATACAGTGTTGTATATTCGAAAGAAATTGCCGCATGCTCACGATAAGCCAGCTTTGAATTTGGAACGCCTGCGCTGTCGTAAGCGCTCCACCTACTGCGATACCATAAGCATCGACAGCTGTTAGTTAAATTCAGCATTGCCGACCTCACAGTTAACTGAGCACTTGGTCCAGTAGCGATTGTCGGTATCATAAGGATTAGCATTGAGATATCCATGCATGACTCAGTCGCGAAGTTTCTGTTAAGGGAGATGTTGTGGTCAGTCCTTACCGACTGTGTTACGTGTCTTCTATTTTGGCTAGCATCAGAGGCTACGCATTGCATTGCAAAAAGAGCATACCAGCCGTATTCAACGGCCAATTCGGAACAAAAGTGTGCTAAAACATTTTCGTTTTAAGCGAAAAAGAGAAATGCGTTGACGTGTTTTTGTTCAGAATTGCATTTAGAATACGGCTGTCATTTGTTTTTTTTTTCTTTGGTGTCATTTCGATTTCTGTCTTCTACGTCGAAATCAAGTATAGTTCTCCTTAATCCGCAGGAATTACTGGTTCAGCTGGTCCGAGGACAAGAGTTCAAAGTTCTAGATTTGAAGCCAGAGTTCTCTATTATCGACAGGGGGACAATTCCAGGGATCGATAGCACCTGGCTGCTGTAGATACAACGGAGACACGACGCGCCTGCTATGGCTGCGACTCAGTTAGTAATTTTGGCGGCACGTGTTCAAACGGTACCTTGAAGAGCTCGGCTGTGATTTCTAGGGAAAAACCATCTGCGTGTGCCTCGAAGCGGGCCCCACACAACCAGCCCACCAGAAATATCTTTCAGCCAGGTCATGACGGCTTGTTTATACCGAACACAAGCTGCGCCTGGAAGGAGTGGAAAGACCTAGTCGAGAGTAGGAATTACCAGGCGGAAGGAGGGAAGAGGAAGGTAGAAAGAGGACGGCGAACGGTATCAGCGGTTGGAGGCCGCACCGCGTACCGTCGGCTCCCTCTCTCCAAGAGCCGTGACTCCAGGGACGAAGAGGGCGGTGCTGGGCGCCCGGGAAATTAATCACTCTGCGGTTTTGTTTCAGGAACAGACCCGAGCGTTGAAGAGAAAGTGGTCGGTTCCACAGTCGACGGGCTCTCTTCCCGTACGAATTCTCGGAAATTGAAGCCTCGGGTTCGGGGATTTCGAGCCCCGCAGACTCGGGGCACTTGGTACGGGCCTGAGACGCGAGCGAGGGCCTTTCAACTCGGCCCGCGTCCCATGCAGTCCTCATCGAGGTGTGGTTCACGTTGTCCTGGTTGGAAATATACGCGCCGTGAATGAATGAATCAACAAGTGTTGAAATTAACTTGAACGCGGTTGGATCGAGTTATCGAAGGCGTCGTCATACGATGGATTACTAAGCGTTCGGTTAAACTTTTCTTCCTCAAACTCTGGATCGTTATTTGTTAAACTGTTCTTGAAACGGAGCGTCGCTGCGCAGTGCGCTCAAATATATCGGTGGTCGTCGAAATTTCTCAGAAGAAATAACTTCTTTCATCTGAAGATGAATTGTTAGGCGTTCGAAAAAGTTTTCAACACCCGATTCATTCTTCTTCACTCTGCACCTTGTGAATTTATACGTATTTCACTAAACTCGCGGTAACACGACGCCGCGAAGTGCGCTGAAAACTGAAAGGAATTTTAAACGACATAACTAGTCAAGTCAAGGATTTGTAAAAGTGTTCATTTAAAAACAACACTCTGGATCTCTGACTTTCTCGCCAAGGTCTCCGGGTGTATGGTGCGTGTAAAATTCGGGCGAAAGACAAAAGTCAAACTGTGAATATCACCGGTAAGTTATCATCACTGTTACCCTTTACAGAATTGTGAAAAAATATTCAAATCCTCATTATATTCTGTGTAGACAAAAATTCTAAGATGCAAAGTAGCGTGAGAAAAAATTTTCACCCCGATCACGCGGGGAGTTTAATGCCATGATTTGTACGCGAAGCATGAACTATGATTTTATAAATACAGTCTAGTAACTCCAAGTTCCATCGGCAGGAATTGAGTCATGAATTATGAAGTAAGCGTATTCTGGTGAAAAAAAGAAGGATACGAAAGAGACATGGAAGTAAATGCAGCCAAAAACCTGAACCTTTGACCGAATAATGCGCAAAATTGTTCGTCATGTCAGCGGTTTAAATATTTTACCTACATCTCCGTTTGACAAGTGCAAGTACCTGTCTTCGTATTTAAACGCTGCACACGTATTCGCTATTGTCGATCTGGTATAAATCCCCGATCTGCGGTGACGTTCGTTCAATATTCGTTGTTAATGTCGGCTATTGCGACAAATTTGGCTCCAAAAATAAAACAAAAACCGAGACGTCGCGGTAGCGAGTATTTAAATCGAATTCATGAAAATACGTATGAGTCATAGGACATATGTCGCCTTGCGTCTGACAACAATAATAATCACTTACGATTAGTAACGGCTGCGGTTATAATATACACAGCCGTACGTATACCAGCTATGTTTATACTTACTGCAATTAGTACCGGCTTAAAATAAAAACAAGTCTACATAAAAGCGAGTACGTTACTGCTAATGTAACTGTACCGTTTCTCACAATCGGTGTAAACTTGAAATAAGTACGAAGCTGAAGTTAGTAATGTTTACGTCACGAAACATTGGGGTAAAAAATCACTATTTTGCAAGAGATTCCTAAAATTACGAAATAACGGGTTTTTCGAAACACGAATCATCACAATAACGTTACTAACTTCAGCCTCTTAAGTAGATTCTCAATAATTCCTGTCGTCAAGGCAGACGTTTTCGTTTTCCTTTGTTTTTGTGTTGTTCTCTCGTCCGTGCCTCACGACGCATGCCAATATTAGCTTCGGGAAGCTTATTTGCTCACTGCTCACTTACTCTTCGACGTTCTTATTGCCCATTTTCTGAAAGAGGCACGCGTTTCAAGTGCCGCATATCGGCGCCGTTTTCGTACCAAGCACTGGAGCGCGAACCTTTCTCCACTTTCGAATTATACGTGTATTGATTGAGCCTGGAACTACTACAACCTGCTGTTCCCTGACACCGGCGTAGCCCGCACCTGGAGCCTCCACATACCGCGAGCGAATGAATAGCGCGTAGTAGAAACGGTCGAGCGTGCCAGAAAAGGATTTGAGTCTTCCGCTCGCTGCCGCCAACTCGGTATAGGTACGAGAAAAAGTCGATGGTTTGAATTTTTTTCATTCTTCGAATACAGCGGCCAGTCTCGAGGAGAATTATAGACAGCGTCATTCCTTAGGAGAATGTTTCTCACGAGTCAAATCCGCGTTGACAGCCGCGATACGATGTAACTATGGCAACCACCTTGAGCTCCGAAGTAACATTGACGCGAAATTATGTATGATGCAAGTACCCGCTTCCGAGAACGCTAAAACTAAGCCTCATTATATATTTAGCCACTTCGAGCTTGATCGGTCGAATTGTTAGGCGCCGCTTCCAAACCCGAATACGCCAGGCACGTTATTCGAAAATTTCCTCATGACGTCAGAGTCTGGTTATCGGCGCCGTTTCATCACCACATAGCCTAAGTTGTTAATTCGAATGGAGGCAAAGCGTAGTTCTTGGGGTTTCAAATTGGTCGTGTCGCATAAATTAATAAAACTTAAGCAAAATATATCTGTTCTATCATTCACACGCGAAAAAATACTGTCAATGGTCAGCTGTCAGCCTGGTTGCATTAGTTTGATTTTTTTCCGTCAGATGACGCATTGTAAAGTGACAATCCCAATACTCGAATGCAGTCCTTGAGGCTATGGACAACGGAATTTCCTCGTATTCGTCACTGACCAACATAATCGGATTGCATCAAAAGGTCAATGAGTATTCCAACGATATTCCGACAATTTCACTCATCCAGTCATACAGTGTCACGAGAAACTTGCCAAAGGTTATTTTGTGCAACGCTATTTCCTGTTTATAGTAAAGTACGTTGTTATGTATGTCTAAATGACGAATATTTGTTCGGTGTCAAATGTTATCTGTCTACAATTTTTATCACGTTTCATAGAATTGAGGTCGCATTCATTCGTCGAATTCGTTCTCAAATTTCCCGGACATACGAATGTTTCCATTTTTGTCAAAATTACCGTCCGACGGTTTATTTTTCAATATTGAAACGTATAATTTCGAAAAGGATTTGATTATTTTTCAATACTCTGAAGTGTGCCTCAAAACAAATTTTTCTGCTTTTCCATCACGTCTGGTGATTTCAAAGTAACCCTATAAATTCCTATGATTATATTAAGTTCATACAAAACTGATATCTATGTATGGCTCATTTCATATCAAATAACCGTGTCGCTGAATCTCAGATTTTGTTACTGATGAAAAATGTTTTGTCAATTTTCAAATTTTCATCTGAATCCATGTTCGCGTTATAAAATTGCAAAAAATAAATTGAATATCACATTCATTCTTCGCTTAAAATTAATCGTAACTCTGAATCGAAATAAGATATCGACGTATCCTTTCGTCTCAGTACTGTACTTTAACAAGAAGAGTATTGATGCGATTTACAAGTATCAATCTATCCTTATTTAATTCAACGTGTATGATTGCAATGTGATGTCGCCCAGTCGATTTTACGACGTACTTTACCGACATCTTTTTTGAAGTTTCTGACGTCTATTGTCCTTTGCAAAAAATCCAAATGCAAATCGTTGGAGCAAAAGCCAAGTTCAATGTCGCTCAACGTAGTCGGAAGAAGATACTAACCGTTATCTATTCGAGTCATGGCTAATGTTAATAGTCAGAGGATGGTGACAATTGCCGAATACTACACCATTCAAGGATGGACTGGTCATTTTTGTACTTGATTATTTTCCGCGTTTTATTTCATCATAAAGTATTCAATATTGTCGACGACTCATTTTTGGTAAAGAATGTATAGCCAGTACATCATTAACTCAACATGCCTGGGTACGTGCAGATTGCAGGGAAATTCCATGCATTGTATCATTGCTTGAGCACTGATTAACTGCCTAAGAGCAGGAAAAAAAAGAGAATTACCGTGTGCCGAGCCTTGGCCTCCTTCGACTAGGGACAATGGCTGACAGCACGTAGCTTTTTATCTGTCGTATTGGTGGAACTGCACGTACAGCACGTCGATTTTGTAATATTTTGAGTAATTAGGTAGCTATCGTGAGATGAGGTTTCTGGTAATCGCCGGAAATCAGACGACTGCATCCGCGTGAATTGACTTCACGTTTATTCAACCGCACTCCCAGAGCGTTGTTTCCAATCCGCCTGTCTCTACCTTTTGTGTATACCTACCAACTTCTACTTTTTGCTGCAATCGATTTTTGCTCTGCGCAGCATTATTACTATTTGCGGTATTATCGAGTCACGTTCGCATTGTAAAATAAAAGAAAAATAACGAGCCATCCGAGATCACGTCACGACGTTCTCAGCGATATTATACAAATGGGTATATTTTCAGGTGTTCGATTGAAATTGAGATTATGCTTGCTGTTTTTGTCCTTCATGCTGGCTAAAAACTGTTCTATAATAATTTCTAGTGGACTGTACGAAAATTAGAACCATTGTTGTGATGATAACCCAGCTTCTTTACTGTGCTTTTAAAGATGGAAGAAGGAATAACGACAACCTGACGATAACAACATTCGAATTTGAACAATAGCTGTTTTATCTGGCGAATGAAAAAACATCTACGGTTGAAACAGAATGAGAATATCGCCAGTTGCATTACAGTGGCTTTGACATTGATGTCGAGAAAAAATTGGTATTTAGATTTTACTATCTTCAATGAACGCGGGTTCTTAATTTAACGAATTATTAATTATCTTCCAGTTGCCGGATCAGCAGCTCTTATTTTTCCATTATTATCGGTTTCAGTTTCTTTCAATAGCGAGAATCGATTTTATTCACATCACGTGTAAAGTGCTCGCTGCAGCTGGGAAAGGGAACCGACCATAATGCGGTCGCAACGATGTCCAATAAAAGATTATCACAATGACCCAAACGCGAGAGTTATCGGCTTTAAAATTATTAACTCGCTCTTGGTTTAGCGTGCAACATAAGTCCATCTCAGCCCCACGAGCCGTTTTTCACCGCGTTTTCACTTCATTTTCACCACACATTCCATGTCACTGAAACGAGAAGCAATAAAATTGCACTTGACGAAACCGTAAATTCCCCTTCATTTAGTCGGTGAAGGTGAAAAGTTGTAGCTGAGAAATATGAATTTCGTTAGGCTTCGATATTGCGTTAGATTTGCCGGGCTTTTTCTTGGCCAGGAAACCTCCGCAACATATAGAAATTGGCAATTTTCAATTTCTTTGTTTTTTCCCCAAAGCTAGTTTTCATTCCAGTTGGGAAGAATTCTCGTTTTGGAGACAATCGCGATAGTACATGTACCGAATCTGCAACAAGTTCCGCAACAAGTAAATAGCCCGGATGCAATTAAAAATCCTCGGAAAATTCACTGGGACGCTTTCAGCTTAACGGAAGCCACAAACAGATGACTGCGACTAAATTATCCGTAGGACAACTCACAATCGGATAGGAATACGGTGCATCAGCTCAACACTCATAGAAAGCATCACGTGATATGGCAGCTCGTGTTGAAACTGACTTTCACCGCAATCGAATTCTCTTGTGGACTGCACGCCTTCGTGATTATTTATGGGAACGATGCTGACCCGCGGCCTATTGCCTAATCATCTTGCAGATGTCTCAGTATCTTGAAATTTATAGCAACGTGAATATAAAAAGAGCTCTCCTAGCAGTTTAACGATTTAAACCTCCATCGCAAAAAGAACTCCGGTGATTATCACGCCGATCAAAAGTCTACTAAAGATCTTTTCACCATTCCGATTAATGGGAGTGACCTCGATTTTCAGATGGAAAGATTACCGTTGTCACGCGCACGCGTCGGTTCAGATCGCGTGAGAAACTGCAGCGATATGCTGATCTTACATTACAATATTCTGGTATACGTATACAAGCGGAGATTAATGTGCGTGATAACTGATACGGGTCTTTGCGTGCGATTCATCGGGCCTCGAAAGCAGCACAGTGATGATAAATAAAAAAACATCTAACGATATGTATGCAAATTAATTATACGTCAGAGTTTTGGCCCGCGTGTATTATGATGTGGTTGTGGAAAGAACCACTTTTCCCACCAATGTTCCACTTTGAATGTTTGATGCAAGATGATGTAAGATGTCAAAAAACGACTATCTCTCAGGAAATCGGCTCAAGATTTTGGTTGTTTATTATATGCTTCCTTCGCAGGAAAAAATTTTTAAACTTTGAACGAAGAGTTGTTTTACGTGTTTCTATACGAACAGATCGGCGTTCAGCGTCAAGTGAAAAACCCGTATTAGTCAGTCGGTCAGATACACGGTGCTAAAAAAGTATTGATCTGTGTTTTGGACAGCGTCATTTTAATTCGGTATTACCGTTTTGTAACAGAGTTATTAGAGCGAAGTCAAATGGCAGACTATAACACTGGTCAACGGAAATTCACCTTTTTGTGTTTTACGTGAAAACTTTTAACCGATTGTGTTGGGAGCAAGGTTTAGTATAATTGAATTGATATTAAAATATTTTAGATACGAATAGTTTTATTGTAATAGGATTTTTTTTACTTTTTCCTAAAAATAGAGTATTTATGAACAAAAATTAGGTTATATACTTATTACCAAAATTTTGTAACAATAAAGGTGCTTAATAATTTGTAAAATACCTATCTATCCTCATTATAAAACCATATTTATTTTGACTCGATCAGGTCTACTTTTTGTGTTACAGCTACTACGAGTAAATTTGAATTTTCGTCGTATTGACTTTCCTTTTTTGTTTCAGGGTTTTTTTTAACTTATTTTAACTGACTAACTTGTGTTTATTGTAAGTGACAAAACACCCTGAATCAAAAATGGTAAGTCAAAACGCGAAAAATTCAATTTTACTGGTAGTAGCTGTACCACAAATAACTAAACCTGCTCGAATCAAAATAAATATGGATTTATAATGAGGGTAAAAACGTATTTCAAAATGAGTAAGCACCTTCCGTGTTACAAAATATTGTTGACCAGTGCAATGTAACACTGTGTGGAGTGTGGATGTATAATAAATTGCGAATATTTAGTATTAACCATCGGAATCCAAATGAGCGAATTCATATTTCGCAACGACCACCGAGTGACCCAGAAAGTCTTTTACCGCTTAGCATAAAAATCCAGTCAGAACTTATCGCACACGGTGAGGGTCTGTCTCGTTGCGTGAGTTATAATAATTGTCACCAGCGAGGTAAGGATGAGGGGGCATAACAATTCAGAAAATGCAAGCACTTTATTATACCGCGATAGTTCGCAGAGTCGGCAAGAATTCTATCCAATTACATAGGTGACTATATTCAGCAATTCCTTCAATTCCTGCACATCGTCTGAAATATAAGTCACGGCGAAAGAATAGTTTCGATTATATGTATATCTACTCGTCAAACAACCGCAGCCAGTGAATTAAACTCGAGGTGCGCAATTATCGGCTGGGCCACGTATATTATTCCCCTGCAGCTCTTTTTGCGTACAACTACCTGTGTAGAAAAATGTGTACGCACATATTTGTTCGCGACCAATCGTGCCGTTCATGACTAGCGGAACAGGCTCGAAATACGTGCACCATGAATGGCGACCTTGTGATATTATACACCTCGGTGACTGTAATAATTCTCGGGAAAAAACGCGTTCCCCACTATCTTTATATAGCAAGCGAAAAGGAATTACATACTGTGGTCGATACGACTCCGATTGCAGTCCACTGGACTCCGAAGTATGGACGATAATGACTGAAACGGTGGTGAAGGCGTTTCAATGATATTAATCTTGTCGGATAGCTGTCCTGATAAATCTTTAAAGAAAAAGAAGCAGAAATTTTTGCACCTCGCTTGAGGTGATTGTGAATACCTGCATTGCACCCCCCCCCCCCCCCCCCCCCCCGCCCCTTCACTCGTTACAGCTGATTGGATACAACCGTTGTCCGAATTGATGGAACAAACTTCCCCATTCTCCTGTGAGAAATTCGGCGAAGCTTTCCGCGTTCAGGCGGTAAATTGAGCGGACGTCACTTGCGCGTATAATATTGGCATATTTATGCGCTCAATTATGGAGTAAACTGTGCGGATATATAACAACGCGGCATCACGGGCGTCGTAATGTTTGCTCTGGTTAGCGTAAACGTCCCTCGCACCCCCGCCAGGAAGATCACAAGGACCGCGTGCCGCAGTTCTTGAAGGAATTTTTGCCGTTATTTTCTCTGATCCGCGTGGCCGGTGACTCGAGGGGAAAACAACTAGTGGGTGAAAAATTAGCAAACAAAAATCAACCCTCGGATTGAATAATTCCTCACGCCGTTCGTTTATATCACACACACTATCGCTTTTCGGGGTGAAATTCAAGACCTTCAAGGGCGGAGTGTTTGAATGACAGCAGCCTAGGCTAACTTCAGGTCGGAATATTGTTATACCTAACTTGGAAAACCTCGTTTCTTAGGTCCAATATCAAGAAAGCATCTACCTAATACGAATTCGGAACGATGGCTAATTTCATACGTCTGATGCTGGTTGTGGGACTGTTTTACGGAAGAAGTCAGAGTCTGTCGAGTGGAGCACCGCCGAAGGCTTGTGAGAACTTGACGCCTATTCATCAGTATGGTTCGGTGCAAAATTCACCTCCACCGTATCAGGTTTTGCCAGCAGCCGGACAAGGCAGAGTAAGACTGATTTTGGGGAGCCCGCAGGGTTTGGCCTATCAAGGCTTCATAATGGTAGCCAGAGACGTTGACACCGGCGAGTTCGTCGGCGAGTTTGTCAGCCTGCCCGACGGCGCCAGGGTCGTCGAGTGTACCGAGGGACTCAAGGTAACCGGAAGTCATTTACGATTAAAGTTTGGCTAACTGAAATTCGATTACATATGACCCGAACTACTCACCGAGTGGATGAATGTTCGATTGGCTTGGTGCGAACTGCTTGTTTAGCTTGGAATGGACAGAGGTTGTTGTAACAGGAATGAGCCAAGGTAGAACCGCAGAGTAGAAAGACATCCATACCTCACTGCCCGTGTCCATTAAACTTGAAAGTGACCAGTCACTCATTGTCAGCCTTGAGTGAAACTCGAGGCATGATCAGGCGACTTCTAACGGGTTTAACCTCGATTTCAGAACGGAGTTACGCACATAAACAAGGACAGAAAACAAAATCTCGAGTTCGACTGGGAAGCACCGGAAGACTACGTCGGGACCATTATTTTCAAGTGAGTCACCTCTCCGATCCGAGTCGAATCACCTTGCGAAAACTGCAGCGCACATTGTAAACCCTCTTCTTCCAGCTCTACATTCGCTCAAGACTATTCCACGTACTGGGTCGGCGTTGAGTCACCCAGGGTCAGTGTACTCCGAAGGTCCATCGACGTCAAGACGGTCCCAACCGTGGCCACTTCCCTCAGGACAACTACGCCCCCGATCTACACCCCTTTCGCCGAGGACAGGGTGAGCAGTCTAACAAGTCTTTCCTCATTTTCATTCCATCCATTCTTCAGTCCACCGTATACTTGAGCGTGATTAAGCTATTGTCCGAAAAGTTCAGTTAGTCGAAGATGCGGACAAGAAAAGCTTCAGGATAATCGGAACAATGGATTCTTTTTGTCTCGACTCAAATGTCTTGCGAACTTGAAAACAGATTCGTCAGATAGTCTGCAGAGTTGAAAATAAAACGAGAATGCCATTTTTTTTTTTCAAGTTAGTGCCAAGGTAATTCTTCGACGACTCTCAAACTCTGATCTGACAGTGGTGAAAGAAAGTGGCTCGTGTTTTTTTTACTCTAACTTCCTGAAGGTATAACTCACGACAGTAATATCCCGGTTTTTACATCATATTCGATGATTTGGTCAATATTTTCCATCTCCCAAACAATTTACCCATCTTAACACAATAGCCGCCAAAGTTGTCTAATACGAGGAAGTGCCCATTCGTTTTTTACGGCTTTGTGACGAGGACAGAGGGTTGAAATATCAGTTTTATGGAATACAATACTAAAGTTACCTTTCGTCCTTAGACGTTTCTCCGTTTCCCAGTAAACTTCGGTTTTACTATCGTATCCTTGAAGCGTTAGAAAGGACTTCTCAACAATAGTCTTACACTTCTTCCTCTTTGAGTTAGTATAGTCTACTCAGGCTATTTAGTGTAAGTTTCGTTCTCGTTTGCCGAGCCTCCTTGTATTTATTGAGCTTGAAAGAAATCACACGATGCATTTTGACTTTATCGAATACTCACATCCAGGCTCCAGTCGCTGATGATCCCTTCTACAATGGCTGTGGAACTACGAAAAATTGCTTTGGAACCCCAGACAATTGCGTTCGAGATAAGAATTGCAAGGCCGCTGTCTCAGTTCTAGTTCGTGGAGAACGCTACTTCTTCGAGATGACAGCCCGCAAGAGCATCTACGTTGCGGTCGGGCTTTCGGCTGACAGTAAAATGGTAAATTGTCTCGAGTTTGACATTTCTATGCAGCATGTTATACAGCGAGATTTGAATACACGTTTCAATGCAACGCCTCGCTTGCTGAATTGCGGGGATGCGAGATGTATAATTTGCATAAAAAGTGGTCTTCCATATCTTCGTTTTAAACGGTGTTATAGTGTATTTTTCACCTCTGAAATATCATAACTTTGTCTCGTTCTCACAGGGTGAAGACAGCGTTGTAGAGTGCGTCAACAACGGAACTGCTGTGGGCCTATTCACGTCTTGGAATGCTGGAAAAACGAACACGAGACATTCGACCGTTAGTATTCATGCTTGGTGTGTTTCAACTGCAGTTCAGCCCTCTTTCTTGTGGTATTATATCAAGTTCCTCTCTTGTATTTCCACTCGCAGCCAAGCGGATTCGTACAGTTCGACTCTGGCATCGTCACCGACGACACGATAACCTGCAGATTCTGGAGAGAGAAGTCAACTATCGTCGAAGGCCGACAGTTCGACCTCGTCAACACTCCTTTCCACTTGTTGGTCGCCGCCGGAAGTTCTTTGAGACGTGAGTAAGCCACTTCCTCTCCTCGTCGTGATGTCTCAGCCGGCGATTGCCGTTCTGCAACTACATCATACGTACCCCCAACGGCCAGACTGCAGTGCCTTTCACGTCACGATGTCGGAATTTACTGTCTCAAGTCACAGACTCGACTCACTAATCACTTAAATGTGACGAAACGTGAGCGTAGATTGATGAATATCCTAGTCACTTAGCCTCCGGGGCATCGTTACGCATTAGGGTAAAATTGACGCCGCGACGTCCCGGATTAACGCGCGTCGATCACCCGAACGCCACATGTCACTGATTTCTCGACTGGATAGTTAACTTTGATCGGTTTTCAGGCAACGGCGTCGATTACCACAACGTCGCCTACGCCGCCTCCGGTGAAGCGAAGCTCCTGTCGGATGTCGGGGGTTTTTTGGTGGCCAGTAACCTTCTTATTCGAGTCCACGGAGCCTTGATGCTCGCCGCCTGGGTCGGCGCGGCCTCCATCGGCATCCTTTTGGCCAGATACTACAGGCAGACGTGGGTGAATTCTCAGCTCTGTGGAAAGGATCAGTGGTTCACGGTTCGTACTTCACTCCGAGTTAATCTGTTGTTCATTCTTTTAACTCGATCGTTCCCACAGTGGCATAGATTCTTCATGATCCTCACCTGGTCCCTGACCATCGCTGCCTTCGTTATAATCTTTGTCGAGCTCGAGGCTTGGAGCACCGCAACTCTGCACGCCTCCTTCGGCCTGGCGACGACAATTCTGTGCTTCGTCCAGCCTTTCATGGCGGCACTGAGGCCGCACCCCGGCACACCGCGAAGAACGATTTTCAACTGGGGTCACTGGTTCGTCGGGAACGCCGCCCACATTTGCGGCAGTAAGACGACATCCTCCCCTATTTTTAGTGGTTTTTTGAAAGAGAAAAGACAGGTTCTCACCGAATCCCCCTTCTCTGTTAAATTTCAGTTGTCGCCATATTCTTCGCGGTTCCAACGACCAAGGCGAGGCTGCCGGATTGGGTGACCTGGGTGATGGTGGCCTACGTCGTTTTCCACATTCTGACCCACCTGATTCTAACGGTGAGTGAACGTCGCGATTTCAAGTTCGTTTACAGGCGAGCTTAACAGGCTTATTTCACCTTTGTCATTTTACAGTTCGTCGGCTGTGCCTCCGACCGGCAAGCCAGCCACCGTATCAATTCATTCCCAATGAAGGATATGCACGCGAGAAGCGCGATGACGCATCCAGACGCCAGGCGGGACGCGCCCGTAAGTTTTATGATAATATCACTCCTACACCCACACGTTCTTCCAACTTTGCGAGAGCTGCTCGACGCCAGCCTCTTGCACAAGCGTCTTTGTCCGAGGTGATAATAAACTCCGGGGATACAATCGCATCGCCTCGCGACTTGGTTATAGATCGACCCGCTGTCGATTGATCGTCAGGCGGCATGATATAGTAGGCATCGCGAATAGTGATCCACCTATAAGTGTTAAACTGGATAAGCGATCTTCATTTGCTAATGCACTTTAATTGAAACCGAATTCAAGCTTTAATTAAATCTGTATGATCCGGGTTTCGGGGATGATCCAATATACGCGAGGAAATTTCGGGGACGTTTAACTGTCAGCGTTAATTCTTAGATCGTAGTTGACCGATTGAAGCACGAGGTAAAATTAGCATGCAGTGCACTTTGAGGAAATCTGATTTCTTCCACTTTTCACATTTATTGGCTGACCGTTAATTACCAATCGATCTCTGGCTTACAGCAAGCCGGACTGAGAAAGACGATCTTCGGCCTTTACTTCGTGATCGTCGCCTGCTTCTGTGCCGCCCTCATCGTCATAGTCGTCCTGGCGCCAATCGAAGAAACTTGGGCCTCCTTGACCACCACCATATCGAAGTATTGATCTGCCACAAAACGGCGTTCCGCTCTGGCCGTATCCATATGATACACAATAAAAGCGCGAAGGAATATTAGTTACTCATGCATGAATTTCTTTCTTTTTTTTTCCCTTTCTTTCGACATTTAGTCCTTCTTCGTATAAAATTCCATCAACATCGCGAAAGGCTCAAGTTATGAGGTTACGATAGAAGGTATAGACGGTGTAGCGTGCTCTTGAGGCCTGTAAATTGTCCAGTACTTAGTACAAAGGAAGCTGGAGAAGTTTTGCAACGGAGTTATCGCAGTTTCCATAAATATATTTATAACATTCGTATACAAAAATTGAATTTTATAAATTTTATATACGTGTTTGATACTTATACATATATACATAACTATAATGTTGTTCTTAACGAGTTCTTATTTACGACTGCAATAATAATTGTACCCACCATTGTACGATGATAATTGACCATAAGTGTACTTTAAGGCGGTTGATTACAGGAAATGAAAAATAAGAAAAAAATTATGTTTCACGTTGTAAGTAAACCTTACCCGACAGATTTTCATATTACGCATTGTTGTTGGTATTGAATATTATTATTAATCGATTTTTGTAATTGTTGATTACATATACATGTATTAGGTAAATGTACAAACCACGCGATGTCAATGGCATTTTTTATAAACTGTATACAGACACACACACACATTTCGTTTTCCATGATTTAAAAATAATTACATACCAGCGGGTGCTTGAATGCGTACAATTACTTAGTTTTGTTTTCGAAAGATAATTTATTTACATATTATATTATCAATATATATATATCTATCTATAGTATTAGTTAAGTCTATATACATCTGCGTACACGGTGTAAGTTTACATTAGAAAAAAAAAAAATTCTTACTGATTTTAAAATAATTTATCGTAGCTGCAGAATATTCAAAATTGGTTCCGTTACTGTTTCTCGTAATGCTGAAAAGTTGTAACAACTGATCGATGTAACAAGGAAAAATCAATATGACATCGCATCGATGTACAAATTTTTACGTACATAGATATGTTACTAGTATTATACACGTACGCTCAACGAAACGTAATAAACATCGACAGTACGAATTAATGGATTTCGCTGATTCTTGTCTGAATCGATGCTGCGTTTTTCAGCTCAATACCGGTCAGATTTTGACCGAAATTGGACGAATTGTTGATCACTTATTTGCATAAATAAAAACCCTTATGTAAAAAACTTGTACACCTTTCAATCGTCAGGAAACTGTGAACCCCCTCTGATCGCGGTGGAAATATTTCATAAATTCCGTTAAATCTACGATATATCGAGTCAAGTTTGAAAAATTCCGTAAATTTCAGCCAAGCACTCCGTCACCCTGTAAACAGCTGCAAAACTGACCTTACCAGTCTTTGCAACGTATACAGCGGAAGTTATCCGTTGCGCCGAAGATATCATTAGACTGAAGTTTGTAACGTTACCGTAACAGTGTACCGTTATTTTGTAACTCAAGGATTATCTGGAATTTCGTAAAACCTTTAATAAATCATCAAGAAACACAGTTTTTGCAAACTCAACTTCTTCGCTTATTCTAAGGATTCAAAATATGAATTTTTGTTTCAACGTTTCGATACGTTAACAATACTAACTTCAGCCTTGCAAGATATCGAAGAAACGAAGGGGTGGCCTAGGATCGACTCGAAAACGTTTCTAGGCAGGCAACTCTAAGGGTGCTTTCTACATCACTAAACCGGGAACGGGAGGGACGGAAATGGGGTTCGGGATCTTGGGCAGGGGGGGTTGGTTTATGGATATAGATGTATTCGGCATCCGGTGCGGAGGGGTGGGGCGGGGGGTGGGGGGGGGGGAGCGCCGATCGTTGAATGTTTTTGTACAGGGTTAGTAGAGAGGCACAGAGAGGACAGTCGGGGGTTGGGGCGGCTGACGGACGCCTGCGTGTGTGCGCTCGGTAAGCTCGGCAAGATGGCGGTGGGGGGTGGATCGAAGGTGGCGACCGTGACGCAAGGAGCGTCTGACGGTGGCGCCACCGTCGATCAGCCCCCGCAGTTCGATTGAAGTCGCCGGCCGGCGTCGACGACTGATCTTGCCGCGAGAGCAGACCCCGGAACGAGGAGCACCCGATACGTCGCGCATCGCCGTCGTCGTCGTTTCAGGAAAAAACGCGACTCGTCGCGCGCACCTCGCGCAGCTTCGCGGAAGCCGGTATAATATTATCGGATATCGGGATCGAGGCGAACCGCTCGTTCATCGACGTTATTAATATTGAACGCGAACGAGCCGAAAAATCCTTATCTCGAGTGACAAGGTTTGCGCACACATTTCTTATACTACCCTCAGCTCGACTCGGCTACCCTCACTCTCTCTCTCTCCTCACCCTTTTCCACCACCTCCACCACCCCTAAATCTCTCGATGGTGTTCGCATCCCTCTTTCGTTGCATGTACATGTCTCGTTCATAGGCAACACCACGCGAGCACGCGTTCGTTGTTTGCATCATAGGGTAATATTTACGAATCGAATGAAACGCGGTATGAATAGTGAAAATTGTTCTTACCGCGGTGCGGGATGAAGTGGGAAACGTGAATGATAGAAGCAGTGATCTTGTCGAGGTAATAGCCGGATTCGTTGATCGATGGTGTTGACGGTAAATTAATCTGTGACAGGCGAATTGACGAGATGAGAAATTTAAAACTGAATCCGATTCCTCGAGTTCGTTTTCCCTTCATGTTACCCGCGGCAGGGCAGCGATGAACAATTTTTCGATCCGACAATCGAGGCTTTGGAAGAGGCTTGAAATTATTTCTGGTATAACAACGAAATGGAATAAAAATGAACAACCGTAATATCACGATTACAATAAAAATTACAGCGTCGAGTGATTTTCCACGTACTACGGCATGTTACTCCAGTGTTAGTCCAGTGCTTGCAAGCTTTTCGAGCTCCGCGTGAACCGAATAGTTTAGTGGTAGTAGTAGTTGTAGTATTCGTAGTAGTAGCAGTAGTAGTAGGAGTAATAGTAGTAGTGGACGTAGCGGGAAAGCGAAAGAGGGTGTCGAGGAGGCGAGGGGGAGAGTCGTCGAGCAGAGAGTAAAAATTCTTCCACACAGGTAGACGGCATTGAACGAACGTTGTGGTGAATAGAAACGGACGTCGAGAAGTGAGATTTTTTCCAGTTTTTATTTCTATTGCGACACATGCTCCGAACGATTGTTGGGTAAAACAAACGTGAAAAAATAGCGAGTAGCAGTCTCGGGACCGTGGAAAAGGAATAGGAGTACTTGACGTTGTTCTGTGAAAGCGAAGAGTGAACGACAGTTTCTTGAATAATGCATCGTTAGTGATTTTATTTTTAGTTCGGTCTTTTATTTATTTATTTTTTATTACTCATTATACGTTTCATCTACCTCCGGTAAAACAATAACAGTGTATATGTTATACGGTGGACAATGGCTCGACATTTGTGTTGGTTTTTTGTGATTATTGGGCACCTTGCCCTCGAATTATGCGCCCAGAATCCTGTGGAGGATAAAGTCACGTTCGAGGCAGCCTTTCAAGGTGAGTTATTCCGTCAGATAGTTGTATTATAAATTATATATGTTTTGTATTAATAAAATATATAGAAGTTCTGGAAACGGCAGGAATTTCATCTGCGAGAATTTCGGGGTGGGCAAAAAATTGGCGGAAAATATACAGACATTAATTTTGGAAGACCTGCATCATACTATACCAGCCCAAAAATACGCGTACGATAAAAATTACACCCAATATTTGGCACTAGAAAATTTGAAAAATCTTTTTCATCTGAGAATTTGACATCCTATTTTTGTTTCATTTCCTGTTGCTAATATTTTTTTTAAGTGAAATTAAGGCTCCCTATTTTCGAGGGATAGAAATTACATGCAATGATTAATCTCAAGTCGATAATTTAATTTGTCTTTCAGGAACGCTACCACTCATTATCAATGAAAAAAAAAACCTCTTACTTCGCGTTATTTAGTTCTATGAATTTTTTATGCAGGCGCGTTTTTTCCCGTCAAATTTTCGAGTCTTCCATTAATTTGAAAAACCGCTAATTGCGGGCAGTTTGTCAGAAATATACAACCGAAAGCAGCCTGCCGTAGGTCGGCTACTCGAAAAGCGGGGTGGTGCATCAAAATTACGAATTAAACGCGTAGATATCAACGTGTCTAGTTTTGGGACAATTCGCGAGGGCGGATGAATCCGTGCAGCAGGCCTCGTTTGCTAATGGCCTCGGCGCAATTAATATCAGCGCTCGTTAGCGCTCGTCCTTTTGTTGTTTTGCTGTTTTATTCCGTACCTATTCCTACGCTCGTTCCGATTCGTGCGTCTGTTTCTCTAGGCATAGCAGCCAAACCACTGAAAAAGTTACCCGGAGTTAAAGTTTCCCTGGATTGATCAGATCGCTGAGAATGTTTTCATTTAACTAAAACATTACATGTTTTACTCAAAGTCGATATTTAAATAAAAGTGTCTAAAAACAATTGTTGTTCAAATGAAAGTATGATATTGATTGGCTCGTTTTTATTATGTTCAGTAAATCGAATGATTTCATTTTTCGAACGAGAACATTAGTCGTTATGTTGATACTTGAGAGATTTATTAACTTTTAATTATTTCATTATTCACCCTGGATTGGAATCACACCTAGTGATAGAATATTATAATAAACTGTTATGCAGTTTAGGGAAACTATTGACTGCTGGGGGTCGATAATATCGCTGGTCGTAGGTTTTGAAAAATTAACCGTGCCCGTACCGACGCGACGGCACGTTGAGAGTAAATTCATCAATACTTCACTGAATTAGTTAACCTGAATCAAGACAGTCGTACGAATACCTCAAGTAAAATTAATCACGTACAAACATACGTATATTCAGAATTCGCGAACACCGACTGCCGAATAAAAACTACAATTATCAACCGTGTCGAGAGAATTTATCCGCATGAAACGGCTGCTAAGCTGACAAACAACACCGGATGTGAGATTATGGGTTTATAAATATCGAATGTGAAGTTGATCAGGGAAAATATCAGGCGGGGACCGTGACTAGCGCGAATCCCGTAAGGGTTGTTTGGAATGCGCCGGACACTTGCTAATAGGATGTACAGACACTCGAAAAAAAGCTCGGCGATGAGGTGAAAGCTCTGAAATTTATGCACGCTTACAGAAAATGAGATTTCTTCGGCGTGAATTCCTTTGATGAAAAGCCGTTACATCTTCACCTTGCGCTCTGGCTGTATAACGTGAAAAGTGGAAACAAGAGCTTTGTCTCGGGATCAAATGTTTGTCAACAACGCGGCTTTAGCGGGTCTGCAATACCAAACTCGTGGGCGGTATCCGGATTCGGATGAAACGCCAGGAGCTGATGGTTTTGGCGTGGGACGAAGATGAACTGGTATAACGGTGGTGGTTGGAGAAAAATTGCGAGAGACAACAACGGTACGACTCCGATATATTACATCCAGCGATGATGAAGTTTCGATCCAACTTTGATGCGATGCTCGTTCTTATACTCGTCCAGCTATTAGTTTGCGCAGGGAAAATAAACTACAGGGCAATAATTATGCTACCTTGTTTCCAAACTCCGGTTTTTCGCCCTCTGTGTTTCCATTATTTTGCCCCCCTCGGAGAAGCTCGAACTTTTATTATTATACTTATTAAGCGGGAGGGTGCAGCTTGGTTGGTTTAAGCTCGTACCTATTTTTAAGAGTTTTCTTGTTTTAAAGAAAATGAAAACACTTGAAGCAATTTCAGTGTAAGAGCTTTATTATTTATAGTTTCGAGAACATTTAGGAATTTTTCTTATTGAAATTAATAACAAAATGCTGGCATGGCACATATAAGTAGCGAACGACCACGATTTTAATCGGGTGGCGCAGATCCCTCGGTCAATTTTCATCCGATCGACTTGAAATTTTGGCACAATCTTTGAAACTTGTTTATTGATTCGAGTTTGTGGCTGGATTTTTCAATTTTAATCGTAAAATTTTATCATCAAAATTTCTTTGACAATTTTTTGGTCGAAGAATGGAATTATTTGTTCATCATCGTATGTATTTGAAATTTTTTTTTATAACATTTGGGCTACGAGCTCGAACCTGAGGAGGTGTTTTTAGCTCAAAAAAATTTTCCTATTTGTTACAAGTTGGACAGTGATGTCAGGAGCTGTGTCGTCGCAAAAGCTCACGAGTTCGGATGAAAAAAATTACCAGCAATATCTTACATTTACACAGAATCGAATAGAGTTTCGGTTACTCATAATTACAATATATCTGCTGTTTGCAACTGTGACAATTTCAAGTTTGCCGATGAAGATTGTAAAGTATGCCTATGCGCCGAGAAAAAAAAAGTTTGTCAATCATGGCCTGCGGGGAAATCGTGTTATCAGAAATGTTTTATACCTTTTAAATTAGAACGGAGAGTGCGAGAGAATTTTCGGGATACTGGGGTTGGGGATTAAACGCGACGTCGAATGAGGTGAAGGATTTGATGTTGATGTGCAGACGGAGATGAAACGGCAATCAGTTATTGTCAATTATCCACAACGACATTAACGAGAATTGATGGATTTCGTCAATTCGTCTGATCCAGCCTTCTTCCCCAACACCTGACTTGTCCAACAAATTTTCCCCATCAAGTTTACTGTATTTCTCCATTTTTATCAACTCGATGAAAAATAGTATACAGCACATAATCATGATTGATAAAAATACTGACAGTTTTCTACGGTAAAGAATCAGGAAAAAACCTTCCCCTCTTTCATCCGTCGGGGACGTTATTCCGTCATCTACTTTAGTTTCGATAAAATTGATAAAGAAGAGGGTATTTTCCGCTCCCTTATTCCACCCTGCAGAATCCAAAGTTTCGCGGGCTGTGATAGCGGGCCGGGAATCTTGAGACGAAATTCGGGAATCGAATTAGTGGCATTAACCTAACGAAGACCGAAGCTCTGAGTGCAGGATCTGGGATCAACGACGGGGCGTCCTGGCTCCTCAGGAGCTACAAAGACTTAACTATGCCCGCGGAGTCTGTTATTCCAGGCGTCGAGTCCCGGCGGCTAAGTCGAGAGGGCTCGTTGGGAGTCACCGAGTTCCTTCGTCTTTTGGCAATTCCATCAGCGGCCTCATCCGAAAGGGATCGAATAATCTAAGATATCGCCCCTATATCGTTGCAGCTGTAGGAGAAATCCTGTCACAAATAGAGAGATACCCGATGTAACAAAAGAGACCCTCTGGTTTAATTTGGTATACCGGGTTATGAAATGCCGTTGAAGGAACTTGAGTTACAAGTGAGTCTCGCAGTCGGATTTTCTCCATTTGCAGGGAAGAGAAGAGCTTTCGTTTCGCATGCAGTTATATATTGCGCAGCACTTGAAACGACAACTGGATAAAATAAAGAATGAAGATTCTCCTAGAATTTTTACCCGAGACGTGGACGTAATGGGATGTTGAAAAGGAAACACTGACGAGGAAAATGGATTTGTTGAAATGCACGAGCGCGGAGAGAAATATCATTACGATGCGGAATCGGACGCTTGTAATACCAACCTGCACTTCTGCTTACATTCTACGTTTCGCACTTTTGCAATTGGTTGAGAATTACGATGTTGAGTATTTCGGAACCCCGCAGCGTGTGAAACGTGGAACGGGTAAGGGTCAGGAAGGAAGCTTTCAAGTTAACGTTGGCAAAAGGAAATGGAATTTCAACCTGCGTTTTCCAACCTCGTTTCGATAAATTCAATACACGGGTTACTCGCCGAGGTCCAGAGCACCGAGTCGTCGTGGAAATCGGAAATCCACGACCCAACTGCCCGTAGGGGTGACCGTTTACACCGGCCATACTGCTCGCCTCGTTCGATCGGGAACGAATAACAACCCTGCAGGAACGTGACACGATACGACTCGTATAAACACACCATGAGACTTTTTTAAGAGTTACTTTGTTCAATTTATTCCTTGTAAAGGCTTTTAATGAGGGGGGGGGGGGTTCAGCTTGGACGGTCCAAAATCATACCTATTTTTAGGAGTTTTTTTTTTAAAAAGAAAATGAAAATACTTGTAGCAATTTTAGTTTTAGGGTTTTATTATTTATAGTCGCAAGAATATTTGAACATTTTTTCATTGAGGTTAATAACAGAATAGGTATGATTGTAGATCATCCAAGCTGTACCTCCTCTCCTTTAACGGTGGATTCCTCGATAACTGCATTTCTACGCGATAAATGGGACAACGCTATACTTTATGGCGCTAAACTCCTGTCGTACCGATTCTGCCCGAGGTCAAATATTAGCACAGAATCTTGTCGAGATAATCCTAACTCTATTTCGGTGAAGATCGAGAGCAAGTCGAGTGGTATCGGGCTTGGTGAAATTTTATCAATCCCTCTTCAAACACCCGATGACGCTCGAGCATCTGATCAAAATCAGTGATTGACAAATAATTCCCTTGAATCCGATTCAGTCCCGGCTGTAAACATCCCGTTAATTGGACTGACTGGATTCACGCTGATAGTAACGCCCAGCTTCCTGCAGTGCGATGTTGATGTTTGACCGTTTCCGTCGACGGGAAACGGAACCGAAATTCTCACGAGTTTGAAGTTAGTAACGTTAACATAACGATACATTGTGAAAAAAATCGCCAAGTCAAACTTTCAAAATAAATTTACGGGAGTTGAGTTTGGATTTTGCAAAATACGAGAACGCTCTGCCTTTTGTTACGTGGTTTACTAAATATTGGACAATGTTTAGATTGCAAAAATACTATTTCTTTTTCCAAGAATGCATCGTTACCTCAACGTTACGAAATTCAACCTCGTGGATTCTTGGGTTTTCAATTTATCCTGATTGCGTTATTGCCGTGGGTTTCCTGATGGGCCTCGATTTATTCGACGCAGGGAATTGGCGAACTAATAAAATCGACTGGAATCGCGGCGGGGCAGGAGGGTTGGGTGATAAATTTTTGAAAATTGTTGGCAGCACTGTCGGGGTGCGAGAACAATTGAATGTGGCCTAACGGTCGATTTGGTACGTTCAGCGAGTCCCGGGACGGTCGTTTTTCGCTTCGGCTAATGGCGGGGCGCGCCGGCGCCTCTCCTGCAAATGTCGCGGATCGAGTTCTCGTTCACGCGTAGGTTTAAGCACGGTCAGGCGTGTGGTCTTCTGGGTTATACCTACATATGGAGCATTTCACATGCCGTCTCAGGAAACGGTTGACCATGACATTATTTAACCACACCAAGGATTTTTCCTACGTTATTACGACCCCTGAAAAACTTCGGAAAAAAAATCTCACATTTTTTTAATCACTCGCCTTCACCCTAGAATTTTTTAAACCCATCTCAAAAACACGAAGATTGATTGTTAGGGAAAAAAAGAAAACGCTTGGTTTCCGATATGAAACATTTTTATGCAAGATTCGGAGTGGGAGCTCGTATTTTTCTATTTTTCTTAAAATCATTTTATCTAATTTTTTGATCTTATTTTTCTAACTTCATACCTGTTCAAAATCTGTGATACGATTTTGAAAAAAATCGCAAGTGCGCTTTAGAACTTGAGAAACAATTTAAAAAATTGGTAATCAAATGGGAGACGCGAAATAGTAAAAAACAATTAAAGAAATAGAAAGACTGATAAAAGTCATAGAAAAAACCGAGGTCGTATTCCGAATCTTGCTCGACAAAGTTTCATTTCAGAAAACCAAACATTTTTTTCTCCTGTGTCATGAAAACCAATTTTGGTGTCCTTGATATGGGTTTTATGAAATCACAGGGTGAAGACGAGTGATTGAAAAAAATGGAAAATTTTTTTCGCAAGCTTTTCAAGTGTCGCATTAACGTAGGAAAAATCCTTGGTGAGATTAAAAAAAAGTCTTGGTGTCAACCGTTAACTTATTGTTAGTTGGCGTGGAATGCCCCGTATATACAGCCGTCCATGCACGTGGTATCGGGAAATTCAATTGACCGGCGTTAGACGAGCCGTGCGTAATTAGTCAATGGAAAATTAACGACGCCTAGCAGCTATGTGTGCTCCTACCCTTGTCTGGAATCATACCGCTCGAATAATCAAGTCAGCCGTCGGCTGTCAATTGAGATTAGACACAACAGCTGTATCCTATAATACAGGCCATTATTCTGTCATAACTTTACACGCGATTGCCCAGAATCGATAAAAATAGTCTGTTACGGTTGTTTGGAAAAGTTTCTCTAGGAAGAACTTGAATTTCGCAGATTGAACAACGTTTTACTAATTTTAGCAAATTATTTCATCCAGCGATCCCAAGGAAATAACGTTATACAAGTCATTCCGTAATGAAATAATTTTACAACATCCCGAAAAGTCCGAAAGATGGGAATGAATTATTCGGAAATATTTTCTGGCATCAAATGAAACTAAATTACTTAGAGAAACCAACGAATATCAAGGTCAATGATATTTTCTCTCAGTGCAAAACTGAATGTCACTGAATTTATGAAGTTCAATATGTGACCTTTCTGTTTTGTCCGACAAATTCAGGGAATCGAATTTTAAACTTTTTGCTTTTCCTGAGCGACGAAATCGCGTCAATGTTTGAGAAATACTAGGGTTTAAATTGATGAAAAAATATGGGACTCAGGTATAAAATAGTCTATAAACATTGTGACAAACTAGACGCTGCCGAATAGATAGAGCAGGTTCGTGAGCTTACGAAGTGAACAAGCAAGTAGTAAAATTAAAAGATTAGGAAAAATGTTATACGGGCAATACATGTTCACAGTTTAAAGTCTGAAACAAGACTGCTTGTACAATGATGTTGGTTGACGCAGCGTTGTAACAATATTTTGAATAAATTGAATTACTCTATCGTCCATTGTATACTGTACCTGCTATATTCAGTATTCTGGTTACTTTTTATATTGTCTCATGAAACATGGATAATATAGAAGGCAGAACATGGCGTACCGTACGTGATATGGAAGCTCGTGCGAGATCATCGAACGCGTGACAAAGTGACGACTACGTGAGATTTTCTCGAGGCTGCGCCCTTCTCCAGGACTCATGTATACGCTTGGATTATACAGGTGAAGCGAAGTCTAGGTACCCACTCGAGTCGGAGGACGTTGCGTAGCATGGGGATCGTGGAAATGAGAGTCGTCGTCTGACTCATTACATCAATCGGTAAAGGACCCTGCAGAATCCTTATGGAAATTGGCTTCCGTTCGAATCGACTATAGTAGATCTGTTCCCGGTGAAAAGTTCTCATGGACACAAGTCCCAAAAATCACTAATTTCCGAGATACAGGCGTGGGTAGGAGGGTGTGTGGATACGCGAAATCTGACGTTGCAAGTCCTTCCGGCAAACCAGCGAGTTCGTGAATGGAATCAATCACAGTTTCCTGCCGATCTTGGAGAATCAACCGTGCAGTTTTTCGAGTGATTTGTTTGATTTCAAGTCCCCTTGATGCTTTATAATTTATGGAAATCGCGAAATCCATAGATATTAAAAAATCTGGACACCTTTCTTCCGAAGCATTTATTTTGGAAACGAGTCATTTTTCGGACTTGTGTCCATGAAAATTATTGATCGGGAGAATATGTACTACAGCATATTGAAAATCCAGCAAATTTGATCGGGAGCCAACTTCCATAAGGATTCTGTGGGGTCTTTTCCTTCACACATGCTGGCGCGTATTACGATAGAATCACGAGGCGCTGACAAAAATTGGTTTCTTTAAAGGATGCAGTATGACTTCCGATCGCGTCAATTCAACACCCCAACATGGGTATCGTTTTAAATAGACTGAGTCAATCACCCAAACGACCCGTGACTACAAATGGCTTCTTCACCCCAGACAGTGAGGCCTTGCAGGCGTATCGAACGAAGTAATACATACCTATAGAGAATGGGTGAAAATAAACAGATACACGGTTGGATACTATTATATTTGAACGAAATTTTCAGAAGAAGGAATTGAGGAAAGATATTCGGCCCAAATTTATGTGAAAGCGATGAATGCGTAAGCATTATTAGTGACGAGATATTGAAATGCGGTAATCCGTGGCCGGATCCTCTGGTATAACCGCGAAACGAAAACACATCAATTATTGTCACGAGATGCGATTCCCATTCCGTCGAGCTGAACGAACTTGGCAAGAAAACGTTCTTCTTCTCCCGAAGCTCATTACGACGAGATATGAAGGGTAGATTCCGTCGCAATGATTCACCCGCGCGATCTGTACCAGCCATCCCGTCGCCCACACCATTCATACGTCGCGTGAGTAACTTTGTTACGACTTCACCTCGGTGGGCCACCCTTGTTATTTGTCAATTCAGCCCGGCGTCCTCTTCGTGACGCTGATGCGGTTCATCGGACTCTTTTCACCCCAAGACGTCACATTCTAACCAGTCGAACGATTATAAGGGTTGCTTTGACCATAGTGGTGCACGTAAGATATTCGAACGAGTATTGCCGGGGACGATCATCCTTTGGAGCTCAATCCTGAAAGACTGGATGATATCCTACATAGATTATAGTGTAAGGATTCGCGCACTGGTGTCGCTTGTCGATTTCGTCGAAAGACAACATTGGTGGAAAGCGAAGCCAAACATAAACCCGGCGCAGCAGCGCCAAACATACGGAAGCCATTCTTTGCTGACCTACGGATGATCGGACAAAGGGAGAGTGCAAATGATACGTACTCGCATCACCCGTCTGGCTCTTCAATTAAGTATCGGCAACCTTTCGACCTTTCTTTTATCCATTTTTTCACATCGTTGTTCTCACAGGGGTTCGCAAACTGTTGTGAAGATTCTTTTGGGGTACCCTGAAGGATGTCGAGGTATCGATGAGGATTAGCCATGGCTTCCACAATAAAGTGTCCGGTAATCCTCGTCACTGCCAGATCAGAACATCATCGCAGGCATCTATTGGATTACTGAAAAACAGACACCAGTTTTTTTTCAGGGATATTCGATCCATGCGACCATGTGTCGTGGATCACAATATTGACAGAAGAATGACATTCTCGTTCCTGATACCCTAGACCCAGACGAATCAATACGAAGGTGTTTCTTGCAACAGCTTGAAGTGCGCCAGTCATTTGGGATAGAAGCGTGACTAAGATGTGCCATTAAATATATTACGAAATAGCGTGCGTGCGGAGATAACGATTGCCGGAGGGTGTAATACAAGGTATAATTCGTTGTGTCACGGCAGGGAACTTGAACTCCTTTTGTCGAGCCAAGGTATACCGAAGCTTCGATTTATCAGATCCAACGTCTCTCTTTGAAACGATTTCGCTCAGCCATGTTGTTCATGAAAATCATACGTTCCTCCGTATTTGAGGATCGGTAATCGGGCCCCGTGATAAGGGTCTGTGCTACGAAACAGAACGAATCCGTCAGGTCAATTATAGGGCAAAATTGGCAAGCCTCCGACGCGCGTCTTCATCTCTGGCTGGATCGAATTCATTTCCACCACTCCGATCGTTATGCAAGGTACCCGGAATTTTCCTTTCGTTGCAGGGTGTTATACTATTATTGGTACACGTCTCATCGTTACTCGTCTCACGAAGCCGTTCATTCGGCATGGGAATCAGACTACTGTGCGTTATTATTTTCCAAGATACATGACGAAGCACTTCGGTTCTGTGTGCAGTATCACGTACACAGACGTGGAGCCGTGTGGAGCTTCGACGCGTTGTTCGCTCTACTGGGGATACCGAATGAAAACGTGCGCGCGTATTATTACAGGTATAATCGAATGGTCTGCTTTCGACGATAATTACAAATCCATAGAGGAATTGCAAATCAATACCAGTTTCAACCAACGTACGCCATGACGCTCCAAGGTATATCACTGCACAGCCTCCTGTTAATGCGCGGTGTCGATTATACGTCGATGCTGGTAGAATCGGACGTGCAGATGTTGCAATCGGTTAGAATATAATGTTGCTTGCACATTTGGGAAGATCGCACGGTGCGCGACCTCAAATCACCCGAAGTAAAAGTCGGAAGCTGATACGGTATGATTTAGTGGCCATCTGATACTTCGTGCAGAATTATGGAAGGGGCGGGGGGGGGGGGGGGGGTATACATCTTGGATGGTTTAAAAGTGTTGCTATTTTTGAGAGTTTTTTTTTTTAAAGAAAATGAAAACACGTACAGCAATTTGAGTTTCAGGAATTTATTATTTACAGTTTCAAGAACATTTGAGAATTTTTTCCTTTTCTTTAAACAAAAACTCATGAAAATAGTTACGATTTTAGACCGTCCAAACTTACCCCCCCTCAATACGTGCGCGACTTTACGTATGTGCAATTTCTCGCGTCTTTGATCACTTGCAGCATGTAGTTCGCAGCTTACACGCTCGTACATTAAGCACCGCCAGTCGTAATCCGTATGCCCGACCAACTTGGGACTCCAATGTCTGCAGTCTTGGAGACGTACGAGCATGCGGCGTTCAGAAAGTGCATTACTAAATATCCATACCTTGGAGTTAGGTCACAGTATAAGCTGGATGGCTTAACCTTTATAAGCCATATAACACTTGCCATAGAACAGTTTCTCTTCTGAGTCTACCCAATATACAATGCATTCACGAAGAGAAAGGATTTTTTCGATTTACGACCTGTATTCAGTAATATGGTGCAAAATATGATTCAACTGATCGACGTTATTTTGTACCAACGTTGCATTATTGTGCCGCACGCAGTGAAATTTTTATTTTCAAGTTTCGCTCTCGGTGAAAAACGAATTTCCGTTGCTTATTTGAAAATTTCTCTCTCTTCGTACATGTAACGTATGACACCCATAGGCACAAGTTTATTATGCATACACTCGTGGCCTCGTGGGAGCAGAAGTGTCATGTATTATTTAGGTACTTTATTAAATATTAATTACTCCTATTTTCATAATAATTCCATCGAGTATAATCGGCGCAACAGGCGCGGGAGCAATGCTACTTTTCACGCGTGTTAATATCAGCAATATTATAACATAATCCAGACATTCGCGCTGGAATGAAGATTCCCTCTTGCGCTATTATACGAATTCCCCGTGGGAATGGGAACAATTTAATTGAGGAGTCGGTTGAAAGCATAAATCCGTTAACTGACAATATGGGTGTCGTCATTTGTCATCTTGTCACTTCGTTCGTTCGATCAGTAAATTCAATTTAATAGTATACCTACCGGGATTCCGGGCAGGGTTGCCGAAAAGAACAAAAAAATAATAATAATATTTCATACAAGCCCGCCACTCCGCCTGTCAAATTTTTCGACTCGTAAATCACAATGCCAGTCGATTACCGTACAAAAGATTTCACCCTGCCCACCTTCTCGCCCCTTTCTTAAGCTCTTTTCATTAAAATTGAAAGAATTCGGATTATCTTCTTCAAGATTCCAGAGGATTCTCTTTATAGATACATAATTTCTATGAAACGTCGTTGTCTTTTTGCAAAAATTTTATGCTCATGAATTGAAAAAGTCACTCTTCGTTCCCGGCAAGTTGGGTCGATTTCAGCGCTACGAAAATTCGCATTCAATCGAATCGAATCGGCTAGATTTAGTCCGCGATTTAATCAATAAACGTTAATAAAATTATGCCTTGGAGTAAAGATATAACGTGGTAGATTATTTGTAAGAGCTGAAAGCGCGAAAGATGATATATCGAAACAACGGAGGCGTCTCAAGGTGACTTGTTCAGTAAGGGAGGAAAAGAATTTCTAATCGCAATATCTCTTACGTAGAAAAGCATTGAGGACTTTGACCGTGAAGATCTCTCCAAAGGATAACAGACTCGGTCACGCGTCCTGCCAGACGTTCGATCGGAATCGTTACCAATGACACCTAAAACCTTACGTGGCAAACGTGATATCAACCCGAAGGAATCCGCAGACGTTTTCTTCGCGATTCGCATTTTTTCGCCTCGGTAATTTCTCAAGGCACGTCCATCACCCTGTTCCCCTGTTCCCTGTTGAACTGTTTCTTTTCTGCAAAGTCGCGGCTCGGTTCTTAATCTGTGATCTTGTAAGTTCTGGAATAATTTTATGTCGCGTAGTTAGTCGTGTTGATTTATTATTCACGTCGGCCTCATTTCGGAGCACCTTATTCGACCTTCGACCCTCCTTCATAGCCAGTTCTACTCCCTCCTTCTCTTTGGGCTTTTACTCTCGGCTCAAATTAACTATGGAAGACTTTTCCAAGCTTCAGCCCTACGTCGTCGAAGAGCAAGCAGAGCGGAGGATGGTAACATAGGTATACAATTTTGGGGGACGTCTCTTCCCAGAGAGTGGATAGGTACATGGTATCTGGCGACAGTCAGACGACGGAGGGTGCGGTTCTTGAGGGGCACGTTTCTTATATACAATTAAAGAACTTTTTGCCGTGAAAGTTTTACTCGGTATCGGATCGTGACTGTCGCTAATTGGCGCGCTGTTTCTCGGTGTCGAATTTTAAACTTATATATATATCCATACCCGTAGCTTCTGATGATGGAGCGGAGGGATCGAAGACGTCGGAAAGTATCAACAGTTTTTAGCAAAGTTAAGCGTAAAACTCTTCTCTTTCCATCACTTTTTTTTTTACACAATCTTTAAGTTTCGTCCTCCAGAAGTATCGATTGCTCAAATCGGGTCTTCTTGAGCAGCGTATTAGCTCGAATACGTTCACGTCAGAAATTGTCCTGTCAAATTCCAACAGTTGGTGCTCCAAACTGTGCTACCCATGAATTAGCACCCTTGTCGGAATGTTAGCTATCATATGTCTAATTAAAGCCGATATAATGTCAACAGATGAAACAATTTGATTTACAGTTGGTAGAAAGATGAAATTGACAACTTAGCCAACGTTCGTGGACGTATGTTTGACGTGTAGTCAACTATTGGCTTCACCTACGCCCACTTGGTCAGTCTTCGTTTAGTTGACTTCATTTTATGCCGTAAATAAGTCAAACGTTTATCGACCGTGTACTACTTGGTTAGAGATGGTTCGGAAAAGTGTATACCAGTAAGAAAAAAGCATAGGTTTGGTGCTCCTTTGGGACGTTGACCTACATGGTGTACTGCTTGGGTAGAAATGATTCGGAAAAGTATACCGGTAGGAGAAGGCATAGGTTTGGTGCTCCTTCGGGACGTTGACCCACATGGCGTACTACTTGGTTAGAGATGGTTCAGAAAAGTGTATACCAGTAAGAGAAAGCAGAGGTTCGGTGCTCCTTCGGGACGTTGGGCTACATTCTGAGAAAACGTAGGAGGACGGGAGAAGCTAGAGGAACGAAATGACCAATCCTTCAACGTGATTAGCGTACGCGGAGCTCAGACTGTCTCTCCATGGCAAGCACTATGCGCTTCTGTATACGGCTTATCAAGTGCTCGAGCAGGTCGAGAGTCGAGTCGGGGACGTCGAGGGTTGTCCGTTCACGAGTAGGAAGCGATTCAAGCCGATGCAGTGTGCAAGGATGGGGAAGTGGAAGGGGAAGGGGAGGAGGAAGAGGATGCCGAATCTCGAGGTGGCACTCGTCCTCGGTACAGGTCGACCTCGTGTCCGAGTATCAGTTGTTGCCATGACGACACGCCCAGGGCACCCTTGTCGCTCAGGGGTTCCCAACTCAAAATCGGAGCGGCTTCCAACCCTCGAAGCTTCCTCGAGTATAAAGTAGGTGCGCGAGTCCTCCCTCCGGGACGTCGAGCCGCCTCGCGTCGGGGGATTTCGAATGGAAAACGGATGAATTATTAATATTGTTTTTCAATCGTAGTGTATATCGTACGCCTGTACAACTTCCCACCTTTGAATAATATTTCCATCGCCACCCTGCAGGTCGTCGCGGTTGCGAAGAAGGTCGAGTCAACCCCGAGACACGGGCTCTTTGCTACCGGGGCATTGTCAAGCATTTTAAGGATTTGCGGAGTGTACAATCCGAGGCAAAAGTTGGCCGGAGGATAAACGTGACTTGGAAAGTGAGACCGAAGGCGATCAAGTTAAATCTACAATCAAAAGAGTCCCTGTGACGGAATCAAAAATTTTTAAACGGTAAACTTTCACTGTAGACAGTTTATCGTATCAAGAGCGTCAGAGAAATAGCATTGTCGTATTATTTTTTCACTGTCAAATACATGCGATTCGTCCGATTCTACTGAAAAATAACTCATTTTCACTTATGACTTTTTACACTTTTTTCCCTGTCACTCTTAAGGGAGCTTTCCAGTGTGACAGCCCAAAAAATCGCTGTTTTTCGCGATTTTTTTTTTTAAAGAAAAAATGATCTAATCGGTCTGGTTTTTTTTTTGTATATTAATTGGGTATTGAAGAATACTAAACAATTTTTTAAAGATCGATTTATTTATTAATTAATATCTATAAAAATGATGAAACAATTGTTGCAGAAAATGCACTTGGATGTGGTGTCCACGTTGGGGGTCACAATTTTGATCTGAAACAAAAAACACAAAAAGATTATTGATCGGTATATAATTGGCTTTCGTGCTATGGAGGCTTTTTTCTTTTTTTTTCTTTTTGCAAAAATGGCGCCGGTTTGAACAAAAAGTATCGATTTTAGCATTTTTTTTGGCAGTTTTTTTTACAAAAAAATAGGAAGATGTCAAAAAAAAAAAAAAAGCTTCCATAGCACGATAAACAATGACGTTAAGAATATTGTGTAAAAAATTCAACTCGATAGCTTTAAAACTCTGCCCTCCAAGTTGGACACCGTTTTGAAAAATGCTGTTTCGAGAAAAACGCGTTCAAAGTTTCAAGTCAGGAAATTTTACATAAATCGTTTACTTACGGTCAATCAGCGATGCCAGGTCCGTACAATATCCCTTCTGCTTCTTCGAAAAGATCGTGCTCAATGGATTGTTCAGTCCGACGAGCTGTCCTCGCCTCTTTGCTGTCCAGGGACGCCTGGCGGTTTGCTTGGATGATGCGCGCATTCTTGTACTTAGCGGCGAAATCTGCGGCGCTCGGCCCTATCGTGCATCCCGTCGTCTCCAAAATTTTTAAAATTGGGTCGTAACCTTCATTGAAGGTGCACACAGCACACTGCGTAGCGATTTCTACTATCTGCTTGCCGCAGAATACGTGCTTTGGGGCTAGTTGCCACACACAGTGATTGATTGATTTTCAAGAATTTAGCACGCCATCCGCTTTTTTTTTGAAAATTGAGTGCGACAAAAAAATAAGTCGCGCGACTAATTTACGGCTAATTAACGGCAAATTATGCAATAGTCCGAATTCACATTTTCGACAATTGGCGAGCCAAGTTCATGTACGTGCAGGTAGGAACGAGACAATAGAAATAACAGTCGCACGGGCAGACGGCCGACGCGGCAGCTGTAGCGCTCCGTTGCCTTCTTCCAAAAAATGCTGTACAGTAACCGAAATAATCTGAATTTCGGCATGAAAATTTCAGGGAATATTCGGAAGAGTGTATACTATTCGATAAAGCAAAAAAAAAAAAATCGATTTTTTGAAAATTTCACACTGGAAAGCTCCCTTAAGTTTCGACACTTCTTTTACCTGACTATACATCCTTACTTTTGTACCTACGTATACCTGCCACTCGGTCAGGAGATTCAACGGAAGTTCTCCCCACCTCCAACCGCTATACACTTGGAATATAATTCAAGAATCTACCGTGTGACGCACACGAATAATAAATTTGTTCGACTGTTCCCAGAAAGTTCATAAAGAAATTTTCAGAGTTTATATTGAAAAAAGTTTGTCATAATCATTTTACAATTTATTCTCGATCCCTGATCTCGGCGGCAAAGCTTATAAACAATTTCCTGAACCATCTCCCGCACTCTCTCTCTCTCTCGTTTCTTCTTGGTAATTGTTTTCAAAGATCGTTTCAAGTTATTTTCACCATCGCACAGAATTCGTTGTCATAAGAATTTCTCACGCGTCTTTGACTCTAATCAATGTCTTTCAAAGCGACTGCTTGCAGCCTCTGAAGCGATCATTACTGTTCCGTTAAGGGTCCCTCGAACCAATGGGTCTTACGATTAGAAGAGTACAATACGGTCCTGGTTCATCTTTACGCTGAAAGCACCGTGGCGACGGGACTTTAGGCCTTGTCGTAATTTAGTTACTAGGGAAGATTCAATCAATTTCAAGTTTAATGTACCGCGTAATTGCCGACTGACGGAACGCCGGCATCACCGTTGATCGAATGATCATTGAAAATTCTAGATCAAAGAAGAGTATTTCAGAGCTCTTTCGACCCACTCATTCGGCAAACAAGCGTGCCAATTACACTTTTCGTGACGCGAACAATTTTTCATTCGTTCTCCGGTTTACCCCGCCGCTCTTTATTTCGTTGAATGTAGTCAAGTGCCTGTATTTACAGGGTGCAATGCGCTGCAATGGCGGCCACCCCTATCAACTGACTGTAAATATATATAGCGCCAGTGATTTCTGTATTTTTTAAACAGATATGTAATCCTCTGCGTTGTTACTTGATTTAAATGCCGTTGAATTTCGTTCTACATTTCATCCGGTGACTTTTTGATAAGTCAATTTCCAACGGATCACACAGGTCTGCAAACAAAAAGTAGCACAGATTTTTTATACTATTTCTTATAGATTCTCACTCACTGAAAGGCAAAACAATACTCAAAAAGTTCCATCACGTCAGGTTTTTTCTTCAACTCGTGTTTGCAGCTTCATTTGGAACGAAACTCCCGTTTAATTCGAAATCTGGTATCTTATTCTTGATTCCAAAAACCCTATTCAAAAGTTATTTCTCATTACCATTTAATATGTATTAGAGTGAGACTCGAGAATAAATACAAACGGGGAAACGGAAAATGGAAAGCGACAGCGTGTTCGGAGGTGTATCAAAGAGAAGAAGAAAAGTTTATTCAGAGGCGAAAAGAACGAACACGGAATGTCGAATGCATTTCATAAAGGAATTGTTTGTCTAATTTCATAAGAAATATCGTTTAGTTCATCGTAATAAAATGGTGGTTTTTTCATTATTGTTATGTTTTTTTTTTATGCAAACGTCTTGTGTTTTGCAAGAATACTGTACGTGACTGAGGGAAATGGAAGTAATTTTTGGATTCAGCACACTCGAAAACATATTGACCAAAAACATCCCATGCATTTGGGAAAAAAAAAATTCTTTTTGCAGACCTGTGTAATCCGAGTGACGACAGTGATGTGCTGGGAAAAAATAGAAACAAACTTACAACACAGAAACAAACAATTCTTTCGCAGGTTCGACCGAACGATTCTTTTTCCTTTCTCTTCTTGCTTTCATGCTTTGTTCATTTTGCTCTCTTCTCTTTACTCAAAGGTAAAAAGCAAAACCTGCAACTAAAACGAGCAAACGACGACGAAAAATTGCAACCATCCGTTCCGCAATCGCGGGGCTATAAAAAAAAAGTCAACATGCTCTCTGAACATTATTATCAAGCAGAAGCGACTCTCTAGGTTGTTCTGCAGAGGGAACCGATTGCTGCTCCCTTTGGCTGTAGCAATGCTTGTTTCCTGGGTTGTCTAGGCAGTTCAAAGAAACAAGTTCTTCACAGTGACGTCGTAGTTCTATACAATCCTGTACCCATCTGGATACGTTGCATCTCCATACTGATTAACCGCAGTTGGCTTGGGGTGAAATAAAAACTGCGATTTAACTTATCGCAGTTTGACGCGCGGGTGGATAAAAATTATTAGAAACAAAAAGAGACGAATTCGAGTCCTTGTCAATTATTTTTATTCCGCATTTCATAAAATATACTCAAGTAGCATGAACTTGTATCGGTTAGTTGCCCTATTTAATAATTCGAAGCACGTTGGATTTAATTTAATTTTAATGAAATTGAACTGCACGAATGCAGTTGTAATAAAAACGAGTCAAAGATAAAAAGCATAGTAGTTTAATTCGTCCTGAAACTCGGTACGGAAAGTAAAGAAGAAAAAAAAAAAATGCAACAAGATACTGCTCGATTCAACGGGCTAATTAACTCGCCTATATCATGGAAGTTATTTGCGTTGAGCGTGTAAGAATTAATACCCATTTTTTTCCGCTGCATAGCCGGCATTTCTACACACATTCATAGCTTCTGCTTATTATTTCGAGAGCTTTGACAGCCGAGACGCGTAGCAATATTGCTTGAGTGAAAGTGGCCGCGGTACGTAGAATATCCGGAATGGACATAATACCTCCTCAGCACTCGGTGCTTACTATTCAGCACGGTGTGTTCGAAGTGCACCCTGCACATTGCCTGACGAATGAATGAAAACAAAACAATACGGTATTTCCCCGGTTTCGCAAGCATGCGCGTTTCAATGCATTTTGCGGTGGATATACGAAAGCTGTAAAAGCCAGGGTGGCCACGCACCGGAAAAATCTGAAAAACCTCGAAGTGTCAGGGAATTTTTAATTTCGTCGTGGAACAAACTGAAATTGTCACTTTTCTATCATGGGAATTAGAAATGATTTGCCGAGGTAACAAGTTTACGTTTTTCCGTCTAGAAAACGCATTGGCTTAAACTGATTTTCTTGCACATCGTATTTTTCTTCAATTCGAATTGAATGTGAACCGAATATAGAGTTAATATGCCGAACGATTTACGTCTTAGTAACTTACTAGAACAGGGAAAATGTCAGGGAAAAACTGGAAATGTCGCGGAATTTTTATCCCAAAAATTTGCGGCCACCCTGGAATGCGTAATACGGCATTTGCACAAGAGATTGGAGCGTTTGTACGATCTGCGAAAATATGCAAGCGACGACAGGCGATTCGCGGATATTCAACATATCGCTATATGTATTTTCACCGCGGAATTTTATCCGAGTTGAAACTCCGACGAACGAGCGAATTTTTTATTTACGGACAGATTGTTCGTATTCATGTGAGCGCACCTCTTATTCATCAATATTGAAGATTCTTCTCAGATTCGCGGTGCCGCGAGTCTTTTTGCACATGCAGCATGTACGGAGCGCGTGACTTTATTCGCGTGTAGGAGAAAACGATGTGGCGAAGATCCTTACAAGTACGATTTTTCTTTTTCTTTTACTACAAAGTTATTTCCGAGGGAATGCGCTTTTTATCATTCTCCGGGTCTGAGTCTTTCGCACACGAATTGAAATTGAAATCCATCGACAAACTGAATATATTTCACAGAATTCTGTACTCTTCCATCAGCGGTTATCAATTTGCAGAAAATTAACTCAGCTGTCGTCGATTATTGCCGATTACAAGGAAAATAAATGAATAAATAAATGTGAACGATTTATATATTCTCGAGTTTAATTTTCTCAAAGTACCCAACTTGAGTAGGATTCTTTATTCTTCAATTTTCCGTACTCCGATTTCCGCCTGAATTCGAGCCGTCAACCAAGCTTGTGGCAGAATTTTCAGACCCTAGGCGATAAAAATTTTCCAATTACGCGAACGTTGATACGAAATAGCTGCTGAAGGCTCTGAGTAAGAACGGGGAGGAAAAATTATGGATCACATTTCGAGCCTTCTTCGTCTCCAGCCAATTGAACTTTTCGTTCGTTCGAGTCGGGATCGTTCTCTAGTCCTTTGCTCGTGGGAGAAGGGTGGAACAAGGAGGAACGAAGGGGGCGTCGAGGGTTGCCGGGAGATCGATCGATCGTTAGACGCATTTTTTTCCTTCTTCCTGTTTCTCTCTTATCTCTTTCTCTTTGGGCCATCCGCCCCTTATCCTTCTTTTCCGCGATCCTCTCGCCGCGGAGGGGTTAGCCAATCGTTTCATTTCGCCACAGAAGGAGAATCGAGTGGGGTGAGTTGCATGGCTCGATTGGAAGGAGTCTTCGGCTTGCTATACCTGCGAATCGACCGTCTCTCGTATAATAAGCCGAGGCGCAAAAGTCTCTTCCAGTGTGCCGTTTCATATTTTATCGATAGAGAAGAAAGGAACAAAAAATCGATTCTCGAAGTATCGACGGTAGCAATTGTCTCTAGGATTCACCGTCATTTAAATCACACACTTAAGATCTGCATCTTACGTATGTACGTTGTATTCAAATCGTATTTCATTGTCGGAACAATTATTGGCCTCTATTTTTTCCTAAAACCGACGCTTAACGTTGCGTTTTATCGCCGTGTGGAAATCGGGAAGCATTTTAGGGATGGAAATCATGAGGTATAACTCGTTACTCATTTCGACGATACCCCTGGGATTCACAAATGTACGGGTTGTACGGTCAGCTAAAAAATGTGACAAAATACAAGTTTAAAATTTTTCAACCGAAGTCAGGCTAGTCACATTTGAGTGGAAAAAGTCCTCGTTATGCGGGATGAAATTTCAATACGTCTCATTATATTCACTACATCATGTTGAATAAAAGTGTCAACGACACAATCATAAAGGCCCAATCAGATTCACATACACATTCACTCTCGCATACAGACAACACATTTACACGGAACATATGCACAAGGTATACAATGTTTACCTTCTTCTTGATACTTACCTCTTGTGTATGAAAAGTTAGTAGTTACAGAATAAACATACAAGACAGACGTACAGAATTTCTCTCACTATATGTACAAACTGTTCTCTAATTTATTTAACCATTTCCTCTCCTAATAAAGTAATTCAGGCAACTGCAGATAATTTGCAACACATCAGAGGAACTCCGCTGTTTGTTTATTTTTTTACAGATAAATCTGCGTATATTGCTTGTCTGATTTTTATAAAAAATATCTCATGTTTTTCGTAAATGAATTCTTCACAAACCGTCTGGGATTGATTTTGCGTAAAAATAATTCATCTTGTAACTGTTATTGTTATTGTATCGTACCTATCTAATTTTTTATCAATGGACCAGCTTGAAGAAACAAAATCTCTCAAAGGTTTCGTCCGGAATTCATTTATGAATAATTATATTTATGTTTCATCAGAATCCGACGAAGTATTTGTACTTACGGCTGAATAAGTGGCGGAATGATGTGATATCTCTGTTTTGTTGAGAAAAAAATGTAGATGGATGAAATTCAGTATTTTATAATCTGCTCTTGGATCACAGGAACTTCAATTACATTGAACTTGATTAGCTTCGTTAGCACATTTTCAATTCGTGTTCTTACATCTATTTGTTTCGACGTATTTTCGATACGACTGAACGTCATTAATTCGAGGCTAAACCGTCCCTTGAACCGAATCATGCGATTATTAACAATCTATTCAACATATGGCCTTACTATCGCATTCATTTTTCAACGCGTGTTGTTAATTTCTCTAACATCAATTCTTGAATAACTCACAGATGAAATTTTATTTTAAAGTTTAAATGTCGCAATGCTTAATACGTTTCAAACTATAATAATAAATACAACTTACACTGTCAAGTAAAGATGAACAAAAAAATAAATAAATAAATAAAAAATAAAAATGAAAAAAAAACGTGAAAAATAGTCTTCTTGAATCGGAGTATGAAATTTTCTGCATGACTCGGAATTGTACCAAGTGCTTGTGCAATAATCGATGGATCGGTTAATCAAGTTCAAAGAAATAATCGAACATTACTCGATTGAATGGGTAAAAATTAATCGATCAATCGATTTATTTCATTTTTTATAAACGGTGCATGTGAAGCAAAAATTTTGTAAATTTCAGTATGCAGTCTTTGTAGTGGAAAAATTTTTGCATAATTTATAGTCTCATTGAAAATATTAATTTATCTTTCACCTGTTATATCAAATAGGTAATTAGTAATTAAGACAATGATGATAATGGATACTCTAATCGCGTAAATTGATATTGCGTTGCGTCGTTTATGGTAGTAAAAAAACAAAAACCGACATAGAGGAATCGATTTAGTCGAGTTTCACCAAAAATTCAGGCTATATTAACACGAATAATTTGTTTTCCCTTTTTCCTTCAATGCTGCAGGTAGATGCGGGCATGGATCGCCGTGCGAACAGCTTTGCTACGAGCTTCACGACGGGATGTACGAGTGCGATTGCAGAGACGGATACATCCTTCACAAAAACGGATACAGCTGCGCAGGTGAGTCCTTGCGTCGTCAATCCGGAGCGGACACGTGTCACGTGGGAATACGTAGTGTACAAAAATTATAAGAGAGAAAAACAAATTCAGTCTGAACCTGAATCCATTACCGAAGCGACGTGATTAACGCGCTTGCGAAAATGGGAGAGAAGAAGATGAAGAAAAAAGTAGCGTCAAGCGGATATATTTGTAACATAGACTTTGGTCAAAACTGATTTATCTCCTTTTCCCACCTTTCTTTACTTCGTAAATAATAACGATGATGATAATGATAGAAGAAAATGGCGAGGCAGCCGTTCAAGTTTCTAGATTAAAAAAGAAAAAAACGACGATGGTCTAATGTAAATGGGAATAAAGGCTGAAGAGAAAAAGAAGAAGAAAGCCGTATACGTAAGCTTATACAGGCAATCACGAAAATCGAGGAGGGGCTTAAAAATCCCGATCGGCTTAATTCGGGGGTGCTTTTCAATATATACGAAGGGTGGCGAGGGAGAGTTTCACAAGTTTTCGAAGAACATTAGGCGAGTCGTAAAAGGGTCGGGTAAAATGAGGAGAAAAACCCACGACGGCGGGCAGCGAGCCTGAAATATATTAAAACGGACACGAAATCCGGGTCGACTTCCCCTCTGCCCTTTCCCTTTGCCAGGCAACCGCTCGCCCAAAATCCTTCAAATCCCACCGACATTCGTCAATCCTTTCTCAAAACCCACGCGTCGATCGCTGCTGCAGCCCCGATGCCGCATTTATCGTCGAAAGAAAAGTTTTTCTGCACGCGTCTAGGCAGAACAAATGGTCTACTTTTTCCAAATATCAATTTCATTATTCCTTTTTAAAATACAATACGTTGTTAAAGGCGAGAAATTTCCTCTCCAAATGCCTATCCCGGCAATTCTTTGTACTCTGCACCCTGTTCTACCCTATTGAGCCATTATTTGCGGGTAGGCGCGAATTTCCGGGCAGCAGATTAAAGATTCGGATAGGAAGATACCGCCGGGAATGAGAGCCGTTCAACAAAGGACGCCTTCGCTAATTTCCCTTCGATGGCGAACGAACCGGATTATTATAGTCGACTAAGGGCTGCAGGCGAGGGGTCGGTCTGCCATTTTGTTGTTAAGAAGATGCCGCCTCGAGTGACTTTGCGTATGCAAATGTATGATAATATAATCGAAAATTGTTTCAAATTTTCAGCCAAACAAATAAAAGTCAGAGAAACGAGACCCGAAACTTGTCAGAGTAAATACGAATAAATACGAAGGAAACTCTAAAGCTAATATAGGTCTAATTTTCTCTTTTATCACCCGCATTATCCGCTGACCCAAGGTAATTAATGCCCCGGTGTACCGGATGTGGAGAGGTTCGAATCAGAGGATTGGCAAGGGTGGCTGCACGCTTGAGCGATGATTTATCAAGGTCATTAGGAGTCGTGATTTAGGGGGAAACGCGTTAGGGTTAAAATGGGAATTTTTGAACTGTGACGTTCAGCGGGTGTGTCGTCCAAATCCGCGAAGGAAGCTTTTGGCGCTGCCTTTGAAAAATTGAATCTTCATTTTACATGCCGAATTGTATTACGGTGATAAATAGCAGCCAACAATAGTTCAAACGTATTTCAGAAAAATATCTTCTTTAGATTGTTCAAACGTCACGACTTACCGAATAAAAATTCACAAGCAAAGGGACCGAAATTTCCATTTTTAAGGCCTTCTGATTCCACCTGGTGTGAAATTTTGCATATGGTAAAATTCGAAAGAGTTGGACAAAGTATGATAATAGCGCGAAATTACGGAGAAGCGTATATGCGAAATCCTATTCCGTGGCAGAGTGGTGACAAAATGTAAATGAATCCGATTCTCACCCGGTGGTCGATGTTTGCAAAACTCGTTACGAGAGTTCCGGAGAATTCTACACCGTTCTGTCAACGCTTTCGGAAAACCGCGAGCCATCAAACTCGTGCAGAACTTCAAAGATCACCGAAGCCCTGAAAAATTCCAGTTACCGGGAGTTTTCAGAAAAAGGCATGAGCAGTAATAACCGCGATCGTATTGGATATTTTCTCCGGGAACTTGGGTCGACCCAGTTGTAATACATCATCACATTTGCTACAGCAGCAAACGCCTACGTTATACCTCGAATTAATACGGCTATATCGATTTTCAAGGGCTGACTAAAAGCCCGCCTAAATCCTTCCCACACACGCAACCTTTTCGCAAATTTACACAGCGCGCAAATCCCGAGTGAAGTTCGGAGAAGAAATTGTTATTTTGTACCCTCAGGATTTTCTGAAATTAAACTAGTCGGTCATAACAGAGAAAATATGTTCATATTTTTGGAAAGTCATAATTTAACCCACGAACCTCAAATCTGACCCAAAAATACAAAATTCGACGCTCATGGGCTATGTTACGTTCACAGAGACAACACCGGTCAACACAAATTTTGAGTCAGAGTTCTAAATATCGAAGTTTGATTTCTTCTACGTAAATAATGAATGAAGAAATGGTTTCATTAGATAAAGATTGTTTTTGTCGAAACCAGAACGATATTTCGGATTTTAAGAAAAACTGTAACCTATTTTCTTAAAAATTCATTGTCAAAATAACAATTAAACAAATTTCAGTTTTGCATTAGAATCACTTTTATCGAAAAATGATAATTAATAGTAATTAGCTACAAATGTAAAAAAATTGATAAACAGCTTAAGAATGAATATATTTTGTACTTTATCAATTTTCGTATGGATTTTCTCGTATTAAACCCCAAACTCAATCTCCCATCACGCTCTCATTATACTACCCCTGATACCGTCGATAACGGTAAAGTCCGTCACATCACGGTGAAAACGTTTTCCTTTTTTTTTTCTGAATGTAAAAATAACTTCTGCTGATTTCAGCTGATTCTGCATTGCCAACGTAACCGGCTTGTCCGGAACATGAACCGTCTAAAAATCACCACGAACAAGCGTACGACAGTGAAAATGTTTTTGGAATCTTACGTGAGATTTGTCAGAGGAAATGCGACTTTCGGAAGGACCACGAATCTCCAACGGAGGTCGCGGGAATTCTGAAGATGAAATTAGTCGGCCTCGTTCTGAACGGGATAAAACTATCTACAAGTATAGCAGTCTCGTAAATCAGCGTGATTCGACTTGACCGATAGACCAAAGCTCCTCGTTATTCGATTAAACGCATCTCTACAGATACGCCTGATCATCGGACAAAGCGGCTGAAATCGATACCCAGCCCGAGTGGCTGTTTGCCTGTTTACTTATGCCCAAAGCTTCGTACACCACCCACGCGTCTATTATTCCTGCAGACGGTGCAGTCCTCATTATCCCAAAACGATCATTATCCTCGCTCCGTGCGGAGCTGAGTTGTACCTCTGACAATATCCCACACCCGTAAATGTAAGAGGGTTCGGATACGTAACCTCAAAGCTGGTACTAAATAACGATTCGATCCCCGGTTTTCGACCAAATTCAGCAAGACATTTTCCTCTGAATACATATATTCAAGATGCGGTTTTACATGTATATGCGAAAATCGGTTTCTCGAGACTGACTCAAACACAGCGTTAAAAATGTTGTTCAATTCAAATGGTGGTGTATTCGAAGTTTATTTATTGGGATCTCAAAACTCCATCCAACTTCATTTGCCTAAAAATCGGTTTCAAAGTCTTAAACAACTCGATAAGCTTTTGAACAAAATGGCAATACGGAAGTATAGTCGAGAAACAGTTATTCACGGAACAAAGTTGGAATTTCAAATACAACGCGAGAATTTTTCGTCCTCGTTTTAATTTTCATTCGTCGATTGAGTGGAGCTTTCCCGTTTTGTGGAAAGAAAAAATCTATCGCTGGGCAAAAGCTGCGTCAAATTCCTCCGGCCTTGACCGCATCCGTGCTGATATTTCGTAAGCTCCGAATATGTATCCGTATACTCGTATATGCTGCGGGTGTGTACGCCTACGCATAGATATAATTTGTGGTAGTTGGTGTTGGATGCAGCCACGCCTTTGGACGCGCCTTACGGGCGGCGCACCCTGTGCTTTTTACTCTCGTCTTTCAGCCCTTATTACGTGCCGGCAACCCTTCGAGAATCCCATCTGAATGGATGGATCCGCGGTCTGAATACCGCCGCGATACCTCCTCCCTTACCAAGCTGCACGATTTTATGGCGTATATCTTTTGAGGTGTGTTTGCCGTGCGCCGCCGGTTTTACGCTTTATTCATACAGGCGTAATACCCGCAAAGCGTAATTCCTTCCCAGCGCTTGGATGTCGAAACGACGAATTTCCGGTGCCATGAAATCGCAGCTTTTTCACCTACGTTTTTGTGTAGGTACACCAACTCCAAATGAATTCGAGCGATTCTCGGACGAGACGGTGCAACTTAATTAGGTGAAAAATTGCCACGCGTTTGACGCATTTTGTTATAAACGCTTCGACACGCGTTCTCGATTCGAAGCTTTTCTTTATCTGTCGTCCCGCTAAACTTGTCGATTAACTGATCGCTTCCTTTTGAGAAGAGAAGGTTCAGAGAAGGAAAGAGAAGTAATCAAGAAAGTATCTTCGGCTGGTTCAGACCCGGAACAGAGGCGAAGACAGCCGCTCGAGGCAACAGCGAGGAAACTTAACCCGTGAAAATCTTTTTTACCGCTACTTGACGACGAGTATTGGATTGTTCGAGATCTTAGTAAGTAAGTAGAGCATCGAAGTTTGAGAATCCGCAAACTTAGAAGCACAGTAAAAGTAAAATACCATAAAGGAAAATAGGTTGGTTTTTTTTTTTTTTTTTCTAAATCATTTTTTACAACGCGAGAAGCTTCAAGTAGAATTCTTGAGCATCCGCAGCCTCGATTGTAAAACGATATTCTTTATTATGATCGGAGTAAAAGATAAGAGCGTCGGAACGACGGTCGGGTTGTTGCCCGACGATGAGAAGCCGGAGAATTTAAAGTCATTCCAAATTAGTGCCGAGACATTGAGCCTATGTATTCAAGAAAGGGCTGCACCGAGTCGGGCTGAAACTTGTATCGCGGAAACGGCGTCGTAGCATAATTTCGTTTTCCTTAGTGGATGGCTATTAAACAGAGGGCGAAGTTTGTGCTTACAAATTCGAATAAGAAAATAAATAAAAAGGCTTTCAAACTTTAATTCATATCGACGAAATTATCTGGTTCCTAGCCATAATTGATTTTGAATTATTAATCAGACGGTAAAATTCGAATAAAAATATTCACATCGAATTGAAAAAGTATCGCACAACCTTTCGGTCGAAAACCTTGTAAACGATATCATTATACATGCATGTAATAAAATTCTGACAACTATTCGAATAATATTCGTAAATAGGAACTTGTAAAGAATCGCGAATACCGAACATCAAACGGAAGTGAAGTTTGTTTATAACGAACCTTGCAGGAAATAAGGTCGGTACCTTTTTTTTATCGCATGTGCTAAGGATATGCACATAAACACATAAACCTTCGGATTATCCAGCGAGGAAACCGGAAGTTTTCCAAGTAATTTTATTCCGGAACTCTCTCTGTCTCTCTCGCTCTCTCTCTGTCCTTTTACCTTGTCGTATCCTCTGTACGCTTTTCCTCTCTTTTTCTCCGTAAATATTATGTCTTCCTCTCTCCTCTTCCTGCTGCTACATATGCATACAGTTTCTCAGGGTTTTCTATCCCGCTGCGCTTCTAGACTTCGAACGATCATCGCCATTACTTATTCTTATTTTAAAGCGTTGCTCAAAATGAAACTTGACATCGTTCGTAATACTTTCTTTAAGACGCATGCATGAGCGATAGAATCTGGATCAAAAGTTATAACTGGGGAAGAAAAAGTTTGAAAAAATTTCCAGCAGTGTTATTTGTGCTAATGATGGTGAAACACAAATAAAACAAGCTTCCTTTTATGTAGTCAATATTATTCTGCGCAAATTCAAACAACACAACCTGAGGTGTACAAAAATTTGAAGAAACGGTTTTTTCAATTGGAATTTTCAAAATTATTCAACTCCAGTGTTTTTGATTTAATTTTAATGATTTTGAGCTTATTTTTTTTTGTCATAGATATTTCTGGAGATTCCATGAAACGAAAATTCGTAAACAGTTATATTCGTAGTTGATAAAAATATGTTTATGGAGGTATGAGGGTACGACAGATTTTCGTCAACAATTACATTTGTTCTTTACAACTATACTGTAGCGGAAGATTATTTGAATTTTTTTATTGGAAAATTTGCGGGGTCGGCGAGCAAAATCACCTCAAAAACAGTATATATAATGGGATGAAAGATTTCACCAGAATGTTCAGATTTATTTCTCCTACATAGCAGAGATGCTTGTTTTATCCGAGTTTACGTTCATAGATGCAAAAAAAAAAAAACTTTGCTGCAAATTTGTTTAATGCTGTTTCCTATTTTCTAAATTCTTAGTTCAGACTCTACGTCTTATTAATTTTCTATTGGCTCATATTCAGTATTTCGTGAAACGTATCTGAATGTCCTCGGGATGAAACTCGCAACGTTTTCGATGAAAGGCATACATACCCGATTTGAAGTGGATTTGAGGAATACATATTTTGATCAACGTTTCTGCAGGAAGTGAAAATTAATAGCAGTATATTCCGTCGAAAAATCGAGGAACGAATCGCACGATTGGCTGCAGGAAACTTGCATAAATAATGGAAATGGCTGCGCTAAGTGGGCATTCAAGTATCAGCTAACGCTAAAACAGGGGTTGGCCATTCTGAGAAACGTTATCAAATGTTACCCTATCGCATTACTACGGCTTTCCAGGCAAGCGTTAGCTAACATAGGAAATTCGAAGTGTGTGCTCAAAGCCAACACGCCACCGGCTTGAGAATGATAAAAAAAATTTCTCTAAATGGAGGTGTTAATAACGCATGATTTGCTCAGCAATAATATCCCAGCAAATATATTGGTTATCGCGTGCATTTAAGAAGAAAGAAAATATAAAATGTATTTAATTCGGAATGAATAATGAATTCACGTTTTACCGAACACGTTAATGTGTGTTTAGAATAAATAATAATTAATATTTAATAAAGTAGGAATGAATTGATCAGGATGTGACTATTATACGAATGGATTTTCTGCCATTCCGAGGTAACGAATCAATTTGACAATAAACTTTTGAAAACGCGTTAGCTAAGGTCACTAAGGGTGGGATTTTGAAAAGAATAAAAATTTGGAAAATATGCGTCAGCCAATGCTTGAATGACCCCTTAAATTTTCGGGCAAAGAGTGTGCAGCCGCTGCTTGTCGAGGCTTCGTCTCCCAGAGGCGTGGCGACACACGTCCGTACAACGGGGGTGGGGGTTGAACAAGCGTATCGGAGGGTATCATTGTCAAATTTGGTTATAAGACCGAAGGACCGATCCGTCATCATCCCGCGGCGCGACGCTTCAGAAGTCGACGTCTGTCGCGGCCTCGCCCTCCTCTTCCTTCTCCTCCTCCTCCTTGATCGAACAAGACGCTGCCTAGTCTTTGGCGGAAGTGACGATCAAGAGCCTCGAGGAAGCGTCGAGTCACCCCCTTGGTAGGTATACAATTATGTAGACGAAGAAGACGGAGAGGTGGCGAGGCCAATAAATTACCTCCCCAAACGCCGCGTTTTTCACGCTCGATTTCATCCCCCGGTGTCACTTTTTTACGCTCCCTCATATTATTGTTGCGCTCGTTCATAATTATCGTCGAGTGATAGCCTCCCTTACACTAAATGGATACCCTTCTCTTTCCTCTCCCATAGAATTGTAACAAATGTAGACTAGTGACACGACGTAACGAATATTCGCACTCGCAAAAATCGTGATTCTCACAAATACTTCATATTTTGCTTATAAAAGTTGTGAAAATAATGTTAAATGAACCAAAACTCATTGGTTCGGTAATGAACTTTTATTACAGAAGTTTGTTTTCTATTTAAAATATTCTTTCATTTACTGAATTCGATTTAATCATTTTAAAATCACACTCTAACCTCAAAATTAATTTGTTTCTGTCAACAATCTGTCGTTAAATTAGCAAACAAACAATCGGCCTGGTTCGTATCGGCTCTGCAATTTCCGGAATAAGATGCAAACCGCGCTAATGTGCACGTGCAGCTTCTATGGTGTATCTGTCAGTCAATTAAGAGCAATGGCGCCAGATTTGAAGATGCATATTCGCATTCGCATTCGTATTCGCGAATATATCGTGTCCGGCGGTCCTCGAAATATTCTTGAACATTGCTTGCCCTTCAAAAGTACTGGAAAATATCCAAAAATATTCCATACTTAATTTCTTTGAATTACCCGATAATGTCCTGGAGATGTCCTTGAATACGTTACGAATTTTTTACTGGACACCGTGGAATATCGATAAGAAACATTCGCATCCGCATTCCCATTCACGAATACTTGAAAATTTCCATTCGTTACTCAAATTTACTCGTTGTGACGTCAGAAGCAACCGGGTGGAAGGGACTGCTTGTCCACGAGTCTGCGGATTGCTTCGCGTCCCACGGCGTCACCCTCTTTTTCAACGTCTGACTTCGAAACACGATACGCATTTACTTGCCTACCTGCCTTATATACTTTGGCTGGCGAAATGCGACCCTCAGGAAACTGCGAACTCTTCCGGCTCGACTCTACACGTCTCGACTTTCTGCGCAAAGAGTCGAGGTTACCAACGTTCCGATAGAAGCATTGTGGATTCTCTTTTAGGAGTGGACATATATAGCGATGTATCGGGTATTCCAGGCCAACTTCACGAACCTGTGATGTCGACATTATCAGTTTGTTAAACACTTTTTTGTGTCACGGTATAGTTCACAAAAATACCAATTTTTTAATTGTTTATTTTTTTGTATGCAATGATATTTGACTTTTAAGCAAACAAATTATCCAATAGCTCTGCATTTGTTGTAATTCTCAAAATATTCTTGAGGAGGGTTTGATTTTTTTCCTATTCTCTTTTTTTATTCGCGGACGGAAAATTTAGGATTCACACCGATATGAGCTGTAATAGAATGTTTCTAAAACTACAAAAGGATTTGCGAATTCATCTTGCCTTTACGGAAGAATTCTCAACTCTGGGATATTTTCGAGAGTTAGAAAAACGTTTTATGATATGAAGTGGTGTCAATTAAACATTTTCCAATAGCTGTAGAAAGTGAAAATTATTCCATCATGGAAACAATTTTGAATAATAGTACCAAAATAAGAAGCTACTGTGAAAATATTTGAATACTCAAAAGTTAAAAAACTGTTCTGAGAAAATTGAAAACTAAAATATTAAGGCTTTCTGAAAGGCCTGGCTGACTACAAAAGTGTCAATCAAATAGAAAATGGTAAAGGTCTGTATGACGTACATTTCATGCATATAATCGCATGCAAACTTAAATTGTGATTTACATCGTGAATATGAGGCTCCATTTCGAGAAGCAAATTGGTAAGTAAACGAACACAATTAGTTTAGACCATCTACACACAGAGGGCGCAACAGTTGTCCGTGGTATAAAAAACGTTTCCAATTAGATGAAATCCATTCAATTTGCTCCTCGAGGTCAATTTGAATAGCGGACTCAAGATGTAAAATCATCGTATATTTACGTGTAATAAACATCCGCGACGATTCATCCAGTTTCTCATGCAACGAGTCGCGTCGTGCCGTTTTTTCCCGTGGCTGAAGAAGAGCTGCATCTGATGCCGAGGGAGGGAGGAGGAGAAGGAGAAAAAGGAGGTTTCCCGACAGCTACTAGACGCAGTCGGGTGAAGGAGGTGATTAAAAACGGTGACGAGGAGCTAATTACCCGGGAGAGAAGGACCGGAAGGGAGGCGGGAAAAAATACAAGCAGGAATTATGAATGGCACTCTGGTAACAAGCTTCTTCCTCCTTCGCCTGCCGCGACCGCAGGACATGAAAGGCCTCGCGCAAATTGTTAGCGAATGAACAAACAACTCCTCGCATGCACAACGCACGCCAATTTTCGAATAAAGTTATAAAAGTAGACTTCGTTTTGGTCAAAAGTTTTTAGTACCGATAGCGCTATTCGCAGCGCATGCGTGGGAAATCCAGCATATCATGTATATTCGGACGAAGATTAATCTTCGCCGATATTTCTCAACTTGAAAATATTTTTTTTTCACCATTGTTTGGATGATATCCAAGAATTTATAATATGCACGTGTAACACGCTGCATTGAATTGTCGAATCGCCATTAAACCGCTGCCTTCGGTATAGGAGATAGGTTGAAATTCTGGTCTGATACACGCAACAAGTTATTTATCGTGTGCCTGGAACCGGATACGATTTTTGCGGTGAAGGCAACAGACCGAATTCGACACCGAAAAACCGCATGCGACTCCTCTGCAAAAATCCCCATACATATTGCAGGTATCCAGTTAGCAGCGTTGCGTTGCGAATATTAATTCGTTGAATTCACGAACTACGAACAAATTACTTTGCCATTATATATTTGTTTGAACTGAAAATTAAAGTCATAGTCACAGTTGGGAATAATTTTTTATCTCTCTAAATACCGAAGGGCGGGGGAAAGTTACAATTTACCCGGAATTGTAAAGTTGAGTTGTCATTTAATCGCGACGTGTTGAAATATAGAAAATCACCATCAGATTTTCTTAACTCAACACTGATCAGATTCTTTGCAAAATCAGCCAAGTTGTTTCTGAAATATTTGCAAACATGGGATTTTCTTCCCTTAGACAATAATTCAAAAACGGATAGATCAATTCAAATGGAACTTGGTCCACTCGTTCGGTTTCATTCAACTTAAAATTAGGAATATTTCAATCGAAATCGGATGAGCCATCACTGCAGAGTTTCTTTTTTTTTTATGAAAATGAACATTGTTTTCAGTTGCAAAAAGAGATAATACCGTGTAGTTGGAGGACTGATTCTTCGAATGATTATTTTTGTTGCCGCCGGTACTGGAAAAACACTGTCAATCTTAGTTTTAAAGTTCAACTGATAATGGGTTTCCACAAAGTTGAATAAGGATGTAAGATGAAAAATTTTATCGCGCAAACAGATTCCAGCCCTGGTTATAATCAAAGGGTTGGGTATACCTGAAGGGAGGAGCGTGAGGGTGGGGTTCGAATTTAACGCTTCTTTGCCAGGACTCGAGGCTGTAATCAGGGAAACAATACGGGAGCGATAACCCGGAGCTAGATACCGTTCCCGTATTACATGCAGGAGAGATGCGGAATCGGAGCGGTAAAAGGAGCGACGGTAATTCCGCCACTTAAAATTTAATAACCGTGTCTGGCAACGGCCGTCCTTTCCTCCTTCTTCCTTCCTCCTTCATCATCTCACAGCCAGTTGAAATAGAATAATTCCCCTGTACAGTTAGCCCTCCTCTCACGTCTCGCATCGAGCCGCAGTTTGAACCCTTGCTTTGTCTCGGGCGTGGCCAAAATGCCGCTGTTTCCATTCCCCGACGAAGATTAATCGGTCTTAAAACCTACATCGCTGTATCCGGTCCTCGATCTCGCCCAACTTCTTTTTTCTTTTCCCGCAACACCTGGCCACCGAAATCTTGTCACATTTTTATATTTATAGCGACGTCGTTAGCGAAATTGAATGTCGTGTCGAGAGGACACAGCCTTCCTCGAGATCGAATGGAAACGATATTGAAGCTTTAATAACGTTTGTACACAGTAAAGAACGAATCGCTCCCTCTTCTCGATATCGATTCGCGTTAAAAATCGTGGAAATCGCTTGAAAACAAGATGCGGAAGATCAACGAAGCAAGAAAAATTCAGAGATGGATTGGATTCTAATCGAAATCTGATCGGATGTCAGTTAAACGAAGCTGAACCAATCGATCGACTCTCATCTAAATCGGTTCATCCGTTTTCGATTTGTTGCAAGGCAGAAAAGACAATTTTGTAAATAATTCAGAAATAGCTTTGACCGATTTCCCGATTCCGCACAAAATTTGATCAGCCTACAAAAAACTGCATCGATTGAGAATAAAATCATTGTTTCGTCGAAATTATCTACAAAAAACTCAATCCCTTCATTTTTGGGGTCAAATTATAATAACTTCTTAAAATCGAAATTTTGCTTTCTACGATAATGTGCTCGTGCAATGACAGAAATTTTCATCTAATATTATACGTAGTGATCTGCTGGTATTCAATAAAGTTGACCGTAATTCACTGAATAGTTCATCGAATATTGGATCCCTTATCCAACGGAACTTCGCATCGATTTTCATCCTCGCAAAGGAGCACGTCACACCCGAAATAAAAATGACGTACATCTTTCATTTCCGGCGCAAGTGTCTGCAAAGCGTAATCCTTGGAAGTAATTCGTTTCTCTGAACCTCTTGTTCCAGAGCTGAACTCGACGTCACCCTCGATGGGTGACCTGGGCGAGTTCATCGAGGACGCGGAGAGTGACGAGCTGAGTCCTGACCCTGAGGACGAGGACGCGGTCGAGGACATCCTGTACATGAGGGGAGCGTCCTTCGTGATCCACCTGGACCCAGGACCCGAGGTCGGCTCCTCGTCTCCCCCGATTTCCCCGAACGATTCGAGCCCAGATGCCAGGGAAGATACCAACGAGATTCCAAATCACATTATCGACCCTTCGCCAACATCCCAGGTGAGTTTGAAATCCGCAAATTCTTTCGAACCGTAAATAAACGAATTTTTCACCAACGTCACGAATTTTCCAACCCTCTGAATGAAACCGCGTTATAGAGGCCGATGGATTGTTGGGGCGAAAATTAATTTGCAAACCCCCTGCGTGCAGAAATGGACATAGGCAATATTAGCTCGGTGGATGAGTTTACTCGTTGACTGGAAGTGTTCCACTTGTAGAGTGTAGAGAGAGAGGGAGAAAGTGAGTGAGTGAGTTGACAGAATTTCGTGCTTTCAGTTGATTATGGTGGATCCCTTATAATAATTTCACCGTGGGTATTTATATAGAGCAGAACACGTGCCTACTTCAGGGAACGTGCCTACCACTTCACGTTGTGTTTGTGTGCTTTTGTTTTTGTATTATTTTTGGGGACCGTTGTTTCGTTTACACTCATATCCCCGCTACTCTAGGGAATCAAACATTAATATTTTTCATTTCGTATGCTGACGCAGAATTATCGTATCTAAATTTCTGCTGAATCTAATACTTCCAAGATTTCTTTTTCGGAAATGTACTTACTTCGGACGATTGGCAAATTGGTCAAATATGCTGTCGAATGTCGAGAAGAAAAAAGATTACCGGCAGATTTTTGCTCCTGGGGATCGAGTCCGGGGTTGTTGTTAGTAGAAAATTAAAACAAAAAAAAAAAAAAAAAAAAAACAACAAGACTCTAATTATTATTAATATTTAAAAATCCGATATCGAAGCAGGATTCAGCGATGTTAAAAACTTTTGTACGGAAATCTACAACTGAAGTTTGACAGCTATTTTTCGACACGTTTGTGGCACGAAATTTTCTTTCTCACCTCTTTCTCAATACCAAAATTTCCAATTTAGCGTGCGGGACAATTTAAAGAGCAATCACTTAAATGAATTTTGCAAAATGCGATTTGATACCTCATAGTTTTTGCTTTCTAGGTTCATACCACCTGTTATAATTTTATTGTTCACAGGGTATTTCATTTCAATCGGCCAGAGGCGATCACTATAACACTTTGACCAACGCTAGAAAGTCGATTTTTTGGTTAAAAAATGCTTCATTTCTCTGTGACTGCTGTCGCTGATAAAACTTTTTCATACTTTCATTTTCACATTGGGCGGTATTGGCTTTTTGCTTCTGCGTGATTGAGTGTACACTAAAGTCGTATGCTAACAGAGGGAAAATTGAATAACTGCTCAAAAACTAATATTATAATATTTTCTTGCTCAAGGATAGCTAGTTTCTATACAGCGCATCCCAGGAAACAATTCGATATTCAAAATTATACAAGCGTATTTTCCTTAGAAATACTAGCAAAAAAACAAAAAAAAAGCGAGACTAAAAACCATGAGCGTACCTTCAATATCGATGTTTTCCTTCGACTCACTCCAACATTTTCTGTGCATGTTCGATCTAACTCTGCGATAAGTCATTATATTCAGAAGACAATTCTCTACATTAATCCCATCATGGCCATTTTTTTTTACCACATGAGTATCGTTAAGTATTTAGTTTTTCAAAATTGCACTGATACTGTTTATCACCGTTTGAAAGTGGTTTAAAATTAAAAAAAAAAAATCGATATCAAAGCTCTCATTGATAATTTGAGCTTTTTTTTACATCTCTACGGGAAACAGCGTACCTTACGAATCTCATGATTTGCCAAACCTTTGATAAGCCTTTCCGAAATTTGCAGGGTCAGACGCTGGAACAAAAATCGACGCCGACCACCGAGGCGGTGGTTAGCACAGACCCCGCCTGCACCCTGGAATGCGGCCCGGGTGGAAATTGCTACGTGGAGCCGCGCCGCGCCGATGACGGAAGCCAGGTCAGTCAGGCGGGACTCGAGGCTACCGCAGCTGCAACCACGAGACTGACGGAGGCATCCTTTGCTCAGAGATGCCAATGTCCGCTTGGGAGAGGCGGTGATCGATGTCAGGACGGTAAGCAAAGACGACCGGAGCCGTCCCCTCGATCGTTTGTCTTCCTTTAATTTCCAATTGTCAGGGGTTTAGAGGTTCGAGCCGTGGGGTGAGAAGGAATTTGGAATCAAGCACAGAGGCTGATCAATGGGTTATTAGCAGGTGTACACAGCCGGTTCTGGATACAGATTCTCATACCGACACAGTTATCGACACTTAGCCAAGATGCAAACCCTTCTTATAGAACGTTAGATGATGGGGAATATTCCCACTTTGATGAACTCCATCGGATGATCGAAAACGTCGGTCAACTAAAGAACCGATGATTGATAAAGACAATCAGAGTGGGCTTACCCTTCGTTCTCGAACGTACTAGAAAAGGGTTCGTGTCTTAGCTAAGAGTCGGAAAATGTGTCAGTATAGGAATCTGTATTCAAAGCGGGCTTTGCATACCTTCAGTTTTCAATCGTTCACGCACGATTGTGGGTGTAAACCAAATGCATGCGAAGACGGTTCCCGGTTTTTCGATTCGCTATGAACCTGAAACTCGGTGTGACAAAGTAAAGGGCATAATAAAATTCTGACGACGGGAGAAAAATTTTTTGCCGATTGCACCACTGCTCAGTTTTACGGTTTTGTTCCCTCAGACTGGTATTGTATACTTTTATCCCGATGTTCCTTCTCTTCTTATCATTATATATACCCATCTAGACTTTCTTCAGTGGCCAGATATAAGGCACTTCGAGCCTGCCGAGAAACTTTGTACAGTTCAAAACTAGGCCAATATCTTTCGAGGATAGCCCGTTCAAGTTTTGCAAAGAAATGAAAAGCAAGTATAATAACACGACGGCGATATTGAACACCGGGGCTGTGACGTTGCTTCTTCAGAAAGGCGCCCCTTCCTTCACCCCGTTTGCCCCCTTTGCTGGGTCCGCTTCTCCCGGCTTAAGCCTGACGCACGAGGCTCCGCAGGGCCAGAAGGGAATAAGGGAATACCGTTTCGCGATGACAACACCCGGACCAAACCTGCCCTAGGATTAACCCGGTCGACGCAGATGACAGCCTTGCGGAGGGCTTTCCCTGTCCAGTTCCCTATTTATATTTTCTTACCCTCTGCAATCCATTACACACATAGAATACATGCCTAGAATCCATACTTTTTCTCGTTCCTGTCATTTTTTATGTCAACGTTTATCATTGATATAGCTCCGATTCGAATCAAACGTCGCAATTTTTTTTATCATTAGGATGTTTCGCCTACTGTATATTATAAAATTCAGTGGAAATCTCATATAATCGGCTTCTCAAATGATAGTGATAAGTATTATTGCACGTATTTTCAAAAGTCGAATCTTTTCTGCAGGTAATGGTATTTGGCCAAAATCATTCGGATAATTCCAGTATTACCGTATGTGTGGATCGCTGGGTTTTCGAGGGTTGAAATAAAAACGTTCGTTTGTTATTCGAAAATTCGAGTAAAATCTGCACGAATATACCTATTTAATTACACCCTAAATCTCTCGGCAGCATTAGATACTTGCACCTGCAAGTTTATCGAGTCTTTCGAAACTTTTTGCTGCTCGTAGAGCGAGAATATACCGTATCCCCGAAACTAGTAGTATAACTTCTCGGTTGGACCAGGTGAGTTTTTATCTCTCCGGCCTCGCCGAACCACTGCAACGAATCCCGGCGTTGATTTTTTTCTTCTTTCTTCTGATTTTCTCTTTTCCTTCTGCCGCTACTCGAGAGCTGGAATAAAAATGAAAATTGTACAAACTTTCCGCCGATAGGAGGGAGAGAATGTTGAATCGTACTGTTACAGTAGCTGTAGCCAGTTCTCTACTTTCATTCCTATTCTTGCAGGTCTTTTTCTTTCTCCGAACTGTTTCACCTTTCAAAACGAGAGATTTGTTTCTTTCGTCGTACAATGTACAGTAGTGAATTATATATCAGCCTCATGTGTATTAACGAAATTATTATATTCTCCGCAAAGTGCAGTATTTATATCGGTATATATATAATATACATATATGATTACAGACTCGCTGCGAATTACCTGTGACTGAGTCTCGTAATGTCGGGTTTTTAAAACTTCGCAAGAACGAGAAAAATAGTGTGCAGGAAAAAGGGAAAAAGCTCGCAGTCCATGCTCACCTCCTTTGTCGGGAATAACGAGACTCTCGAGTCGGCGGAATAGGAGTGTGTTTAAAATTAGCCAAGAGCTACTTCTCGCCCAACTGCAGTCTAATGACCAGAATGTCGCCTTTCGGAGCCGCTTGTAATTTTTGCCAGAGATATCACGAGAGTCTCAAATGGTTAAAAATTCCCCTTCGGCGGACCCTGATTGCTTACTCTTATTTTTGACTGCAGTATTTTTTCCCCTCCGCGTGATTCGTTTTCCGCCAATAAAGCTTTCACATGCCGCCCTCGTCCCGATCAACCCTTTGCATGTTGATATGCTCCTGGGATTCCGCTGTGGAATAATGTTATCGAATTCAATGCCGCAGCAGGTGTTGTTTACCCTGCAGACGGCGTAAACCGATCGAAGATATATTACTGTGAGATATGCTTTTAGGTATGCTTGTGAAATTGGAAAATATGTTGTTGATCAGTCCGAAACCACTTCAATTGTATCGCATTCATCTTTGCGATAGCTTAAATTTGATTCACGGGCTTTCCGTTACGAATATCGTTATAACGTTTCAGTGGTTTGTCCGTGTCTTTGGTTAATTGACCTATTGCACATAATTGAAACTCGATAATTTGTATTCTTCACTTTCAAAATGGAATAAAAATTTCGTACCAATTACGATTCTACCCTGTTTCACAAAAGGAAAAAGAAAAATGAAATTAAAAAAGAGGGTATAACAGCTGAAACCTTACTTCCTAATTTATAATGAATTTTTCGGGAAACCGAAAGCTTCTTCGCCTGAGTTATAATTTATAAATAAGCGGCGTTTCAACGTCCCTTTGAAAATCAGATATAATCCCCTCCCAGTCTCCGTTAAATCCTTAAGGCTTATTTGCCGCGTCAGAAGCGTTGCGGCTCACAAAATTTTTACTCCCGGATGATCTCGTCTCGCGTTTCTCATCCTGCCGTGGATACGTAATGTAGGTATATTGTGTACAGAGGTATAGACGTGGCGCGCGCCGCTCATGCATAATACGCCTATTGATACGCGTCAAGTTATTCCCTGCAAGAAGTCCTACAAGCACCCATATTTGACGGGAGGCACGCAATGCTCGGCGGAAATTGAATTTCCTTTAGAACTTGGGCGCGATATTGGCAATACTCACAGTGATCACATCCGTACTTAATAACTAGGAACACGAGTTGCCTCGCAGCTTATATACCGGAAAGACATTTTGTTTTTTTCCCTATATTTCAAAGTGTAGCAGGCACGCAATCTTCCCTCGGTCGAGAAACGTGGGCTCGGAAAAAAACCGCGTGATAAGACAAGGAAAATAATTCGTGACGCATGATTGAAAATAGAAAAAAGAAACCGAAATATTAAAGGGCGGCTAAGAGATGGACTTTTGTCTCGCTGAAACTTTGGCAAGGCTCATCCCTCTGCATGGCAGCATGTCCGAGATCCGAGCAGCAAGCATTAGCAAAGTCCGCGTAATCGGGTTCAGATTTTCTCCACCTTGATCATCGCTCGAAGGTGAATATAAGATAAGGTGCAGAGCTTCACCATCAAGCAGCCGCGGGGCTGCTGCGGGAAATTTCCGCCTAATTGGCTCAATTTAACGCCAAGGATTTAATACGCTTTTGGCGGTTCGCCAGTCGCGACGCCTCGCTCGACGCTGAGGATGTGCTTGAAGCGAAGGCGTGACCTCATCCTCGACCCTCGAATCGTCGACCGGGAGTTCAATAGCTCGGAATTTGAAAGATGACCTTCTTTTTTTCCCTCGGCTGAAGACGGAAAAAGGGAGGGAAAGCTTTCTCGTCTTTCCTTCTAATTCCCGAGATGGACTCCCGTGATTCTATGTCATTTCTGCAAATTGCCGTTGAAAATTTCCTCTTAATCTCCCAGATTTTTGAGCCGCGATATCTTTTTTTTATTCGCAGTTCCGTGGAAGCATCTGTTAATCCGAGTTCAACTTTCCGGGATTTCGCATGCTGCACTCCGCAAAATTTTTCCTTGCATCCATAGATGCGAATAATATATTTATACAGAGTGATTTTCTAACGACTGCATGGTTCGTTGTCTGATAAAATTTAATGCGCACGCACTATAATCCGAGAACGGCTGTTTGCCAGCAGCGTTGCGAATTTGGTGTTTTCCCCGCTAAATCTAGCGGTTTTGAAAGATTCTTGGGGAGAATATTCAACTGTTTGTTGGTTGGCGGGAAATTTGGCGATTTTCAAAGCAATTCAAATTTCTTAGCGGTGGTTCTCGCCAATTCCATATTTTTAACGGAAAATTTGATGGTTTGATTTTTTTTTTTTATAACGGCGTGATTTTTACACCATTTTTTTCCTCCGAAAATATAAATCAACAAAGAGGTACAATCACAAATGCAAATACGCTAAACTCACAGTCAAATATGAAACCAAATGAACTAAAACTACAATCACATATAAACCTGAATAACGAGTCAAATATGATCTCAAATAAACAAACCCACATCCAGACATAACCCCAAATGAACAAACTCCAAACAGGCCACCTAAAAACTCGAATGCATGAAAAATTATTCGCGAACCTCACACTCAGGTTTTCCAATTTAACGTCAGATACAACATTTATCACAAAACGCAAACCAATGAAATTGGTTTTGCTAGCGTTATGCTCGTTTTCGTTTTCGTTGGGTTTTATGTACGTCTTTTGATTGATTTGTCGGTTTTAGTTTTTAAAGTTTGGTGTTCTTTTTTTTTGGCGGAAAACGTAGCTAATTCCGTGATCTTAGGTGGGAAATGGTGCAGGCGAATCTAGCGGTTTTTTGTGGGATTTGACAAAGACCCAAGCGGAATTATTACAATCTGAGTTGGCAGCACTGCTTGCCCGGATCAACCAGGCCTACCTCCATAATTATAACCTCAAAAATTTTGAGGTTAGAGACACTTGGTCACCCTGTACATATCCTACATATATGTATAAGGTATACAGCAGTGTCTATTTTTCCAACGCCGTTGGAATTGTTCTCTTCCGTTCTAATCATTCCTGATTGCCAATTCCGAGGGATGCATCCTCAACACACTGATTCGGGGCGCAGCTAACTGCTCGATATGTATGCCGGAATACCGCATACACACTCCAGCGCGCGATATTCGTTGTTCCGCGGTTTCTCGCCATGGTTATTACCAGGACGATATCCCCGTTCAACGGTTTTCAATCAAACGGCTTGAAATCAGCGTTGATTAACCCTCGTTCCGATCTCGAATTTGCCGGGCGTCGGAAAACGGACGGACGAAATAAAACGGGGAGAAAATAACGACGAAAGCACGTATTCGTGCAGCTTGCAACATCATTTGTAGGCTTAATCTGTGATTTTACTTTTAATTGTAAGGCGGAAAAAAGAGACGACGTATCGCACGGAGTATAAAGAGTGGAACGTACAACTTTAATCTTCCTATACAGAGGTGTGACCAACGGCTTAACATAAAAGTCACTAGGCTGGCCTATAAGTTAGATATAACTAGTTAGGTGTTCTTTATTTGAAAAACATCGTTTTTTCATCCCATCGTGAATTATTATCTTTAAAGCAGTATCGGCACTACCTAAGATTTTTCGCGTGAATTGCATTCGGAGAAGAGAGAAGGAGGAAATGGCCGTCGCACGGTATGCGAACACCGTGAAAAAGAAAAGCTCAGGGTGCGCAACAGCGATTTTTGCAAGGGGAGTTATGACGTATTAGAGTCACGGAGTCTTCCGGGGTTTCGGGGCTGCAGCCGTTCTACGACGATGCACCTCGTTGAACTATCGGCTCCGGTGAAGCGAAAAATTTGCAGACGATCCCCTCACATTTTCCCGTAAACCCCATGCGCCGTCATTGAGGAATGTATTCAGACTTACATGTATTACGTATATGCAACGGTACATATATGTAGAGATGTAATATATTGCATGGATATAGGGTTACACGTACTATAAAATATCGTCGACGGGATCAGTCAAATTCCAAATATATCATTTTAAAGATTTTTCACCTAGAGAACTAGTTTTTATATTTGCTTTCGAAAACTAACTTGTGAATAACTTTAGCTTCAAAGGATGATTCGCTTATTTTCGTGTATTATCGGCTCAGCATCTTTTGAAAAAAAGTTCGTATCAATAAAGCAGAATTTTATTGAATCGACCAAATCATTATTTCACTGTATTACTAATAAAATGTTTATTTCTTTGGATTCTGCGGACTTGCGAATCGTTGACAGATTCGAAGGTAAATCATGTTTCTGCCCGTAAACAATTTGATTGATTGAATATCGTGATTTCACAGGACCTATTAATTCTCTGATTCTATGAAACTACAATGGGTGTACAGGAAAATATTTTACTGATTTACAGCTGTTATTTATATCAGGCAGCAACAGATATCCAACGATAACGTTTTGTTGAAAATAATAAATTTTTATTCGTGTGATTGCGAGTGAGACGTCGTTTGACGTTTATGTGATCCATTTCGTGTCCTGAATTCAATAGAAATCGTTTCATCGATTCTCGTTAAATCGGGCCAAAAAACAAAAACAAAATGAAATTATTACCTCAAGTTTTTCAAATTCATATGACCCTCGGTTCGGAACTGATTAAGGAAATCGATCTTGCTGAATTTTATTTCTTCTTTATTCAATTAGTTTTATTTTCGTGCGTGCATGCAGAGTTAAAAATTATTTAAAAATGAAAAAATAGAATATGTTTGAAAACAATTTGATGCTCAGCATGTCCAAGCTTTCAGGTCACTCGGGTGTTTGACAATAAGACTTCACGGTATCGTCATTTTACATGTATATGAAGTCGAACTTCATACAATCCGTAAATCCATCCATAAGGTGCAGGGTGTTCCATAGTTGTACTGTGACAATCTGAAACAGTGAGAAAATGTACAACAGCAGGAGGCCAAGCGTCTGGATCTTCTATGACGAGGAGCCGCCCTATGGGGGGTTTGGCAACGGGGAGGGGGGAATTTCGCAGACGGCGTGGCATTCGCACTAGCGAAATGAAACGTTGGCTGAAATGCGAGATGCGTGACCCGAGGGAAAATGAGGGGGAGGTTGCGGGGCACAAAGAAACGGAGCTTTCAGAGTTTCGAACGGTTTTTTGCTTCCGGATATCAAAGTGTTTAAAGAAGAATATATTCCTGGTGTAGAACGGAAGCCACCTTTAAATTTACTGACCATGAGACGCGGGCGCGAAATTCGAATATAAATTTCTGTCGTTTGAAGCGGTTCCAACAATCCGTCAGTGACTGAAACTTGAATTCTACGAGTCTCGTACAATTCGGAGGGTTGAATTTTTTTTTTCACAACACCATCAACAACACCCTTTAAATATTTGATTTTGTACAGTAAGAAGCGAGTATCAATCTCTCTAGCAGTTTTATAACTCGCAAGGAATTCAGGGGCGGGGGTTGAACGGGAAAAAGTCACAAAGCATGAAAGATCTGAAAGGCACGACGACTGAGCGTCGAGTTTGTCTTGCTCCGTTAGAGCTTTTCTTCGCGTACGAGACAGTTCTCTCGACGTTTCTACGTGTAAAAAATTGTCTACTAAAAGAACAGCTCCTTCCAGAATGATAAATTATTCACATCTGGCAGGCTGCATGTATAACAAGATGTAAAGAAATTATTTGATGTAACCGTACCTTGTAGATTACATACAGCGATGACAGTCACGTGCCGAACCGCGAAGCAACAGCGCGGCGATTCTCGTTCATTGCGGTGTTGAAGTTATGCCAGTGATCTGATCACGATGAATATTATTATCGCCCTATTGGAATTCCAATCGTCGTTGGATTCATAATCATCCGATCGAACGCGATTACTCTTCAGCATTCCACGCACGCACCCTGTAATATAAAATCCTCCGCGATTTTATGACCACACAGTCGCAATTTAGGGGGACGATGGAAAACAGGGTCATGTCGAAAAGTAGTTTTTTTTTTATTGAAACACGAGGAAGAAAGTTGCCTCGATGCTACCTGAATAATTTCAAAATCTTACACTATCGTTCAATTTATTCGAATCACACATTTTTTGATCCGACTTTCGATTTCTTGTTAATTTACAATGCGTCTAGTATACGGATATAATAATGTGGATATGCGCACGGACAGAGGAATAATAATTCTTTGACCAATACGAAAAAACGAGACACGCAAATCAGTTCAGTCCCCTTTTTCGTTTTATAGTCCGTCTACGTATATTTGATCAAAAAACCAATTTGAGACCCGTCCAGATTACAGGACGCGCGTTAAAAATTCAGAACTGTTAATTTCACGCCGACGTTGGTTTTGAAAAACCAACAGAATAACGTTCTCGACGGTAAACGGGAGAGAAAAAACCTGCGTGGCTGCGAACGTTTGCCTCGAAACACCTTGTGTCGGGAAAAAAATAAGTCGGGTCTGATAAAAAACGAGTTCGCCCTTTTCTTTTATTATTTCTGCCGACCCTTTTTTTTTTTCACCATCAACCCGTAAAATTTGACCACGCGTCCGCAAGCTCCGTTCCGGCCATCGCGGGAGGCGCGGGTGACTCGATGAAATTAAGAAGCTACTTCGAAAAGCTCGTTCGCCGTTCGCCCGCCACGGGAAACCGGGGAAAATCAATAAACGAGGAGTTTGTAGACTCGCTTGCCCGGCCGACGGTGATGGTTGCTCCTCTTTAACGCCGGGCGCTCCTCGTCGAAGGGCCACCCTCTTAGGCAGCTGCCGACCGACCCCCCGCCGCACGATCACAACGGCTATACTTAATCACGCGACTGCGACAAACTCTGGATAAAATATCGACACCGCGACTAGCCGTAAGGCTGCGGTGCAGCCGTGGTAAGAATGAAAGAAGAACGGAGAAACGTTGACTCCGGGAACGTGAAATAAAATGAAATGAAATGAAATGAAATGAGATGAAATTCCACCCAGGGAAGGACCAACCTAAAGTGTGATTTAAATTTTTGCCATGGCTGATAAGAAAGAGACAGAAAAACGAGAGGAGAAACGCTGCAGGGTTATGAAAAGGTTTAAAGAAGCTAAAACGAGCTCGGAGTTTTTCCTTGAAACGCGTTTCTTTTCTTTAATGTCGAAATAAAAAATTTTCACCGCATCGATTCTTCGAAAAGAAGTCAAATAGTGGGGATTAAACAGTGCGTGGGTTTAGTTTCATTGTAAACGCAATTTTTATGCCAGGCGCGAGATTCCAGCGTATTGTATAAGAAAAAAAAATAAAATAAAAAAAATACCCAAAGCTTAATATCGAACCCTCCGACGCAATTCGGTTGGGTTTCTAATCTCAAATAAGGAGGGGCTGTTTTACATATTATCCACACCGAAAATGAATGATTAATCGTTCGAGGTACTTTGCGCAAATATATCGTTTCGAGAATTCACATGTAAATATATAATCGAGTATCCGGGAATTTGTTTTTCATTTTGTCGGTTTTTGGGGGTGAAAAAAAATAAAAATAAAAATAAACTCTAAAAACACAGGTAAAAAAGAACACAAGCCGAAACTGTATTATAAAAATTATTGCCAATAGTGACAGAGAGAGAGATAGAGGGGAAAAAAATAAACCGTTCGGTGTTCGTACTTAATTTTTTTTTAATACACGTTTTCTGCCATACCTGCAGTGAATTGTTCCGTGAACGTAATATTCCATAATAAACAGGAAAGCCAATTCGGCCGGTGTCGTACGTGTAGTAAAAATTTAAACACGTGTGTCACGTGCTCGTCCTTCCGTCTGACCAACACGGCGTATTACCATTGCCTGCAGAACTCGCCTGTTGTATCCGCAGTGATAAATCCCCGTAGGCATAAGGCGTGTTATACGGCTGGTTAAAATATAAATTGCGTAGTCCGCGTGTCACTGACACGGAGGGAATAAAGCGTCGAGGTAGCAGAATCACGTTTCGAGGGACGACTGCGCGTGGTTATGGCTCCTAAAAAATGGCGTAAATTTCCAGGACGACCTGTTGGAATCGGTTCTCCCCAGGTTCTAAAGTCTGAACGACGAAATACTCGGCGGCTCCGAGTGTTACCCGCCTACTTATAAATATCGGTATTGCTTCGATCCTCGACATAGAGGTGCCGCTGGATTCCGAAGGATATCGATCCCCTGATAAACCGGTTAGGCTCCATGTGATGCGCCTGATGTTAGTACGCTGATCCCACTGCCACTGCTTAGTTTTTTCTCTCCGATCGCTGCAAGTTCAGGGGGTTGCCGAGTTGAAAATCAATACCTTGCGTTTCTTTGATGACAAGATGGTCGCGCAATGCGCATTCATCGAATTAATGTATTCACGAATCGTAAGGGATGATAATTTCTGGAAATATGTAAGGAAAAATATTGTAAATTTGTAAACTATATCGATTATTTATTTCGCGACGCGACTCGAAATGGTTTGAAATTTAGTACATCCCTTCGACTTCACATTTTTAATTCAACAATCAAGTCGATATTGTTATTTCGTCGATCACAGTCGAAGTCGGTAATATCAATGTAAAAAAAAAATCCGTCTCAAATGAGATTGTATATAAAAATTTCCGAATAAAACCAATCATCGCGGTATAAAATTAAACAAATATTACATTTTTTAATATTTTGACGCTATTTAAAATAAAATAAAAAAATACGATGTCCGAGTTCTTGTTTATAAAATTTTATTTTCCTCGTATTGCATTTTTGTGAAACTCATCATCGCGCGCTTGCGAATGCGTTAATTTCATGAATACTTAATGTGCAATTATCTCGTGTCGAAATAACCGAAAAAGCAATGTTTTTCAACCTGCCAACCTTCCCAAAATATTTCCATATTCTGCAGCTAAATAATTATATTCGTGTTATCAACCGAGTGACGATTTGTAAACTCACTTACACCTGTTATTCCAGCATTGACCCTTTCAATCACAAATATTTCAACTCACTATTTTGGCCTGCATTTTATTACTCGGGGGTTTTTAGGATCACTCGTTACGAATCTGAGGTTAGAATTTGATAATTTCTGTATCCAAGATGGCGGATCCAATACGGACGATCTAAAATCGAAAAAACCATCAAATTCGATTTTTCCACATTTTAATAGTCATACGAAGTAACAAAGATCACTTCAAGTTGTAAATTAATTGTGATAAGGCCAGGACAGGGAAATGTTTTAAGTGGGACGCTGAGCATCCCTCTGCGACTAAAAGGGTTAATGGCGAAAAGGGCCGACAGGTGAGTTGAGGTCCGGGGTCAAAGGTTCGAACAAAAGGTGACGAGCATGACCGAGAAGCGAAGGGTCGGGTCCCCGACGCAGGTTTCGTTCCCCGACCTTTTCGAATTCGAATGTTAGCCTTAACATTTTGCGCGTGCACAGCTGCCGGTGACGTGGGGAATAACAATAAATATATTTATTTAGAGGGGCTTCGGCGTCGCTCACGATCAGCTACAGCGGTAAAACCGCTTTCTCGGTGTTCCTCGCGTTTGACTTGATTACAAAATCGATGGAACCAGTGCAGAAATACTGGCTTCATGGCTATCTTTTTTAGCCTTCTCCTACTTCATTCCTCCAACTCCCGCTCACATAATATAACCCACTGCGATTCGAGAAGCTAATGAATAAACTGAACTTTCGAATAAAAATATGAGGAAAAAGTAACGCTTTACCAGCAGATTTTCATGCTACATTACAAAACCATCGTTGCTCATTTGAATATCGAACGTTACGTACCTACGCTTTATAAATTGGAGGGGCGGGCAAAGTGGGCAACTTACGTAATTAACGCTTCAAATAGAGGTTTGAATCAATGGATCTCCAAATTTTTATTGAAAAACTAAAACCCAACCGATTCCGGGCGTTCAACACCGTTGTACGAAAAGTCCGGAAATTGCGGGGAAAATGGAAATTTTTGAAAATTGAAAAATGCTTTGCATTCATTTTAGTATTTACTTTAGAATACTTTAAACATGAGATTATCTACGTATATGTAAGAGGCTTATGGAGAAAAGGCGGGCAAAACGGGCCCTTCTTCAAACAATGTTTCAAAGTCATGCGCAAAGTTTTAAGGGTACGCTTTTATGCTCGCCTTTTCCTAAGTTCTCATGATATATAGTTGATTTCGTGTTTGCAGTTTGATAGAGCAAGCAAATAATGAAATTTAAAACATTTTTCGAAGTTTAAGAAAAATTATGGAAAATTTTCAGGAGTACCCACTTTGCCCGCCTCTCATCTTCATATAATTCAAACCGCCCTAAGGTCCTTCATGGTCTTCGCCTCTCGATGTTTTGTACACCCTTCGTCATTCGCTATTTATTTATACAGTGTGATAGCGTTTGCAGTCTCCCTGATTTTTGTCCTCAAAGTTTTACACGCAGATGCAGGATGCGTACAAAATCATACAATTACCGAGTATAAACATGATATTTCATGCATTCATTTAATTAAGGGTGAACCTCGAAATCCCCCGCTTTTTCAATTACGTTGAATGGATAAAAGTAAAAAACAAAGAAAAAGTAAAAACTGGCAATTCTTTTTCCCTGTGTTAACAAAAAACTCTCTTCTGAATAAACAATGAATGTAAGGTTCCGCCGAAAATGTCACCGAGAAGAACGATAATGAAAAATTTACGGTTCTAGTAGGAATAGATAGGGTAGAAATTTGTTTACGAGAAACAGCATTCAATGTTTTTGTTTTAAAATTGAGATCTGAAATATGCCGCCTGTGACTCTCACAATTTTCTTACATTGCAGTTATTTCCTAAAAACAGCAATACATTTCTTAAATTTATTTTCTCCAGACATCTACTGCAGTGTGTAAAAATTAACTGGAGGGTAAAAAAGCTTCATAATTTATTTAAACCGTTGAGCGGTTTTCTCGTTACTTTTTTATTTTTCTACCTTTAAAGAAGAAGAAAAAAAAAGAGAGAAACGGGCAGGGAGTGGAGGTGAATATAATGGTGTACCCAGTAATGTGTCATTTTCGGTGACCCAGTTACGCGCTGTATAACATTGCGAGGCTCGGCATAAGCGGCATCCTCGCATCGCAAGCTGCTTTCGCAGTGGAATTCGTCGCCTGACAAACCACCGTGCCAAATTTCTCCCCCGCCGCCGCCACTTTTCCTCCTTTAATAATCTACGCGGTAATATAATCGTAAATGGCGTAATGGCGTCACGTCGAAAATAAGCTGCTCTGAGACGAAATTCCGATACGCCCAGCAATAAAGTCGAATTCTATCAGGCACGAGAAATTTCCCTTCATCGAATAGAATCGATGAGAAAAGAGAAAATTTACTCCAATTGTGAGAAGAAATTCGTTTCCATCGACAAAGCTTCTTTCTCGTCGCTCCACGATAATAGAAAACAATTGAATTGCGGATGTTATCACTTCTCTGGTATTTAAAAAGTTTACCGAAAATTGGCCGATTAGAAGAAGAAAAAAAATGTTTTCACGCTATTCAGATACGCGAAGTTATAATTTGATGTGATCTAAGCTAGAGATGCGAAAATTGTGGGGTACAATTTTAAAAGTCAAAATTCTTGAAATTCGGTTCAAGGTCTGCTCGAATCAAAATTTCGATAAGTGGTAGTGTTTTTTTTTTTTCTCCGTGACAGCTCAGACACTTTTGGTTTCTTATACCTCTTGAATTCTAGTAGAAAAAGAAGGTCAAAGGTATTCGATAAACGATGTCTGCCTTCACCGCAACCGCTTTTACTTTGACTAGCCCCACGGCTCGTGACTTTTACCCGATTATGCATTACACTTCAAAAGGCTAGCTAAACTGTTATAATAAGACTAGGTTATGAGAAAATTCTCCTCAGGCGTATCTGCCAGTCTTCAAACAATATCCAGAGTTGACTCTGCAACGTGAAGAACAAAAGTTGCTAACCATTTTCCACTCGAATGATTAGCCATCAAATCACGTCACTACTTTTTGAAAAAGAGTTGAAACTGTGAAACAAATATGACAGATATATTGGAGTTTAATATCTATGAATTATTTCTGAAATTAAACTTTAAAACTGACTGTCAAACTTTTTTCGATTGAAAGTTCATGCCGATATTGTCAATTGCAAATTGTAAAACATTATGAAATTGTTTCTTACTTTTATGAGGTAAAGAGTTGCGCAAGGAGCTATTTAAACACCTTAATTTTTGTAGACGTTACTCGTACAAACATCCATGAACGTACACTGATTGTGAACAGACAGGAAAAGTTCGTTTCTTCAGACTTTATTGGCGTTTAAAATTTTACGCGAATCTCAAGAAGTTCACCGACGTCTCCTCTCAACAACCTACTTCGGACCTTCCTTTCCAAAAACCGTTATTCCCCCCCGGTATCGCTTCCAAAGGCCGTTGTTGCAGTTTTTCCAGCAGAAAGGTGCAACTAAATTATTTGCTCTTAATGTTTTTTTCGCCTGCTTCTGCCATTCGAGTTCCGCAATTTACTACACAGTCTTTAACCATTTTCACTTCTTATCGCAGTCAAGAAGTATATTTCCAACTTCACTCCTACTGTATTTTCTCATAACTATTGCGATGGTTTGAATTTCGTGCAACAATAAACGGATGACAAGATCTTGTCAACAAAACGTCGCAAACGAAAGAAATTGATTTTGCTTCCTAATCAGCAGGAAATGTTGCATTGACAACTTTAATCGCACAGCAAGTAATTCCTTATATGACATTTTCTTATGATTCCAATAATATGAGCGGTGTTGCAGCAACACTCATTTTGCTAACATTTTTTACCAACTAAACAGCCGATGAAAATTTTCTTATGTAGTGTCATTCGAATTTCTTAGGATTCATCCCCTTCACGTGTCGGGGATGTTGTTTCATTCCTGCTCGTATCGATATTGATTTCTTCAATGCTTTCTTCGTTTGCCACAATTTTTTATTCGGACGGCAAGGGTGGCCATTCACCCCTAAATCAGACTGATTACAAACTCGGCAAGAAATTGGCCCGGGCATCGTCAAAGCGCGGGTCTCCAAATGTTTTCAGAACACTCAAAGTGAAACGAGCAAATGGCGTGTTCCTCCTTCGCCAGTCGGCACCGAAAACCCATTTCTCCGCACTCGCACCGTCGCATAGAATCGATAGATTCGAACCACACGAAGCGGCGCGACGCTTGCAAGCTCTGACAAACCGTGTTTCGTGTATTGCGGGTAGTAAATGATGCGTGTAATGCTGCACACGCCTCGGCTTCGTTATTACCATAATCGATTCCGCCGCTGCAGGACCTCCTGCATTCGGCACGCGAGGATCGAGGATGTCGGGGGGCGAGTTTGATGTTCCGAATTTGAAAAGTTACGAAAGTGCTTAATTCCGAGGTATTTGTTGGCGAAAGTTGAAGTAAAGAAATCAAACCTTGAAGAAACGACGAAGCTTCGAATGGTCGGAAATCCGACGGCTCAAATTTCCGAAATGCTAGATTCCAGAAATTCAAGTTACGATTGAGTAAAGTTCCGATAGAGCGAAATTCCAGAAGTTCACGGAACTGAAATATCGTCGATTATTAGAAATTTTTCAGATTTTTAAAGTTTGTCATTTTCGCACTTTCGAAACTTCGACTTTTCGGAGTTACGCTTTTTCGGGATTTTGTCCTTTGGGAACTTTGCGTTTCCGGAACTTTTGAGCGTCGGGTTTTGGACAATTCGAAAATTTAATGTTTCGTCAAAGTTAGATTTTATTACTGTAACTTTCGCCGCGAAAAAATTCGTAATTTCGCTCTTTCGGAACTTTTAAAATTCGGAATTTTAACCTCGCCCCAACGTCGGATAACCGCCGTCCGCGTTTCGTACTTCAAGGCGTCCTTTCGACCGAGTAAAACGCGCGGCTGCACGAACTCGCCATAAATTCGACAATTAATTGCAAGGGAGAAACTTTCCTAGGTGTATGTATATCGAACCGCCACGCGACGGTTTTCCAAAAAGCTCCGCTGCTATACGAACTCAGGAAATCCTCGAAATCGTTTAAACAGCTTCGAGAATTCGCCGGTTTAGGTTAGTGAAAAAATTTCACGCGTCAGTGTAATTTCTCGAGTTTGATCGATGAATTTCAATTTTCGATATGATCCTAGAGTGAATCGCACCAATTTCCGGGTAAATGAATTTCGTGCTGGTTTCATGTTTTTTTGTTCAATTTTGATAGCTCGACGGCTACCGCTGCCACCAAATTTCTCCCCCGGTAACGATTTTATTACTCGTCACGCGTGTGCGTCTGTGCGTGTATAGAATGGGAAAATTGGTGTGTGTATATATATATATACATACATATACAACCAGGTGAATCGAACGGAGGGGAGGAGCAGCTGAGGCGGCTTAATGGAGTCAGGAATTTCCCTATGGATTAGCCTATATATGTATGTACATACCTGTATGTAAGAGTACGTGTAGGTATGGCACATAGTCATATGTACTAGCTCGCCGGTTACCATCGTGCAAAACCCCGCGCAAAGTCTGCAACTACGCGCTGCCTCGAGGGCAATCAATACGATAGATAATTTGAATTCTTTGGAAAAGCCTGTAATTATACTAGTACAAGGGCCCGACAACTAACTCCATTAATCAAACTCCCGGAAGCTTGATTTCCACTCTCGAAATTCATTTCGCGGCGCATGCTGATCGTTGGCTAAAGAATTTCGAAGACCTCTAGCGTGTATCGCGTAGGTTGAACAGTTCGGGGAAATATCAGGGGGCGAATTTTGAACGTTTCAGATATTTTAATTTTTTTTTGAGAAAAGAAAAAAGTGAAAGTATAAGCGCAAATTTTATCCGAACAATTTAATTTCATACTTTCATGTGCGTAGTCAAGAAGTAGAAAAAAAATAAATGAATAAATAAGAATCAGTGAAGTCACTCTGAACAGAGAAATAAAAAAACAAGTTAAAGAACGAACGAGGTAACAGAGAAAAGAAGCAGGACGCTGCAGGCTTCATTCACGAGGCAATGCAGCGTTTTTGCGTAGCGGGGATGAAGGGGGGATGCACGGGATAAAAGGGCTTCCGACTCATTGCCGGAGCTCATTTATCGCCGTCTCGGTAACACGCGAAACATCGCGTTTCCCCTTCGAAGTCGCGGCATATTTCCCGTCGTGATTGATACGGATCCTCCGAATTTAGTTTCGGTTGCCATCTGCGCGGCTTAGGATCGGCAATTTTTTACCCTTGTCCTTTTTTTTTTAATTTTTTTTTTTTACCTCGTTGTGTTTCTCGGCTCCCTTGTCAGTTTTTCTTTTTTATCAGCCCCCCACCCCCACCCCGCCCGCTCCCCTATATTTCCGCCCCTGCCGGATACACCCCGGCTTTCTTACGACGTCGACTCACGGTTCACGAATCAATCTTTTTATAATGCGGCGCTTTACCTTCGTTCGTTCCCTGGTTCACCTCAAACCCTGCCACACGTCCTGTCGGATGAAACGACGCTTCGTCTCACGTACGGGATTCGAGGAAACGAATGGATTCTCGCTTAATCGTCTGCTGCAGATACCTTTTATCATATCCTTTTTTGAATGAAATTTTTGGAAAAAGTCGTTCCCACTGTCTGTGTGCATTAAGGGGGGGGGGGGGGGGGGTAGAGCTTGAACGGTCCAAAATCATACTTATTTTAAGGAGGTTTTGTTTTTAAAGAAAATGAAAATATTCAAAGCAATTTGAGTTTGAGATCTTTATTATTCATAGTTTCAAGAACATTTCAGAATTTTTTCATTGAAATCAATAACAAAATGCCGGCACGACGCATAAAAGTAGCGAACGACCACGTTTTCAATCCGGTGGTGCAGATTCCTCGGTCAATTCTTATCGAATCAATTTAAAATTTTGAAACAATGTTTAAAACTTGTTTATCGATTCAAGCTCGTGGCTAGGTTTTTGAATTTCAGTCCCAAAATTTTCATAAACAATTTTTTGTTCATTATCGTAAATATTTGAAATTTTCTTTTTTTAACATTCGGGCTACGAGCTCAATTCCGAAAAGATTTTTTTAACTCAAGAAAATTTTCCTATTTGTTTACAAGTTGAATGGTGGTGTCAGGAGATGCGCCACCGCAAAAGCTTTCGAGTTCGGAGTCATTCGCTATTTATATGCGCCATGCCGCCATTTTGTTATTAATTTCAGTGAAAAAATTTTAAAATGGTCCTTAAACTATAAATAATAAATCCCTTAAACCGAAATTGCTCCAAGTGTTTTCATTTTCTTTAAAATCATTCCTAATGTAAGAATAAGCATGATTTTAGACCGTCTGAGTCGTACCTCTATCCCTCCTAATTCCGCCTAAAATTGATATCGTATATTTTGGAATGCTTGTTTCAGGGCTAGTCGAAAAAAATATTCAAGTTCGGGAAAACGGTTTGTTCATCTTTCCGGGATTTTATCCAAGGTACCGTCCCACTATTATATTCCGGTTTTGGGACGGCATAAACAATTGGACTTCCGGAACACGTGATTCGATAATCCACTTAGGGCTTAAAGCTTAAGGGAATACAACCCTTTACAAGAAACGGGGTGCACAGCTGGGGTGAATTGTTTCATACACATACCTATACGTGTAATATAACATCTCTCTCCCTCCCGTAGGATTATCCAATCTGATCACATCTCGCAATCGGAGGGCATACAAGCCGTTCACCCTACCGCGGTGCATTACGTCAATACTCCACAAAATTGGCGAAAAACCTTTTCCCGACTTAACGAATCGTACATTCAATTATCCCTATGTTCTGATGATTAAGTAACGATGATTAAGTAACGGGTCATAATGCGGGGGTTTGAATTTCACAGAATCGGAGGTGAGGTCTCCTCGTTTCACCGGATCCGGTTGGCTCGCATTTCCGGCGCTGAGAGCGGCGTACAAACACGTTCAGCTGGAACTCGAGTTTCGCCCGGAAGCCTGGGACGGGGTTCTCCTGTTGGCCGGGGAGCGGGACGATCTCCAGGGTGACTTTATGGCCCTGATACTCCATCACGGCTTCGTGGAGTTTAGGTAAGCGGAACCGAACCTTGAATCATCTAGCATCAGGTCCCAGGATGGTATTTCATTGCCCCATTCACAAAATAACGAATATGCACCCGGTTTCCAAGCCCATTTTTTAGGAACTAGGATTCGAGACGGGTTTGAAAATTTTCACCAATGACTTGAATTCGCCGAAAATGTAGATACTTTTGTTCTCAGGACAAGTGACGTTACTGAATTTTCCGTGCGACAATAGGAGTTGGATGAAGTAGAGAAGACAAAGCGAAAGAAACGAAGATGCTGATTTTGTTTAGGCATTGCAGGGTCGAGTTTTCGGAGAATCCTGTCCGCCGGCGGATCCTCGTATGGGTTTCAAGTTTTCGTAAAGTTGGGAACGAGCCGTAAAAAGTTTACTCACAATTCTTGAGTGGGTCCGGTAACGCGTTTCGGCGACAGGAATAAAAGGAGGCAGAGTCAGTCGCGTCATGGAACGGTAGACTCTCTCTCACTGCGTGTCTGTCTGCCCCTTGTCTTAACGATCGATGTTGAACTGGATGAAATTCTATTCCAAGATTTGGCCTTTGCCACATATTCCGTGTTTTCTGGGACCAACTACAGAATTCCGCATAATTCATCCTCCTTCGCGTATCAAATCGAATTAACTTTACCAACACTCGAAGATTTAATGACTAATCATGTGCAGTCATATGTATAAATTTTGGTAAGCTGTAGCTTTTGACCGATCATTTTCACAATGAGAACCAAATATATGAATAGGTATATTCGAATTTTCCTTTATCTCGCGCAATCATTTTACACTGGCAGTGTTGAAAAAATCAAGCTTATTTCCGGATTGCGGATATCTCGGCAAAAACTCGGAACAAAATGGATGGTAAAAACATTCGGGGCTTGTCTGCGCAACTTCGGGCTGAGTTCGTTGCCCTACAGTCTTCTACCATCTGGAGAAGCTCGAGCTTTTGGCAAGCTTGACCTTCCAGGTTGAATGCCAGGATACAAATAGCAAAAAGAGTTCTGGACACAGATTCCTACATTATTAACGCTAGCCAAGACACAAACCTTTTTCAAGAACGTTCGACAGTGAGGGATATTTTCACTTCGACTGATTTGATCGAACATCGGATCATTTGGCTGTCCGACATTATCGATAAAGTCAGTCACAACGTGGATATCCCCCACCGTCGGAAATTGTTGAAAAGGGTTTGTGTCTTGGCTGGTGTCGGTAATGTAGGAATCTGCGCATAGAACTAACCTTGCTATTCTACTGCTGTGTCGCTGCTATCGCTAATTAGGTACAACTTGGACTCGCGATTTTAGCCCATTATCCACTTCCACGTTACGATTATACTTCGGGTCTCCTTCCTTTGCCTTTCACCTACTGTGTAGGCATTGAAAGGCCACCGGGCTGTCTTTGTCACAAGGCTAGGTTTCTCGCGAGCAGTTCTGGCAAACTTCCAACTTCCAATTTTCATTGTTTTCTCACGTAATCAACTCTCTTACATTTTGGATCCAAACTCGACGCTAGGCTTTCCACAAACCGCGTTCCTGGACTATTCTGGACATGTTCGCGGCTGCTGGTGAACTGCTACAGATGCCAAAAAAATGCTTTTTTTTGTGAACGGTTCCTTATTGGGTAGACCCGTCGATTCTTCAGTGGAATCTTTGGAAAAATCACGATTCGTTCACAGAATTTTGATTAGATTTTTTTGTTTTTATTTTTGCCAAATAATATCACTACACCAAATTTCAATTTGTTCAAACTAGCAATTCTCGGTACGGTATGTTTGATTTGATATTTGAAAACCTAAGAATATCTTGATTGAGTTATTCCTAGGTTATACATATACCTACGTATATCAATTAGTTATAAAATTTGCATTTTCGTTGCTAATTTGACGAAAACATACATGGTCCAGAAATAATCATGTAACTTTAGTATATTCATTTTTATAATCACTAGAATTCAATTACTTTTATAATCCTAATCATCCCTATATAATTCTATTCACGCTGATCAAAATTATTGAAAAAAGTTGCCACAGTGTGAGATTCCGAAAAACAGAAATTTGCAGCTCTCTGAATCGTTTCCTTAAATCACAGCTAGAAGAGTTTCAATCGGCATAATTCGCGCATCTGTAGCTTAAATAAGCTTTCTCAACTTTGATATTTCTATATTCGACAAATATAAATTAACCTGCGTACGCTTCTGGCGCATCAAAGAGACTTACATTGCAAGATAAACCGTCTTCCTTAATTTTTCATCCGCGTTGCTCTTATCATCATCCGTGAGATGCCGCGTCGCGAATCCGAGAAGTTTCCAGTTGCACTGCGAGGGTCAAGAAATTAGCACTAATCTCTCGTTAAAGTGCAGGTTCACCGACTGCAGCGAGTTGTTAGCCGTCAGCGCCAACAAGCCTGTAAAGTCGGGATTGGCAGATGGCCGGAAGACGATAAAAACCGAGGGATGAAAGGTGGAGTGGCTAGACCATCTCTCCCGGAGCGTCTCTTCCCTTCCCTTCCCTTATCCCTTTCTCCGTGTCTCCGTCGTAAATAGAATTAATGAACCCTAATTGAGATTAGCTTACGTCTCCCATCGCGAAACGACTGCTGCTCGAGGCGTAGGGTGAAATAAGCACAGGGCCCACGTATCACAAGGCATAAGAAGGGGTGGCCCACACGCCCAGCTTGCTTCTAGGTACCTGCACAACTACTCCGGCTTATTGGGGCCATACGCCATCAGCTCGGCTCTTCCCGGGCTTTCTCTCAACTTATGACGCACCACGGCCACCCTTAAAGACGGCATGACACCAGACAACGGAGACTTATACTATTGCTGACTGATTAAGATTTCGGAACGACTCGACTCTGCCGAGATAACGATCCACCAACCCGCCTAACTAAGTCTCGCCAAACCTCAAACCTCCTCCACCTTCCAGAATTGACTCGCTCTGAAATGAGACGGAATACGCAGCGAACGAGATTTCATCCTGTTTGTTCAAAGCCGTGGGTTTTTGCTCCCCCCACTCTCGTTGTTTTGTCTTTCGATGATGAGTTTTTGGGAAGGGACCGAGACGCTCGATTAGGAATGATGTTATGGAGTAAAATAGACATTGATAAAGAGAAAAAAATGCTTGTCATCCTTGAGAAAATTTTTTTAAATAATATTCCGACGTTTCTTAACCAAGTAAGGTGCAGAAAAACAGTGGAATTTGTTGATAAGAATGTTCTTTTACAAAATACCGACACTCAGGCAATTTTTGTACGTGTTCTTATTACTTGGTATATGTTTTTTGTTCGAAAACACGACAGAATACTGAAAGCTGGGACAGTTTATCGATTTCCTCGATTGTTTTGAATCGTTTTTAAATTCCTTATTTGTAAATGAAGGCAACAAATGAATTTTCGCACATCACAAATCCGTTCGTTTCACATGATTGCAGATTCGACTGTGGGAGTGGCGTCGGAATCGCTCGGACGTCGGAGACAGTGAAACTGAACGAGTGGAACACCCTGGCAGTTTACAGGCATCGATGGGATGCCTGGATTCAGCTTAACGGGGGAAGGCGAGTGCAGGGGAGATCGAAGGTACGTTTCAGTCGTGAATTGAATGGCGAAAAAAAGGCAAAGATCGCGGTACGTGGAAAACGGCGCGGAAAGTGCAGCCAGCGTTTGAAAAGTAGACTCTGAGAAAAAAGTTATTCATTACAAAGTAACCATTTTCACCAAATATATCACGTTAAATATGAAGCGATAACGTGTCCAAAGTAAACAAAGCCTTGGTTGATTTCGCAAAATGCAGAAGAACCGCTTTTTTCGTTTGAAAAAGGTATGTTTTTTGAGGAATTTGTTTCATTTACGGATACCTTTTTCAGATTCAACAAAGTATAGGTCGTCCTCCGAAACAAACACTTTGTTGCAGATGAATGAATACTTAATGAGTCGTTTTACTGAAACAAGAAACCGATTTACTCATTTTAAACAAAAAACGGCAAACAAGATATTGTTTCAAAGCAATTAAGAATTTGTTCAGTAGATAGGCAAGGAGAGTTCTGGATACAAATTCCTTTACCGGCATTTCACTTCGATTAGCCAAGACGCAAACCTTTTTCTACATAGTTTTCACTCCGACTGACTAACATTGTCGATAGCGCCGAAAAATCCGAGTTATCCGGAGTGACGCGAAGACTCGATTCTATTAGATCTTTGTGGATAGATTAGGATTATGAAAGAGCGATTGACCGTCGCCGGTGTTGCGAAATTTCGAGGTAAAACGGCAGGTCGAAGGATGCAGTGATTACCGTGAGACGGATTGACTCGGTGAAAGTGATAAATCCTTTGATGGTTAGCTTAATTACCGGAGTACTGGAAAATTTGAGAAGAAAGCACCGCCGGCAGGAGGACGAGAGGGAAGTCCTTGGCGTTCGACCGAAGAGGACGTAGCCTTATCGCACCCTACTCTCCGAATTCCCACCCTGCATCCTCCGTCCCAAGCCGAGGAAGCTGAAGTTCGGTATCACGCCTCAGACCTCGTTTTTCTTTTTCCCTTCAGGGGAGATGAAAATTTGAGAATTCGGAATTTCGAAACTGGTCTGTAATTGCTGTCGGTGTGAAAAAAACGATGTTCGGTTTCACTATGAATCATCTCAATGAACCAAGCTAGTTGTTTTTTCTTCTTTTTTTCCTGTCTCACGTATAATCAGCGCACTGATGAATTACTGAGTATTTGTCCGGTTTATTCTCTGCTGAGATAATTACTCCAGATAATGGACGTTAATTCGCTGGGTACGTTTTTCTTCGTTGACAGTCATCGCTTGAAATTAGCAGTGACCGTGACGTGGAATTTTTTTTCAACCGGAGCTCTTCCCGAGCATAATTTTCCGTGTAACGTTCTGTTGCCTGAAACTGGCGGATGACATGTGTAACTCATGCAATAATAATAATTTTCCACCCCTTTGATGGGAACACGATGTTGTAAAAATTTGACTCGGAAAACGGGGCGTTATATCTATATGAAGGTAGATAACTGGAGTGGGAATTCACCGTTAATACACTGAAAATTTTCAATCACTCTGCGCTGTATGTATACACCAAGTCCTGGCAAAATGCAAAACTGAAATACGAAAATTGTACACCGAGTTTTTTCCACGTCGAACTTTTTCCCTCTATCCAATTCCGATCGAGCTAGCGTGGAGAATTCATCGCCGAGTGAGGATCGATGTTTAATATGCAAACAGTGAATCGCAGCCAATCAATATTATGCTTAGAACTGGGTGAAATGGGCTTTTGCAGCAAAAGGAGCAGCGGTCGCGTTTTAATTTGACGGTAGTTTTGATCGAGCTTTTTCACTTCGAAGGATGCGAGATTTCGTTTTAGTTTTACACTGCACTCCCGATATTGTAATTTACGTGCGGAATTCCTTTTCGGTATAAAGGCTGCAGGAAAAAGCGCTGGGAAGGAATGGGGCGTATTTTTAAGGAGATTCGACGAGGCGCTTGCCGAGTGACGCGCAGGACTTTTCTTATGCAAAGTTTAAAGTTCATGCAATACACTGGAGGTTATGTATGCACATAACACTCTTGACTTATGTATGTACATATATGTATAGTTCCAAAGTATATAAATACGCTCATACATAGGTACGTAACTAGTTTCTTGCCATCGTGGCGAGCGGCAGTCGTTCAATCGAGACTTCTAATTGTAAGAGCCATTCGATCCCGCCTGCTATAGAAATACGCGAATAAAATTGAATCTATTGTCTGCGTATAACTCGAGAGAAAACTTGGGCGAGTTTGAGGAATTAATTTTAATGCCAGGATCGAATTTCTCGCATCACCTTCGGTCGTGTGAAAGATTGGTCAGAGTTTCGATGCTGTTTCATCGAACGCTGAAAATAAACAAAATGTGCTGTTGTTTTAGATTTTTGTTTCGCTAGGTATCAAGCTTTTGAAGAGAATTAACATATTTTTCAAAGAAATTGTACTGATTCCGAGCCACCGACCCCCTTCGGATAAAAAATCACGGAATCCTCTCATCTCCTGCAAAATCGATCCAACATATATACAGTAGTACCTCGGATTGAAAAAAGTTGAAAAGAAAAAGAGAACAGGGTCGTTGAAACAGGCGGTGTTGGGTGTCGGGTGTCGCGTTTCAGCCGCAAGAATGTCTAGCTAACATATCCAGGCCATGTATCCGCGGAGCGTGCATACCTATACGTACCTATACAATATATGCGCGGAGGAGAGAGCTTGCGGATCGGAGATTCCTGGCCTTGCTTGCCTCGCGAGGTGATAAAAAAGCGCGAGACACGGCGAAGCTCGTCGCCCCGCGTACCTACATTGTTTTACATTACATGAGACATGTCGTTGGCTGCAGGGCGTCGACGGGATGATGATTAAAACGAAAAGCTCGCTCGTTACAGGCACTCCTTGCCAGGCGTGAAACTAGGAGAAGCGGCGCCGCGCCGGTCGAATTTGTACCTACTTGATATGCGCGCCGTCCGCCGACGCGACGACGCTGTTTCACCGTCTTCCTAACAACCCCCATCCGTCACGACGCCTTTTCGAAAGCCGGAAACTTTTTTGGGGGGGGGGGGGAGGGGGGGGGCGAGGTGTATACACACCTATGAAAACTTTGAGGGGAAAGAAGCTGAATTATTGAGTTGTCGACAACGGTATTGATCTTGGCCTCTTTACCGGCTACATGCACCATGTATAATGTACGGTGCTTACTTATAATGTACGACTTGCTTTCTATACCCGTACATAGGTATATATATATACTGCACAAATGAGGAGCTTTCCGATCGCAGAAATCGATCTTCAAACAAACTATTCACGGCTTCAAATTCTTCACTCACATTTTGATACCGTATTTTTATAACGATAATCATCCTGCAGATGCCACATTTTGCGTTGTAACGCATTTCTCTGAAGTTTTTCTTTCAACTTCCTGATTCGAACTGATTAATTTCAAGTCGACGTTACCGTGCACTTTTTATCCAGTTGCGTGACAAACTATATCGAGAAATTTTTGAAGATATGAATTTGTGACGAAACACCGTTCGTGTGCCGTTCCCAAAGTTTTGGTGGTCTGCATTTTGTTAACTGGACTTGCAGGTAGAGGGATTGAAAAGTTTTCATTGACCATCTTTGTTGCAAATGTAATAACTAGTCACCAATATTTCATTGTTAAGTGTAAAATAGAAAAGATTGCAAAAAAAAAAATAAAAAATCAACAAAAAGAGGGTAGATTCAATAAGGCTGTTACGTCCGGCGTACCGCCACTTATCTTCTCCATCTTTTCGCTGCTTATTAACTCTCCCGGATTCCTTACAGTAATCTTATAGCCTCTTTCCCGTCCTCTTATCCGCATCCGGCCTCACACCACTGCTTATTGCCCTTATTCGGATAATTCTATTCCCCAATACTCTGAATTCCCGCACCTTTTTTGCACTCGCACTCTTTGTGTCAGACACGCATCTATTCCAACTTCTATCCCTACACCCAACCAACTCAACTTCTAATTACAAATCCTGATTTCATCTGTTCAAAAATCCACTTCGTTTACACATTTACGCTACTCGATAGTCCAATAATTCAACACATTCAATTAAACATTCTTCATCGCATATATTGATTTTTCATCACCGACGAAAACGGACCCAAAGAAATACATAACAACATCCTGAGTGGGTATAGAGGCGTATTGACAGCCGCTCGTCAATACCAACTCCGACCTCTATTCCGTAACAAGAACAAGAGTTTTCCTTATCGTGAAACTCAATTTAGAAAAAAAAAGAAGAGAATAACATACATTCTGGACTTCAGGGGCTTCAGGTTGACAAGGTTTGGAAATACATTTGATAAAAGTTTGGTATGGAAACACGTTAGAAATGTGTTTACTGACAACTTGAAAAAGGTAGAACGTGCACGGATCGCCTTCAGCTTTGGTGCCGATAAGGGGATAAGGACAGTTAGTTTAACAACTTCATCATAGTTTAAAATTGATTGGTTTCTTGAATCAAAGTTCATTATGCGAAGTAAAATTCTTCAACAAAAATTTTCTGTTGTAAGGATTTTTCCGCACTGATGGCTCAATTCATCCTTTCGATGTCACATATATATATATTATATGTATATCCATCGATGAACCATTCCTTATCCTTCAAACATAGTGTTGAAAACAATAGTTAAAAACAAAAAATCATGTGAGTAGTGATGATGAATTATTCTGATTTGCAAAAAAAGAATAAAAAAAGAAAGAAAAAACCAATCAATTCATCTGTTTACAAATAACTTACTTGTCAAATTTTTTTTCTCGGCATTCCTATCATTCACACGACGAGGAATAAATAGTTCGTCGAAGTATGTGAGCCGTCAAAAAGATGAATCGGGTATCTGATCGGTGTGGAAATGACCTTACGACAAAAATACTTGTTTCCAACATTCATTTCGGTGTCATTCGAACTCTGATTAACAAATAAGTTCATTTTTTCAAAGTATACACATCGAGATTGGTTCTGCGACAGCTAATTTTTCTTCCTAGTCGACTACGTTGGCAATGGAGAAGAATCAATTTTCGCATAGAGCTATATGCCGTACCTGTAATGATACTCTTAAAAGCTCGACCGACTTTCCCGCAGGTATTAGTAAATGCTTCGGCGCGTATTACTGCAATTTCTGCGGGGTTGTTTTTCCCCCGCGTTTCCGGCTGTCGTCGCCAGGCATTCCCCACCCTCTCCCTCATTGCTAGCCTAATTCGAAACCTCCGCGTTCCCTTCCAGTTTTAACTTGAAATTCCAATTAAGCTCGATTGTCTAGCTGCGGGGAGACACGTGGATCCTCCGCACCCTCTGCCAGCTCTTTCCTGCCGCCTGCGACGAGAAAATTCATTACTCTAGGACCCTCGGACCAACGGCAAATCGGCGGAGAGGATTCTGCCTCCTTCCTCCATCTCTTCGTCGTTCCTCCCTTCATCCTTCCGCCAAATCCTGACCGATGAAGTGTCGGCGTGCCATATTCCGCGCAGACGACGACGGTGACGCCTCGCTAAGAGCTAAACGCTCTTTAAAGCTCCTTCACTTACACTTCAGACTCCTTTCCCCTTCTTCTCGCGAGCGCCATCTTTACGTGTCGCTTTTCTCTCTCTCTCTCAGTCTGCAGCGAGACTCGTGATACTTGGAAATTGTTCGGTAATAAAAGTTTGTATATACTTATACGTCACCGTCTAAGTGCCCTCTCGCAAAACCGGAAGTTAGTGGTCTTGAGAACGAGACAGTGCAAACAGAGGTAAGCGAGCTGGAAATGTAGAAACGAAAAAAATATCACACCTCGAGATGGGATGTAAACGGAGAAAACGAGAGAGAGAGAAAGTGACAGAGCTCAAAGCCTCGCCGTTTTGGGGGTCAGAAATACCCACGTGGGTGACGTATAACCTTGCCAATTAGCTGCGCCTGTTTAACCTTGGCTTATTGTCCCCCAATTTTAATCCGTCAAAGCTTTAACGAAGGGAATTTAATTAGCTTCTGCAGGAAAGTTTCGTATCTGTTTATATGCGTTAAACTACGGTTATATACAGGGTTGTTAGCGCTGTTCATCCCTCGAATACGTGAGCTAGCTGCGTAGAACGCGATAGCGAGTAAATATGGGATAATTAAAACGTATAATTAGTGCGATGCAAATTGCAAAATATACAACCCCATTTGGTAGTTCGCTTATCTTTGTATATAGAAGCTCTCGTTTTTTGCCCTCTCGAAAACATTGACTCGTCTTAAATGAATCGAGAAAGTTATTCCATTGTTTTATTAGTAATTGCCGTTCTTTTTACGAACAACACGATCGATCTTTCAGCACTTGGAGTTTGAAAATTTGCTTTCTCCGTTCGTTCTCGTTCTCCTGGAACAATTGAGTCCCTGCTGGCAGGTTTAGCTGAGTTACCTGAATTGAAAACGTCGCTACGTCCCACCGATAAACACGATTGAAAGCAGTAAACCGTCACTGAGGGCGTATTTCATTTCGATAAAATTGGAATTTCGTCAATGTACGTTCCCAGTTTTCAAGCAAACAGATTCAAAATGAAAAGAAGTCAAATTTGCAAAAAATTCTATCGGCGTCGTCCCGCCGTTCCATTTATGCACCCGCCAGAATCCCCTTTGTAATTCCTACGAGCAGAATCTTGTTTTGTGCAAGAGTAATAAAAAGGATGTCTCCGCAGGCAAGGCAGGGGATGAGGCCGAGGATTATGAATATAACCCACGGGAGCGAAACGGCGCTTAAGCTTTTGCTATTCTTGTTATACCTACGTAGCTTGTGTGCAACTGCAGGATGCCCGCGGCATACACGCCGGGTCTATAATAACGGAGGTGGGAAAACTCGGGGGTTGTTATACCCGTCAGGCTGCAAACACGTCCGTAAATAAACCGTATAACGTAAATAAATATGGCGGCGGGAAGCAGAAGCACGGGGAATTTTCCTAATCCTCTTTTTATTCCTGCAGGGATTATTCTCCAGGATCACCTTCAGGGAGCCCCTGTTTGTCGGCGGACCCGGAAACACAACAGGACTCGAAAGACTTCCGGTTACCGTCGGGTTCAGGGGATGCGTACGACACTTGGAAGCCAACGAGCATCATTATCGGTTTCCTCTCGCCCCTCTCGGGGATGCCGCCAACGGATTCGACGTCGGTGAGTCCTTGCCCAACATCCCTTACCGTGCGAAAAATATTTACTGTCATTTTTCCTGAACACACAAGATTTCGGCGCGGGTGCCGGCCGATTGAGAAAATTCAATCGAGTTACGAAACCTTTATAAACACAGGAGAATTATCATCGAGCTTGAGATTGTCCTCCTTTCGGAGTCATTTTCTGAAGAAAAATTTGGACAATTGACGGAAAGGCGGTAAAAAATATATTTTCATCTGATTATCATTTGATCAATTTTTTCAACTTCTTTCACGTAGCGACCGCGCGTCAAAAGGTTTAAATTACCATTCCCTGATTTATGCCGGTAATGTAGGCTTCGAAACTGCCGATCTATATACTTGAAGCTGCTAACAGGGTGAATTTGGAACGATTTAGACTGATAATTCGATCAGTGTTATCCTGGAATTGAATAAAGGGTGAAGGTTCGGGGATAAAGAGGCTCCAAACATTCGAGCGAGCTTGCAGCGTGCGAGTCAAATGTGCTTCGTGTATAGAGAGCCAAAAAGGGTGAACGAAAGCTAAGCTTACGTCAAGGCACGTAAAAGAATAATCACATTATCGGTTACCACCGGCTTGTTTCGTACCGATCGGGAATCAGGGTGAAAAATCTGAGCTTTCAAGCTCACCTCCAAGAATACCGACACTTCTTTTTTTTCGGGCGCAGCTTTCCGTAAGGGTATCGTATCGCATTGTGTCGCATCGGGTTTCGAGGAACGGCATACCTACGGCGATTGTGTCGCCCCGGATGAACGAGTGAAGAAAATAGGATCACGGATGCCCGTACAGAGAGAAAGGTGAGAGGACAGAGAGAAGGGGGGACGACGTTGAAAAAAGTTGCGAGGAAACTCGGGGAAACTTGGCAATCGCGGGAGACACAAAGGATCGTTCGAACGCTCAGACCTCTAGATATTCTGTGAAAATAAATTCTGCTTTGCCGATATTTTTATCCTCACATCGGTTTCGGGGACAGTCGATAATACGCCGAGGTCTTAAATTTCTCTCAAGTTCACTCGTACGCTTCCAGAGGTTTCATGCACTCTGTTCGGTTCAAAATTTTGTAAAAAACAAAAATAAAAAACTTTAGCAACGTGGCGTGAGTGAAAAGTATGTTACAAGAAATTGTATGTGGGCGCATCGCTGGAGTGCCTACGCCTGAACGATTTCTTGGGGTGACATCAACACCTTTAACAAGGAGCACCTTAATGTAGCATGTATTCCACGTTTTTATCAGGTCCATGAAGCCAGAAATTCAGCGGTTGTAAAAAAGCAGAGAATTTATTGTTTCTGGTGAGGTAGAACCGCGGGTGAGAAAGCGGGAGGTTTTTGCTTCTCACTCGCGAATAAATATATGCACGTTACTTTTGGTTGGCGTTGGTTGGGGTGATGCCACGTGAGTGTAATTAGGAATAATGATAATTCGGGCAATTAGACGTTTTTGTTTCGTAATTACAATGTGGGCTCGAGTGAAACAGAGCCGGTGGTATAATAAATTGCAACTTTGCTAATGAACTTTTGGCCGGAAGAGACAGCTGCAGCTGTAACAAGTGGAATAACGGTAACAACTGTGGGGGTAATAACTGTGCGTGGCACCTGCTTAGCGGAGAACTATAACTTGAACTTGCCAGTGATTTTACCGTGGAATTGATATGTACGCCCGTTTGAAAAGAAAAAAAAAAAAGAAAAAAACGAAGATTCAAAATGAGTAATAGTGTACGAAAGAGTTGAAACTAGGTGGGTGGTATTCGTGTTTGTATTGAATTTTCCGAGGCCACTGTGGATTCTGAGCCATCATTGAACTGAAATAGAAAATTGCTATACCCTCAAGCTGTAGACTCTGATTTATTTGTCTTTGGAAACATAGTGCGACTCGATACCCGTAAAACTCAAGGCATACTCGGCGAGCTGATGAAACTGGCTGCGAGGGAAAGAAAAACTCTATTCCCCGGTGAACCATCTGAGGAACGAATTTTTTTTACAACAGCCTCCCGCTGCAAGTTTTGCTGAGTTTTATTACTTTTTTTTTTTTCCTTTTCAATTATCTTGGAACGGTTTGTATGCATTTCGATTACACAGGTCTGCAAAAAATACTTTTTTCAGCTGCATGGGATGGTTTTGGTAGATGTTATGTTTTCGAGAGTGCTGAATCCAGAAATGACTTCCATTTCTCTACATCATGTACAGCATTCTTGAAAAACACGAGGTGTCGGCATAAAAACGAAGGATAATCACCATTTTATTACAATGAATTAAGCAACATTTCTTATAAAATAAACATACAATTTCTGTATGAAATGTATTTAAAATTCCGTGATCATTCTTTTCGCCTACGAAGCCTTTTCTTCTTCTCTTTGATACATCTCCGAACACGCTTCCGCTTTCCATTTTCTGTTTCCCTGTTTGCATTTATTCCTGAGTGTCGCTCTAATTATAGGTAGGTATTAAACGGTAGTAGGAAATAACTTTTCCATAGGATTGTTAGAATCAAGAATAGGATACCAGATTTTGAATTAACCCGGAGTTTCACTCCAAATGAAATTACAAACACGAGTACGAGAAAAAACCCGACGTAATGGAACTATTTGAGTACTTTTCCCACTTTCAGTGAGTGAAAATCTATAAGAAATAGTATAAAAAACCTCTACAATTTTTAGGTTGCAGACCTGTGTTATACCTGTATACGTTAGGCTCGGCGAGTTTTGCAGAAAGGCTGAACGAAGCCGTGCGTATCGATTGATATTGGAAAATCGGGGTATCGAATCACCGCATGCAGCATTTTCGGAATGCCCAAGGGCATTTCGCGCCCCTCCAGGTCACCTCTGGAGTGACATTCGATTGGCCGAACGGTAACCACGGCTGCGCCAAAAGCTTGCGTGCAATATTTTTTCCAAGGTTAGGTTTCAAGGTGTGTGTGTGTGGATATCCTTGACAGCCTTCACTCCCGCCGGCTGATCCGTACAGCGTACGCAATTGTCCTTTCCCTCTCGGAGTGATAATAAGCAGCCGTCCGAGGCTCGAAATCGGAAACCCCGGGCATCCCTCGAGCCTCTTTACCCGATTGATATCATCAGCCACGATGCAGAATAAGAGTTCGACCCTTTCGTGACCTTCAGCTTCCGGGAAAATTTCAACCCTTGGAGTCCAAATTAAAGTCCTGCACGTCCGAAGATATATGTACTCTTTTTCGATCTCACTTCCCTGCGAAGCTCCATTTCCTGTTACACAACGGCGTCTTTGATCGAATTTAGAATTTCCGATACGTATAATAATTATTTTGTATAGTATCTCCCAGATTCGAGGAACAGCTTTTGCAACAGATGTAGGGTAAAAAAATTTAACGTAGATTTTACATCTGTTGTGCGGTGAATATATGGACGGTACTTTTATGAAGTCAAATCTACATCAATTGTTGTAGATCTGTCTTAGCGTATCGTAACTTGTACTATTGGCTTCGCAACTCTTATTATCGGATTTGTAAATCTTGCCACAATTACCGCATACAGTTTTAGCTCCAAAAAAAAGTGCCGTGTCCATATATTCATCACACCGGATGTAAAATCTACAATATTTTTCTTCCCGCGTGCTTTCCTGAAAAAACATTTCTACCCACTCCCAGGATCGTATAATGTCCCGAATACATTCGCCGGAATCTGGAACGCAGAGTAGACAGGGTGACGCGTGTATACGAGGTCGAATCGTTTATTCCGCGGTGAAAAACGTAGCATCCCTCGAACCCGCGGAGTTCGCTTTCATCGATACTTCACTTTGTCACCGTAGCAGCTGGGCGAATGGGGCGAGAGGGGGGGGGGGGGGGGCGGGAGGGGGTCGTTTTGTCCGACGTACAGTGACGTCCGTCCTCGTCGACGTAACCGCGCCTCACCTCCATCCACCTGCCGTCCTCTTCATTATACCCTCGTTATTACCGCCGCGGTTCTGATATCGATTCGAGCTCCTCGTCGTCGCCATATTCCCACCCTTTGGCCCTTGCCCCCCCCCCCCCCCCCCCCCCACACTTTTCTCGACGCCCCGCAAAGCTCACGGATATCGATGATTATCTCTCCAGAGGAATGCACGGCCGACAGATGCAGCAAGGTGCCCTGCTCCCACGGAGGGAAATGTCTGACGACCGGAGGCGACACTGCCGTGTGTCTCTGCCCTCTCGGGTACACCGGTGACCTTTGCGAGACCAGAGTCGACCTCCAGGTGAGTAGCGGTACATGCCTAACCTCCGATATACGTTGCTCCTTGCCGGATGGCAGAAGGACTCGACGCTAACAGGGCCTTCCGAATTTAAGGTGCCCTCGTTTAACGGATCGTCCTATCTGAGGTACCCGGGACTTGGCGATTCTTCCCTATCATGGCTCGAGCTTGGCGTAACTCTGAAGCCGACCGCACCCGACGGAGTCATCCTCTACAACGGGCATCACAGCGACGCTACCGGGGATTTCGTCGCGCTCTACTTGGCCGCGGGACACCTTCAGTTCACCTTTGACCTTGGAACGGGCCCCGCGACCCTCAGGTGAGTCCCCGCTCCGCAGCACCGCAGCTCCGGCTCTGGTATCCAGATCGCGGCGATCACTGGCGCTTCGTTCTTTCAGGAGTGAGAATCCCGTTCGTCTCGGCGAGTGGCTCGAGGTCCGTGTATCCAGGACAGGACGCCTCGCCTCCCTCGAGGTCGACGACGAACCACCGCGAGAGATCATGGCGCCGGGAGCCTTCACCCAGCTCTCTTTGCCTCTCAGTTTGTATCTCGGAGGCGCTCCAGCGACCGACGTCTACTCACCGAAGTTGAAAACAACCGCAAGCTTCGTCGGGTGCATCCAGTCCGTTACCCTCAATCGGAGGGAGGTGAGTAGTTGCTGGACGAGACGTGGTTCCCTGTCTGAAAAACGGCGAGATTCCTACGATTTACATTCTTTTAACCTTCTCAGTCATGAAAACCACTGTATGGCACTCTTTTTTCTTTTATTTTATTTTTTTGTAATTTTTTTATATCCCATGCAAAACCCCCTTTGTTTTTTGCATTTTCAGGTAACAAACATACTTAGACTTTGAAATGATTAGGATATTTGATGATAAATGTATACGAAAAAAAAGCTTGGAATTCATTCGTTGACAAACAGAGATCTCAGAATCCTCATTAGATTCACAAAATCAATGCAGAGGGGTGGTTTTCCCCCTCCTTGATGGTGAATATAGACAGTATCGGGGGTTGCACCTATTCTCGGCCTAAGATCGTAATTTCTCAAAATAAATATTCATGTAAATCATATTCATTCAAGAACACTATTTAAAACAATATTGATAATTCACCCCGCTTTCACCCTATTTTAGGGGTTGTTTTTATTTTCACTAAATGTTTGAAGCGAGATTCGCATTCAGCGTAGAAAAATAAATAAGGTACGTGTAATTGCATTCCCGTGTGAAAAAAATCTGATTGCCGTGACCGTAAGGGCGAACCTCCTAGAGAGGTTTCCCGATAATCAAGCTAGCAATAAAAATCCAGCTATCGCCAGATTTCAACATATTACAGATTTTCACATCCAATGGGCGTTTAGATAAATGGACAGAATTTTCTCCAACCATATTTCGAGGTCAAATCCAAAAATTTCAACGATTTTGTTCTGAAACGATGCGGTTTTTGCCGGTTTAGGATTTGTCAGATTTTGTACCAAATCGGATTATCTGTTTCTGAGTTATTTGTGAAAATTTACACGTCTAGATCCGACAATAACTCTAAAACGGATTGATCGATTCAATCGAAATCTGGTCCATTCGTTTGGCTCCATTCAATTCAAAATTAATCATATCTCGAGCAAAATCCGCATAGCCATCTTCGCTTTTTTTTTCTCACGAAAACGGTATTTCTTTTGCTAAAATTTGCTATTTCTGAAAATAAAGGAAATAGTCGGTGTTCCAAACCAATTAATATTCTCGAGCGAACTGACGCAGTTCCAAACGAGACCGGGTTTTGGTCTTGACTCAGGTTCGGGATTATTTCAATTTGTGACTCCCTCGTGTAATCGCGAGTCAAGAGTACCTATCAGTTTAATATCAATGCTGCAGACTTGGATTTCATCCAAATCAGAAATCCTCGAACCACGCTACAAGTTTTTACCCAGAATGATCCTGATTCAGGTCGGCATCTTGGCCGAGGCTCTGGGTGGCGTGAATGTCGGTAATTGCGGGCACGCGTGCGAAGCTCGGCCCTGCGGCGACGCCGAGTGTCGTCCTCTGCGCGAAAGGTTCACCTGTCGCTGTCGGCCAGGAATGCCTCATCCTTGCCCCGAGCTCGACGTCTACGAGGCATCCCCGGGGACCCCGATTCCTGGACCCGATCCTGGGATCAGGGCCACGAAACCCAGTCACTACGAACGCGCCGTTCCCAGTTTTTCTGGTGCCAACAGCTACCTTCACTTCAGTGATGCTGACACGATGAAGAGGTGAGTGGATTTGCCAAATTGGCCATTCGAAATTCGGCTTTTCCTTATTCGCCGAGTTGACCGAAATCACCGAGCTCTGAAAGCGGTCGATTTATAACCCAAAGACAAATTTTTTAGCAAAAACGGATGCGTCCTTCACTATTTCCAAATCTGGTAAAACTTTTTGAAACTAATCACAATCTTTGGGTAATCAACTCGGAAGTATTGGAATCAGTTGTTAAGTCACGGGTTATTACAAGTGCAGTGGAACGTAAATTTTGACCCGATCAAATCTGATTTGCTCACAGCAATTGATCGTGTTTTTGTGTTACACACTTCGAGCAGAATAATCAGCTTCAGGGTCGACATCAACATGAGATTCAGGGTGAGTAGCAGCAGCGGACTTCTTCTTTGGAGCGGACGGCAGCTCGACCCTCAGGAGACGATGGATGCCAACGGCGATTTCCTTGCCCTGGGACTAGATCAGGGCTACCTAACACTCGCCTACAATCTCGGTTCCGGCGAAGCCTCGCTAAGATACAATCTGACGAGACTCGACGACGATCTTTGGCATCGGGTCAGAGCCGTCAGGTGAGTGACCAAATTAAGCCAGCGTTTCACTCTGCGTACGGTTTTGCATATCGAGATGAAAAATTCGGAACTGCTTAAGGGGAGGGGGGTACAGCTTGGACGGTGTAAAATCGTACCTATTTTGAGGAGTTTTTTTTTCAAAGAAAATGAAAACACTTGGAGAAATTTTTATAGTTGTAATGTGTATTTATGTAAATTCTCAGGATTTTAGCCAGGCAAAAGTCGGGCTTACTTCAAATCCAATAATCTTGAACTTTCGCTTCATGCGGACCGTTAATTGAGTTTCAGGATTGTCACGCGATTGTCGCTGTATATTCGCGCATGCTTCTATGCACCCTTCGTTATGAATTCAGCACTTTGACTCAGATCTGGGATCAGCGGGAAAACCCGAGTCCCTTAAATCCCTTGCGTACACAAAGACCGACGTCTAATCTGAACCTTCCTCCGGAACCAACGCAGTGTTCCAGTCTCAATTGTCAGTCTACTATTGAAATCAGGACAGAGAAATCGGTTCAAAAACGGAAATTTCAAGTACACCCTCGGTTATTCGAATCGTGATTTTGTCTCATTTGTAACGTATCAACATCCCGTTTTTGGTCCTGCGGTTCCTCGTTGCTTATACATATACGTATGTATGAGTCACGAACATTAGCACATCAACAAATCACTCATGCTAGACACAAAGAAATGCTTATCTGCTTTAAAGGGATGCCATTCAATTCAACGGGAAAGCTCTCACAGCAACAATTTACGTTATCGAGTGAAATCATTGTCATGCGAGTCAACTGGACCATGATTTCTCTGCCCCGTTTGATAAATTTGAGAAGTTCTCCGCAGTTGATGTTATGTTTTGTTCATGCAATGAAGATTCGAAAATAAGACAACTAATTTTTAATCATATCTGATGAAGTGCATGAGTTCCATAACGAGAGACGAACTTATGGTATATTTTTCTACTCTGCGTGATAACATTTTATTTAGCCGCTAGACCAGCAGCATCCAAAAAATCGCACCAGTCTTCAGGGCTAACGTTTTTGGTGGTTTATCAATTTTCAGGAACGAACAGTGGGCTTCACTTGTCGTCGACAGCGGGACCGGGGTTTCCGTTTCCTCGCCGGGGCAGCTCAGGCAACTGAACACGGACACGGGCCTCTATGTCGGTAAGTCCGACTGCCAATAGTCCTTATCATGAGCTTTCATACCAAGCGCGAGCCGGGTAACACGCAATGGTACATTATGTAACAAGGGAATAAAGTCGAATATTATTCCCGCGGGTGGGTTTACTGCCCGAGAGAAGCGAGCTATTTGGATTTGCGGGAAATATGATCTTATATTTCCCGCAAATGCGTTACGAGGGAATAATATGCTATTTTCGTACCGCCTTTCAGGTCAAAAAAGTTAACATTACGGTTGAGTCGGGAATATAAGTAATAACGAAAATATCATAGGAACCTGCGGCGAAGCAGAAGAATTGATAAAAAAGTGAAAGAAATTGTACAATTTTATCGGTTATTCGAGGTCACTGTTATTGTAAAATCAACGATGTATAAACATGATCATTGTACGTAATTACTAATGCACGTTTAAAATCTTGTGGATATACGGATACATCGGTATACATGTAACAAAAAAGTTGCACATTACCAAGATTCAGGCTAATCTCTCACCAAAGCAGTTTTTATCGATATGCTTAATCGGTCATTGTAGATTAATATTCTTTCTGGCAAATAAGCAGGCGTGAAAAATGGTGAAATTTATCATCCTACAGGAGGCGCTCCGGACGTTGTGAGGACGACGGGTGGCCGATACACCAGAGGAATCGTTGGTTGCGTGAGCGACTTGGTCCTGGACACGGATTTCTCGGTCGCCTTATCGTCTCCAGGTCAGGCGACGAACACGCATTCCTGCATTCCCTGAGGTCGCCGGAAGTTCCTCTAGGCCCCAAAATCCTCTGTAGGAATGAATAAAGAAAACTAGGATAATATAATATACGCAATATACATATAATGTGAAAAAGATCGACAAAGTTCAAGTGGGTTTTGACCAGACGGAAATGCATTATGATTATTCACAACAACGCGGTTCATCGATATCTTATACGATTAACGCGCAAAAAGATGATGATAAAATAAAAAAAATAAAAAATTAACAGAATAAAGAACAATCAAAGCGGGAAACCAGCTGCTCGGTCACTTTGGAGTTTGGATATATATTGAGTCGAGACCAAAGAGAGGGAGACAAAGTATAATAATTATCGCGGGATGAACGGTTCGATGTTTCGTATGAATTAAGGATTCAAATTTCTACACATAATTCACGCTGTCACGCAATTTTTGCTTTCTCTTCTCAACTATGCAATACAGCGCAATATACAGACTAAATTTCACCGTCTGTCGTCTGCTAAAATTTAATGCGCACGCGCTACAATCCGAAAGTGGATGTTTGCCAGGGTAGCCAACCGTCTCTAGCCTCAAAAAGTCTAACAATTGCAAATCGAGTCCAACTGTCGCCGACAACTGTAAAAATTTTTGGCGTTAGAGGCGGTTGGTCACCCTGTCAAACAACCGATCTCGCATTGAAGCGCATGCGCATTAAATTTCAGCAGACGACGAATCATGCAGCCGTTAGAAACTCACTTTGTACAACCACGTATCGTATGAAACTTGGACTTTTCATCCGTAAACGTGGTATGTTCGCAATTAATAAGTACGTTCGTTTTCAAACCGAGCCACCGATCGAGTCCACCGATGTTATAACTATATAAATTATACTTGTAGCGCTACTGTTAACTATAATATATGATTGAAGAAGCGGATTTAGTCAGCTTGTTGTAAATATTATAGAGATTCAATTGAAACTTTTGACCTATAGGCAAAACCTTTTACACGCATCGCAACTTGCAGCTGTGTAAACCGCAGGCATTGTACCTACTAACCTATTATAGCTACACTTATCGAGGTGAGCGGAATTCGATTCGTCCTTTTTGTATCTTGCTTCCATCTCCGTTTCCTCAGAGGTGAATTACACACACATATACAAATCAAGTGTAACTTGAAACTGTATAAATTAATATCCGCAAGTTGCTGCGGTATAAGACGATCAGCCTGGCCTAAAAAAAATGACGGTTGGTTGAGTAAAACGAAATGATTGAGTAATTATACACGCCTCCTTGACGTCAATTTTTTACACCCTTGTTATACACTTCATCCGACCGGAAACACACAATGCCGGGAGTTTTCGTATTTTCTCATTTACTCTTTTCAATTTGACAGTTTTTATCAAGTTCACATCTCCCAGCGCAGCAGCAGCTATATTCTCACTATTATAGGATGGCCCCAAGTGAGTTTGTTTTTACAAATACGATGACTAGAATTGTTTTGGCTATGCAGGTAATTTTCATTAACTAATAAATATAAAATTTAATCTAATTAGGATATACACTTAAATATCTATCACAATGATCGATGTTAACACTGTTCTAGAGCTTGCGCGAAAAGATGAAGCGAATCATAACTCGTCGCGATTGAACGATACTTTCAGAAAAGTAGAAAAAGCTAGTCCCGATTTTCGAAAGTATGGAATCGAAAAATTACTTTTAAGTTTTTTCTTTTTCTTTTACGGGGTGAATAGGCCATCCTGTGCGTATAGATAATATTCATGTACATGTATAATATATGTCTGTACCATAATTGTCACAGCTAAAGCACGTCCGCGCACATTGTAATTATATTTATTATATGAAAAGTCGCTGCAGTTTATTATCTGTATAATAAACAATACCTGTTAAAATACGCTGCATTATCACAACGTTCATATTATGACGTGTAATCACGCGGATTTCGCCAAAGGGAAAATGAAAAAAATAGGCAAAAAACAAAAACATGAAAAAGACGTTAAAAAAGAAGAAAAATAAAGAAATAAAATCAATCTGCACTACACGCCACTACTTTTATATGTCCGTAGAATTTTTTCACGTGTTTTTAGAAAACGAAAGAAATAAAAATTTCAAACGATTAATAATAATCACCTGAACAGAGTCACATACACACACACACCTAACAGTAGATACATAGGTATTGTATTACACATTTATATGTATGAATATTCGCCTTCGGTGTGTAAACTTTGACGAGCTGCAAGAAGAGGAAAAGAAATAACTAAAATTATTGATGAAAAGTTAACCGGTCGGAAAAATCCCAGGTCAATACGTATATATATATATATATGCATATATATATATGCACATGCATATACACGCCATATCTGAGTGAATGAGAATTTCGAGTAGAATTAGAGAGAGAGAGAGAGAGAGAGAGAGAGAGAGAGAGAAAGACAGCGAGAAAAAGTGTGAGAACGAGAGCGAAATGAATGAATAAAAAATTACGTATTAAGGATTGTGTCTATTATAATTAATCGATCATCATACACGGCGAGTATATGAGATACTTGACACATGACATGGTAAGGGAGAAAATATATGGAATGGTTTGACGAGTTGATTCGATTATAAGAAAAATTACCCAACGACAAGATATAGGGTACTGATAACTAACTGAGAATCAAGTTTGAAAAAAGAGAGCAACAAAAAAATAATTTAAAAGGTAAATAGAAAACGAAAAGATAAAGAAGATATTGAATTAAGGAGTAACGAACTGTGAAAAAGGTAAAACGACAAAAAAAAAATTCTTAAATGAATAAATAAATACACACACATTCATACACATAACATACTTATGTACATGAAAAAAAAAAAAAAATAAATAAAAAAAAAAAAAATAAAGAAAACGAACACAAACACACATCGTAGAAGCAATCGGCTGTAGTCAATTTTGTACAAGCGTTATTTTCTGGAAACTATATATTATATATAATGAACATAATATAATATACAAAAAAAAAGTAAATAAATGGTAATTGCGTAGGGAATAATAAATAAATAATATATATATATATATACATATATATATATAATAACGTAAAATAAAGAATTATGATTGAATATGAAGTTGTTAGTGGTGTAATGCTATAAGTATACATACACACATGCCATACAATATCTGTAATGCATATTCAACATTTAGGAAATGATGAATTATTACATGCATAATTTCTTTCAAAATTTGCACGGATTCGTTTTTTTATTTTTTGATTTTATTTTCAAACACATTTTCCAATTATACCGTCACGTATTTTTCTAATTGAATTCAATGCGATTATACGTTATATATCAGAATGGGAAACTATTAGTCTCATTTCGATATCCGCCACGATTGCTTATTGAATTTGATCAGCAGTCTGATTATTTCGTAATGAAACACAAGAAGGCTGCGGACCAATAATATTTTCTTTGCTGATATCGAATAATGTATAGGTATAACCTGCTACAAGTGGATGAAAATTCGATCGAATGAAAATTCAGCTATTTCACCGATACGTTGATGAAAAGGAAAGCTAAAAAATCAAACAGCAATCGAAGAAAACAAACCAACGGTTTAAATATGATTTTTCCCTAAAATGAGCTTGCAAATCGATTCACAGATTGAAAAACTTCATTTTGAACCAGGTATGATGAAAATGACATAGATTGGATTGTTCTTTTGTGTTATAAATACGATGTTCAAAATTCATTCGCGCACTTTCGGCAACTGCGTACCTTGTTTTCAAAAAATTATACAGCTGCTGTGTAAACCGACGTCAAAAACAGTAGAATTCTATACTGATAAAATACCCCCGTGGTATAATAAAAAGGAAAGCTAAGAACGTAGAAAAAAGATGGAACGCATAAATTCTAAGTTCCGAGACTAATTTTTACAAATTGTTTCGATTTATGAATTTTCGTTTTCCCGATTACCACACGCAAACACACACAAATATAGGTACAGTAAACGTAACAGATGCGTACAACTTAAAATTTTCGATAAGGGAATGATGTCGGAGAGGTTTGAACAAATTGCAATATCTTCTCTATTAAGTTACGTACGGTAACCGTATATCATTAAAATGCACGTATAAAAGATTTTTGTCGTTGTTGCGTATGTACGAGGGCAGAAGAATATTATGTACGTCAAGTTGATACCCTATCCACTGTAAAGTAATACGTGTACCTACCCACATGAATTATTATCTTAAATAATAATATACGATACTAGAAATACGAGACCGGGTGTTGAAAATGAAAAAAGAAATGTAAGAAAAGAGCGAACAAAGGCAAAAATATTGATCGAAAGCAAAATACAAAAGATTATCCTTGTACATGGACCCGTTCCTTTTTCTATCAATTACATTCCTTACGCCATCTTGGATTAAATTAAATTAAATTAAATTAAATTAAATTAAATTAAATTAAATTAAATTTAGTTATAAGAGTAGAGATATTGTCATCCGTCATAATCACGCATTGTACGTTTTTTATATAAGGGATAGGTGGGCAAAATGTGCCCCCTGTACGATCAAGTGGGATTTCAAAAAACGTCGATAACGCTTGAAATGTATTTTTAGGCCAAAGACAAAAAAATTGCGTTGTCGAAATTGGTCTAACATTATTCCTTCGTTAAGGTGCCCATTACGCCCGCCTGCCTCTCCCCTGTGCGATTTAGTTTGAATCTATTTTTCGTCTACAAGTTCCGCCATGTGTATTCGTACACACGATTGCACAGCTTCTCAAACTACACTATAATATTATTGCATCGAGTTTGTGAATAAATGTCAAAGTGAGATAGAAGGAAGATCGTCAAGTCTCGAAAATCTATAATTATCTCAGCGTGAAATTATGCTTATTACTTTGACGTTGGTAAAGTTCTATAAAAATCTGTGTTGTATTTTGTGCGTACGTTTCGTCTTGCACGTCAAAACAAACATTTCGTTTTCGCATTTTATTATTTGTCATATCGATTACAACACAATGTACATGTACTCGTATAGATATAGTTACTAGCTTGAGTTATGCAATATCTTACGTTTCAGAAAGCTCAATACCACTTCGTTCCGTAAAATCCGAGGTAGAAAGAAAGAGAAAGCGAAATAGAGCGAGCTGAATTGTTGTGTATTCATGCTTGCTCGCAGGAAGGTTTTGGATAATAACTCGATGATCGTTCGCAATAAATTATTTGCCGACACTTATCTTTAGTTGATTCATTATTATACATGTATACAATAGCTGTTATTGTTGAAGACCGCAATGAGAAGCATGTAACAAGGCTGACAATGTGAATGCACGCGTAACAATATAATATAATATAATATAATATAATATAATATAATACGGAAATCTATGGATAAGACCAGACAATTATCCTTGAATATCAATCACTTTACACGAATTACGGAAGCGTAATACACTGTATACATATAATATATTGAAAATATATCATACATATTATTATTATTATTATTATTATTATTATTATACGCATACATACATTAATGCACGTATATATGCATATAATAACGAATAGATTATTACCGAATATTATATATTAATATACAATGTTATATTAACTATTTCTATTATGTCCGTCTGCAAAGTCTATTAGAAGAGTCTATCCTGTACAACAGTATAACATGATCGTGTGATTCGCAGCATTCTCATACCAGAATCGTTATACTCCGCGTCCCATTCGACTTGATGCATCCCGGATAGCAAAAAAACAAAAAAAGTAAAAAAAAAAAAAAAGAGAAAGAATATTCATCAATATATCGTTTTCAAGTATCTTGCACGTGATGTACGCTATGAATACGGGGTTATTTATTGATTCGTTAATTAGACTCGAGAAGCGAAATTCACTCAAAGGTAAAAGATTTTAAAATTTTTGGGGTACTTCGAGATTTTTGATGTACAGAATCATACAAAATATCTTTCATCTTTCCTTTTATCTACTGAACAACTTTCCCACCGTACTAACGTCCACCTAAGCCTCGTGTAATTGTAATGAAAGATGTTGATATAATTATATTATGGTACAGAAAATTGATATATAACTCGTAATTATTTATCAAACAAAACAAAGAACAACAGAAAATTACATACGTGTATGTTTTATCGTACACTCAGCGATGTTATTGTCAGCATTATCACAGTCAGCGTCATCGTCATCATCACCGTCATATTCACCTCAATCATTATCATTAGTAAAATGATCATCATTATATATTATCATTATCAATATAAGGCACGCGACCGAATCGTGAACTGTATGATTTTGCGCACGTTGTATAATGCATCGTAAATATAATAAAGAAAACATTTTGTAAATCGTCGAAAACTTCCTGTTTCAAATTTCCTACGAATTTCACTGCTAAAATTTGACAGACGCAAACCAACTGCAGTTTTAGTTAAAATAAAGGCGTATTGCGCGTTTATAAAATAAATAACCAACAGTTGACCTACAGTTCTGAATAAATTACCGCTCAAACTGTCATTTCCTCCATTCCAACCTCCAACAAGCTCATAAGGATTGATCCGAGGCAATATCCGTAGGTTATTACGAACGCGAGGCCGATCATAATCCAGATCAAGACCAAAGTTGAGGAATTTGACGAGACGTACATTTTCATTGTTTCTCTAACATCATGCGCCAATCAATTTTCAATGTTATTTATCCACACCCGCCTTCTTGTAATTTTTTACGAACATGTTACTCGGAATTTGACAAAAATTCAGACTAATTTGTTCCGCGATGATTCGTTGTCGATGACGCCTACTCGGATCTGAATACTCGATCGTAATTCTCAACCGATTTAACACAGCAGACCTTGCCGTGCTATCGATATTGACGTTGACTGAAGAACATAAAAACGGATACCCCTGGGTAAATTTCTGTGACCAGCTTTCGGCGGGAAAGTGGGCCCAGGTGGGCCTAGCAGACTCAAGCGGCTCAGCCGGTTAAAGGTTGTTGGAATAATTATGAATATTAATGTTATGGAATACATCGAGCGCGTGTCGAATAGAATCCCATTTCGAAATGAATAATTCATCTATTTTTAATATTATAGACGTATTATTGTAGGTAATCTAGTTTGTATCCTGGAAAATTATAAAATTTACAGTATGCATTGAGTATTAATCGTAAGTGGATCATGTATATTAATATCGTACATGGACCGCATATGCATATATGCTTATTGGTCTCTGCATCATTATTACATCTGATCTATTATTATTTATGATCTATATTTACATTCTTCTCTCGGGTACCTATACTTTAATTAAATCACTGTTTTGCTACAAATTAAGGAAGAAATTGATTCTCATTATTAATTTCTTGTATCGCCGACAAGTCTGTAATAACATACAGGCGAAGTACTGGCTTGCCCTTACCCTTGCGAAGACTGTGTTACTCGGAAGGTGAATGCAGCCAGCATTATTTCGAAATCGGTAACTCTCCGATGTTCTGCAATAAGTTCTCAACTCTACCGTTGGAACATCTCAAGGGGCGCAAGCGCACACCGATTTCGGCTGTCACACCAAAGCCCATTAGGACAACGGTCTTTATATTGTTCAGTCAACGATATTGATAAAGCTACCAAGCCGTGACTCTTTATTTATTCGATTTTTTAATTTTGCCCCAGGGAATAAAGCAAATCACCTAATTTTTCACTTTCTATAGACTTTAAGCATATTTTAAGGACAATTCGAGTCGAGCTGTCTCTGTCGGACGATTGCAGCGCCCGCTGCGCTCCACTGATGCTTATGGCACTGACGTCAATCTAACTATACTATAGTGATCGGTGACTGATGGAGGGAGTGTAACATCCGACCGGAACGTCCGTATGTTTTATCGACTATTATTACTGCATGTTACTTTTATCAACTAACCAAACTCGAAGTACGAGAATCTTGTAACCATAAGAAATTAAAACAACTGTCTAACTATTTGGAATATCCCTAGATGGAAATAACTATGAAATTCACTAGCCAAGGCTTAAAAACCATGTTACGAGATCTTCGTACTACAGAGAACTATAATACTATTATGCGTTATTATATATCATATTAACACTATAATTAACTAACACAATTATACCCAATTATTATATAACACTCAACAATGCCATTTGTGCATTTGGAGCTGAGAGCTATACTATAAGCGATATACGCTTTACTATATAGCCTGGAGTATAGAAGACTGTAAAACCATAGATAAACGCATAACCAATATAATGTAAAGATAGCACTGCTGCAATAACTCACAAAACCAGAGACTGCAAAACCATCAAACCGTGAATGCTAATTACCCAGCATGAACTATACCTTATTCCGCAACGCCGTATTGTAGGCAACACGCGCTACGTTTTGAAGGCAATGCAGATCTCCAATGTGGAACCATACAGAGCCTTACCTAGAGAATACATTAGGAAACTTACCGACGAAACGAAAACGTTCTAGAAGCTTCCAAGCCGATTTATATCAATATAAGAATTAACAACTACAGAAGGGAATCATATACAAAAGCACACATGTAAACCTGCTCTAAAGCTATGAATCATCAAATTACTAAATACTCTAAATCTGTTAAGATAATTATAACACAAACAACTAAGGATATTCGCAGCAGCGCGATTCTAATAATGTTAAACAAATAACAAACTATGTTCATAAACAATTGCTATTGTACTCCAGGTTAATAACGACAGTAGTCGACTATAATACATATGTAATCCTATATAGACATAGCTATAAAACTAACAAACGACAGGTAACCAGAATGAAATATGGGCTTTGTAACGAACAAGATAGCAAAAACATTAAGAGGTAGACAGGAAGAAGTTAAGTGGCTGAGGGGCACCACAAAAGGGGCTGGCGCCACAAAAGGGGCTGGCGCCACAAAGGGGGCTGGCGCCACAACGAAAAGCCCACGCAGTTCGGAGAACTACGGAACAAAGTCCACGCACCTACACCACCGCACCAAGCAGCGATATACCATACGTAAAAACCTACGATATAGTAATAGCTAAAGAACTAAGATAACGGGCGTGTATGCGCGAGGATGTCGTGACCTAATTAGAATTCCTAGAAAAAGAGGGGAGGTGCGCAAAGGTGACCAAAAAACTAGAGAGGGGGATCGTTCTGCGCAACGATCGACCCCTATAAAAAGGGCGACCGATCACTCGATCGCTCTCTTGTGTTTCTACCTCCAGATTCGTCATCTAGTTCCGGTACAGTCTCGCGGTAAAATCCTTTAGCCTTTTGCATTAAAACTTTCATACAACGTTACTCTGCCCAAAAGTTTAGCGAGCTTCAACTCCATTTTTTGTCATACTAAGTTTAAGATCTTACACTGTGTAACTCTGCGTTTGTGACTTTTAAATATCAAAACTTATAAAATAAACCAAACTTAGTCAAAATATCCAAAAATATTAAAGTCAGTTATTCCGCTAAAACCTCTCACCAATCTACAAGTCATCGCATCCAGAATATTCTCAAAAAGGTAAGCCAAATTAAATCTTTTTATCCAACAATTTCTCCCTCTTCGGTTCGTTCGACTAGAGCGACAGAATGCCCGTTGTCCGGTGTATTTCAATACTTAATCGGTAATTGGTGACCCAAACTACTGATGTGAGTCTGGCTGTAGCTGCGTGTGAATGTTTCCGGTGTCTAACATCTGGAGTTTTCCACTAGGTACCGTTCCGACGTCACATATCATATAAAAATTTTCTGGTGCATCGGCCGGGAAACCAAACGTTATAATCGCGAAAAACTTTTTGTGACGCGAGTAGCGACCGACGGACGGCGGAATTTTTGCGCGCTACCGACACGAGCCGAAAATCACCCTAATCTCGCTCGATTTAATAAAATGACTAAACAAACCCGAATTTTAATACCCGTTAACTCGCCAAAATTCTAAAAGTCAATGAATCAATCAAGAATTTTTCCATCCGCTCTGAAAATTTCCCATTCAAATATTTCTTCAATATCGCAACTACTGGGGATCTTGTATCACCGAGATCCCTCGTTTTCATCGAAATACTCTGTCGAACCAAGATTCCAACCTTTAATCGCAACCTCTGACAAATACCCTTTGTTCTTATAACGAATGCTCCCAAAATCGAACGAAATAAACGGAGGAAAACGCGGAACCGTAGCGAAGCTTTGGGAACAATATACTCAGCCGATTATATTAAGCGATCCGCACGAAATCCCAGACTCTGTAAAGGAGCCTTATCTCAATAAACCGCAGAATTCTAACCACACCATCGGAACTTCTGAAGATATTTGCTATTACGAGGGAGATACAGAAGAACGAATAAAAGAAAGAAATAAGCTGTTCGAGCCCCCAACGCGACCCAGAACGATTAGCGAAGAAGACGCAAAGATTAGGAAAAAGGCGAAAATTCTTTCTAAATACCTCCCGTTCAAACTTCCAACGATTCCTACCTCCTTTTTCTCCGACACGGGATCTAAAATTTAAAATAAACCTTATTAACAAAAGATTGTGCAATCCCAACATTAAATGGGAAAGGAAGACCCTCCTACCGATAAAAAACGCACAGCCGTAGTACATAGTCCGCCTTCAGACCGACGACTCAGATCACAAGTTAGTACGCAGGGCACCCAATTATTCGAAGGACAATTAGAAAATTTAGTGGAGACGAACGCGTCGGGAACCTCAGGACTAACTCCTGAACAGTCGCAAATCTCCAGCCAAAACTCTAATTCAACGAATAAAAATTCTCCGGAGAACTCGAGAAAAACAGAAAAACCCACTCAAATACTTATTCAAACGCCTGATTCGGAAAACCAATCCCAAACACATATTAAGATTCCTCAGGAATTTAAAATGGTGAGCGAACCCGTTGCAAGTACAGGCGCAACCGCCTTACCCGCACCGACTTATCATTATATCTCAATTAAGGATGCCTTAGAGGCAGTCCCGGTGTTTGACGGCAATCCGTCCCAGGTTAGAAGTTTTGTGCAGGGATGCAAGGATGCACGCGAAATGGTCCCGCCTCAAGTTGAATTAAGCCTCGCGCGAATAATACGTAATAAAATCAAGGGAGTAGCTCGACGTGTGATCGAGAACGAACGGTTCGACACCATAGACGAATTAACCGCGCGAATAAATGAGCTTTATGGACCAGCCAAATCCGTTAATCTGTGTCAGGGTGAACTAGGGAAAATTTTCCAAAGACAGAATGAAGACGTCGTGACGTACGCCTCAAGGGTACGCGAAGCGATGGAAAACATAAGACAGGCATTCTTGCAAGAACAACGTAAAGATGATTTCGAAATTTTTACGCGAAATACCGAAGCGGACGGCAAAGCTGCTTTTCTGCGCGGATTAAGACCTGAAATCGACGGAAAAATCCCCACAATACCCGGTACTCTGAAAGAACTGGTCGACGCGGCTATGAAAATAGAAAAACAGGAGAAAATTAAAATCCAACTTAGACGAGGAGATCAACCTAGCACAATTCAGGACGCTACAATAAATTACGCGATGTTTCAACCATATAATTGCGTTGTATGTGGAGCAAACGACCACGATAAATACGATTGCACATACAACTCGGATAAAAGCTATTACGACCACCGTAAACCTCGGAATCAAACTTATGTCATCCAAGGTAATCGAGCAGACTATCGGAATAATTATAATTCGAGGGATGCTTATTCGGATCCCCGACGTAACTCGAACACCTACCAACTTCAAAATAATACTAACTCGAGAAATCAATTTCCGAAATATCAAAATCGTCAAATAAATTACCAACCGCAACCCGGTTACGATTCAAGAGAAAATCGTCCCAATCGGCAACAGGGACTTCCGAATTTTAGTAACCAAGACAATTACAGTAATCGAAGGTCGAATCCCCCTAATCAACAAGGTTATCCTGGAAATAATCAATATCGCGAAAATCGCTATCAAGGGAACAATCAATACCGCGGAAACATTTATCCCAGCAATAACTCGTACCGCGAAAGAACTTATCCAAGGGACCCTAGCCCACAGAGGTCACAACCAAATTTCAGACAGGGAAACCAGCGTCCAAATCAGTACGACGATAATCAAATGTTTAGACAAACGCGTTATACTCCGCAAACAAATTATCAGCCCTACAACTCGAACCGACCTGACGAATACCCGACAGATCAACCACGCGAACACTGCCGATATTGCAGAAATTACGGTCACTCAATCAGCGAATGTCCAATTAAACAGCGAAATGATAGATCAAATCAAATACCGCGAGAAAATCGAGTCTCATTTTCGGGAAACGGGGAGAGCCTGCCGAACGACGGTGCGACCTCGGAGGCTCTCAAAATACCCAACCGCACCTTATCTATTATACAGGGCGTACCGATAGAAAACTAGTGACGTTGGCTACAAGCGATATGGAACAAATAATTATAGATCCGCCTCAAAATTCCGATGACAAATCAATCAATACGATCATAAATCCAGAGAGTACAATCCCTACGATCAAATTAGAAGCGAGCGAGTTACAAAATCCGAGTACTTTCATGTTGGATACAGGCTCCGACCTGAACATTATAAAAAATAACTGTGTAAGGGCAGAAATTGAAATAAACGAACAAAAGAAATTTAATCTTAGCGGAATAGTCCCCGCGTGCGTAGAAATTATGGGGGAAGTTCCCATAAACGTAATAGGAACCGAAGCTCAATTCCATATAGTTCCGGAAAATTTACCAATTCCACAGGACGGAATAATAGGATCCCAGTTCTTCAATGAAAATCGAGCTCAGATAAATTTCGATAAGGGCACATTAGAATTCGGTAACGTACAAATCCCATTCCTAAACCAGCAGGAAAAAACGACTCCGTATAGAGCGCAGACTGGCAACTGCGACAAACTCGCGGAGACCGAACTAGGCACCGAGGTTTTACCGCTCCTGGATGTAGAATCTAATGGGTGTGTCGGTTATACAAAATCCGATTTAACGGCGGAAATTTCCGAACCTCTTAAAGGAAAGGAAAAGGTCGAAAATCCGGAAGATGTTATCGTAATTCCATCGAGGACACGGCTTGGCATCCGTATCAATCTCGAAAAAACTGAGTTAACCGAAGGGTACGTACCTCTGATAGACGCAGGTGACAACGTCTACATAGGGAACGCGTTAGTGACAAACCGAGATGATAAAGCGTACCTTTATGCAATTAATACGTCAGACTCGGAAGTAAGACTGAGAATTCCACCGCAAATCCTGGAAGAAATAGGTGAAACAGCGGACTCCTTAAAATCAGATACCCAAAATTTTAAAATCAAAAGTGAAAATGCAAAAGAAACCGTTAATTATAAGAATATACCCACAAAATATCAAATATATCCTGACGAATGCATGAAATACGACAATGAATCCGATGAATCTACGAAATATTCCGATAAATCGATGAAAAATAACGACGAATCTGCGATAAATCAAAGTAAATCCAATGAATCTATGAAAAACGATAATAAATCTACGAAATATTCCTATAAACCTATGACAAATGATGAAGAATACGCGATAAATCCAATCGAATCCAATGAATCTATGAAAGATAATAATAAATGCATGAGAAATAATAATGAATCTACGTTAATACTAAGTGAATCCAATGAATCCGTGAGAAATGATAATAAATCCACGAAATATTCCAATAAATCCATGAAAAATGATGACGAATCTGCGACAAATCTAAGTGAATACAATGAATCTGTGAAAAACGATAATGAATCTACGAAATATTCCAATAAATCCATGAGAAATAATAATGAATCTACGTTAATACAAAGTGAATCTAATGAATTTGTGAAAAACGATAATAAATCTACGAAATATTCCAATGAATCCGTGAAAAATAACGACGAATCTGCGATAAATCAAAGTGAATCCAATGAATCCGTGAGAAATGATAATAAATCTACGAAATATTCCAATAAATCGATGAAAAATAATGACGAAAATGCGATAAATCAAAGTGAATCCAATGAATCTGTGAAAAATGATGATAAATCTACGAAAAATTCTAATAAATCCGTGAAAAATAATGACGAAAATGCGATAAATCAAAGTGAACCCAATGAATCTGTGAAAAATGATGATAAATCTACGAAATATTCCAATAAATCGATGAAAAATAATGACGAAAATGCGATAAATCTAAATGAACCCAACGAATCTGCGGAAAACGATAATAAATCTACGAAATATTCCAATGAATCGATGAAAAATAATGACGAAAATGCGATAAATCCAAATGAATCCAATGAATCTGCGAGAAACGATAACCAATCTACGAAATATTCCAATGAATCCATGAAAAATAATGACGAATCTGCGATAAATCAAAATAAATCCAATGAATCTGTGAGAAACGATAATAAATCCACGAAATATTCCAATAAATCTGTGAAAAATGATGACGAATCTGCGATAAACCAAGGTGAATCCAATGAATCTGTGAGAAACGATAATAAATCTACGGAATATTCCAATAAATCCATGAGAAATAATAATGAATCTACGTTAATACAAAGTGAATCTAATGAATTTGTGAAAAACGATAATAAATCTACGAAATATTCCAATGAATCCGTGAAAAATAACGACGAATCTGCGATAAATCAAAGTGAATCCAATGAATCCGTGAGAAATGATAATAAATCTACGAAATATTCCAATAAATCGATGAAAAATAATGACGAAAATGCGATAAATCCAAATGAATCCAATGAATCTGCGAAAAACGATAATGAATCCACGAAATATTCCTATAAATCTATGAAAATTAATGATGAATATACAATAAATCCAAGTGAATCCAATGAGCCTATGAAAGATAATGATAAATCCATGAAAAATAATAATGAAACTACGATAATACCAAGTGAATCCAATGAATCCGCGAAGTACGAAAATAAAACTACGAACAATAAGTGTAAAAGTAACTCCGACGAGTCCGAGAAAAATAAGAATAAATATTCCGACGAATCCATAAGAAATGATAATTCTATAATGAACCTGAGCGAATCAAATAAACCCCCAACGAATGAATTAAATAAAATCGAACTAACAGGACAGTATATTACTGACAACGCGAACGAGGCTGTAATAAATAAACGCACGTCGATATTTAAGGAAAAGGCAAATCAATACAATAAAAACCAAGAGACAAATAAATATAAAAGAAGACAAGAAATAAAGAAGTCTACGCGAATCCGAATTTAAATCCTATACGAAAACAGCCGAAGACGAGTATAAAAGGAAGACAACGTGCGCAACCCCACGGAATATCTCTACGCAAAACACGAATCAACCTAATGAAGTAGATATCCCAAAAATAAAACGATTATTTATGGTTCAAAATTCCCACAACCTAATCAAAGCCAGGGTCGAGCTTTTGGAATCCTTTTGAGATTAGAACACTTAAATACCGAGGAAAAAGAGAATATCTATAACTTAATCCGAGCAAACGCAGATATATTTCACCTACCAGGCGATAATCTAGGATGTCTAAGCATACATACCCTGTACTCAGCAGCAACGTACAAGTTGCGGCAGAACTTCGTAATGCGCAGGCACACAACACACGTACAAACATACGCACACATTCAACTCTCAGCCCAGAGGTAGTGAACTATACAGCGAGACTACGAAGCACCGCACAAAGAGGAGACCCCGAGTATAGGATACGCTCTGTAATATATCCCATCTCATTCTTTTGCACGTTCAATCTTATAGATATATATGTTTGTCTCTTTCTACTTAACGCCTCAAGGTTCCGAACGTTACACTTGATTTTACCCCACACAAAATTTCCGTACCAAGCCTTATAACTCAAATAGTTTCTTAAGGAATAAACTCCAAAAATTTTAAAACTCACGCTTCCCCTACTCCAAGAAGACATACCCAACCACACAAATCCCGTTAAAAACCAACCGCTCGCAATTAATAATCCTCATCAACACTATGATTTCAACTACTATATCAACATTTCGATTTTGCAGATGAAGCTCTTGGCAAACCAGGAAAATTTTGTCATAATATTCGCAGATAGATTTCAGCCAGATATGCGAACCTTAGAAATAAGGCGAGCTGGTAATATTATTGCCGTAATATGCAATAGAATCATGCCAAATTGGGTAAAGAGCGTGACCCGCCAGTTGTTGTGGAACGATGACCTGCCACCAAAAACCTATAACTATAGCATATATACCGACCACATCGTTAGCGATATATACACCACCGTTAATCTTTTCGATTACGGGAATTATCCGAATAGCATAGTAATGATCAAAGACGTAGATGGCGATATATTTTCAATAGTTTTTGACGATCAAAATTACAAGGTCAAGCAACACTTTATGATCGACGATCCGGCAATCGAAATTCCTAACAACGGCGACGATGAATTAATAAACTAAAGCCATAACAAGACCCATTGTCGGGCACATTACTAACTAATTCCATTATCATAACTAATCATGCCGCGTATAGATACCTTTAGTTAAGTACATCGGATATATATAGCATACATCTAACAATAAGATAGGAATAAAGAAACACCCAACCCTTATGCGGAGTGACAGCTAATGTACGACGAGAATATACACCGAACAAATCCCTTAAAAGAAACGATGCCATACGAGAACGACGCTTTAACCTGTGTGCAAGGGAACTACCACAATGCGAAATGAACGACAATCGAACTGATGCGAAACTATGGTAATTGAAGTACATCATAGACCTTCAGTGATTCCACGGGGGAAATCATATCTTCATGATAAAGGAAATCGCAGTGATGAGTTGCTGCGAAAGCATACAATACTCCGACGAATACGGAACATGGAGCGACGTAATAGTCCAAGGATATGTAAAGATCAGTCTAGCCGAATATACTGCAAAAATAAACCTAAATTCAAATAAAATCATATTTCGATCCGGAACAACGTGTGACTTCAGCAACGGCAATTGCGTAGACAATGAAGGAGGAAACACGTTTTGGGAAACCTTGCCAAAGGATTCCTGTCAACTGGACCGATACGACGTCTTATACGACGGCAGAGCCACAAAAATCAAAAACAGCGATGAAACCTATGACGAAGTGTATACAGTTACCACCCAAGACATAACCTTCGCCTTTTCGAAAAAGGGACGTCAACAAGTATGCGGGTACGAATTGATTCGGACCGAACACCCAAAGCTACTCATCATCGAAGAACCAACTAAAAACGCGTTCACTCACAAAAAACCCATAGCAACCAGCAACTTGGACATTTTCACCTACGTAAATTCAAAATTCGTATACGTGGGAAGACATATGAGAATGCAGATGTCAGCATTATACCGAGACGTACTCTCGCAGAAATGCAAATTGGAACAACAAGTTTTACGGAACTTATTGACAACCGCAGCCGTAACGCCCGACGACTTCGCACATCAATTAATGAAAGGACCAGGCTACATGGCAACAATAGCAGGAGAAGTAATCCACATAATCAAATGCATACCAGTTGACGTAAAAATTAGAAAGACGAAGAACTGTTACCAAGAATTACCAGTACTCAGAGGAAACGCCAGCATGTTTGTATCACCGAAGAGCCGCATGTTGTTAAAAACCGGAGTACAGATAGAGTGTAACCCTTTCATCCCAGTAATGTTCAATCTCGATAAGAAATGGTATAAATTACTACCAGAATTGACCGAATCAGTAAAACCAGGCACAATAGAACCTTTAACCACACCAACATGGAAATACATTAACCCCAATAACCTAGCAACCAGTGGAATCTACTCCTCTGAAGATCTGGAACGACTGAGAGATCATATCATGTTCCCAGCAGAGAGATCTGGAATACTAAACGACATGGCAAGAGGAATGTCAGGACAAACCATAGCGAACCAACAATTATCTATCATGCAATTCCTAACCGAAGAAGCAATGCAAAAAATAGCCAAGAACACATGGACAAAGATGTGGGGTTGGTTCGTAAGCTTCGGCACTCTCACCGCAGGAGGAATCGGGATTTGGGTAACCATCCAAATAACCAAATTCATCCTCGACACAATAATCCACGGATATGCTCTGAGAAAAGCCTACGGGTGCAGCTTTCACATGTTCGGAGCCATATGGAATTCCTTGACCAACCTGCTCTTACATCTAGCCAGGCAAAAACAAGAGGATGATACGGAATCCAAAGGACCATCTAACAATCAAGCTAAACCGCCGCCTCAACCAAAACCTTTAGACATATCCTGGAACCAGGAACAACCAAAACCGAAACACTGCTCCGGAATCCCTGAAATACACATGGACATGTCAATCAAACACGAATACGCAATACCCGGTTCCTTCAAGCAAGAAGCACCAGCGCCAAAACCTACGGCCGGGCGATATTATGAATCAATGGGAAACAACGCGAGAAACGTTAACCAGACCGAACCCACAACAGAAGGAAACGGAGGATACAAAACACCCCAAAGAATGCCGATACCCGGATCCCTCAAGCAAGAAGTACCAACGCCGAAACCCACGGGCACACAATATTATGTATCAATGGGAAACAACACGAGAAACGTTAACCAGACCAAACCAACAACAGAAGAAGACGGAGAATACAAAGCACCCCAAGGAATGCCGATACCCATATACCCCAATTTAAACATGAAGCCAGCAACCCAATCACCAATTGCAAAAAACGTCTCAACATCGACCATGGACCCCAAGGACAACCAAAGTACCGTATGGATTGAAAAACCTACAGCACCCAACGACCGTCAGGAAGAATGATCGAGCAGAGGCTCGCCATTCTTGCATAAGGGGGGAGGTGTAACATCCGACCGGAACGTCCGTATGTTTTATCGACTATTATTACTGCATGTTACTTTTATCAACTAACCAAACTCGAAGTACGAGAATCTTGTAACCATAAGAAATTAAAACAACTGTCTAACTATTTGGAATATCCCTAGATGGAAATAACTATGAAATTCACTAGCCAAGGCTTAAAAACCATGTTACGAGATCTTCGTACTACAGAGAACTATAATACTATTATGCGTTATTATATATCATATTAACACTATAATTAACTAACACAATTATACCCAATTATTATATAACACTCAACAATGCCATTTGTGCATTTGGAGCTGAGAGCTATACTATAAGCGATATACGCTTTACTATATAGCCTGGAGTATAGAAGACTGTAAAACCATAGATAAACGCATAACCAATATAATGTAAAGATAGCACTGCTGCAATAACTCACAAAACCAGAGACTGCAAAACCATCAAACCGTGAATGCTAATTACCCAGCATGAACTATACCTTATTCCGCAACGCCGTATTGTAGGCAACACGCGCTACGTTTTGAAGGCAATGCAGATCTCCAATGTGGAACCATACAGAGCCTTACCTAGAGAATACATTAGGAAACTTACCGACGAAACGAAAACGTTCTAGAAGCTTCCAAGCCGATTTATATCAATATAAGAATTAACAACTACAGAAGGGAATCATATACAAAAGCACACATGTAAACCTGCTCTAAAGCTATGAATCATCAAATTACTAAATACTCTAAATCTGTTAAGATAATTATAACACAAACAACTAAGGATATTCGCAGCAGCGCGATTCTAATAATGTTAAACAAATAACAAACTATGTTCATAAACAATTGCTATTGTACTCCAGGTTAATAACGACAGTAGTCGACTATAATACATATGTAATCCTATATAGACATAGCTATAAAACTAACAAACGACAGGTAACCAGAATGAAATATGGGCTTTGTAACGAACAAGATAGCAAAAACATTAAGAGGTAGACAGGAAGAAGTTAAGTGGCTGAGGGGCACCACAAAAGGGGCTGGCGCCACAAAAGGGGCTGGCGCCACAAAGGGGGCTGGCGCCACAACGAAAAGCCCACGCAGTTCGGAGAACTACGGAACAAAGTCCACGCACCTACACCACCGCACCAAGCAGCGATATACCATACGTAAAAACCTACGATATAGTAATAGCTAAAGAACTAAGATAACGGGCGTGTATGCGCGAGGATGTCGTGACCTAATTAGAATTCCTAGAAAAAGAGGGGAGGTGCGCAAAGGTGACCAAAAAACTAGAGAGGGGGATCGTTCTGCGCAACGATCGACCCCTATAAAAAGGGCGACCGATCACTCGATCGCTCTCTTGTGTTTCTACCTCCAGATTCGTCATCTAGTTCCGGTACAGTCTCGCGGTAAAATCCTTTAGCCTTTTGCATTAAAACTTTCATACAACGTTACTCTGCCCAAAAGTTTAGCGAGCTTCAACTCCATTTTTTGTCATACTAAGTTTAAGATCTTACACTGTGTAACTCTGCGTTTGTGACTTTTAAATATCAAAACTTATAAAATAAACCAAACTTAGTCAAAATATCCAAAAATATTAAAGTCAGTTATTCCGCTAAAACCTCTCACCAATCTACAAGTCATCGCATCCAGAATATTCTCAAAAAGGTAAGCCAAATTAAATCTTTTTATCCAACAATTTCTCCCTCTTCGGTTCGTTCGACTAGAGCGACAGAATGCCCGTTGTCCGGTGTATTTCAATACTTAATCGGTAATTGGTGACCCAAACTACTGATGTGAGTCTGGCTGTAGCTGCGTGTGAATGTTTCCGGTGTCTAACATCTGGAGTTTTCCACTAGGTACCGTTCCGACGTCACAGGAGAGTCTAACGTTCAGACGGTTCGGAATGGTACTGAACTAAGCCCGCGATGGCGCTACTAGGCGGCGACGTCTTTGGAGAATCCATGAAGCACCACGCTTAACAATACGCTAGTTTAGTGCCAATGTACCGAGTGACATGGCGTAGCACCAAAAAATGGTATTCCATTTTTCACAGTGAGTGAGTGATCGAGAGCTCAGCCTAGCCGCGACAAAGGCGACATTTTTGTTTTACTCTTCGTTTGTATTCAAAAATACATACAGCCAGTGTGACTGTATTATATCGATTTCTATTCGTTTCCCTCGCATCGTTTATACGCTGAATCATTCGATATAAGCAGTTGTTATTATTATTCTTGTTGTTGTCGTTGTAACTGTTGTTATATTATTATTATTATACGCCAACGGAGATGATCCATATCTTCTAGTTTATAATTTCAGAATAATTAGATATCACCGTCTATTAAGAATTGGTGGTTCGAAATGATGCAGCTGCAAAGAATATTCTGTCGCTTTGTCTCAAGCGCGGGTTCGTTTCGAAATGTTATCCCCGTTACTTCACGGCGTTCAATAACCGCTCTGTTCAAGGTATGTAAATTGCTCATAATTTACTCAAATGTTATGAATCGTATAACGCTGCAAAAAGCCGTGAAGATATATTAACTCTGGGCGCCGATTGTCATGCGTAGAATTGAATCTCAATAATTGTTGACGAAACGACGAGCCGCTCGATAAGAGATTTGATCATAAAGTCTAGGGAATAAGTAAAGCGCATGACGTTTCCCGCCGCGTGGCTATAGCATTCGACATTTTGTGTCGTGTTTGCCACCGATACGCGATATAGGTATGATGACTTATACAAACGTCTTACTCCTATTTCCAGTTAATTACCACGGGAAGATGGTCGAGGGAGAGATTGGTTCTTACACCGTTTACTACAATGGGAATTTTTGGCTTCATTAAGTCGAAAGAGGACGACAAGGATCTTAAGGTCACTTCGCAAAAAATTCTACTCGCGAAGGCTGACGCACTATTCGATCAGTCTCAATATAAACAAATATACGAGATGCTGAATCACTACAGGGTGAAAGAGACTTTTGGCATTTACAAAAATACGGGACATGATTTCATAAGGCGTTTGAGAATAATGATATGTTCTAATTTTTGAATCCAAACAGGACAGTGGTGATGTTGAAATTTTATGGCGGTTGTGCCGAGCGCTCTACAACATGTCGAAAACGGCATCGGAGGTAGAAGCCAAAAAGATGATATACGAAGGTTACGATCTGGCCGTTGCCGCGTTGGCAATCGACGAGAATCATCACGCGGTTCACAAATGGATGGCGATATTTCTCGACGCGAAGAGCGGACACGAGGGAATGAAGGCGAGAATAACGCAGCTAGCTACCGTGAAAAATCACATGCTGGTAAAATATTCGTCACTGATATATTAGAACTTTTAAATTGTGAAAGCACTGTGATATTTCATCAATATATCGATCATTTCTCCAGAGAGCGTCGGAACTGAACCCGAAGGATGCGACGACGCTGTACATGCTCGGTAGCTGGTGTTACCAAATTTCCGACCTCGCCTGGTACCAGAGGAAGATTGCAGCCGCGATTTTTGGGGAGCCGCCACAATCTTCCTTTGAAGAAGCGTCGAGATACTTCGAAGCCGCGGAGAAGATGAGCCCCAATTTTTACAGCCATAATTTGTTGATGCTCGGTAAAACTCACTTGAAATTAAACAGGCGCGAGGAGGCCGTCAAGTTTCTCAAAATGGCTTCGGAGTATGAAGCTCGTAACGACGACGACCATGAAGCTAAAAAACAAGCGCTCAAGCTCCTCAACGACCTTGGGTTCAAGACTTCCTAACTTATTCACACCGCACCGGCTGAATGCAGCTCTAACTTCGACTGGTTTCAGGGGGCTTTAGGCACTTTATTCGTCCAACGAGTCGACGAAAAGTACAACAAAACGAGAATAATCAAACTGTTTCGCTGCACCTATCCACTGTTATACTTGTTCGTATACTAGACTAAACCAACTACTAACTGTATTCGCGATTATGTATTATAATTGATAAGTAGGTAACTACGAGTATGTGGACGTGTTCCTAATATAAGTTGCTTCTTTTTTTACAATGCTCATTCGTAAACTTCATCTGCCTGGTTTGATCTGCATCACTTTCCACTCCCTTTTTCTTTGGAAAAAAGAAATTTTAACCTGGATTTTTTCACGGTCAGTCTTCGGGATTCTTCGGCTTCTCACTGCTGGACTCCATGCGAAGATTTGAGGTCCAGTTTTCTAAGTCATTTCCGCGGTTGAGCGTGGCATCGTTCTCTATTTGCACGACAATTGCCATCTGTTCTTTAACCGCCCTTCGCATCCGCTGATGGAGGTCCGAGTTGGTTGGTATGAGCCTGTTGAAATCCTTACGTTCCAACTTGAATAGCTCGCACTTTTCAAGCGCGATCACTGTCACCGGTCGCCTGAAGCCTGGATAAAGCAGCGAGGACTCACCGAAGTGAGCTCCGTCCTCGAGGTGACATATCTGGGAATTAGGGACGTTTGAATCGTACCTGGATTTCGGATTTTACTCGGTCACCTCATTTTGTCACTCTACCTCTTTTCCAGTGTACGTAATCACGGCTAGCGTCCCACTTCCTATGAAGTACATGCAGTTTCCCTCGTCATCGCATTTGAATATGATTTCATTCGATAGAAAAATCTCTGGTTTCAAAGCGGCTTTAGAAATAACATAGAACCAATCAGGGTATTACCGTTTACCGAAGTATGTGTCTAGGTATTCATATTTTAGCCATCATCTCGCTTACTGATTATGCTCCCAACTAGTAGCTTTGGCACGTTCCAGAATATCGCGACGCTATCCATCAGCTGCCGGCAGGTGTGCATCACGATTTCATCCTTCAAATGGTCTGTACACACAAATCAACAATTTGTACTTTCAATGACTGAAATATATACGTGCGTACCTGAAAAGGCACTGACGATTGCGTTTTCCTTGAAGCACTTATCGCGAAATGAGTATTGGTAGTAGTCTAGCAGTTTTCTTTCGAGACTGGGCGGAACTTGTTTTTTACGAATGTAGAGTCTCAGACTATTCCTAATCTGCTGGTACCTCGTTTCTGGCGCATTCTCTGACTCCACCCATTGCAGGATGACCACTGTTAGTGTCGAATAATTCACTCATAAGCAAGTATCAAATCGATGTAAAATTCTCTATAACTTTATAACCGTCGACGCGATTAAAGCATCTGCAACTTACCGATTAGATACAATTGGTAAAGGGTTCCAAAAAGGAGCAGCACGCAGGTGACAATTTTATCTCCTATCGTCTCTCCGGTGTTGCTAATTGGGGCAAGATTAGTTTTTTGTTTACAAATTATTAACAAACTCCCGTACATACCTATGTGTGAAAGGATTCACATGACTTAGTCTGGAACGATCTATACTAACTGTTCTTTAGTATCAGCCACAATAGTCGAGTCTATGGCGCATAGACCTGTTAGCCCGTTGTAGAAACTTAACTGATATAGTCTGTATTGATCTGCTGAGTGATCCTCTAGGTCCGTTATGTAATTAAACCATGTATCCGAATCCTGTAACCACCATTGACAATGAAATTATTATCTTACTGTCCAACTTTCTTACCGAAACTCAAAAATTTGCAGAGATTATCACATTATCAAAGGGCGGCTAGGTGGTCTAGTGGAGTAAGTCTCCGGTTAAGCATCGCTAGATTCCAGGTTCGATTCCTGGCTCCGTCGTTAATTTTTCAAATTCACCAGTTGTTCAAATTTACATTTTCTCATTATCACATTTGGTTGGCTACCTCGATTCGGGATCCCGTTGCATGCATGAGGACGAATGGAAATCCGTAGGTGAAACAGGCTGCCCAGTGAAAAATCAATGCGGTTAGAAGAGCAATCCAAAGTGAGACGGCGACGTTGTGGCCGATGCCGAGGACCTGATACATAGAGTTTAGGATCGTGTAGCGATCGTTACTGCCGGAAGATTCAAGTGGTAGAATTAAGTACCTGCCAAAATTGCATTAGGAAGTTGTACAGAGTGCGGAGTCGCAGTAGCTTCAGCAATGGCAACAGCTCAATCATGATTGTTGCGAAGTTGGAATTTTTGCTTGTGGCTAATATTAATAATAACAAACAAATTATAATCTTCAAGTGCTAATGGTCTACACGTATTTGACTGAATTATTAAATTTCATATCCAAACGTCAGATATTTGAAGGTGCGTAAGATCCGAACTTGAGCTGTATCATGCAGGAGTTACGTTTTCACCTTTTCCTGTTTTATGAACATTTGATTATCTACATTCTACCTACGACCAGGCATCGAGTGGTAATCCTGAAGAATCCAACTGTACGGGATGGAAGTAAGCAAGTCAATCAGAAAGTATCCTCGGGTGTAATGACTGCGGGAACGTTGAAAGTGAATTTAAGGTATGAAGGTGGTATACGTTGAACAACGGACGAAAAGCAAGCTTTGAAACCTCTTACCTTGCTATAACTCCAGGGTCGAGAAATATTTCGTGGCTATTAGATGATGTGTATCCCGTAATGAAGTTCAGGAAAATATCGACGATGCAAACAACGTAGCCGGGAACGAGTATCGACTCTTTCCAATGATATGTACTGGTGTTCAGCATGTAAAACGCGGAGAAGTACGGAATGCCGATAAAGCAGAAGAGGTAGGTTATGCACATGACGATTTCCCACCCGAATCTGTGATGGGTTACAACGAAGTCGATGAACATAGACAAACTCTGATACCGTTGACATTGCCTTCCGGAATATTTCGACTCACCTGACGGAACTGCAAGGATGGATGACCCACCAGTTGGGCGATCGTCCGTGGCGTTTCTTTTCAAAAGAGACTGCCGCGTGACTTCGGAGATAGAAACGCGTTGCTGGATGCTTTTCTGTAACGATGATGCTTTTCTGGAAGAGCCGCTTTAACCTCGAACGAAGTGGCGCTGTCGGTTGCAGTTTTAACAGGTTACTGTCCGAGCCCCGAGAAAGCTCGCAAATGTGCGTTGATTTACGTTTGCCCGAATCGAAAGACTTCGATTTCACTTCGGCAAGTGGATCTTTTGCCATCATTTTAGTTAGATTTGTTCAGGCCTTGCCGTCGAACAAATATTTCAACGGCAGAGAGTTTCTATGCTTGTTGAAAATGATGAACGGACAAAAAAAAAAGAAGAATCCTCAAAAATGGTGTTGCGGATTCTGGAACAAAAACCTACAGATATTACACAGGGTGTGATTGTTGGAGGCATTGGAGGTATAGAATAAACATTATGCAAGATTACATTGCATTTATTAGTAACTAAGATACAGATATATTGATATTTTATGCTGGTAACACAATCGACATAAACACCAATCGAACGTTTGAGATAAGCATAGCATGAAATATTTTGCATCTTTTATTAATAAAAAAGGTACATACGCACATGTATACGAATGCTGATAAAACACATTGAAATGAATCATTCAAAAAAAGAAAGTGTCTACTTATCACATGCAGACGTGTCGATAATTTCACCCTGACGATGACATGGATCAATTCACGGATTCGATAGACTTCATGTTCTCGATTGTTTTGATCTTCAGATTGCAAAATATCGTTATCAGAATTCATAATTGTAGCAAAATTTTACCCTACCTTTCCACATTCAGCAGAAATATAAGCAGCAGAATAAACTGACATTCGTATTTATTGTATACCAAGTGGATTTAGCGTTATTTTGCAACGGTATTGCGATGCAACAACTCTTCTGCAACGAAACGACCCAGACCTTGCCCATATTTGCGAATATATATCGATATGTATTGAAAATACATATTTCAAATATATCATGAACATTGTATTAATTATATAAGGTGGCGGCATCGAACTACACATTATTATCCAGACTTATATTACCTCTTCATGAATGTGCGTCATCAATGCCTCATAATGTCTACAGGTCTACATTGCTTGAACCTTAGTTCTCTCTAGATAATCTCTGCCTGTGATTGGAGTTTCAAATATGATAAAATACAGACACAGCATTTTGAGACTTTCTAAGGTAGAGAAAGCAGAGTCTATATTTAGTCTTTCGGGCAATTTGAAGGATAAATAATTATATGTTATATTAAATTGTAGTTTTACAACATTATCAAATAAGTTAGTCGTTTCATTGTACGAGTTGTTAAATGATAATGAAAGTTGGCGCAGTCGGTCCTCACTGGCTCAGTGACTATCTTTTCACGAATATAACGACAAGTTCGGTGAGTATTACGCAAAAAAAAAAAATCTTACCGTGGATAAAAAATATACACGGTAGAACCCAAATACCGTCTGGCTAGTTTAAATATATCGCAATCACATCAGCCGCTTCAGTTGATGCCCGTCAACCGCCGAATGCGTTCGTTGCAGTGACAATCTCACATTGTCGAGTAACCGGATTTCAGCGAATCGGACATCCTAGAATCAGGGTCAAAAGACTGAGTGAGTATTGAGAATTGTACAGAATCTAAAAGAAGAAAAAAAAATCTGGTATAGAAATAATTCTACTGATCTTTCCTAAAACTCTCGCGGTCACTTGCAATTTGTTGCTTCATCAACGACCGGCACCCTCAAGTTTAATATAGACTTAGTGAAATACCGAAAATCTGATCCCTTTATTAATTAGTTGTCCCTTTGAAAAAAATTCTTAAAAATCGATCGCCACAGTGGCTTTCCTCCTTACTGTAGTTTAAGTATGGTGATTAGTTTTATCGTTAAGTAGATAACATTTCTTTCCCCAGTTGGGCGAAGAGTCATGTTATACAACGTATTGGGAACTTTGACGACCTCGCTGTTGATTCTGAATGCTAGACCTACCTCGAGTGCCCCGATATCCCAGCCGAATAATAACTCTACAGGCTTGCACTTACATATTCTGCACACAAATGATAAGCATAGCAGGTACGACCTGGTTGGGTTAGATCTATAAAATTTCGAAGAGCTTACAATACAGTATTTTCAGAAATGTGTGTTAGATAATTGACTGAAAAACTTTCTACGGTACTGCAACATTATTCCTAGATAGACTATTCCTAGACCCAACGATTTTTATACCTGTTTAGTCATTCTTCTAATCATAGGTTTGAACAAACATCAGCAAGCTCGCAGACGTGCAGTGATTCCGACGCGGTGAAAAACAAATGCTATGGAGGATTTGCACGATTGGCAACAGTGATTAGAAATGCTCGAGCTAGTAATACCTCCGTGTTGTACCTCGATGCCGGGGACACGTACCAAGGGTCCAACTGGTTCGTCGTACATCGATGGAACATTGTCTCCAAATTCCAGAACATCTTAAGGCCAGATGCGATGGTAAGTCATATAATTATTTCATCGGATTATGAAGACTGTAGTATGAGAGTTCGGATTATGGAGACTGCTAACAACTCTAGAAGGACATCATTACGAACAGCCTGCATTCGAGTTAGTAAAGAACGTATTATGTAGAACTTTAGAAAACTGGTATGTATTTGACATCTGTACAAGGTGAATTTCAAACCAGGATTTTTTGGCGATGTTAATTAAAACTGTCATTAATCCCTGTCAAATCTCTATAAATGCTATATCCGAATGATGGTTAATATTGGAATCAATTTTCTTCGAATATTGGCTTATGTCTCTGTGCTGCAGACGCCACATCGTCAGTTACGGTACAAGGTTCACCGAATCCAGACGATCATTATGATGAGCCAGTTTCTATCATCTTCAAATAAAAGCGAGGGGTCGGGGCACTTAGCAGTTACGTCAAACATGAACGATGATAATCTATTATTCTCTGGTTGTCGGTCAGAAATATACAACAGTTATCGAACATGTCAGAGTTGTGATGGACGAAATCGTTGATGTAACCATGATGCAACGAGCGGGGTTGACACTTTGATTAGAGCGTCAACTATCTATAGTCTCTTGATAATTCAAAGCACTTATTTTGTAATACGTTATCGCAAAGCCAATGGTATTTTTCAAGAAATAGTACAACATCGCTGCAGAGACGTCGGAGCTACATTCGTGTTTATTATTTCGCTATTCTATGAACTGAATTTCTGTGCGACAAGTCTCAGTTCTCGCGATTGTATTCACAGTCTTTGGGGAACCACGAATTTGACCACGGCGTCAACGGGCTGCTACCCTTTTTGAGAAATGCTTCGTACCCGATACTAGCAGCAAATCTGAACCTGACAAATGAGCCGGAGCTTCAGGCAACAAAACTGGCCAAAAGTACCATCCTCGACGTTAACGGTACGCGAGTTGGCATCATCGGGTATTTGACTCCGACAACGAAGAATATTGCTAAGACCGGGAACGTTATATTCGAAGATGAAATCGAAGCCGTATCCAAAGAAGCGAGGCGACTCAAGAACAATGGGGTTAACATCTTGATCGGCCTTGGACACTCTGGCTACCAGATGGATAAGAGAATTGCCGCAGAGGTCGAGGACATTGACCTCGTAATAGGCGGCCATACCAACACATTTCTGAACAACGGTGAGTCTGGTCATTAGCATGTGGCACCACCCCGATAACTGCAATCGTGCAATAAAGTTTGCTCGAATAAATGTATTCCTAGAATCAACATATGGAGCCAGAGGAAAATGCGTTGCATGGCCGGTACCTTTTAGAAGTAGAAATTGTCGGGGCTGTGTTCAGAATCCATTGTTAATACCTACGTTGAAATTACGTAAGGAAATATTCTTAGAACTTGTTGAATACCGTAATCGGAATAATTTTAACTTCAAAAAAGTACCGTCCATGTAACCACCGTCACGCATGTAAATCGAAGATGTCTCTTCCTCGGTGTACAATTCAAGTCAATATCATGAAACTTTCGGAATAAAGAGCCGTGTCTGCGTCACTCACTACCATAGTCTCGACGATCGTGCTTTCAGGAACTCAGCCAGATTCTGAAGTATCGGAAGGCTTGTATCCCACACCGGTAATCCAAAGTAGTGGTAGAACAGTTTACGTAGTCCAAGCTTATGCCTACACCAAGTACGTCGGCAACCTTTCCTTAACTTTTGACTCCGAAGGTGAACTCACTCGTATTGAAGGAAACCCCATTCTCCTTGACTCAAGAATTGAGCAGGTACTTATGTCAAGGTGAGGGTTACAGTGATATGGTATCAGTATACATTGGCATTTCTTAGGCTAGGGATGTTTTGGAAGAACTGGAGAACTGGAGACAACTGGTAGACAATCTAGGTATCAACTACGTTGGTAGCAGCCGCGTCCTTCTCAACGGGGATCGCAAAACTTGTCGTCGCCAAGAATGTAATATCGGAAATTTAATAACTGACGCGTTGGTTGATTACGTAAGTGCTCAATTCAGACCGATCTCACTTCATAATCTGGAACTGATCACCACGTTTTCTGTTCACAGAACATGAGGCAATACCGAGGAGCACACGGATGGACCGATGCAGCTATCGCAGTTCTGAACACTGGGGTTATCAGAAGTTCCATTCCCGCCAAGAGCCAGGTGAGTGCGATGAAGTAAAGAGATTGGACTATGACGTGATTGTATCACCACGGATGAACGTAGATTTGCCAACGAAAATTAGAGGACCGAGAACAAATTAAGGAAGGCTGCACTTTTGTTTTATACTTAGATTACAGAGGCTGACGTCCTTTCTGTATTGCCATATAGGAACGTACCTATCACTGTTCTCATGACCGGTGAGGTGTTGAGATCGATGCTTGAATGGAGTGTTTCCTCTGTGACTAACGATCTGAATCAGGACGATAGTGGCGCTTTTCTGCAATTCTCCGGACTCCAGGTACGAATTTTGATAAATGCAATCAAAAGTGTAAAAGGTTTCTTCAATTTGTAAATATAAGTCCTACTTTTCTTCTTTATTCCACTCAGGTAACTTATGATTTTGGCAAGGTTCCTAACTCCAAGGTGGTTTCTGTAAGAGTTCGTTGTGCTAATTGCTCTTTTCCTGAATTTCGTGACTTGGACGAAAGAGAGATGTACCCAGTGATCATTTCTGACTACTTGTATGGAGGCGGTGATGGATTCAGCATGTTACGTAACTTGAAATCCAAACCAATCGGTAAGAAATTATCGGCATCAATTAGATTATCAGTTTCGAACTGCATCACTGACTTTTTAATGTGTTTTCAAGCAAACGGAACTTTTGTCGACGCTTTCATTGGGTACCTGAAAGCACACAGCCCTATTCATACCCAAGTCGATTGCAGGATCACTGTCATCAATACCGACAGTCCGCGATCAGTTGGCACCCCAACGGCTACATCCTAAATGTACCAACTGAGGTGTAAATAACGGTTGAATTTGGGAATTTATTCTACACATTGCTTCAATGTTCTAAGATTCATACATTGATTTAAAAGTTGGGATTGATCTGTTAGGCCCTCAACTGAAATATCTTAAGAATAATTGCAGAAGGACGTTCATATCTATATAGTAAATCAAATTTACGTTTGGCATGTTTTGAGTAATATTCGTGTGATCGACGAAGATCATCCCTGCTATTTCCGGTCCACTGTAAATAGCTTTCGAGAAGTAGATTCGTGAGTTAGTTACAATGGAACCAGCAGTTAGGGTGACAGCGGTAGTTACAGCATCAGTATAGTGACTTCGCCACGAATTATCTGGTTCGAGGTCACCGTAGAATTGATTAACCGAACCTTTGTTGTATTCAAGTTGAGGAATGAATTCCAAAAATCCTGTCGGAAGAATATCAACAATCAGTGCATCATGTGAGAATGCTGTAGTTTATCACTCAAACTAACGCAAGACCGTACGGTTTAATTTTAATTTAAAGATTTTTTTTTATTAATTTTCCAATCCTGACGAGTACAGAGCTGCATCTTGTGGAATTCGCGCTGGAATTTTTATCTACTTGGCTAACTTCTCTTTGGAGAACTGATGTCGATCATAAAATAATATCGCATATATGCTATTAAATCAGTCATCGTTGTTATTAAATATTTTAAGATCCAGAATGAAGTTCAGTAGTACACGCCACTGCCATTCGCCGTGTCAATTGACTTGTGAATTATTGAAGTAATTGGATATTATAATCTCCAACGATTCAAACTATGAAACAGAAGGCAAAAAAAAAAAAATAAAAAAATATTGAAAAACGCTCGAATTGGTTTTTGGATGGGTTATGTGACATCATTAAGCAAGAGAAAACAAATCGATAAATTCTCCGTACTTTCTTCGTATATCCTCAGCTGTTGCCTGTACGATGTTCTGAATGTCTGTTTTGTATTTCTTGGTTTCTACAAGTAGTGGGAAAAAGGGTTCGCAAATAGATTCTGAAACAACAATTTTTTGACCTCCAAGTATCGTTGTTTTCATGATATTATCGCGGCCATTTTCGAGTTTCGTGGTATTGCATTATATCAAAAAAAAAAAAAAAAAACAGTAAACAAGTTTCCCGTGAAATTAAGTTCTAGGCATAAATTTCAGAAAAAAATTATTTCATTGTATCTCGACGAGAGTGATAGTAACAACATTGATAACAATGAAACTCTTTTCTTTTTCTGCTCTTCGACATGTAAATTTGTTCCTTTCATCTTGGCCGAATGATTTCGAACTGTCGTTCTTTGGACCATGTGTTTTAGTTTCATCTTGTGTCACAAGATAGTATTTTTGACGTGAACTCACGTCGGTACTTTTTCACCATTCGAATCATTGCATTGACCGCATGTTCCTCTTTGATCAGAGAATCTGAAGGAGTGTCAGGATAGTTGCAGTCTCCAAAACCGTATGTACCAAAATATTTTTCTTTATTTATGTTCGCTATGAGGGGATTAGCTGCTCCTTTATGAACAGGAATCTAAAAACAGGGAGTCCAATCATTCAAACTCTCATGGCTCGAGTTTGGTCAGGAAGCATTTTCCAAACTCTTAGTCTCCTCATCACATCCTTTGTATACCATCGTTGCGCGGCAAATATATTTTAGCGATATCTTTGCTACTGAGTTTCGCACAATGATGGCTTACGAATCAGCTAAAAAAACAAGCAAAAAATAAAAAAAAATTTCAATGCTTCTTGATCAACCGCATTCCTATTTTCCATCATCGAGATAGAGTTTGTCAAATTCAAGTCACCCGACCTTTTGACCCGCATAACTCCGTATCGAATATCGAAATCTGGAGACCTACGTCAAGCCTGTTTACGACGTTCAAAGTTTTGAGCACATTTAGAGCGACCGTGTCGACGTACGTGTTTCGTTGACGCACGTTACGCCGATTATCTCTGGGCCCTCGTTAAGTCTTTCGGCTTCCACAGCCATTACAATTGCTGCTGCATCGTCCGGCGTTATCATGGACGGATTCGTACAACTGGAAAGCGCATCGTTCAATTCTAGTATTAGTGATTTTCGTATAAGCAATTATTAGTTGTCTTTTATATTTTGCATGTACATAAAGAAAATTAGTTGATTTTGCGAAATATGGCGCGAGAAACGTTTTGTTAATTCGAATGATTGTGGTTTCAATTGATAGTAAAAATTTTTGTTCTGTACAGTGAAATGCATAAATCCCTTAGCCATTCGGCTAACTTGTTTCTTGAATTATTTAAGTGAGATTGTTGATCTTACCTTGAAATAGAGACACCAAACACCATAAGTATACTGATCAGTAATTTATCACCTATCATGCTGATCGACGGACAGTAATCAACTTTAATGTTATGGAAAAGACTTAGCATCTCAATAACAAATATATGAACTTGAATGAAAAGGGAGTCACCACTGGGTGGATATGTTTCGAGTAGTAAGATTTGGATGTCACTGAATTCATAATTTTATGATTACCAAATGTTCGAAGCTAGTAAATTCTTTCTAACCATAGCCCCCCTCCCCTGGACTCTGTCCAGTTCCGTTCCAACACTAGATGACGTGTTACTAATTTTATGACATTGTTATACCTGGATCATTTCAACTGAACCGATGCAGAAAATGTTGTGTCATACCGTTATATTGATACAATGATTTATTCCTCTCCGTTTTCATCTTTAATATACAGGTAATATACATATATTTGTTACAACAATAGTAATCATATATATGTATAATTATTGTTGTTAAGTGCGAAATACAAGATCGACGTTTGTATACATGCGCGTTCAAATTTTCGCTTGGCAAATTACATACATAAATACACGTATTTCGTTTTTCTTCAATCATAATACTTTTCGGAGATTAGTGGCTTTACATGTATATTCACATATTCTTCCCTGTTGCGTAAATTATAGGTGTTTCCTCTTGTTTGTGAGTATTTATTCTTTCATTAGGACTCCTATATTCACCAAATTTGCAAAGATATATCTATTCATATGTATAAGTATACTAAAACGTGTTTTACAAATTTCATCACTGCCTCTAGCTTATAAACGCATCCCTGTCATCGTAACATTTTTTGCATTTTAATAAATTTACCCTATTAAATGAGACATTGAAGAAAAGGTGAACAGAAACCGATTATTTTGCTTAAGAAAAATGAACTAGATCGTACGGACAATTCCAAGTATTTTTGCTACAACGCTATCCAATGTAGCAATATTACATTTATAGATAAAAATCGATTTATCACCTGATCCATACTTTGACCAAATTGTTACGAATATGCATATGACAAGCGGATGACAGTTTGCAATTATACAACGTGTATATGGCAAATGGGGAAAAGTATTTTAGTCACGATTATTCCTTGGTACAACATGAGAGTAAAGGTAGGTACATACGCTATTCTCACAAAATATATGACATCGTTAATCTATGTATTATGCAATGTACTTGAGAGATCAGCTAAGCATCTGACGAATTTTCTTCATTCTTCATATCAACATTTTCATATTATATTATTATAATAGCATGTATATTATGTATGAATATAATTTTATCAACTATGGTTTAGGTCAGTCAAGTCATCATTCGCATATATTATTTATTTTGGTTTAATTACCAATGTTATGAATTTATTAGTTAGTTATAATTGTAGTACTGTGAGGTTGCTTCTGAGAGATCTCTGACTACACGATCTATTTGTTTGATACGTTATCTATATCATGTAAAAATCGATATACAAAGAGATTCGGCCGTATATTGAAAAATATCATCTAAAAGTAAGTAAAGTTTCTCGAGTAATGGAAGAAGAGTCGCGTTCCTAAACGGCTGATGGGACCTTGGCAGTTTTTTCGCCTACTTTAGAACATCACTGAAGACTTGCAAATATTGTTGAAATTTCAAAAAATCTTACACCGCATATTCTTCTTACTTTTCACTCTCGTTCCTGCATCAGAAGAAATTCTAATTTATCGACAAATTCTAGTGTCTCGTGTTAATAAAATCACACCTCACACTTTTGGAAGACTAAAAGTTCCACTCATTTAAACAATTGTTTCCTCAACTTGGCCTAAGGTAAATTTGAAATCAAACATAAATCCAGCCACTTGTTCAGCTGTTCCTAAAAAATGTTCTAAATTCGACATAAGTTACAATTATCGAGAAGTTTTCGCAATGAAAAATGAATGTAGTTTATTCTGCTAATCAAGGATCGGTGCTATAATTTCGATATCGTAAATTTGCTAATTGAATTCTGAACTATAAGGTCCCATCCGCGGTTTACTAATTCATCATTGAACCCCTAGCTTACGCACAATATTTATTACACGCTGTAAATTTTACACATATTTAAGACAAAAACATTTGGATTAAAAATTTAATTTGCACATCGAATTATAGGAAAATTGTTAGGCTAAATAATTTGCAAACTTTCCAACAATCGTTAGGTTATTATATTATATGTTTATAAATTTTTCGAGATTTTTATTGTAATTTACACGGATAACGTTTACGCATAGTTTACTAACATCCTTTTCGTGCAAAACGGCGTTAAATGAGATTGCGACATTACAGATGATTATGGTAAGTATAGAAGCGTACAATTCATTCTCGATAGATGAATTGTTAATTATTTAAACTCCCGTTTAAATGATAATAACATAAATAACAATAGTGGTAATATGTTTCATTGTTTGATTGAATTTAATAATTTCGTTATACGTATATATATTATATGTATTATATATACGAGTGTAACACACTAGCTAATTCAGATTGTACGCGTAAGTAGCGCGCAAAAATTTGCGAACAAAACTTTTCACACCCTTCGACGAGTTTAACCAAATCTACGTGAATAATTTCGAATCGCGTATCCAAATTATCTCACTAAATCATAAACTTCAAAGCTGATAACTTATTGAATATCGCAGCTCCCCGACAGCACGAATATTCATTAATCACATCATAAATTATTTATTCTTCGATAACCAGACGAAAGTTTAATATTTTCAACCACAGGCACGAGTTAGTTTCACTAATATACGTAGATACAAACTATTTCAATACTCGCATTAACGTGGGTACATTGCTATCTAATTTCCCTCTAGATTTGTACCTCGGTATTTCATCTCCTCAATTTTTATCTCCTCTTTTAGACGCGTTCAAAGGTTACTCGATGTCAAACTTTGATACGGGGTGAGGAATATAAAAAAAAAAAAAATTAAAATTCGCGAAGTTCACGTAAAAACTTGACAACTATATTCACATCTGTTTAAAATATGAGTTCAATATTTCAATTCTTTAAAACGCTTTTACTTTCGCACAGCTGTTCAAAAGAAAAAAAAAAAAAAATTTTTTTTCACTAGGAACCAAGTTTTTCTTGTTTTCAAGAGTTACAGAATTGTTCGACAAAAAATTCAACATACATTGAAGTATGAAACGAAATTTGGCTTTTGTTGATTAATTTGACACCGTCACAATTAAATATGCCCTCATTTTCCGAAACTCTGTGTAACTGGTTAAAATTTATACGTACATACGTATAATACACCTACAACGTCTTAATACGTACAATTTATCTACCATGTAGATGATTGTGATTATCACTACTGTTATTATTTTTTTTCTCTCCGCCGTTTTCTTTGGCTTATACAAATTTGTAATCGTTTATAAATTAAAGCGGTTCATCCTTAACCATTATATACGTATATATTATTGTTAATGACGATGATAATAATAAGTGATAATACAACATTATAGAAGATAGCCGTGTAAGCCCTCAAGATAAATTTCATCGGGTATTTAATGATGTAATAAGGTGTAATAATATATTTATATAGAAAGTAAGCCGGAGGATATTTTACGTCTAATATTCCCTCTCTCTTTGTCATATAACAGCTATTTTTATATATATGTATAATATGTACATACGTGACAAGTCGCGTGTTGCAGATTGATTTTTTTCCGGAAGAATATTTGTCAAAAACGATTACAAATAACTGCAGTAGCCTACCCATCAGATATACTATGTGTATTACCGAATATAATATTATATTATTATGTATGTAATACGCTGCATTAATTAATAGATTGAAAGTAGGTAAATGTACATAATTATAAACGTCAGTCGGAATAAAAATCAACACTTACAGTCAATTCATTAATTCTTTTTACAAAATACTTGTGACGTTTTTTTCACTTTTTCTCTTCTTCTTTTCTTTTTTTTTTTATACAAAAAAACTTAATTTTAGTATCGTATATGCTGTAATAACAAATTCTATCTAACGATATTTATTCATGTTATATACACATTATACGTGTAATCATCTATTGCATATAACATGTATATTTGTATCATTCATTATTTATCTATAATATTTACGTATTCTTAGTTATAATATATTTAAACGAATCTTTAAATCGAGATTAGGTTTAATACAGAATTTGTACAAATTTTGTCTTGCTCATTATTTTGTCTCTTTCTCTTCTTCCTCTTTTTCTTCTTCTTTTTCTTCTTCTTCTTCACATTTTTACCAGCCTCGTATCAATTGTACAAACGGCTAGGATATTTCGTCGTTCAGAGTTTTAACTCGTATAATTTACAAACATGTATCTGCTTTCGGTAAAAAAAGTGCCGATCATAATCATGCGTTTCTGCTTGCGGCTGCAGATCACGTTACATACGTATTCACGGGGACAAATTACGTGTCGCATTCCGAATAACATCACGCGCGTAAGACCCCTGAATTAAAGAGAAACTGTGAATTCGCTTTGATAATGACTACGTGCATACGTCAGGTGAGGGAAGACATGAGGCTCTACAAGATTCGCGAATGACAAGTCATCACCAAAAACGCAATCGTTACAGATGGTATCGTCGTAAAATGAATTTCGGAAAAACTTGAGCCGAGTAACCGGCAACGAGCGAAGAAAAACTATTTTCAGAAGCTAATTTTACATGATGGATTCACCCTGATAAAAGTATATAATATTCGGTACAATGTAAATTCGTAGTTACACCAGTTAACGATTGTTGATAATTTCAACGCTTAAACATCAATCCAGTCATTCATGCTGTGCACGCAAATGCAGACGCGACGCGTGCTTAGGAACTAGGTATGCATTCGTGATCGCATAGACCTGTCTGTCTGGGGTAATAATCTAACGTCTAGATGTTCACAGATTGATGGGTTCTAGACGAGTTGTTGTGTCGTTGGATAAATTATAGATTAAAGATAAAGTGTACGGGTGAAGGGAGAGATTCCGTAGAGGTATTCCATACACCTGTTATACATATTATGCGTACTGCGGAAACCTTGCGTATAATAATGCATCATGTGTGAGAGAAATTATACGAGAATTGGAGCTGTATGTACATTGTTCAGAGTATAATTTTGGAAAATAATGATAGCAATATTACTAGTAATATTATCATTTGTAGTATTGGTACTTATACGTGTAATGTATTAAGCGTTGATTTTGTGCCAACTCTGTACATAAATAATCGTGCCGCATCTTATTACTGCATCAACGTCAACAATTGAAAACCCTTTTTAAAAAATGCACGAATGACTAACTGCATATTTTTAAGCCTATATCAATCGAATTATTTACATTATTGTTGCCTTCTTCAGCTTTTATAGTTTTCTCTCATCTTATTAATATTAGTAATACTAATAGCCTGCTGTAATATTATCGTCGGTACAGTTTAATACAATATATTCGAAAATCATGTATTATACTTCAGTTCTCTCAATATTTTGTATGAATTATTCGCTCTGTAATTGAGAGCTTAAGTACGATGGAAATCTTGCCTTGGAAAGGATACCGCTCGTGTAACACTATTCTGAAGTGCGTCTGATTCGGCAAAATAGCAAAATTGCGACAGTTCAAGTGAGAATGGTTAATTTAATCCCCCCCATTGTCTACCTCCACAAAGTTATACCTGCGTATTATTTACTTGTATTTTCTCGATTTCGCAAACACAGTTCACGCGTATCTCTCTCAAATAAAGTGTATCTTTTATACTGTATTAATCATCAACAATCGTTAATTGTCATCCTGCTCAGTCACTCCAGACTTTTATCACTAATTCTCGGATCCTACATCAATGATCCGTCATCTATCGCTATCTCTTTAAAAATTTCTTGGTCCTTCCAGCCGGATTAGTTACGAATCGTCGCGATTTACGGGAAAACGAATCGGCCTGTGAGTGAAATATTGTGTAATCAAATCAAGTATCGTGTAATTTGACATCTATCTAAGCGATAACCTCATCGTAAGTAAAAAGGTCGTTGTCAGTCCAAACAATCGTCAAAAATCATTCGCGTCCGTTAAGGTCATGTAAAACTTCTACCCTTACCGACCGAGCAAACTCACCTTTTTTCTGAAGAAATATAGGAAGAAAAAGGGTGAGTTTGCGCGGTCGGTAAAGGTAGAAGTTTTACATGACCTTAATTTCAAACGTGCGGTACCCCTAGACTGATCACGACTATACTCTGTGCGTGAACAACACCCAAACTTAGATGGTGAAAATCTGTGCATGAAAAAAGGAAACAGCGAGTTCCAAGTCTGAGATGCGATGCAGTTCGTTACTGGCTGCAATCCTTTCCGAGGCAAAACTGAAATATTCAAGTTATTTACTGTCGAGACTCGAAATAACGTAGCTAATTGTACTTATATATATACGTCTACTTATCTCCTGAGAAGTCCATTGGGAAGTATAACTATATTATCGTAGGTGGTGAATATCTACACATACGAGTACTTAGGAGAGAGCAGAAGAGCGACATATGTTACATGGATATTAGTAGAATAATTTTTTCTAGTGTGGTGAACAAACAAACTTTCATGAGAAACGAAGAGACAGTCTTTCCGAAAAATTTACTTTTGGTCTCTCCTAGAAACAGTTACGAATCCCTTCACAATCAAGTTCTTTTAATCCCTCAAATCTGGTAAAGGGGATCGAATATTGTTCCTTGAACGAGGGCACTTGCATTTGCTAGAATTTTTTGCGGCAATTTTACATATCTCAGTTTAAAATGCAATACAGTGAAAGTGTAATCGGAGCTCACATATCTGAGCGCAATATTCTGATCTCTATTCCTAGGATTGAACCACCGTTTCAACGAACTTCTGGTATCAAAAATTGTTGTGAGAAGTACTTACTTTCTCTTTCAACATCCATTTCTACGCTATCCTTCGGTACAAAGATTTATTTCGGCCATTTTGCCCGCCGTACAGTTGCCTCGCGTTATAAGAGCGGTCTCGGGACTGCGAGGTATACCGATACAAAAGAACGATGTGCCTGATTTCACTTTCAGAGACTGAAAAAATTCATGTTTTTTCAAAAAAGTCCCTGCGCGAACTATTTTCCAAGTATATTTTGATTCACCGCATGAAATCATGGATTTTGCGGAAAGTGTGGCATCGAGATATAATCCCGACTAACTGCGACCTTGTAACGCGAGACGGCTGCAGGATGAAGAGAAGAAGAGTTCCTTACATAAATAGGTATCCCGCCACGCAATCATGACCTATAATCCGACGGTCGAAAAAGACCCGAAGAAACTGTGTCCCTCTCTAAAATCCGACGCATTAAAAATTCGGTATACTATACTGTATGTATAATAAACAAACAAACGTAAAAGGTAGGTCTATGCTTGAACTAGACTGAAGACGATTTATTCCCAGTGTGATCCCCGCGGCCCTTTTGAGAAACGTACCGTAAAGTTAGCGAGTGCTTAAAGCGATTAGGAGCAGCTCGTCGATCGCGAAGCGGGAAAAGTCTAGCGCCGTGGTCGAGCTGGCGTCGCGACGTCTTTGCCACAAAGTACGTCCCTGACCGCCCGAGTGCCGCCCCCAGGTCACCCCCAAAGGACAGTATCTCTCCCGCCCCTGGCGGCGGAGGCTCCTCGGCTGCTCTCCTCTCTCTCCCTCTCTTTCTCTCTCTCTCTCTCTCTCTCTCGACGACGCTCGGCGGGGCTTTCGGCGGCGAGCGCTGTTCCGGAAGTAAAGAAGGAGGGGGCCTCCCCGGCGACGATGCTCCCGGGGCGGGCGATGTTCCTTCTAGAAAAGCAGGAAAGAGACCCGGGTGCGGCGGGCGTCCCCCTTGGCCCGTCGGGCCATCCCGAACTGTCAGACGGACGGGTCGCTGCCGGGGGCGGAGCCCGCCTTGCTGCCGTCGCCTCCGGCGCCGCCACCCTCGCCGTCGGCACCCGCGCCATCTCCGCCCCTGTACGGCGAGCCGCCGCTACCACGCGCCGACAGACCTCGGAAATCCAGGTTGTACTGGAAACAGAGCGAGGTTTCGTTATCCGGTATTTAACACCGTCGCAGCGTTCTACGTTTCAATTGTCCGCGAAAGTCGAGGATGGATATCCAAGTATCGCACTTTTTAACTTGTTGGATTTTGATCGATTTAGGGGCACGCACATTAGGCTCGAACACGAAATGTGACGAGAATCGGCTGATATGCCGGTAAGATCGCGGGTTGACATATCCAGCGGGTTGGGTATTACAGAGTGCCTGCACTGCGTTCGTTACCGACGTATCAAAAGGTTCTCATCGGATTGTTAGAGCCGAATACGCGTGCCCCTGAATCGGTTAGCGAAATCCGATGAGAACCTGCTGATATGCCCGTAAAATCACGCGCCAACATATCAAGTGGGTTGGATATTACAGAGTACCACTGCACGCGTTACCGACGTATCAAACCGTTCTTATCGGATTTTATGTTTAAGCTAGATAGGCTCACGTGTACTCACACTCGTTGCATACATTTCTATATTCGCATTAACCCTATGAAACTTTACACCTCGGACATTAAATCCATCCTCGTTTTTCTTTCCACTTATCAACTACATAGGTATATAAGGTGTGCAACACAACTTGCACCTGAAAATCCTGAAAAAAATGATCACTAAGAGATTAGGAAAAACATCAGCGATACTGCGGATTACCTATGATATACTTATATTAGAATCATCAAGAACGCTACGCATTAATCAAAAATTTACACAGTATACTCGTAATTCGTTTGTTTCGAAAAATAAAATTTGAAATTTATGGTTATATTCTACGCAGATGCATGCATGCGCAGCTGCTTGAAGAAAAAAATCCAAATTTTCGTGTATCATATATAAGTTACTCGCTATAAAAATGACTGTCGGAATAAATAACCTCACGTTATATGATACGACGAGGAGCGGTAATAAACGAGTTAAAAACATATGTTAGGCTAAAGACAAACGTGGGTAGGGTATAAGTAGTTACATTAAAGAACGATCGTGAAGCTCGGGGGATAAAAACTCACAGAAAAGTGTGAAAAATAATTCACCGAATGACGGGAAAAAAAGAAAGAAAAAATAGCAGAAGAAGAGGTAAAAGAGAAAAGTGGAAAGGGAGATTTTATGCGGAGTAAAAAGAAACAAACTGAAAGGAAATAAAATCAAACCTGTGCAAAACAATTTGCGATAGAGCTGATCATGTTCCCGATGTGGGTGGTGGAGAAAGGTGTGATTTTCGCGTGTGAGAAATGTGTTTTCAGTCGAAAGTGGCCGAGCAGCTTCACGATTAAGTGTTATCTCGGTTGCAGGTGCATTTGGTGCAGCTGCTGCTGCAGATTTTGCAGGTTTTGCAGGTCGTAAGATGCTCGAAGTCCTTGGGGATTCGGTGGGAGGGTGCCGGGGGTGACGAGGGGGATCGGGATGGAGACGGGCCGCATTCCGTGGGTGGAATCCAACCCCTGGGGACGTTTCCCGAGGAGGGACTGCAGCAGAGTCCCGTGGACCGAGCAGTGGGGGAGAAGCGGCTGCTGCGGGGGCAGGGAAGGCTTCAGGATGTTACGGAGCTGGTAGGAGGTCAGGGGGCGAGGCTGGACGTACGGACTCCGAGAGGGCAGCAGCTTCGGGCTGACCGGATACAGGCACTCCTCCTCGACCGGGCCGGGACCTAGGACCCCAGTCGAAACCGGAAGCGGTGCCGGGCCGGCGTCCACCAACTCCGGCATGCTGACCTTGTGCTAGTGAGTGGATTAGACCGTCAAAGTTTTTTCAATTTCACACCCTGCCGAGTTGTTATGCAAGTGTGCATGTCGATTGGTTCGTATTAGCGGCAAGCCAAACCCTCGTCTCGACCATTGTGGCTGACCTGTTTGCCCGGTTACGGAAATGTTGCTTTGCTAGTTTTTGTCGAAAGTAACTGAAGTGAAATTGAAATTGAATTATTGTGCGCTCAGGCTACGATGAGTTTATTAGAAGTGCGTAAGAAAATGAAACACCAAATTTATAAGCAAAACTGAAATGCTTTCGAAATGGTTAAAGAATCTAGTATATTAGTTCAATTTCACTCGGCGATTATTGATTTTACTCGGGAAATTATGTTTTATAAAATTCGAGCAGGCTACGGTTTTTCTTCATACGTTGGTGTTGTCGAAAATTGGAAGTCGAAATTTATAAATTAAGAGCAATGTTGAATTTATAAAAAATAGTTGTGGGGCACGGAGTCGACCAAATAATTCTCACGAATGGTTTACAATCAACAACTCAATTTGATTAACTCTCAACGCACAATGACAACTTTGCAATAAAATTAACAAGAGTATTAATTTTCACCAGCTCTATCGTTCTGTGAAAATCTTTTACTACTCTTTGAAACTCTTTGTACAAAGTATTTTTATTATGTCACGTCATCCTGTACGATGAGATAATCTCGAGTACTTCATTGGCATGATTCGAAACCTAACACAGTCATCTCGACGTGTATGTGTAACGTGAAAGCAAAATAAAAAAAAAAAGTAAAAACAATTAAATCAGTCCCAATTCAACGGTAGAATGCGAAAATCCTGTTTCAAAATGAAAATATGGACGAATCTGGAAATGTGACGGCAAAAATTCGGTGCAGTGCAAAGACTAGAATCAGACAATATCGATGAAAGAGCTGAATATTCATATTTGCGTAAGTGCTGACCTTTGTGGCGCAGACGAAGCAGGTTGTGACCACTTTCGATATAACGTTCATCAGGTTTTTAGTCTCTTGTATAACGTTGTCGACCTTGGTGAATGTCGCGGCTTTTCCAACGGTGGGATTCTTCACCGTGAACTGAAGCTGCTGGACGTAGGTCGGCACTCGGTCCAAGTTCTCCAGAAGCTCCTTCTTGTGAGGTCCGCCCGGCACCTGCGCCCACGTAAAACTGTATCCAGGCTTTCATCCCAGCCTTCCTTCGCGGCAAAGCAAACGCCTTTCCCTCCCTTTCCCGTTTTCCCCCTTATGTCCGTGTGGTTACTTATTTTTTCACTTGTCTTTCTGATCAGGTGTATTATAAGAATTTTTTGCTCTCTCATTGACAATTTACAAACCTCACGTTGTGGATAATTTCGCAACACGACACGAAGCTCGATGATTTAGGCAAAAAATTGGAAGAACTGAAGGTCCTTCTTTTTGGAAGTGAATACGGTTCGAAAGAAAACATTTTATTTCGATTGCTGCAAAAGGGTTGTTTTCGTTTCTTGATTAGTCATCAGTGTCGTTAGTTCGTGTCTGAATAGTCGATGAGGGAAAACGCTGAGGTCGACGCAGTCGTGTTGACAGGAAACACGTTTGCTTTGCATTCATTCTAACAATAAATTACACGTTATATAATGTACTATTGTAGACAGCGGTCACGAATTTTAGATATAACAAAAAAAAAAAAAAAATGTAAAACGAACTATGCCTAGATCTATGTGTTATTTATTTCCATTATTTTATCCATATTTAATTTGTATTGATCAATGGCTGTGATGTGTCGTAAACAAAGACATTCGTAAAATACACTCTCATCTAATGTGGCGTGTGAGTAAATTGGTGATAATGTACGATCTATTATATTATGTGACTCTACGAGACAGAGACAGACAGAGAGAGAGAGAGAGAGAGAGAGAGAGAGAGAGAGCACAATGCACAAACTGGTGTATAGGTTTATAAATGTTACAGTGATGTTTATCGAATATGTATAATGTGTGTAGAGATAGAGAGATGAAATGATCGAACGTGTCAGAGAAACAGAATATTACTTAATAGAATATGTTATGAGACTGCGAACGATAGTGAAAAAGTACAGACCTTCTCGTCTATGCTAGCTTCTCAAAAAATAATGTATCACAACTCTGTCGAAACTCGATTGACCTGCATTCGTTTTGTATCGGATCGGTGACGGTTGAACGGTAAAAATGTTCTGGTATCATGTTTTATACATAAAAGAAACACAGAAAAATGAATGTAAAGAAATATTAAACGACTTAGAAAGATGAAGTGAACTGAGAATTGAACAAAACGAGAAACGTGGGAGAATTTGAGTAGCCAGCAGAGACTTTGAGACATAATTATTCATGCCCCAGTGGAGAGATTGGAGGAAAAGGGTACCACAATGCACATAGACGTCGTCCGCAGACAGACGCGAAGCATTCCCGTAGCATCTAAAACACACCTTTTACTAAACGTATACACAAAAAATTCTTTATAGGTTTACATACACAAAGATAAAGATAACAATGCCAGATAGATAATACGATATGTATGTACGTAATCAGGTACAATTACGAAATCATAAATCCAAACCAATGTTATTTTTATAATCTGGACTTCTTTTTCTTGACTTTTCTTTTAATTAGTTAAAACCGTGTCAAGTGCCGCTAATTCGGGTAAGCCGGTCCCGATTTTGCAGCCCTGTTTTGTTGAAGGTATACGAATAAGCAGGCGGTATTAATACGTATGGTTATTAATTGTTCAAATCGATAGCCGCACATTCTTGGAGAGTCGTCGTAAAGGGCGACAATATTTCGCCATCGTAATCTTCAGCGTTGAAACGTGATCGGAATTGTTTTAAGTCATTCGAGAAACGGAAGCATAAGTGGCTCCAAGAATGTGCTCGATAATGGTTTAGCTAATTATTTTTTAATTCTCGAATGAAGTATGTGAGCGACGTTTGATTTATACTTGGGGATTAATTGGTTGGTACGTCGCAGGAAACACACGTTATATCGTTACGGGGGTAGCTGTAACTTCGAATGCCATTATTTCACCTCGGGGCTTAGGAGAAAGCGATCAAGTGGCATTAACTGTACAATGATAAATACGCTTTAGCACTCAAGGATATTACGGAGAGTCGTTCGTACACCAAATTTGCCGGAACGATGGTAAAATTCTTCAGTTATAAAACTTCATTTGTCAACCAGTTGTACTCGAAATACAGAAAAACGTATGAAAATTTTGAAGACTCTTTGTGTGACACAGTACAGTAACGTGATTAGATTGCCGCGTAGAAGAGTGACGTCGATGCTTCCTGAGATGTGTAGTTTTAATTTATTTTTGTTTAAAGGTGATAATTATCTACGTCATTCAAATGGTTGGCTACGTAGTGTTTATCGAACGGGAAACGATTTTGGACAGCAATGTAAGTATCAGTATTCAACAGTAAAGAACATGTAACGATGCGAAATATTACTAGGATAAAAACGGCACGCGTTCTGAGCCACAAATTAGAGTCTGCAGCCGGCTATTATTACTGCGACGATGATTATCAACAACACATGTCTACGATGTAGATGAAAATTTCTAGCCCAAAAGGGGATCTATGTTTAAAAGATTGAATAAACAGTTACCTGGATGGTTAGAGGCATTCAAGAGCGGGGTAAAAGGGTTTTATAATGATGATACAAAATTCATTTCAAGATAAGAAAAATGTAGCGTCTCGCATACGTGTTTATAATTCAGCGAGAAAAATAGAACGATTCAATGAGAGATGACAAAAGAGAAAAAAGAGAGAGATAGAGAGAGGGGCGACTAGATATATAATTTGTGCCTAGCTATGGGAGGGTTCAAAGGGGCAGCAAACGTTTTAAATCGAACAATATCTAAGGCTAAAAAACTGGGATTAAAGTTATTTCCAGTCTTGTAATTGATCGGCCTGCGCAATTGCTACCCTCGAACGCTTGAATTAAATTAATGACCGCTTATCCAGCACGCGGCAATTTCCAACGATAGGTAGGAAGCGAAATCGGTATAATTGGAAACAACTCTAATCTTATTTACATAATGATAGTATAATAGTATAAGGAGTAACCATAACCAAAAACTGTTGGGTAGAAAAAAGTCTCGGCATGAACCGTATTCGTTAACAGTATTATACAGTAATTTCAAGATATAAGATACAAGATAATATGATGTAATGTACAGCCATGGAAAAGAAATCGTCACAATATAGCATTGCCGTACAATCACTTCTCGGATGTTGAAGTTTCGAGACAAAATGAGAGAAAAAAAAACACAAAGACGAAAAAAAAAGAAGTAAAACCAAACGGTATAGTAGCAGGTATTGCATGTGGCAATAATTGCATGATCGTCTAAAATTATAAATAACGTATGACGGTGTTAAGTAAATGTATAGCAGCCTGAAAACGATTTGACATACCTGGTAGCTGAATTGTCTCACAACTTTGTACAATCTGTTTGCTTCCTCGGCGAAATACTCAGCTTGCGTGAAGAGGTCCTGGGTCGTCTTCAGGGCGCCCTCTCCTCTGGTGAATTGGTACATCGAGAAAGCCATAGACGACATGTTCTTGGCTCTTTTTACGATGTCGTTGTTCTCCTCGAGAGCCGACCCGCTTTCCTGCCACTTCTCAGTTTCTGCATCCATCTCCGACGTTATCAGTTTCATCTCGAGACCAGCCTTCGCTATCTTGGCTTGCTCCTCGCTGTCCAGTCGCACAGGCTTCAACGGTTTACTCGTCGTTCCGTGTTTCTACAACCAAAATTTTGACTCAGACTTTTTTCACAGGTAGTCTCTTGTCAAGACTAGAATTGACGTTCTGAGTTTTCGATCGAGAAGTTCGCTACTGGCAGTCAATTCTCTAGTCCCTTTCTCACTTACCCCTGGTCGCGGAAGCGACATGTAAACCTGCTTCTCGGGTCGATTCTGGCTCAGCTCGAGGACGTCTTTTGCGACCGCGGTTACGTCGGACATGAGCCACTGCCACATGTCGGCGAACACTGAAATTTTTGCGACAGAACGATGATTAGATTGCGTCATAGATCCAACACGGGATTTAAAGATCCTGAGGTTCGATCTCCGATCATTGTCTCACAAACCTTCGAGGTTCTCTTTTGCGATTTTACTCGTCGGATGCCTCGCCAAGGTGTGAGCAGCCGTCACTACCTGCGGTCCGTATATTCTCAAGTTGATTTCCGTGAACTTGGCCGAGACTTGGAGCGACTCCGAGAGTGCCACGTGTCTCAAAAGCTTGCAAACCTGTAAGCACACAACTGCAATGAGCATGTCAGCCAAGCCCAGGATCGAAAGAAGCGTCAATTTTTGTTCGAAAGTTAGCCAAAGATAAATGCTGCAGGCTCACCTCGAGAATGTGTTCAATGTACTCGTGAAACCGATCGCTACTCTCTTGAAGCCTGTCTATGTCGTTCGCCAGGGCGAGATTTCGGATGGTGGAGACAAGCTCCTGACCCGCCTTGGTGACCTGTCCAAGGTCGCCAGCCTGCTCCATGGTGGTAGTACCGAGTTGCTGGCGGAGATCTCTGGTGGCTCGCAGGACCCCGAGAACGGCCTGTTCCATTTCCGAGCTCGGTGAGCCTCCACCGCCTTCAAAGTTCTCCTAGGACGAAATCACGCACTTACGGCAACGTCCTTTTTCCACGCTAATGGCGGACGCTACAAGTTCGACTCACCATGCTGTTTCCAATCCTCAAGAGTTGGTTCAGCTCGAGCTTCGCCCTGTCGCACAGAAGGAGAATGTTCTCTCGGTGCTCGTGACTGGTATAAGCACTGTCCGTGAAGTCCTGGGTTCTCTCGACCACGGTGTCCAGCGCCCTCGTCAAGGTCTCTCGACACCCTGGACCCAGCAAAGTCATTCTCGTCGTTTCCACCAGACGCTCGAAGTGTTTCAGTGCTGAGCATACGGTGCTACTGTCCCAGTCTTCTTGCTGGGGATTCTGAAAGCACACCGTGTCGTTAACCGTCCAAAATTCAACGTAGCCTGGCGCAAGGCAGCGCATCTCTTTACCTGTGAGTTGGTATAGGATTGCTGGGACTCGCTGCAGTCCAGAACCCCATCCTTGACCACGTAGTGTATCAGGTCCATGGCTCTCCTCATTTGGCAGAACACTGTGTCCCTATTTTCCTTGGCCGACGGGCATTCCGGGTGCCTGAGGCAGGTTTTGCTGGAAGTGAGAAGCATCATGGTGCTCCTTTCAAGGACTTGACGAGCGGCGGCCATTTGAGCTCTCCGCCTTTCGTCCTTGAGGTCATTCTGGAAGCGGAAAGGTGTTTTTGGTGAATGGCATTCGCGGTGTTCTAACGGCGCGTCAGACATATCAAAAACTCCCACCTGTCGATCACCCGTCAGGTGGGCCAGCTCCACCATCTCGGCGCCAAACTGACTGAACGCTTTCACGAACTCCGTAAAGTTCGAGACGCTCTCGAGGCGGCCGAGACTTCGTGCGACTTTGTCCTTGGCCAGGAGAAGCTGCTTGACTACAACTATGTCGGCCAGGAGCAGCACCCGGGTTACCGATCCCAAAAGGCATCGTGCCGCTCTCACAACTGACCCTCTGTCCGCCAAGCTGTCCTCCATCGCGCATTCGCACAATTTCTCAATGGCTGAGCCTGGGACGTGACGAAATTTTCGATTGCATGATATAATTTTTCATCTAACGGTGGCGAACGCGAACTAGGGAAAAGCGCGATGTTGGATATAAGGATAGAAAAGGAGAGGACCGAATAAGAGGAAGTTGGACTAGGTTACAAACGATCAGGTGACCCACGCTGAGAGGGTTAACGGCAGCACGACACACGAAGCCATTCTATTAAGGAGTAATTTCCTGAGTTAGAGTGTCACCTATATTTAGCTCCAAGGCACAATATTGCCTTTGGCTATCAGCGGCGAGTACCAACACCAGAACCCGCCGGAGGGTAGCTCACTGTTTCGTGTCATCCCACCCAATATCACCTTTCGCTAATGAAAGCTAAGCCTCTTTTTCCCGAGTCAAATCGTATGGAAACAGTCTGCGGCGAACGGCTATCCCGTGGTGGATGTGAAGTGCGTGCGTCTTATCGTTGACTCGTCCCTGGCGAGTAAGAGCAAGATTTCTTATTCGGTTAATGATATCAAATGGAATCGTCGAGGGAAGAGAGTCCGCAGTCGAACGATAACATTCCATGCTCAACAAACAGCGCTGAATCACGAGACTATAGTAAGTATTCAATGTATGCGTGAATATACGTGGGCGAACTGAATTGGATCGTTAGATCGACTTTGCGAGGTATTTCTCACCCTCCCTGCTACCTTGATAATGAAACCTTAGAACGTTTCATGCAAATAACTGCGACCGTTGACCATGGCGTATATTCTCTATTCCATCTATTCACGTGTATTGTGTTTCGCCAGCGGCGTTCATTCATCGTATCCGACGATCCTACGTGAATTTGGCAACGTTTCATCGATTGTACAGCTACGGAGATTCGTTCGTTATTAGTTCTGACTCCTTTACAAATGCAGGACGTAGACGTTCACTCTTGAATTCAATGCAGACTCGTCAAGGGGCGTCATTATTCACTCCAACACATAATGGCTCAGGACCGGTTTTGTCCTTGCAAATAGACCTCATTGACGTAAAAAAGAATCCAGCGTACTAATTGTCGCGGCACATTAAAGCCATCAAGAAGCAAGTACTCTTTACTCCCAATGAATGTAACAAAGTCCATGGGTACAATGTGACAAGTTCTGGTTGTCAATGCCGTTTACTTGCACATTTACTTGCTCGAGCAGGTCGGTACGTACCATAAACACTGGAATGAAGACGTGAAACGAGCTTTGCCAATTAGCGATCTGGCATTTTGGCATGCATAATCAAGAAGGTTTTGAAGAATTTTGCATAATGATAGGTAGTTGCTACCGTAAATATTCATCAAGAACCGAATACTCTAGAAGAGACGACGATTGCTGTCGACCCACCACAGACGTCCTATTTACAAGTTAACTTTACCCTGACCTTAAAAGTTTGTCAGTCTCAGAGTGGCTTGAAGATAGAGAGGAACCCTAGCGTACTATGTATATGTACTCACAGAAACGTTGAATGTGGTCGCAAAACTCGGCTGCATTCAGACTCTAGGTTCCAGACGAAGAGGCTACCGAGGGCATTGATCGATGCAGTTTTTTGCCGGCTACCAGCCCATTTCATAAACCCACCGACACATCGACCCGCTTGATTATACACGCTGTACCTAAAGCTACGAGTTGTCGAGTTGCCCCGTAAAAAAATCTACGCAATCTTAAGCGAGGCACACTTAGTCAAGGTCGAACTAATGAATTACACTCCCAAGTGAAAGAAATGAAAACAAAAAACCGAGTCTTATATATTACGTTAGCCCAGTTTCTTTCCGGTCTTTCGGAAAAAAGAGTTTAAATCAACCTAACTTGATTTTACGGTATAATGCGGTGGGTTGAGAGAGAAATATTTTCACCTCTGAGCTGCATTTCAATAATATTAATTGACCTTGAAAAGTTTTCGAGGGACGGCCACTGTGTTAAATATCAATGTAAGATCCTCGTCCTGTTAAGTTCAGTAGAGCAGATCCAAACGGATCAATATTATTTGGTATATCGTTAACCAGTTTGTTGAACGAGTTGACCAGGGTCATGGTTTCTGTGTCGTGTACTTCAGACGCTTAGAGTTTCTTTTCAACGTTCTCCAAATTCTTGAAACAAACAAAAGATTCATCCAACCGAAAGCGGCGTAATACGGGGAAAAAGTGTACAAGACGGCTGGGTCTGAATGTCGTTGCAGGAAGAGAATAAATTCGCAGTGCTTCGAGCCTGTCCACGTGACGTGGAATTGAGAGAGCATAGAGAAGAGGAGGACGCTTTGGAGAGCGTTGAGTAACTGGATTAGCGGGAGGAGAATTGGCTGATTAAGGTAATAAAATTGGGTTATACAGGCATCGAAGAGAAGCGGGCAAGTATAATTACCAGCAGCTCTAGCTTCCTTGCAGGCCTCGTACATGTCCTGTTTGATCTCGGGGTTATCGTCGGCGATGGTTTCCCCGACGGTGACGAACCTTTCGACGGCCAAATTTACCGCCTGCCCGACCCTGGCGACGGCTCTGAGACTCCGGTCCGAACATAGCGGTCTTTCCCGGTGGGAGACTAGGGTGGATATCTGAAAGCACCACGTAAATAGCCGTGAGAAAAAGCGATCCCTGGAGATGTCACATAATTGGATTTGACTTTCAGCTCCAAGCTTGCCGATAGTCAAATACAGTGTTGTCGATAGGTACAGCTTGTTACACATATTATGTCATTCTCATGGCAGTTGAAAGCAACGGCGGAAAGTTGGCGGCCGGAATAGCAAGGGTCGTTCCAATTGTAATACCGATGCACAACGAAGCGGGCCGAGGTACAACCGTGCAAATGACATCGTCTTCCTCACGCAACTGAACAATACGCATTTTAAGCTCGTGACGCTTTGACGTCGCGACGTGGAGGCTGGCAGTTGTTGGACCAGCCGAGATAGGACAGGCAGCGAAGACGAGTGACAGAAAAGCGGCGACGAGGCATTGTTTTACCGTATGAATACCGGCACAAAGGACTGAAAGTCAATTCTGGCCGTACCACGTTTGTCCGTGCAGGCTGTGCTTTCGACGCTTTCGTTGAAGCACGCCGAATGTTTGTTCAAGAGACAACCGGAGCAGTCCAGAGTTTTACAATTTAATGACGGGTCGGAACTGCACGGAGGCTTCAGACATCTCCGTTTCGTCTTTCTCTTCCTTCTTTTCGGGAAATAATTAGGAGAGTTTGGATACACAGGAAGAGAACGCGTTCTCATCATCGCGCGCTGATGAGGTTTCGACTTCGATGCATATTGTGTGTCTTTTCAAAGAAGACCCAGGGTATTGTGCCGTCCGACCTATTCTAGCGATATATGTATAATACCGGGCCACTTCTGAAAGGACAAAAGAAAATTGAGTGCTTCAATTTTAAGGAATTGTCAACTCTCGACGGCCGACTTGAGAGAGCTTTACCCTGGAGTTGGACAGGCTCCGACCATTTGGCCCTCGGCCAAATGTCAAAACTACTTAGGCGTCACCCCGCCCTGTCTTCCAAGTGAAAATAATGTAAAATGACGCAGTAAATAAATCGTTAAGGCTCGGTATAGCCACGCTACGAAAAGAGATAAGATGTTGGAAAGATGTAGACTTACTTATAGTTCGATGAAAAAACAAAAATGACGACAGGAGCGGACAATTTGAGAGCCACGAATATCGGAGAAACAAAACTCGGAAGGCAAGCTCGTCTTGCTGACATCGTGGCGAGGGGCGGACGAGGTTTGAGGAGGTGGCTTGCTCTGGGCTTTCACAACAGGGGTATGAAGCTGCAAGTGTCGCGGTGCAAAGGTCGAGTGACGAGAAGTAGGGTTAAACTTGGCGGCAACCCCGGCGGAATATAGCCTACTGCAATTTACGCCAAGTCTCTAGAGTGCAAGTGCGAACCTTGTGCTGCCTTAAATTATTATACCAATCCGACACGTGACAGTCTTGTGTATACGAGTCGTCTATGCGATATACAAATAGCGAGCGTTGACGTATCGAGGCCTTGCAGATCAATCCAAAGCGTATTTTTGGGATATTTTTGAGATTCTCAAGTTTTTGAGCGATCAATTTTCAGGGAAACGACACGAAATAACGAGCTGCGCGGTGACGCTGTGTCGTTCTCTCGGCGAACAGAGTGTAAATGTTTTCACATTTGCGTTACTAGAAACGCAATGCGATGACGTCACATCTGTCGATTCTCTCCCAGTGTTCTTGTTTTTGTTTAGTGTCGCACATAAGTAGTTTCGCTTCGAAAGATCATTGATGTTCGGTTGAAAATTCATGTCTGCAGAAATTCATTTCGGTTTAGTGCCATGATAGTCAGGAATGCTGGTACAAGTCACGTGAAGATAAATCAATATATTCAATTATAATTTTTCATCGCAAAGACTGAAACGGTTGTTCGTCAGTCCCAAGAAATATCAATTAGAATGTACTATAGCAGCATCTAGATCTTTACCGATTTGTCAACGTCAACTCGTGCCACCGATTGGAGCCTCCCAGTCATTAGCTTTGCATCTCGGCAGTTACTCCAATCCCCAGTGCGGAACAAATGTCCAACGATATTTGAATATACGAGTCTGCTGAATTTTTCTTTCCAGCCAAGTCGCATCTGGCGATCTCTCAGCCGGGTTTGAAAGTAAAAAAATAACTGCGTCTACGTGTCAGAGTCAAGTGCAGCGCTGTTCGAAAGTCATCGCTTTGCTTTAGTAGACGGCGAGTGGCAGGCAGGCAGGCAATTCTGTAGGGCTAAACAAGGTGAGCTAGGGTGGCGAGTGAAAAGGCCGACAATGCAAAAGCACCGCGTCTCGCGTGGATGCGGCGTGTCTAAGACGGGGTAGCCACAGGGGTGGTTGCACGTTTCCGCACAGGGGCTGAGAAGACAAAATGACGACGAGCTGCAGCATCGCCACGATATTTCGCTTCGCTCCGCAGGTTTTACTGCAACGCAAAGCACCGCTATACGGTGAACTTTTTTGCTCGAGTTAAGTGTGACTTCGGCTGGATTAAAACCGATTTTTTTGACTATGACTTTTTCCCGCTCGTACTTCAATCGTGTTTTATGTACATACAAGAGATAGGGTGGTCCTTAAAGAGGTCATTTTTGAATTTCGATCGGCTCACCCTCCAAATCGGATTCACATCATTGAAAAAAAAATTCTCTAATTCTTTCAGATTCTTATCTCAATTCTAATTCCTGCTTCAAGAAGGGTGGATTTCCCCATTCAACCCTTTTAGGGAGACATCAAATTTATCGAACGGATTTAGATGAAAGTTGGTTATAGGAGGTTTTTGGGGTCGCTGATTACGAATTTGAGTCCAAAATTTTAACTTCAAAGTGGCGGATCCAATATGGTGGATAAAAATCCATATTGGATGCACCATTTTGAATTTTGTAATTCCGAGTTCAGATTCGTAATCAGCGACCTCGAAAACCCCCGAGTACCGAGTTTTATCAAAATCAAATGACTTTTTGGATTTCACTCCACCATATTGGATTCGTCATTATTAATTTTCAAATTTTGAGTTCAGATTCGTAAGAGACGACCCAAGAAACCCCTCTATACCAAATTCCAACTAAATCCGTTCGGTAGATTTGATGTCTCATTGAAAGGTTTGAATCCACCCTCTTTCGGACACGCGTTAGAGTTGAGATATAAGACTGAAAAATATAGGGACCTATTTTTGAATCATCTGGAGCCAATTTAGGGGTGAGCCGGTCGAAATTCAAAACTGATCTTCTTAAGGACGACCCTAATAAGAGGTATCTTTGTCTATCAATCAGGGGTTGCAATACCGGATATTCGGGAAGTTCAACTGTCCACAGTTGATAAAAAATCAGTTGGAGAGCCAAGCCGGCATCGGAGAAACAAACCTGAAGCCTGCGTGATGTTCCGATTCATTGTTTCGTGAAAGTGCGGCAAAAAGGGAAAAATTATGAAAACCATTAGAGCTCGCGAGCTTGAGCATGGCAAGGTTATAAAAGTACACTTATCGCATAGCGACCTTTTGACCTCTGCCATTCGCCCTCAGCTCCTGCGGCCACTTCTTCTTCTCTTCCACAAGCCTTTCCTCTATTTTCTCCAACTTTTTTATCACTTTTTTCCACTCTTTATCTCCACGTCTCGCTTACTCCACGTATCTACGACAGGTAGACGACGACTCTCGTGCGACGCGGCGAGAGAAATGAAGACGCTTCGCATTCAACGCCGCGCGTCGCGTCCTTCGGGCTTCGTTCACATATAATACCTACGGGCAGCCACATCAATTCCTTTATCATTAGCCACGCTTCAATTAGCCGACCATTTTCGATCAGCGGGGGGTATGGGGGCAATAAATTCAAGTCCCGAAACCAAGGGATGCCCCGGAGCCAAACTACCCGATCCTGCAGTCTGGAACTTACCCGGGAGCCAAACTCAAAAGCTCGCCTCTCGAACCCGGGCCACGCTTTCAAGTAATTTCATCGAATTTTCACCGTGCTATTGGTTAGGATATTAATACCTGTCACGGAATCCCCTCGCTAAATATAAAGGAGCGGGCAGATAGTTCGGTGAAATATTGCGAGCGATGAAGGCGGATCATCACCGCAGTTCGTATTCTCCCCGTTTCTCGCGGGGGTGAGAATTTCGTACGGAAGTCGTGAAATACGGCCGGGAATTTCTCGGCCTGAACTCTCTGGCTAAGGAATTACTTTATTATGAATTACAATATATATATACCTGGATGTGACCGCGTCATTATTGTTAGAAAGAAAAAACTTGGGGAAATAAAAATATATTCCCCATCTTATCTCCTTATCACTGTTTCACGCAGAGGTTTGACTTTATTTTCCTCCGCTTCGATAATTACCAAGAGGTCAGAACGACGGGTGATTAAGACGTATGACAAATAACGCTGATGGGGAACGAAAACTACTTCGATCAGCATGATAACGTGTAGGTAACGTAATGAGCTGGGCCAATGCAATCTGTATAGTCGTGCAAACGCGGTTGGAATATGATATACGGTATGAACCCCGTTCCGAAGCATGCACGATCGAGTTGCAGTAGTTGTGGGGCTAATTACCTAGTTCGTATATAGAGTAGGTCTATCTTGACACGACGAGTAGGCGCGCAGGTAGAACGAGTATATATTAATATCGTTGAACTCACTAATTATATAAAGGCGCCAAACGCCATTAGATCCTTAATTCCATATTAACAAGAGTTAAAAACGAAAGAGCAATTATTAACAATTTTGACTTCACGATATATAATTGTGTAATAAATAAATCGAGTTGCGTTGCAGCTCGTTTCTGTAGCCGCACGGTAAGAGAAAGAAAAGAAATTTCCGTTTCACCTACAGTACGTGAAATTTTCAATCACGGAGAAACAGTGGGAGTAATTCATATACACGTATTGGCTAATGGTTTGAAAATCGATATCATGCATCGCGTCACCGTATAATTGCATATATGGACGATTATCGGTCAATTTGGTACAACGCAACAGTCCTTGAAATTTCTGCTTCGACGTTTTCCAATTTACTGCAAATCACGATGCGGTTGAAAATAACGAGAGAAAAATATTGAGAATACGATGTATTTGTACAATTTGTACTGGCGAATCTCTGCAAGTCGTCTAATTTTTAGGCAAAATCTCAACGCAGTTGTACTAAATTTGCATATTGTCAGCCTCGATTTGTACCAAATAGTAAATATTTCATTCTCGAAACGCACGTAACAAGAGGAATGAAAATTGCCAGACAGCCAATTTTCGAGAACTTGAATTTTTCGAATCAGCCCGACGGAAAAAGATGCCGGAAAAAAATGTAAAAGTTCCAAAGCCCGTTAAAATAGCTTTTTCCGGAAGGCAGCGGAAGGGATTCCTTACACCGTCAGCACCGTGCAGGTGTAAAATCCTTGGAGTTTCCGGTCGCCTCGTGCCTTCGTTTGAGTTCGGCTTCGCATCCGCGATCAACGAGACGCGTTCCCCCATGTTTCAGGATTCCCGGGGCGCGTCGCAAGCTCCTCATCGCAGCTACGTATCCATTATATTCCCTAATACAAGCCTTGGGGTGACCCAATTCTGCCGATCAACTCGCGCGAGAAAAATTACCGAGCTAATGATGCCGGGAGTGGCGGAGTATAATTTTTGCTCCTCGTGGCTGGTGTGATGCGAAAGCTTGCACGCGCGGGGATGAAAAACGAAAAAATTTCTAACGAAAATTTCAGCCCCGCAGTTAGATCTTGATTAAATAAACTTGGTCTCCGCGCGAGTTGGGCTGGCTAAATAATCGGTTTCGCATGGCCGGCTCGATGTAAGATCGAGGATAATGTTGCGAATTGAACTTTCCGCTAAAGTTTCATACTTTTCTTACATACGATGTATCGATAAGCCGGGATCCGGATCATCGGGGTTTTACGAAGCTGTTATGTAAACAAATACACCCAGAGGCTCGGCCCGGTGACCCGCGTCAATACATACCTATATATATATATGTATATGTATATATATACTGACATGCATTCGCCCACCTTCACGTGGAATCACCTATACACCCGGGGGACGAATACACGTCGCATGTGTGCGATGAGAGGCCGGGATAATAGCGGGTGTAGCGCGATGTAGTCGCCGCTGCAGTGCGGGGTTACCGTAATCCATTTAATGGTGATTGGATTTTGGTATACGTAGATGATTATGTATCTTATACCATAACTTTGCATGACGTGGAAATATGCAAAGAGTCTTTCGGCCCCCCGTCAGGCTTTCTGAATATCGGTGAATCGGCCTCTTCCGGAGCCCGCCAAATTCGGAATTGGACACTTTGTCCCCAAACTATCTGTGAAAGTCCCAGAGTTATACTCCGAGTAATCCACAAGCCGTACTCTGGTTTTTATTAACAGTTTCGGGGGTTTATTTATGCGGGAAAAACATTTATAACCGCTTAAAAAGCCCGAAGTATCTTTGATTTGAATTTTGTGACACGTACTAGTGAGTGACAGTAGTTTCGAACGGGAAGGAAAAGTATAATTTGTTTAATGTTGTTGTTGGGTTGACTGAAATTGACTGTCCGTTTTGATTGACTTGGTGATTTGAAGCTCTGAACCTTAGAATCATTGTATATTGTAAATTCTTGTGTTTCCGTTTGTTTTTTCGATTCCGTCTTATCAACCTCATGTAAATCTTCATTGAATGTACATCAGGGTGTATGTGCACGGAGAATATTAGGGAGAATGTACACGGCACTCCATAAAAAGTGTGTTTAGGTTAAAAGAAAGGATCTGCCAAAAGATTAGCGTTCTACGTTACGTGGAAAATCGCGCTCACTCGATTTTACTTTTATACATTTTTTTAAATCTATGAAGAATCGTGATAATTTTGTTTTTGTTGCTTACTTCAATCGTAATATCAATTTACGTTACCAAGGGACCCACACGCGTAATAGTAAGTCTCCGGTTGATGTTTGAGAAATGCATCTGACGATCTTTTCGTTATTAAATCAATCTCATAAAACGATTCTAATTTAATATGAACTTTTGATTTAAGAGAATAAGATTCCCGGTTGATATATCGTTGTGTTACGGATCGTGATCTTTGAGATGAATATAAATGTTAAGAAAGAAATAATATTTGAAGTACTAAAACGTGTTTCTTCACAAATTGACAAAAATATGATTAAAAGTCAAAAATCAAATAAGCGCGATCTTGCACGTAACGTAGAACGCTCATCTTTTTACAGAATTTTTCTTTTAACCTAAAGAAAATTTTTAGAGGGTGCCACGGTGGAAAATCGCAAATCATTTTTTTCTGAAACACCCTAACGTATAAACTAGTGCAGGAATGTAGTACTAGAGCAAAAATGTCGGACTTTCCCTTAAATTTATCTTCGTCGTACGGATTTCCCTTATACTTTAAGGCTTTTCCGGTTTGCGGGCTAACCGGATACGGGAAATTAAACTGTATCGAATGTACTGGCAAACTTTCCGGTCCATTCACATAAAACGGTTTTAGAATTGATTTTAGATGTAGAAAATTCATGAACAGATTTCCGTCGTACTAGGTGTGCAAATAACGACCGAGTTTGAGTTGAAAAATTCGCGTAATATCGGCCGATTCGTGCGCAGAGAATTATTTCTAACACTTAGTCGCGAAACACTGTGAACTTTCCACCGAGAAGAGAAATGAAATTTTCTTGATATATTACAGCGGGGGTGAGACATGTGCCTCTACGCACATGTGTAAGTGGCAGCCATTACGGGAAACGTCGGAGCGGTGAAAAGGAAAAGTTTTAAAAGTAAGGCCAGCGCTGAGCGGATAGTCTGAAAGCTCGAATAGCTTTTGCGGAACGTCAGAAATATCGTGACCGGAATGCGGAATAATCTTTTGCCCGTCCGTCCCGCGGCAGTGAATCAGAATTCGACCGAGCGAATGGGGCTTATGCCCGGATGTCTGTGAAACGCGCTTATGTAATCGAAATTCTCCGCCGACGTACAGATAACGCAGCTCTGCAAAAAAGCAATTTTTTTTTTTCAATTGCATGGGATGTTTTTGGTAAATATTATGTTTTCGAGTGTGTTAAATCCAAAAATAACTTCCATTTCCCTTCATTACGAACAGTATTCTTGCAAAATAGAAGGTGTTTGCATAAAAAAGAATAACAATAATGAAAAAACCATCATTTTATTAGAATGAACCAGGCAATGTTTTTTATAAAATGAGATCAAAAATTTCTTTACGAAATGTATTTAACATTCCGTGTTCATTGTTTTCGCCTACGAAACTTTTTCTTCTTCTCTCTGATACACGTCCCAACATGCTTCCGCTTTCCATTTTTCGTTTCTCTGTTTGCATTTATTCTCGAGTCTCACTATAATGAATATTAAATGGAAGTAAGAAATTGTTTTGGCCTAGGATTGTTAAAAGCAAAAATAAGATATCAGATTTCGAATTACATGGGAGTTTCGTTCTACATGAAGCTACAAACACTGGTTGAAGAAAAAATCTGACGTGATGGAACTTTTTCAGTAATTTTCCCGACTTCGGTGAGTGAAAATCTATAAGAGGCATTACATAAAACCAGTACAGTTTTTTGGTTGCAGACCTGTTTAATAATACATGGCGTGTAACGGCGGACACGAAGCTGTAACGCTTTGATGACGCGTAGCTTTCACGTGTATGTGCATAATTCGAATTCTCGAAAGTCCGCAGCTGTAGTCGGGCGGATATTATAACGCTTTCGAAAACAAGTCAACCGGAAATACCGAGAAGAACGATTGTGTTGCGGGTGGCGTCCCGGCGTCGCCGCGTCGGAGGTCGTCTCCTGGCCTTGAAACGATTCCCGGGACTCGGATTTTGGCAGAGCTTTCGGAAGGGGTGCAAGCATGAGACGCGGGCTCGCGACGAACGAGAAAAACGAAGAAGCGGACGACGGGACGCGGAAATTACAGACGAAACGCAGCTGAAAGCCTGCTTATCCTCCAACCATTCTCGGGAAATCGATGATCCCTAATTTTCCTATTATTCCGGAGAGCGGATGAGAAGAGAAATGGGCGAGAAATTGAATCAAAGAATACGGTATAAAAGAGGGACGTCCAGAGTATTTTATATGCCGTGTAGCTCTCGTCTTATGACATTAACGAGTGACAAATCTTCCGCGCGGCACAATGAGAGCGAAGTATTTTTAGAGGGCGAATATATTCGCAGCGGGTGCCCGACGAAACCGCCACCCCTTACCGCCCCTGGAAGGTCGGAGCAGGAAGGAAACGGGCTAGCTTTTAGTGAAGGAGGGTGCAGCCCTGCCTGGGAATTCCGAGCTTAAAGCTCGGGCTCGTTTTGTTATAACCTTTGCCGATGACTGATGGTATTCGTATTATACGTGCAGCAGCTCGCTGATCGGGCAAGATAGCCACGTTTTGACCTTTGAACTACCTTTCAGCGAACGGTTGGGGGGGAGTCTCTTTGTGTAACCCGGCCATCCCGTAGGTACATCCTGTATTTTCGACGCTGTGCATGTTTCAAAGCGTGATGCTAATCGCTCGCGATCGCTTCTCCTAGACTCGCCGATGAAAATTTTTTTCTCTTCAAACCCGACGCGGCTCCTTGATTTCGACAATCGAGCTCCTTCCTTTTCAGGGTCGCGGAATCAATCCTTGAGATAAGACGAGGCGCGAAGCGTCCTCGCAAAGCCCGGCCGTGTCGGACTGTTTCCTTCGGTCTCGTGCCAGGTGAACTCGAATTATTCTAGCTTTAACTCGTCCTCGACGGAGCGATGCTAATCTGCCCTTTGTGCGAGGGGCCTTAGCTTAAGCATCGAGCCAGTCTTAGACCCGTCCGCCTGTAAGCCCCGGCACGAAAATGGCGAAACGTAAACGACTATTAAATCCCGAAGGTCAACCATGCCGGAGTGTCGCGGAATTCACCCCGGGATGACGTTTTGCAACCATTCGAGTTCGCCGTCCGTTCACCATTCGAGGTTTTCGAAATTGGAAGAAGAATTTGCGGTACGTGAATTTCACGGTATCTTGAGAGGCTCGCAAGGTGTTTCCGTTGAAAATATTCACCATCATACAGCCACTGTAATCGTTCTGCTTTCATCCAAACGTCAACGGCAATTTATTTGCGCAACGCGTTGACGCCAACGTTGGACGTTCTAACTAACGTTGTGATCGAAATTGCCAAGATTAACAGTACTAATGAATTCCTACCGAATTATCTGATCCTAAGTCAGAAGCTCTTCACGCAACTGTGGAATTCACTGCCTAACCAGAAATTAATCAACCGTGGCAGGGTGTCATGCCGAAATGACTAATTAGGTTTTCTATTTCGCGATAAGGCCGCCTCTGTATGCCACTAACGGCGAATGAAACCAAGACTTCAAGATGTTTGTTCAACTTTACGACATCGGAATTGTACATTTTACGAGGAGTATTCTTTTCCGTCGTAATGGCAATGACGACCCGACGCAAAATATAATAGCCGGTACATCTTGGCTCTCACGTCCAGCATCGATTATCTTCCCGCGAAGCTTAGTTTCCTCTGTTTGGAAAGCGGTTGTTCATGTTTAGAGACGGGACTGAACGGACTCTGCTGTAACTTTTCAGGGTATACTTTAGATCGCAAAATATGTATCGAAGGATGTGCAATGCGTCCGTTGATGTACGGAGCAGAAAACATGACGAACGGTTACTCTTTGCACTTCATTTCGTTGATATGTTTAAAATCGAATAGGTCTCTTGTCCCCAGTCTGCACCCTAGTGGAAACAAAGATGTAGAAGCGGTGCAGAAACGACGATTATCGTAGCACTTGGAGCATAATAATTTTTGAATTTCGATATAATTCCAAGTCGAGGTGGACTTTGCTCGCGATTGTTACTCTATTATTTCACTCACGCCTGGTAAAAGGTAATTGATCCTTGACAAGGCATGCAAGAAAATGATTGGTCCCCTCCGCGATCGTGTTATCGGAGTTGGATCGCGTGTCTCGCGCTAATTTGGCTAAGTTTCACACCCACGAGGCGTGTGTGCACGGTAAACATTGAGTGTAATAAAAAGAATGGGCTGCAAACGGGTTCGACGAAGCACTCTTCCGGTTGTTGCCCAGCATATTCACAGTTTCCGGATCGAATCTCTTTTGTTCCGACGTTTCGTCGTCCATAATGATTTTTCTGCGCTGAATTTCCAAACGTTTTTCAAACCACCTTCAGAGACCCCGACTCTGCAGCGACGAGTGACCGACTACATTAGCCGTCTTTGTTTCGCCGCGCGAGTGACAATGTAAGCTTATTAGTAAAATGGCAGAAAGTAGGCTAACAAGGGCAATCGGTCCCGGGTGAGAGATATTACAATACGCAGATTCACTCCGACGATGGTGAGCGGAAAGGCATGGCACTGATTCCATCGATCCGAGAGACCCGAGGGAAAAGCTCTGTGGCGTTTAGGAGGTGAGACTGCTTCGAGGAAAATAAAGACGATTAAAACGGAAAAGTCGGGAGTTTTACGGAAATCAATCACAGTCGGGTAATCAAACTCTCGACCCTTAAATACCCATTCGGAATGTTTTGTAACTGTAATCCTTCGGAACCATTCTCGCCGCCCTTCGGTTCTCTGACAAGTCTTGTCGGACATTTCGAAGCTTCCACTTTCATCGAGAATACTCGAAGATTTCGTTCCCGGTGCGAAACAGGTGGCAGTGGAGTAGGTATGATTCGATTACGCTATTTACTTGATATCCAACAATGAAATCGCGGACTGATGTCCCAATAATCTTGCGTAAATAGTGTGGAAATGAATGAGAGTCCGATCGATTCGCCGTAGGCAGCCTTACGTTGTAGTAAAACCCGCAAACCTTTATCGTTATTACGATTATTTGCTCGCTATTTCGATGCGGAGCTTCGGTTCAACGCAGAAAAGTGCGTATCGACCACGCGACGTCCGGACGAACGCATCGATGCGTTGGAAATAAGAAAAGGAACCGTAAGGACCGCTGTCGCACATTTACCAGTGAAGCAAAGCTATCTTGGTACAAAGGAAATGTGTCTGAGACGGGACGGCCCTCATTGCTACGCCTGGGAAACGATCGTACTCGGACGATTTTATCCAGGCTTTTCGACGCCGAATTTATGTCGCATTGCAGGAAATTTGAGTTCCGAGATGAGAGGAGGATACATTGAACGAGAAATACGAGTTTTGAGTAAACGGCATCAATCATTTACTGCGGATGATGAAAAATTTTTACATCCTTGGGAGGGCAATCAAGCCAAAGTGGGGTACGCACCGCGTCTTAAAAATTCGCGAAGGTTACCGAATTTTACGAGCTTGCCAAAGTGGAAAGATCGAGCGGTTGCAGGTAGATGGACGGGGCTGAAGTTAGCAGCAAGAATCAGCAGCCAAACGTTCCAATGTTCATTCGAATAAGACGGTCAAGTCCGAAAATCAAAATTTTGCGAAATATCTCGAACCTCCGATACATTTATACAATTATAAGGATAAAACTGATCTACATTTTTTGGTTTCCAAAAAGCTTAGCACATTTGGCTGCTAATTTCAGCTTCACGGTAGATGGAGAACTCCGCGGCTGTTCCTTGGATTTTTTGGTGGATTTCGGTTTATTTCCTTCCACTCATTTTCTTCTTACGCGTCGTTTGAAAAAGTCTGACAATACTTACGCTTAATCAGACTAATAGACGCGAATTTCCGGAAACAAAATCATAGGCCAGATGTAGGTTCGATTACCTACGTAAGACGCAAGGCATGGAGAAAAATGGTAACGATTTGCGGTGAAATTTGATCGTTTCTGTACGCTTTCAGACACATTTTTCTGCGCAGCGTTGTTTACTCGCCATTCTACTACAGCTAGCCATACTACTCTGATATCTACTCTACGCTAGAAACTGCGACAATCAGTATTGAAATACCGTCTGATGTTTTAGCTTGTTACACAGGCGTTATACAGGCATTTTGGCATCGTACGTGTGCTGAGCGCTGTACGTTTTGGATAGAAAAACTTTACTCAGCGTCGTGTCTGTATTATATTTATGCAGAGTGCAGGGTGGCCACAAATTTTTGTGAAACAAAGTCCATGACATTTCCAGGTTTTCCAGGACCCAAAACCTAGTTTTCCCAGTTCTAGTAAGTTACCAAGACCTAAATCTTTCAGCTTATTAACTCTATGTATATTCATTTCAAATTCAATTCGAATCGAAGCAAAATATAATGTACAAAAAAAAAAAAAAATTGCCAATTTGTTTTCTCGACAGAAAAAAAATGAACCCGTTGCCTCAAAAAATGATTTCTAATTCCCAAGATAGAAAAGTGATATTTTAAGTCTTCTCCGCGACCAAGTCAAAGAATCCCCTGACATTTCCAAGTCTTCCGGGTTTCCCATGCGTGTGGCCACCCTGAGAGTGCTAGGAGCAGCATGAATGTACCGTGGCGTGTATCTAAATAGCGGCTACTCGTAAGAAACAGCGATGAGTGAATGTAGGCATGTATATTGCAGTAGTTTTCTCGATGAAACTGTGTTGCAGAATGTGAGAGACTGGAGAAAAGTCTGCGTCGTGTCGAAATGGATAATTTGTCTAGATCGAAAAATGAAAACGTACCTGTCGTTCAGCAGCCATGCCTCCCTCGTACATGTTTCGAGCGATTTGAGGGTAGTGCAGCGCGCGCGCCTTCTGAACGACTTACAAACGAACCGCGTTGTTGTTCACGATACCGCCCTTCGTACAACGATTTACATCCACCTTATCAGCGTTACCGGTATTATTGTTTTACTGTTTCTGTATAATCTGTATATTTATACACGGTATATAACGTATATATTGTACATATGTCTCTGTATCTACGCATGGATTTGTATGTGTGTGTGTGTGTGTGTGTGTATGCGGGTGTGTGTATTTGTGTATATATATATATAATTTATATTTATTGTACAGGTATTATTGTTGTTTATACGTCTCTCTGTCACTTTCCTTCTCTCTGTCTCTCTCTTTCTTTCTTTAATATAAATTTCTCTGTAACAACAACATCGATATAATACACCTCGTACCAGCTATTTATGCCTCAGATTCGATAAAATATATACTCTAAACGGTCAACATTGTACATCTGTTTCATTATAATATTATAGTAGCGGGAGGTGATTCGGTGTCGAATTAACAAGTGTGCAGCAGCGGGCTAGTAGGTAAGGATCGTCCTCGAACGTTATCCTCGTACTCTCTCCCTCCCTCTCTTTCTCTCTCTGTTTCTCTCTCTCTCGGTATCTCAACTTTGCTTCATCGTCGTCGTCGTCATCATCATTATCATCATAAATATCATTCTCATCATCATCGTCGTCCGATTGTTATACGTTTACCACTTTTTCCCCGCGACTTAAATGTTATCTTCAATCAACAACGCCGGAGGTTTTTAATAACGTACCAAGAGAGAGTGTAATATCAACGATTGCGAAACGTTCATCCTCGGCGAAAGGTTTCGCGAGAGAGAAAGAGGATCAGGCAAGGAGGAGGTGGTATATTGCGTTTATGCGAGATAAGAAATAGAGCGGATGTCGCAACGAAGAGCGTGGGGATGTGTGCAATGCCGGTCTTTTCCTTTCTCACTGTTTCAACGACTGTCCAATCGTCGTCACTCGTCGTGTTATTATCGAATAGCGGTACGACCGAACTGGGCGATTAATTCGTCGTATCAATTTGGCCGCGGAGCTTTGTCCGTTTCGAACAGAGCCGAAGCGAGGTTTCGACACGCGCGAAGTGTAGAACGTGCAGCGATTCTGAACCGCCGAAAAGAGAGACGATGGCCGAATTGGATGACGAAGAAGTCGAGGAGGAGGACAAGCAGGAGGAGGAGGAGGAGGAGGAGGAGCAGGATGAGGATGAGAAGAAGATGGAGATGAAGAGTGACGCCGAAGTGCGTTGATGATCAGTGGCGTGGAACTGACTGTGAGCGAGCGAGTTGAGCAGTCGTGTCAGAGTGTCGGATTGTCAGTGTCTTGTGTATGTTTCGTGACAGAATGACAGAGTGTGTGAGTTTAGTTGAGATAGGTACCGGGCGTGTTGCGTGCCTGAGGAAGACTGAGCAGACTTTCTGCACGGATCGGCGTTCCCGCTACTCTGGGGGTGAAAACGGCGTGGGGGCGAAGAGTGAGCGAGAGAGAGAGTGAGGAAGGGAGAGAGGGATCGAGAAGGAGGGAGGACTCTGCGCGCAGAACCCTCGGACAACAATCAATACGCGTCAGGACCGTATTCTCCGAACCCAGCCGCTGGCGCCATATTGGAATTTCTGTTTCACCGCCGATTCAAAATTGCACCCCTAAACTCGTCTTACTACATTTTATCCCAAGTTTATCCCCGCAATAAGCGTTGGAACCCCGCCCTCGAGATATATTACAAGCTTTATGCATCGCAGGGGTCGAGGGAAATATGCACTTTCTTTTAACTCGAGACCTTTAGCCCTTGGCTCGACGACGGCACGACCCTCTGCACGATGTTTTCTTTGTCATCTGGCCCACTTTTTACCGGATCTTATCAAACGGTTTTCACCCCTTCCAAGATCTTAATAATTTTCTTCTTCCTTGGATCTCATTTTATTCTACAATCGAGGCTCGACCGTACTTTTATTACAAAGCTCTTCAGACCGAAACAGAGACGGCGGAATAATCGAGTCGAACAACTGATTTGGTTGAACACGATGACTCTGCGCTTCGTTCTATTTGTAATACCGCGTGTCGCAAAGTCTGACGAATTTATTTCGGGCAACCGATTTTCAATTGATTCGATTAAACGCTCGATAGGTACAGTGACCGAAATACGTCGAGTTCCAACCGCGTTGCGAAATTTTTGCATTCGAATTTCGCAACTCAGTTTCACTGCAGCTGAACGAAGTTTGAATTCAAGCTAATTTATCCGGGACACAGTAACATGGTTAACCACTGTGCCTCAGCTTTACATCAAAGACCTGAAAATTAGTTGATTCCATGTTGAACGAAACAATTTTGCCGCTGAAGCAGAATGTCAAACGGATTAATTTAATGAACAAAATTCAATCAGGTATAAATCTGCGTTCAACGACGCGTACAGAAATATTATTAGATCGTGCAAGTAAGTTATTTTTCAGTGCCAATTATTTGTTGCAACTTCTACACAGATTCCGCGTTTTAAAAGTCATCCTGTGTCGACGGAAAGTGGCAAGCATTTCTTACGAAAGTGTTGCCAAGTTCGAGAGAGAGTGAAAACAAAAATTCTTCCGATTGCTCATAAATCCGCCAGAATCTGATTACAGAGGTCTCTGTTCTATCGAAGAAGAAACCGACGCCCGACGTCTATTTCCTTGGAGGGCAGGAGGTTGCCGCAGGGTTCCGGAAACCGACGTGGTATCCGTCGCCACGTCACTCGGTGGGTACGTTGAACAAACAGCTCAAAAATCAGACCGAGTCGGATTCTTTTTTTCACCGTTCGGCTGTTTGTTTAATGAAAAGTAGCGACTCGTAGTGATGCGAAACACTTTATTTGGTAAGAGGCGAAACTGGGTGTGTTGTTAGAGTCGCGCCGTGATTTCGTGCCAATAATTTGAATTCCACTTAGCATGAATATTCAGCGAATCTCAGGGGTGATTGTAAGAATAGTCGATTCGAATAAACTTTCGTAATAATCGTATAACTCCGATTAACTCGACAAGTTTCAATCTGAATAAAGAAAGTCAATTTTCCGCATCGCAACTTTGATCAGCGAACCTGGCAAAGTGTGTCCTTTCAGTTTTTATCAAACTTGGCAGGATACTCTCGAGAGGGGGGGATGGGGTTGAAAACATTCAACACGTACCTACTTTTTCACAACGTCGGAATACCGACTTCGAGGAATGCAATTCGACTTTTCTTTTTTCGGTTTTAAAGTGTGCCTTTCCTCCAGAACCTGATCGCGTCAAAAAATTTAAGTGATATTCACACTCCGTTTGTCAAATTGGAAACAAGCATCGCAACGTACGTGTTTCTCATCATATTTGAGGTTTACTCGACTTGCCGCAGGCGGTGTTTCGTCGACCGTGCGACAAATTTCTCCTGCCCACCGTCTTGCCAAATTTGGTCGAAGTAACGTCTTCGAGATGCGATTTTTCTCAAAGCGTATCTGCCTAGAAACACAACCGGAACTGGCACTTCGGCTTATTCCGCTCTAACGAATCCTGCCTGCCGAAGGAGTCGACGCCGAGTGAGCTGATGATATACCAGAGAGTTTATCTCAAGTCTCGGGGTACACAATGCTTGAAAGATTAAGCAGCGTTGGAATTAGCTTTGCGTTACGGTTAAACAGAAGTGTGAAATCCCCTCGAGGCTCGCTCGCATCGAACGCGGGACAAAGTTAACGTTATTACTCGGCCACTTTTCTCCACGGATGCTATAATCTTTGAATTTTTTTCGCATTCATCAGTGAGGCGACGTCGGCAATCTTTCCGACGCTCAAAATCTATTCATCCACGGTTCGTGGTGCGGGGGCCGCTGGATGTGAGGAAAAATGCCGATTCATCCGTTTCTCGTCTATGCCTAAACGTCCGAGAATCCGTGTGATATTTTATAACGCCTACGTGAATGCGAAAAGAATTCTAACGATATTATTCTTTCAAGTCCCACGATATTCGATGAACTGTTACGGGATAAGAGTAGCGAAAAAAGAGGCTGGCAGAGGTTCCCACCGGAAATCGACTCGAAGAACAAATAAATCCCACGGAGAAACCCGGGCCTTGGTATAATTCTCGTTACGGACCTGCTGAGATGATCTTGGAGAGGAAGCCGGCGGCGTTATTGGGAGGAAGAGGAAAAGGTGGAAGCGGAGGGACGAAGGGAGAGGTGAAGGGCGATGAAGAGGCGCGAGCGTCGCGTAAAAATCGCGGAGTCCTTAGGAGGGACGGGAATTTGCAGCATCCGCTTTTCAGCTTGGTCTCTTCCGCCGTCAATGAAACCGGCGTCTTTTTACCGAGGAGAAAGAACCGAGTCGCTGGGGGCTGTTTAAAAGAGTAACCTAACGATGAGATTTCTCGCGGGCTTCGAAGCTCGAGGCGGTTTCGTCGCCTAGAGAGTCTCTTTTTCTCGGGTCCGAGCTCCTCGGCTTCAGGATCGATACAGTTTTTGACTGGCTAATTTCTCGTCCTCTGAGAGAGAGAGATAGATAGATAGATAGGTAGATGGATAGATAGATAGAAGCGTTTATTCGCCCTGGGACAAGTCCAATGAAATCAAAAACGAATTAAAGTCATTTGAATTCAGGTTGATAAGCAATAAATAAAGAAGGAGGTTAAGATAGATAAAAGTAAATACACCGCAAATTAGTAAAAAATAAAGATAGAGTAATAAATAAGATAAAGAGATAATAAGTTTAAAAAAATAAATAGGCAAAGAGCTTAAAATATCAGCAAGAATATGAAAAGAATAGATAAAAGGAAAATTGATATTAATCAGGACGGGAAAATTGATAAAACAATTGGTCAGTTGTAAAAAATAAGAACGACGTTCGCGGACGACAGAACAGTGAAAATAACATAAAACCAGAGCATACCGCGAGTATTTGAGCAAACTCAGAAAACATTAATAACATAGATAAATAAATAAATGGACAAGTGACGGGAAATGGAAAAGAATGAAATCAAATAAACATAGCCGGGGGGAAAGTTTTATCTCGTGCACTAGGTAAAGTAAGGGTACATTACTACGATAAGTTTATAAAAAGAAAAAAAGAAATCAAGGAAATAAAGTTAAATAAAGTAAAGATAAAATGCAGAGAAGGGATACATTGATGCATAGAATTGTATCTTTGCTGCTCGCGGTATACGTAATGAGTATAAAGTTTGCACTCGAACGGCGCGAGTCCTTTCTGCTCAACTACTTCGGTAGGCAGCGCGTTCCATAAATAACAGTCCGACACAACAAATGATCGCTGATATTGGTAGATACAAGCGTTGGGTTGCGGTGGCATTAGCAGTAGCTCGTTGCAGACGAGATTTTCAATTCTGTGAATTTCTATCTAGGTGAAATTTCACCATTTTGATCTTTATTTGTTTTGGATTTTCGACATTCTTATGTTCGGAATCCTGGTAATTCTGATTTTCGGTTTTTTTTTGATTTTTTTTTACACCAACTAGTCGAGTAAACTACGCTGTGTGAGTATATTTGAATATTTGGAATTTTACTCCATCAACACTTTATTTTTCGACGTTTTTCACCATCGGAACTTTACTTTTCGAAACTGCTGTGTCATAACTTAAATTTTGGGAATCTTGAATTTCGGAACTTTAAATCGTGCGTTTCCGGCCAATCGAAACTTTGTTGTTTCTTCAAAGTTTGACTTCTTTACTTCAAGTTTCGCCATGAAATAATTCGAAATTTCGCGTTTTCGGAATTCCTCAAATTTGAAACTACAAACCCGATTCGTTAAGTAATAGGGGAATGGTAAAATGGCATGGATTTCAAACTGGCAAGAAAATTGCTGATCTATGCAGTACGGATTATAGTCGTGGCGGAAATTAGCTGAGAGATGGTTAATTAAACAATTTTCTCGCCTTGGTTTGCAGCGAGCTGATATACGAGCCCTGCAATATCACTGCGGTGGTGGTACATAATACAGCTGCACCGCGATATTTCAGATTCCAAACTATCCTGCAGGCTCGCGCGGACTTAATCTCATAATGCCTTGTTAAGCTTTGCGCCGGTGGTCCGAACAAAGTTTAATAACCAACTAATAATTCAGCTTATACAATTACCCGCAGTTCGCCCTGAATCGCAGAAGCGACACAGACCAGCAGAAGACCGCCTTTCTTCTCGTTTGCCTCTTTTGTTTTCCTACATCGATCGTGAAAATTTATTCGTACGTAACTGTCAAGTGTTCGAAAGTGAAAAAACGTGCGTGTGAGAATACAACACTGGTTAATTAAATTTTCTAGCATGAAAAGGTGCTTACCAATTTTTAAATATTTATCTAGCCTCATTGTGCAACCATAATTATTTTGATTCGATCAGGTCTAGTTTTTGTGTTATGTGTTCTGACTTACCTTTTTCGATCCAGGGTGTTTTGCTACTCGCAACAAGTACCAGCTGGTTAGTTACAAGGAATGACAAAACACCGTGAATCAAAAAAGGCAAGTCAGAACACACAGCACAAAAACTAGATCTGATCGAATCAAAATAAATATGGTTTTATAATGCGAGTAGTATTTAAAAATTAGTAAGCACCTTCCTTGTTACAAAATTCTGTTGACTAATGTACCGTAACACTATACATATATATAATCTCACTAACGTTCATGAAAACTGTATTTTCGGAAAAGCTAAAAAAAAACAAAAATCGTATTATTTTTACAATTGTATCATTCAAAACCAGTATCAATAATCCTTTTGTGACCATTCTAATATTCTAATCATCCTCGACACTCCTTTCACTCCTGTGTTCTACGATGTAGGTAATTATGCACTGGAAAGTTGAGCTGTCCACAATCCAAAGACGCAGCAGGTCGTTAGGGTGACCTGAATTAATTAGCCTTGTACCGTTCTTCTGAAACTTATCTATCTTCCTTTGCATCCATACAACTTTGACCGTTCGTCCACATTCGCGTCCACTCTATAAATATGCAGTCGTTTTATCCGAAGTCGATCATTGTCATTTTCGCCAAGTAGAAATACAGTAAAGACGACTCTTCAGATTCAAAGATACGCAATGAATCCAGCTGTAAAGCTGGATCTTCCGATCTTCTCTTGACCCGCTTCCCTTCCATTATCTCTTAATGAGGTAGAATTTTTTTCTTAAGGTCAGGAACTCGATTGTCTCTAGAGAAATATCGGAATAACAAAAGTGTGAAACTTGGAATTGAACGCTCAGGCTTCAGATCATTATCAGTGTTCTCGGCCATGGTTTGTCAAATCCTTTGTCACACAATTATTCACGTGATTGCGCAAGCTCATTAAATTGTCCGAAGCAGAGTCGCCGTGAATGTCATTCCAGACAACCGTTATCATAATCCACGCATTGTTCGCGGGATGGAATACATTTATTTTCTCGAAAATTCTCATCCCCGGAATTGGAGGAGACAGAATTATTACGTAATCCTATGTTCTCCGATTTTATTCCGTATCCCGAGACTCGCAGAGAGTTGCAAGTCCTTGCGCAATAATTGAATGACAATGAGACGGGCTTCTTTCCTGTCAGAAAATCCTTTCCAAGATCTTCGCGTAAAAAATTCTTCGGTCAAAAATCTGCTCTGTCACTATTCACGAATCAACGAGATTGTAAGTGACAGTGCAGCGATACGTACACGCGAACTCCGGTTCTTTAATCAATTCTGTCAGAAAATATCACGGCGAAAATTATAAATCTCTTACAAAAATCAAGGAAAACGAAATCAGGAATTCTTTACTCAAGGAAACGCAAAACTCTGCCTCAAATTCACCACCTAGGTTCATGGCTGGTCAATTTTTCTCCTCTACCATTCCAACCAAACATGGAATTATTTTCTCAAGATAAATTTGATCGCATCCCTTACAATTCACTTCTTGTCCCTATCAAATGAAACATTTTTCTATCCAACCTGTGCCAAAAAAGAGTGGTCGTGAAACGAGAGCTGACAATTTGGCCGCGTATAATTTCCCCGAAAACGCGATATCACGAGAGATGTATCGCAAATGCTACGCATAGAGTTGAATATTCCCGAAGAAAATGTCATTTGCAGACGATGACGTAAGTCCTTGGAGATTGAAATCCTTTCAGAATGAACATCGGCGAAATACAATTAGCCGGCCAAGGTGAGTTCACACTAGGTTTCGCGTCCCATTGTCCTGATATTAATGATAACGGAGACGCGAACGGCATCCTTGGCAAATAACGAAAGGCTGTCTTCTGTCTTTAGCGATATATGTGTCAGACCGTAATGTGCATGTTGTGTCGTTGGAATGGCTCCTCCCTGACACTAAACTCTGGTGATATTGTAGGTCGGGGAACATTTGGATCGATGCCGAACGATGTGTTCCACATTATTTTTATTTATTGCCATTAGGGGGGTCAATGCGAGTTTCCTGTTCGAGACATCCGATCGTCGCGATACATTTCAGTTCGCATTGGAACGTTGGAACGAAAGAGGATTATCGTTTATCTCCAGTGCTTATAAATTTATAAATTTTCAAACTTCAGCGACAGTATTTAGAACGTGCCTCGGCCCTTATTATCGCTTTCACATTTGAATAATGCGCGACGAACCGCTTTCCTGCCATTACTTAAGGCGTGTACGGTTTGTTATGCACAACTCCGTATGCGGCGATAATAAAAGTGAATGTACTCAAAAGCTGATAACATAGTATTCAAAATTTTACGATTCCATCGTTCGAATGCCTTATTTTATTAGTCATGTGCCGATTTTTGTTATTTTTTTTTTATGTTGTTTCAAATGTGAATCCATGGATTCAGACCGTAAAAAATAATACGTGATACGGATTTCTATTGGCTACATAACTTCGCGTCAACTTAACAGTATTCGATGTCAATCTAACACTATCTGATGTTGAATTTACGAAACGACCTCAAAACTTTTTTACATAGTAGTCCACACTGGCCAAGTTTGGTCTATTTCAACATCACCATTTTTCACCACGCGTGTATGCCCACTAGGGTTGGTTTGAAATTTTTTTTTTCTTCTACTGACCCTTTAAAAAGTTAATTTTCAGCCTCAAAAGAAGCCATATTCATTCATTCATTCACTGCACTCAACTTTAAACATTCGTATCGTATACAATATGAATATTTAGGTGTATAGTAATCTCAACCTTTTTTTATATAAAATTTGACTATCTACAAAATGAAACAAGAAACAACAAAATTCAGACTGGATGAGTCACTTTTTGCAATTTTGCTGCCGAGTTTCGGTTTCGCGAGGCTTCGTTTGAGGCTGAAAGCTGTCTTTTCGAAGTGTACGTAAGAGGAGAAAAAGAATGTTAAAAAAAGAAAAAACACCCTACTCTCCCCCGAATCATTTTTCTTCGACGATTGTGAGAAACCTTACGATGCGCCGTTTTGTTAACTAACCAATTTTCCACGAGGTATTTTTAATTTTTTTAAGTCACACTCACGCGTCATCGGAGATGTTCCTAAAATGGAACATGTTTTGGGAGCGATCAGTTCCCCGGTTCGGTACTCTAAGACCCTGGCCTCAGCGGCATTTCACGTACGTACCATCGGTTTCTGGTGTATTAGATGGAACGAAAGGCTCGGGATGCCCGAGGAGGGTTCAACCAATCTCTGAGGGATTTCCGATCCTGCCTACGCCCGCCACCTATTCCGGTCTTTGAAACTGTTATTTACGTCACGACGTGCTCCTAAACTACTGAAGAGGACCCGCAGTTTCGCCCGTAAAAATCCACGCACGGATTGCCTCATCGCACACATGCGTATATATTCGCCCTTTACTTACTTGACGTTCAAGAACAGGGAAAAGGTGGGTGAATTAAATAAAACTCGATACCGTTCTGACGTTCATAAATTTTCCGCCTTCTGTGTTTTCAATGTTTATACTTTTGAAGACAGCAAAGAAATAGAATTTTGCTTCGCCATTCGACAATTCGGACATTATAAATGTAATAGGTGCGTCTAATCGTTGTTCGTCGACTATTATCTTTGCTGGGAATCGTGTTGCGAGGACAAACGCTTTTCAAATTATCGATTGTCCTTGGAACTGTGGACGTTTTTTTAACCCTTGTTCGATAGCCTCGGGTACAAACGACTCCGTGCCTTTTTTCGTTAATTTAAAGTACCTAAATCAAAAATATCGGGTTTTTGGCACCATCTGGCGTTTTCATATTTTATTATATAACCTGTATAGTTTTTAAAAGTAACCTTTCAAAATCTTCGAAAAAAAATGTCATGTGATAATATTTATTAGTCAATTTTTCATAACGATTTTTGTTACTGGGGTACCTAAATGATCCCAGTGTGTCAAGTACGTGATTCTACAGATGTGTGTCAAACAAGGATTGAATTAATATTTGTAACGCTTGTAGACCCTGTTGATTGAAGATGAAACAAACACAAAAAATATCTCTACCTCTACTTTCCTGTCACGCTCCGATGAACATAAAAGTGTATATATTACATTGATTAGAATCCTCAGAAAGTTACTTTTTGGCAATATTATACCGACAGTGTAGGCAAGCTTTTTGTCAAAATCTTCATCGATTCCGATAGCAAGCGCCATTTCACCAGATACGAGTTGTTAAATATGGGGAGAAAAATCTGTCTTATAATTCGATCCAGAATTGTTCAGAAAATTTGTTATATGAGGCAATTCGGACGATTGAATACGCGTGCAACATCTTGTTAATGGAAGGGGGGTATCACAGCTTGCACGTACCGTTATTTTATTATTAGTTTCAATGAAAAAACGCCAAAACGTTCTTGAAACTATAAATAACAAAGACCTCAAACTCAAATTGCTCCAAGTATTTTCATTTTCTTTGAAAAAAAATTTGTAAAAACAGGCATGATTTTAGATCATCCAAGCTGTAACCCCCCTCCTTAATACCGAGCGTCCCCCAATTTGCGCCCCGATGCGACGGCGCAAGTCGGAATTGAATGGCAAGGTCCGCGACGGCTTCAACTTGACCGAGAAACGGCAGGTGCGAGTTGGCGTAAGCGGCGAGGGGAATTTAAGAGGGGTGCGTATCGACCTACGTTGGATCTACGATCTGGATGAGAATGGGAATGGGAATGAGAATGGGAGCTATCGATTCAGTTACAGAGAAGCAGAAGTGCAAGGCGGGCTGCGACCTGGACATGAGGAACCAACCGTGGCGGCGTTGCGTTTAAATTCGAAAACCAGGTCGCCGTCGTGTGATGCGACGATGCGAAGAGGAGTGGATGGCGGGGGGGAGACAAAAACGCGGGGGGTGAAAAATAAAAAACGGAAACGAAGGTTCCCTCGTAAAGTGCACCCCGGGTTGTTTGTTCTTGTCAACCTCACTCGAGTGGAGGAATTTACCGAGGGTTGAATATTTCAGGAATTCTCCTCTCAGCCCGGATACATGCCTGTGGCTCGGAGTGCCCGGTTTCTTTGTTTAATTTTCAATTTTTTCAATTTTTTTATACCTTTTTTCAGACGAAAAGTAGGCGTCGAATCATCTTCGGAGAAACGATACGCTGAAAAATTGTCGTGCCGTTCTCGCTCTCATTTCCAGGGTTTTGGTTTTTCGAAACTTGCCAACATCGGATCGGATTTTTTTCCAAAAAAGCGCATTAAAAACCGAACTTGAACTGTCCTGATCGGTTCTTTACGTACGATTTCGAAATTCAAATAACACAGACATATGCTTCGATTTAAGTATATTGCGATACTGAAATTTGTATCGGGCCTTGCAAATTCAAAGTGCAAGGTTTAACGTGATTTTGAACATTTTTTACGTTACTTCGAAGTGACAATACTCCGTACGAGATTTGATTGAATTTCAGTGCAAGACGTGATGAGGACCTTACGAGGTTTCTCATGGATTTCAAAAGGTCTCGCAAGACTGTGAAAAGTTCAGAGACTTCCTTTTAACATTTCCATACAGTATTCAATCACGCAAAATTTATATGTAACTACATATAAGAAAAATTCAATCGATTTCACGTTCCTATTCAACGTGTAAATTTATATTGAATACGGAAGGCATTTGAAAAGATTTCACGATACTCGATAGTACCACACCGGACTTTCAGAACATTTCACGCTTCCGTAAGAACCAATTGTTATTCCTATGGCAAAGTTGAAGGTAAATCTTGACGAGAACTTTCCGCATGAGGAATGATTCTACACGTGTCACAACGTCTGACGAAATAAGAATGAACAAAAAAAATCGATTAGTTTTTAGCCGATTAATCGAATATAATTGATTATTTTTCCTCACAATCGGTTTTTATTTTTTACCCCCACGAACGACGTAACAAAGTATCAATTTATGTGATCAAAATATCAATTATCATCATTGTCTTACTTAGTAATTACCTATTTGATACAACAAGTGAAAGTTGAATGAATATTTTCGCCCGAAATTGGAAAATACTTTGAACGAAACTATAAATAATCAAAAAACTTTTCCGCTATCAAGACTACATACTGAAATTTACGAAATTTTGGTTTTCCGATGCACCGTTTCAAAAAAACACGAAACAACCGATTAATCGATTAATTTTTACCGATTCAATCGAGTCGTGTTCGATTATTTTTTTCGACTCGTTTAATCGATGCATCGGTTATTTTTAGCTTAACGGCCATCGCCATTATTCCCGTACCCTCAAACGCTATCCTGCAGGATGCTGGGCGGCAATGTGCCGCCACTTCAAGATCCACGGTTCACGGTCATCGCCCAAATCCACGTTGTGGCCGACAAGCACGCTGCAAGCAGGCACACGCCTCGACCCAAGCTTAAGTTTACGTATGCGGGTGGTTTTACTACACACGACCACGACGCCGATAAAAAGGGGTTGGAGTGCGCGACGGGAGGCGTCGTTCGGACGGCGGGGGGTCTGGAAGAGGGGGGAGGGGTGGACTCGACTAGACGGAGCTCTAACAAGTGGGTGCAGTTCGTAACGATCGGCCCCGTGCCATGCACCAACAACCGAGCTAGCGAGGCTCGCCTTCCCTGCACCCTCTTTTTTCCCCGCAAGCTCGCCGATGGCGACGATTCTTCGAGGCGGAAGTTGGGGTGTCCGGATGTGCGGGAACCGCGAAGGAAAATCTTTTGGCTTCCATCTCGCGGTCGCGTTGCGGACACTATCCCCCAATTTCCCACAATCCCACACGTTCGACGCGGCAGTCCCTTTGCTGGATCCTCTCGATATAATGTAGGTGACTCGGAAGCCCGACTCGATGTCGCGGGATTATAATGAAAACAGGGAATGACACAGCGAGTGAGAATCGAAGCGGAAGAAGACGAGACAAAAATTGAACGGTCGTTACGTCGACCTGCGAAACTGCGGAACCGAGAATTTTCAAACGATCAAATGACTGGCAACTTGACACTTTGAAGCGAAGGTTCCTTCAAGTTACGTAGCGCTTTGCGATGGTCGGATTTCAATTCTGGAAAGGATAGAAGGCTCTTGTATTTCAGGTTTACGAAGAACGAAATTTTACTCAAGGAGAATTCACGCAGTCACGTGTACGTGTTTGAAGTGTGAAAAAAGATGAAACGACAGAATTGATTGATATTAGCCACAGACCAAACGAATACCAGTTCGTGGGAGGACGGGAGCCAATTCAGCGACCACTTTAATGTTCGTTATCCACGTTCTCGCTTGTTTACTCCAACTTCAACTCTTATATTTGCACTGCCCGTTACTTTGCTGATTCGATTGATCAGGTGTGAATTAAGTGTCGTTACACAAACTCAGAGTCGTTATGGTTTGTGTGTTTGAAATCCTGTATACGGCTACGAGGGGACTTTTGTCCAGTAAGAAAATCAATTCAACGATAGCAATAACAGTAAAAGTATTAATAATAATCGCAATATGCATAGAAAGATAGTTTGAAATTTAGTAAAATGTCCATGGAGCATTTACATGATTACCAAGTACAGTAGCGCTAGCAATTTTACGGTGAAATGTGACGAGAAAATTCGTGCAGAGTGAAGCAGGGTGCGAAGTTACTTACTCCATAGAAAGGAATGGTGGCTTATCTACGCACGGCTGTTAAGGCTTATTGATCATGAACATAGATGGACGCTCGTAACCATAGTATGGAACATTTACATCCAAGAACGTTGCAATTAACGATCGCGGGTTGCAGACGCTTACGGCGGTGCATTGACTAGTTAGTTGTTGGGGAAACAAGGAGGATGATTATTTTCAACGGCAGGCGCGGTTACACGAAGTTGGGGTAAAGAAAGTCAGCCATGAAGTGTGCTTCTCACTTTAGAGGCGAAGAAAAATTGTCGCCTACGAAACGGTTTCCAACGATCAGTCAAAGCTGTCGTCGTCACGAGAGACCGAAGCTTGACTGTAGCGGTTGTCAGTCGGTGGAGGCGGCGGTTCGTCACGCAAAACGTCAGATTTAGAATATGTTATGCCTGCGAATTCTGCAACTGCCCGGCACGCGGTGAGGGATTAAAGAACGTGTCGCAACGCCGCGTACTCTGCAGCTGGCTGCAAGTGAATACGTGTCACCGAATGCAGGCGAGTAGGAGAAGATTACTCGTGATAAAAACTTGACGACATTTACCCCGTGATTTGATGAAAATTATTCAACGATGCCTGGGAAAATAGTTTGAGAAATTTCACACAGACTCGATTGGGTGCGTTATCGAACACACTTGCGTTAGGCAGGTAGGAAATTAATCACAACGTTTCATAATCACTTAGCATTAATCTTGACAACGAATCGGTTTCGATTACTTTGCAAACGTGAATCACAGAAGCTAGTGTGTGATAAATTAAAAGCAAACAGTCGAACCACCCCGGGAATTTGAAATTCTCCCGCACTTCGTTACAGTATATGATACTATCGGTTAATGTTAAATCGAAACCGAAGTTTCTAACGGAAGAAAAGTTATTTCGAGATACTTTCGGTGAGATTCACATTTGAGCAGCGTGGCACGCTCTCGCGGTCACAGCAGTTGCGTTTGGTTTCGAGCCATCTCCGTCTCTCCCTTCGGCCCCGTTTCTCCGCGACACTCTCCGTTTCTCTTTTTTTCTCTCACGTGTCACTGATCGCGAGACGAAAAGAAGAAGCAGGAGAGATCAGGCGAGCGGGAAAGAGAGAAACGGAGAACGGTGAAGACGGGAGAGAGATAGAGAGAGAGGGAGAGAAAGAGGCGTGCTGTAGGTGCAACAGATCATCGTACTTAACACACTACATATTTCACACCGGTGTTCGCACGTACACGTTTATATAAATATGTATATATACGTATATATACGTATACACATGTACTCAACGCTAGCAATACAAGTGCTTGGATACGAAATTCAGATAAGTAGGCAGATAGACAGACAGCTAATAGATGGATGGACAGAGAGATAGAGAGAGAGAGAGATAGAGATAGATAGAAAGAGTGAGAGAGAGAAAGAGAGAGAGAGAGAAAGTCGAATCAGGGTAAAATCGGTGAGAGAGAAAAAACGTTCGGTGCGAGAGGCAAAATGCATAGTGAATGGGTGAATGTCTTGGTTGTCTTTAAACTTTCTTACCTGTTTTACTAGAGGGAGTAGTGTCTGTTCTATGCTACGGGTCTTAATCTCTAGGGTAGCCGGGTCTACGGGGTCGGGTGTCGCCATGATTCGTATACAACTCCGCACTCCGTAGACTCGGGGCGAGCTCGCGGTTCGTTAGCCCCTTGCCCCCCACCCCCCTCCTTGCCGGCCCTCTCCGCGTCGCCGTCTCCTCTCCTCTTCGACGGCAGCGCCTCTCCAGGGTTGCGGCGACGCCTCGCGTTCGCTCGACGGAACGACGCCGGGCGTCGCGGCCACCCTTCGAACCCGCGCCGTTCGAACCTCGCTCCTCAGAGGCATCTTGCCACTTACCGTCGAACTACGCGAATCTCCGACGTTAAGTAGGGTTCGACAGTTTGGAACTCGGTTCGATTTCAAAATTCAAGTTGTCGGACGCGTCAAGATCGTCGTCCGCGAGAAGTGAAATATTAATAAATATACGGTATTTTTCACGCTGTTACTACTTTCTAATCCACTTTGGGAGCTGCTCGACAATTTCTGACAGTTATAACCACGTAGATGCATTCTTTTTCTTGGAATCCCGTTACCGCTACGTTTTATGATCAGTCGATGGCAGAATATTATTACCAAATTAATTCTGTTTCGAATTCGTTGAAGATTTAGACACCGTTTGCCATTTTTTAGCGGTTGACGTATTATTTTTTAATTACACAGACGATTTGCGCTGAATCTACTGATTCGTAAGGGTAACAGGATTATTCTGGGAAGTTGAGTCTCCTTCAAATAGGTAAGAAAAAATCCGATATCGGGTATTTCAATATCTCAGAGCGTTTGAAGCCTAAAAAATGCGAGAAAAAAGCAGACCAAATATTATTTTTCGGAATTTCAATATTCCGAGCTTTTATGTTGATTAAAACAAAGGCGAGGTTTTATTCATATATTATATTCTATGATATTCTGTAACATATTTTTGTATTTGGTATCACTTCGTACAATCTGCGGAAGAAGAAGAGGAAAAAAAAGTTATGTACAAACTACCTCAACAAATCCTAATCGTGTTATTTTTATCCAGTTCGGAGTGTATGTTATTTCATTTATTTTTCTAACGTAACCCTATAATATGCTGTATAGGCATGTTAGAATTTCGAATAGTCAACGATAAAAATAATAATACAGTTTAATCTTGTAAATATTCGGAGCCTATGTGTGGCGGGGCCTATTAATACATCACTTTTATTCCTCAAGTTGAACTTACTTGAATTATCGTGTTAATTTTCACCTGTACCTATACATATAACGTGTCTTTGGTACAACCTCTGAGAAACGAGGCTGTGACTAAGGACAAATTCATGGCTATCCGTCGCTGAGCTGGCGAACAGAATTCCAGATCAATATTTTTACTTGAAAACGTGTGTGATTATTGTTAATCGCGTGAAAGTAATTAAGAGTATCCCGTATGTAGATACGAAAGTAGTGGGTGCAGGTGGTTACACAATCACGACTACAGCCAGTATCGTTAATGCGGCTAAATATATGTTTAATTTTTAAATAAAGCTGAATAATGACTAGTCCTACAATGCGCTGCTTCCCCAAAAATCGGGCAATGTAATGGTAGATCAGGCTGTGCAACAAGAGTGAACATTTACCACTTCGTATCTGATGATCATCCTATCTTCAATTATCACCATGGCTAACATAGAGGGAGGGATGTGAACAGATATAGGGAATTATACAGAAAAGCGCGAGTTATCGAAAACTCAAACTTGGAAATCGCGAATCATAAGCAGGATCACGTTCTTCGACAACGAGGTCACATGAAATCGAAGACGAATGATGCACTGCAGGTATCGCAAGCTTTGCCATTGGCTACAAATGTAAACCCAATCGAACCAGAATCGTCACTTGACATTCGCAGTCCGTTGATTATTAGGGGCGAGGGGAGCTCTCCGTTTCACGTGTTTTTCCGGAGGAGCTTGTTTCGGTATTGGAATACCGTTCACCGAAAATCCGCCCTTTCGTTTCCTGAGGGATTCCGTCGGTAGGTACTCGGCAGGACGCAGCAGCTGTCGGAAATTGTAAGGTCCATTCATGTCCTCGTTCGTGTAATCATTCGTCCTTGGTCCTTCTTGACTGCGTGATCTTTCGACGGTGGGTCTGAGGAGGTACCTTAGCTCTGGGGAGGCTTGGTAAGGGTATTTTTCGCGCGGCGCGGGAATGGCCGCCTTGTGGTAGGCGTTGTTTCCGTTCATGATGTTGTGCCCGATGACTGGCCTGTGTTTCAGGCCGTTTTCCATTCCGTTTCGAGGCCCATTCGGCACTCCATTTGCCTGAGGCATGTGGGCAGGGTTGTTCAACCTTGCCGCATAGTTTATCGCTTCTAGGTGACGCTGGTTAGCGAGCTGGGTGCTACTCTGGACTCCGTTGTTCCGTAGGCCATGTGGATCGTTGACACGCGGAATGATGATTGGCACATTATGGGTAGACTTCTGCTGGTTCCAATTGGTCGGAGAGGGGCGCATGTTGTGGTTATATACGCCGTTAGTCTTTGTACTGTGGGAAAGAACGGTTTTGATTAACAGAATTCCAAACCAGGGCTCAGTCGCATGTTAATCATCGATGGGACACAGCAAGTCATAGCATTTCGCTGATGGGGTCGCACCCTAAGAAGAAATTTCAAGTTTAACGACGCACTACACTGGGACCATTAGGGGTTATTCTGTGAGCGAGTTTACCTGAAAGTTTTCCATGATACCTCTGTGTAAGGTAAAAAAGGAAAAGAGCACAGTTTCAATTAACACCGAATAAATAGAGGTAAAGAGAAATGTTCAACGAAGGGATGCTACTGGAAGAAAGACCTGATCTGTTTTTCTCCTGCTTGAGACTCCGCTGGATTCCGCAAGGCCTTGTGCCAAATGTCCGAGAGATGCTGTTCGGGGGCGAGAGCGTAGTCGCCCTGCGCCATTAGTCTGTCTCTCCGCTCCGCATCGACCTCGAGAACCTGACTGATTCGCGTCCTGTGGCATTAAATTTCAATCGAGTTGTAAGAAACGACAAGGAGCCAAGCGATTCTGCGGAATACCAAATAACTGATAGATGGCGGTACTGCATCTACATAGGGGAGTCTAGCGAACCTACGATACTCGGGGCATCCCAAGGACGAGAAGTGAATGACATTCGCACGAGAGTCTGGTCTTTAAAATGCAATAAAAATCTAGTGTCCCTTGGGTCACTCCGCGTATTTTTCATCAGCGCCAGCAGCATTGCTATTGATATTGCTCTACCTCGAGGATGGATGAAGGTCATTTTCGAGCTGTATCAACGGTGAGTCCCAACCAGCTTCGTCGTCTTCGAATTCCGAACCACTTTCGATGCGAGCGTCAGAATTATTGCAAAATTAAATCAGTAATAGAATTTCTTATCGTCTCACTAATCGGAAGAAGACACTTTGAATTCACCGTTCCGTACTGTGGTCTCAATATTTACCTGCTCATTTCTTCCTTCAGATCTTTGTAGTATTTTGCAGTAGCTTCAGCATCGGGTGGGTTTCCGTTGCGGTATTCCAACATCTTGTGAACCATGTCGAAGCCCTCGGGGCGCACGTAGTCAGGTGGTGGTTCCTCAACATCGTTCAGGCGGATGCCTGGTTTGTTTCGACGAAGGTTCTTATGGACATCTTGATTTTTCATGTGAACCTAAAATCGACCGACTCAATTGTAGCGGAACAATGCACTTGTGGAACAGTATGAGCTGTCAGACTTCACGAAAAAAACATACGTTCTGCGAAAAGGCGATGAGATCGGTTTGTCTTAGTTTCGAATGCACCGGATCCCGTGGAGGATGAACGGATTTCTTCTTCTTAACAATTTCCTCCTTCCTGAACCATCGTTGAACGATAAAAGCAGCGTCTTCGTTTCTCAAACCCTCGCGAAGAAGTGCTTGAAGACCATCTTGTTTGTTATCGTAGTTGTTTAAAATTCTCTTGAATCTTTCCTCCAGTTCATAACCGAACCGTCTTCGGATAGTAAATCCTCGGAAATCTGTTGCGGAGATGCGTATACGTTAAACACATTCCTTTATCTGAGAGGATTGCAACGAAACATGCAATTGTTTGCGAGGAATAAATAAACTACTCACGACTCTGAATAATTACAGCAGCCGTGTCCTCGTTAAGATTCTCCTTTCCTTTGTTGAGCTCGTTCACTGCAGCAACATCGATTTGCTCCTGTGTGAAACCACGGAGGAGCTTAGCCTTGAACCAGTTCATACCAGTCTTCTGTTCATTTTCTGAAACCATGCGTATAATATGCGTTATGAAGTTATTCACCTTGATGTTATAGTTCACCAGTAGGAGTAAAACTGAGCTGTAAAAGCTTACCTCTTGCTTTTTCCAGAGCCAGTGCCTCCTCCTCTGCCCTCTGTTTGATAAGTTCTTCTTCCAAATGCTTCCTGGTAAGCCAGCCCCGAATGTGCCTCTGTAGAGTAACGATGGAGACAGCGAACTGCCACTTTTGTTTTCTGTATCTAATCTTCGCCAACCATCGGCGTACGCATGCTTGTACCATGATGATTTTCTTCAGCTGCTCCTCGTACATCTTTGAAAGGAACTCGACGTGATAGTACTTGAGGAATACCTTCGTCTTACCCAGAGCCCAGCCGTCCATTTTCAAACGGACCAAAAGCAGCCGACAATTGTCACGATTTGCAACCACTCTCTCATCGTATCCAAATGCCAAGAAGCAATACCTGATGAGTTCATGTCAAATTGTTACTTTGGCACTGAGTATTGTCAGAGATGAAATGGAATAGAGCCCTTTTGTGAAACAAGGGCCGTGCAAACCTTTTGAGAAAGTCGTTGAAAGGGATCCTGTGGGAGAAACCATTTTGACGAATTCTTATGGTCTCCAGAACACCGGTGTATCTGAGCTGCTTGATGACCTTCTCCTTATCAAAAAGTCGAGGACTCTTTGAGTCGTTTGGTTTTATGCAACGAACGAATTGCGGCGACCCGGATACCATCTTTTGGAGGAGATCCATGAGGGAGAAACGGAAGTAGGTCGCAACCGTCTGTTGCGCTCTGGATTGCGAGGCAAGTCCGCGACTACTGTACCGATCCTGAAATAGTTTTAAAGGTTGTGGAACCGCCGGAAGATCCTTTCGGCACAAAAAATATTCGTTAGTATCGTTCAGGTCAAGGGTTCGATCGGGAGAAAGCCTTGGAAGCGACACGGAGGCCGGAACGAGACAAAGAACATTCTTGTAGCCACAGTGAATTACGATGAAGCAATTGTTTCAATGACCAGCTGAAAAACACTGCTGAGCGACGCACACGCATAGTAAGCTGAACATAACTGTTGTTTTACCTTCGTGCTTTGGTGAGACTGTGAAATCTTGCGGGAACCTGTGTCGTACAGAGCTGAGTACAAGTTTCCGGTCCTTGTGATTGGACATTGAAACAGAAACCGCACCATATCGAACTGAGACTGTCGTATCAACTGGATGACCTCAGGTGGCAAAAAGTTTCTATTCTTCTCTAAGAATCCGTCCGCCTGATAAACAACACGGCCAGCAAAGTGGTGAATGGCGAAACAAATTGCGTCAGATTTTGGTCGCACGTAGAATTTTGACTTGACATTGTTATGGAACTTTTCTGAAAGGTAATGAAAAACAACGGTTGAGTATTTGTTATCAGTAGGCTTGTTCAATAGCCGTAATCATAAGATCTCTGTGAAGAACTCACCAACGAGAGACCTGTCAGTTGCCCTTGGGAATCTACTTTCCTCGTCGAGAAGAGCGAGCAGGCCAATCGGTCGGCTGAGAAGCATGTCAAGGACGGGACGGTTGTCTGAGAATTCAACAAGGTCAACGGGAATGCCCTCAGCCATGTATTCTTGTTGTTCCCAAGTGAATATATGCTGGTTAAAATAGTACTGGATCTGCTCGTTGGCAATGTTGATGCACAGTTGTTCGAAAGAGTTCCTGGGGAAATTTTCGAAACCAAAAATATCAAGAAGACCGATTGCCAAAGGTTCGTAGTTAGCACGGTCGAAGTTCAACAGACAGTTGATCTGGTTCACCATCCAGTCGAAGAGGCGACCGTAAAGCCCTTTGGCCATTGCATCCCGTGCCGCACTCGCCTCAGTCACGGTATTATTTCGCGTAATGGTCTCACCTCGAGTCACTACAGAGTTTGAGGTCAATGCTTCGAGAAGATCAATTGCTTCTACACCCAGCAATCTCGACACTAAAGCAATGTTTTTGTTTTAGAAGGAACATAAGTGTTAGTCTTTAACAGAGGTTTCTCAGAATTCTGTTTGTCTAGATAGGGCTAGATTACCTCTGTGAAGCGGAGCCATATCGATAACTCTGCTTTTATTATCGGTGTTATCTTCGCTGGCCACTTCAGCAAATTCGATATCACCGAGATGTAAGATCGCCGCTAAGACGCCGTAGACAGTGTCCACTTCTTCATCCCTAAAACCGAGTACCTTGAATCCAGCCTTCAACTGCTGAAACTTGTCTATGTGAGTCTGCGAGGTGTGGCTGTGGTCGGCAAGGTATTTGTGCCGTTGTCGCAAGCCTGAGTCCAAGTGGAATTCCTTCAAACGATTGTCAGCGTCAAGGCCATCGTACATGTAATAAAAGATATGGAAGTTTCGCTCTCCCCTGAAAAAAATTATCGAATCAACTACCCCGAGTCTGATAATTTTATAGTTGCGCTTTAAAGACGATATCTTTGTTACAGACATAAAGTTCGAATTACTTAATGAAACTTACTCAGCCTGAGCTACGACTCTGGATTGCTCCAGTAAGTAGACAGCAATCCTGGCACCAGTAACCTTGCCACCTTTTGTCATCGTGAGATCTAGGTACTTGCCGAACCTTGAGGAGTTTGCGTTGATTCCCGTGGTTGCGTTACCGAAGGCTTCCATGATCGGGTTGATCTGTAGGATTCTCTCCTCCAGGTTGCGATTCGGTGCTTTGCTCAGGTAAACCAGCTGCTTGAGTAGCAGATTGGCACTTTCAGTTTTACCTGCGCCGGACTCTCCGCTGATAACAATTGCCTGATTTCGACGCTGATGCAACAAAGCCTGATAGGCAGCATCCGCCACCGCGAATATATGCGGTGGATTATCCGATCTGGCCTGACCTTTATACCGGCGTTGTTCCTTCGAAAAGATGATCCCCGATTAGCGTGAGGCTATGAAGACTTCCCGACATTTGAGTTCTGAGAAATAGAATTTAATATGCTACGTTGCTCATACTTACAATTCCTGTGTACAGCCCAAGATTGGCGAAGGGGTTCACTGCCACCAGAATGTCGCCGATGTAGGTGTATATCTGGGCGTGCTCGTAGCGGTTTTGGAGTTGTTCAACAATGGCATCTTCGGAGAGAAGATCTAGAGCAGCGAGGTCATCGACGTACATTTTTTCCGGTTTGGTCTTGCGGTCAGTCTTCAGCTTTCCGTGCTTGGTCGTAACTTCGGGTTGCCTATGAACGCGGCCGTTGGATCGTTGTCGTGAAATTTCCTCACGGAGCTCTTCGCGAACTTGGTCAAGTACCGCGGCAACATTCACCAGGAGTGGGTGTTCAGCAAGTTCACTTGCGAAGGGACGGTGTTCCAGATCCTTAACTAGACATTCGGAAATGAAATCTGTCAACTCCGGGGAAAAAAGATCTGGATTCTTCAACGATGGCGGAGGATTTCGTGGTATTTGAAAGAGAGCCCGCATCGGATGAAGTTCTGACAGTGGTGGGTCACCGTCCGCCAACTCTATCGCAGTTATTCCAACTGACCAAATATCACAGCGCGAATCGTATGAGGAATCTAGCTGCTGCTCACATGCTATCACCTACAACCATGAGACAGATTATTATCATCATGTTCCTTACGAAGGTTATCAAGACAGAGTACAGGACGATGCTGTAGATTGTTCCACTATCAGACTCAATCGGTCAGTGACATCAACGAACATATCGGAACATACCCTAATTAATTTTTATCATATTACCTTTCCCTTCTTCGATGTTCAACTGATATTTCTGGAACAGGCCAAAATATAGAGCACTACATATTTCTCACCTCAGGAGCCATCCAGTAGGGAGTTCCAACGGAAGTGTTCCGCCTGGCCATAGTAGCTGCCAGATGCGAGGAGACCCCAAAGTCAACGAGTTTAACTCGCGCCTCTTCAGTGAGGAGGATGTTGTGACCCTTGACGTCACGGTGCATGCAGTGGTTACTGTGAAGATAGATGAGGGCCTCGACGGTTTCTCTGATGATGTAGGCAATCTGGTCGTCGGTGAGACGCTTACCGCGCTTCTTCAGTCCCTGGACTAAATCCGTGACTGATCCACCGGTGCATAGCTAACATAGAGGATGTTCAGTAATCGGGATTACATTCCGAAGCGGCAGAGTCCGGTTCGTAAAATCCAATGCAAGATGAAAGTTTCTGAGTTAGATTCTTATGGATACGAACCTCCATGACGAACCATAACTGGTCTTCCTCCTGAGCAGGGGCCTTTTTCAGGAATATTCCATGGAAGAGGGGTATGTTTGGGTGGAGGCTCAGGTCCCTGAGGACTAGGTATTCCTCCTCGATTTCCTCGATGTTGTCGGCAACATTTTCCAAGATCTTCACCGCGACAAGGGAGTCCGTCGTCTTGTCTCGCGCGGAGTAGACCTCACCATAAGTTCCTTCGCCAATCAACTCCTGGAGCGAGAACCGCTCGTCGGGGTCTGGTAGCGAATCAAAATTCAAATGTTGACTCAGACCGTGGTACGCCATGTTGGTCCCACCACCAGTCATTTCTGCAAACATCATCGAGTCACATTACGGCTCTGTTTCTATAACGGAATGACCGTCCCCTCAAGCGGGACCTCTAGCTTACCTACAGCAAGGAAATATGAGTAATAACCGGCGACGCCGCGACGGCCAGGTTCTCTTAAAGACGGTAAACATGTAAACGCGGTACAACCTCATCCGTAAAATCACGTGAGTCCAACCGGCCGGACCGTTCGATGAAGTGACTATACAGCCAGTCGTGGATTATTTGCGTTGTCGGTTGACCACTCATTGAAAACTTGATACTCTTTGGTTTCCGCAACACCAGGTCAAGCTACAAGTTGCTTATTTTTGCTAATCCACTTCGACGTACCGTGACGGAAAAACTACTTGTTGCGCGTCAAAGTTTTGCCCGCTGGAATATCCACGGTGTTCGCTAATAACTGAACGGGAATTATAGACTGTAAGAATCCCGAATTGAAAACATCGGCTACGGAAGCGATGAGTCAAGTATGCGCTATGATCGGTCTTGGGCGACAATCATTTGTCAGGTCTCGGCCTATCTCGACAAGGTGTAATATAACAATTAATCAGTCTCAGATAGTCTTTTGAGGCAATTATTGCTTGATTGCGAAAGCAGTAAAGTCGGGAAACTCACTCGCGACGAAGAACACTTATCACCGACAGATGCCGTCATCGTCGATATATTGCCAAACCGTCGTATGTCTTACATTTCCAACCCGAAGAAGCACTGTCCATGCTTGGAGAGAGAATAAACAATGCTACGGCAGTCGAACAAAACCATAAATCAAGGATAAATCATGAGGCAAGCAAGAGCTAGGACATATCTTATCTCATTATCGCGAAAACTGCGGGCGCTGCGCCGATGGTGCTACTAACCAATGACGTCTCCCATTTTGAACAGTCCCGCTGGTTATGGTTTATAGGACTCGTCTTCCGGCGAAAATTTTCGTTCAAACTCTCATCCTGAACACCGTGCACCAAGGAACGTCGTTCAGACAGTAAAGTGATACCGTTCGAGCGCTCGCTACCCGAATACCTGTCCGGTGATAATGGGATGAAGCTGGCAGGGGTGGCAGCCACTGGTGTCGCCCCAAAGTATCGAGATATCGTGCCCCCGAAAAACGCTTTCTCAGGCACGATATTCCACCACTCTACACGCCAATGGCCATGCCAAGCCCGGAAACCCTACAAGACATCGTGAAGCCGGTCGGGGCGACCAGGTCGACCGACGACGAGCGGGATATCAGATTGGAAATGACGTTTTATCGATCACTTTCTTGCTAAATGTTCTAATTTTGTTTGTTTCGCATGCGATGCCGGTTTTTTACTGCAGATATCGCTATGTATGACCGAAAAACTCTAGTTGATATCCGCAATTAGTTTATACCTAATAAGTTGGACTTGGAACGATTATGCAATACGGTGAAAAGTATTCTATGCTAACAATCAGTTGCAGTCATATCGCTTAGTCAATTGTTCTGTTAATTGCACCAAGTCTGAGTATGTTAGTCTTATGTACTTATATTCAACTATTGCTTGCATTTGCCGGTTGCACGGCAAAGGAGAATTGATACCATATCGTACGAACGTAGGATCGGAATGACTGGATATTCGGCAGAATAAACTTCATCGATAATTCATAAATCAACCAAGAATGGTCCAATGAAATAAAACAGACACGGTGTAGAACATCCTTCGACAACGCGTTCCGTGAAATCATTGCACAAATCGGGAAAACATATTTCCAGAGTACAGAGGATAAATTTGTTGCGTACGATACATTCATGCCGTTGTAACGTACCGAGAATAACAATGGAATTATTGTGGGAAAAGATTTCCGACGAAAACTATGTCTATTTATAGTCAATCTCTTAAGCTGACCGAAGTCCCCTCCAAGTTGCGTCAAGACTCATTCCGTAGCTTGGATGACTTTTGCTAAATCGATGAAAAGAAAGACCGCCGTAAATTTTAATCGACCATATCGCGTTAGAGATTTGAAACTTCGAATGGATGCACCCCTTTCACGTTTCTTTTATGCATGTACCTGCAGCTTAGTTCATGAGAAATCTTTGATTCATCGATGAGGTGATGATCGTATAAAATAAGCTTTAGGAAAATATAACGTCTAGCTGGCACCGCTACCGAAGCGCTTTCAGCGCAATTTCGCAATGACAGAGCTTGTACATATTCGCCTTTCGAAATTCATTTGAAAAGCCTCTGGTTATTCGTACAACCTAGAGTCCCTAGAAAACAGAGTCCTGTCAAAAAAGTTCTGAAACGTTCTTGAAACTATAAATAATAAAGCCAGGTATGATTTTAGACCATCCGAACTGTTCAGTAAGAAATATTTTGTTTTTCCAAACAAAACCTTGATGCGATAGGGTAAACGCTAATTTCAGGCCAGCAATAAAATTAAATATTTGGTTTTCGAAAACTTGACTTTCGACGAATTTTAATGCGGTGCGTCAAACTGCGACTCATTGAGCCCGACGCTGTGACCGAGCGGTGGAATATCGGTGATGGATGACGTGTTGCCGCGGGTATTAGAGCACGAAGCCCGTTGGGAAAATTGGCTTATGTCGAGGCAGAGTTCGAGTCGTTGCGATGATAAGTGTAACTATACAGACGTTAGTAGTCAGCGCTAGTTAAGGAAGAAAATGAATTCTTTCATCGGTGGGACGATCCTTGGCCGACTTGTTCCAGTTGCCTGCCGAATGTGGCTGTCTGACAGTTTGTCATTCTCGTTTTATGCCGCTTGCGATTAGCCCTAATATAATATCTCGGCACAAAAAATGGGGCAATTCGTATATAACGATCAGCCGTTTCGACGAAAACACTGGCCGTGGATGAAACGCTCGAAATAATTGTTAGGTGAACCCTGACGAACAATTTGCTCCATACCTGTAAACCCAATTTTCAACTATCCTTATAAAAGATTAAGCGTAAAAGATAATTTGTCTCGACCATTGATGCGTACGGTACGTTTTTGGTATTTTTCGAGTTCAAGGAACATTCACAAACGTAAATTCAACATGCTAATGAGTAATTTTCACCGCAATCCTTGTAATTCTAACTCCAAAAAAGTCTTGTCCATAAAATTACCGACGCCCATGTAAAAGGAAGAGGTTTTTCATCCGCGTACTCGATTATTATTCTCTTTGTTTACCAAAAGGTAAGCTCTTGTAACCGAAGCGCATTGGATCGGGCACGCAGGCAATTAAATCTGATTATTATAGCAGCATGCTATAAAGAACATGAACGATGGAGTGATGATGATTTAAGTACTCGTGGGTTACACAATGCTTACTCGTTACTTTTTCGGTTGTAAAATTATCAGCCGTGGTTTGTTGGGAGTGGAATGCTATAACGGCATAGTTCACACCGTGGACTGAATATGTTGTATTTGTATTCTCTCTCGATCGAACCTACGTACGTCTGTCACTTTCACTATGCGCGTCGTGCGGGGCGGAACTGATGGAAAATTAAATATTCCGTGCAGGTTACTAGCTAGATACAATTTCTGTGTACAGTTTTCATGGGAGTGCCAACCTTGGAATTTCCGGTCTATTTCCGGAATCAGTTTCCTGCCATCATCGGTGGGCCGAAAGAGCAGCCAAATGAAACTAACGATACAAGAAAAAAAAGGCTGGATTATTGTGTTACATGAAAGAAAAAAAAAAAAAAAAAAGAAATTAAAAAACAGCAAAAAGCCAAACGAACGCAAATTACTTTCGTCACTTGTGATCATTCCGCGAGGCATATTGTCGTGGATCGCGAAACTGGCGGCACCGCAATAAAAACAACAAGCGGCACTATTAACCAAACGATCGCGAGGTTCCGGTGCGTTAAATCTTCTCACCGTGACGTCGTAACGGTACGATGCGTAGCTAAGTGCGTTTGAGTTAGATCAAAGCTTCTTTGCGCGAATAATGTGTGCGGAGGCTTCGAGACTTAGGAAAAATCTACATAGAGACAATCGGGCTCGAGGCCGATTTTTTCAGAGCTTGAAAAATGGCCGATTTAAATTTTACTTCACGGCTCTTGACGCGCCGATCTATTCGTAACGGGCAAATTAATTACGCATGGGGTCATGGGCTTATTGTTAGTCAATTCATTCGGTGTGGAGTGCGAAATCCGCGAATCGGCCGCTTCGCCAATTCGTTGTACGTGGTTATAGCCGGTTAATCGTAAAGTTACACACCTGATGGTCGATTGTTCTTTTATTTACGGCAATCGCTGTTTTTAACGGCGCCTGTAAAACTAATTTGTATCGTTGCTCTATATGGCAACTTTTTCATGCACCAATCGGGGGCATTTTTTGTTATCCGAATTCGGCCTACACCGCACCTTCTCTTATCCATCCATACGCGTCTGCAGAGAAACCTCTGCAGAGTAGAATAACGGTATTGATGACAAATTGCACATGTTTAATTAATGATCGCATACGGTGATCCTGAAATTTTTAAGACCAAAAGGCAGTTGATATAGATACGATCAGGGTAATTAGTGAGTCCACTTTGAGCGGAGAAAATTGTTTGCTTAAACATGCTCGTGTGGTTGAACGTCCGATTCGTGTCAAAACTGGCATAATAAGGACATTAAAAGGTGACCTGGAGTCAAGCGAAAACACCCGTCACTTTCGGTCGGAACTGCAATTAATTTTAGTTCTTTTCTCCGTGTCGTTTTAAATCACGGAAAAAGGCTACCGTCAAATTACCGTTTGGATCGTGCAGCATCTCGGACACCCGGAGTGACTCCGTCTCGCCTCCAGGACCTCAGAGCCAAGGAAACTGGGATGCGGGATTTCGGCGGTCCGTCGAACGTTAGGATCTATTCAACGGTCGTTACCTCAGATTTGTAAACTGGGCCAGAGGTCAGCTGTCCGCTTAACTGTTTTTCTCTTCTCTGGTTCTCGGTTACACGGTTCCATGGATTCTCCTCCTGCACTCCAGCTCTCACCTTCCAGCCTGATACCAATGCCTATTTTGGACGAATGCGAATTGAAACGACGGTCTGACTCTTTTCCACTGAAATACTCGATCATGATTCTCCTTAATCAGTCGCTCCACGTATCGGCGATGATCGCGCAGGGCTTCCAATTATAGCTAGATCCTTTGGGGATCCTAATTATCCAGATGCAGCTCGTTAACTATGAAATTAATTTCACGCAGGGTAGAATAAGGTCAAGGGTTATCCAACGGGCGAGATTGGTCCGAAAGTTTGAAATTCGTGGAACAATATTCAAACTACGTTGATTCCGTGATGTACGGAATAACTGGTATTCCAGTTCACGTAGCGTCAAAAACTGAAAGCTCTTGAAACAAATTTCTGAAAATGATAAATCTCTCGAGGACAAACGCAACGTGATTTCGATTCGTTGCTCGTTATGCACGTGTTCAAAACATAATTGCGGGTTTCAAGCTTTCGATGATCGAGTTTCGAGGCATCTGGCCAATATTTTCACCGTATTTTTTTGTTCCGGGCAGTTGTACAGTCAATCGAAACGTGACCGACGTGCAAAATTCTGCAGCTCCTCTCTTTTATATCGGCGACACATCGCGGCGGCGTCGGCACCCGGGCTTTCACTGCGATCCTCGTTGTGCATTCTCGTTTCTCCATACTTCGCGGAAACAACGGCGATGATACGTATAAGGTACGGAAGAAAAACGGAGAAGCGAATCGAGGGCGAAAGGTGCGAGAGTCTCGAGTTACGGAGACTCGGAGAGGCTCGTGTTTCTGGACAGTTTGCACTCGTTCGTTTCCATCAATCGAGTCGACCGTCGCGTTTCGACTTCTTTATGCACTTGGAAAGTCGGGAACCGGATATACCGGAACTCATACCCTGCAGAGTCATCGCCCTACGGTCTACATTATACAAGCCCAAAGCCGAAAGAGACCGTTTAAGAGAATGCGAGTTTCATCGATTGGAGGAAAAAAGATACAATAAGTATTTTTAAAAGTAGTTCAGTTTCCACAACGATTTGGTTGAGATTCGACGTTTTGTTTTTTTATTTTTTTTCAATAATGGATACGATAAGATTCCATATCCTCATTTCAGTCTGTCACGATATTTAATTTCGAAAGGTTTCCGTACATTTGCACCGATCTTAGATTGCATCGGATACTTATTGAGATTAATTGGGCACGAAAACGATCGAGAAAATAAACGGCTAAGAATGTCGAATTCGCAAAACGACCGAATTCGCTCGTTTTAATTAGTCCTGACCTTTCAGCGTCCGTCGCGATTGCGCTGAAAGAAATATAAAAGATGAAAGGTGTGAGATAACCGGACGAATTGCTTTCATACTTTCTGTCCCACCTTGCGGACGAAGGTGCGATCAGCGTATCGTCAGAAATCCCATACAGTTATCAGAAGACTGCTCCGCTTGCTCACGGACTCGTTTATTGGGAATCGGGTCGAAAAAGCGCATATCCAAGAAACAAATGGAGCGGATTAAATGAAGGAAGGCCCCGCCGCAGACCCATAAATCAGGTATTCACCGATCCGGAAACGCCGTGCGGGGATAAATAAATCGCGGATGATCCATCGATTCGCTCAACCTTATCAGCCGTCGTATAACATGGTTACTTGCAGCGGGCTGGAGTGCAGGTTTTCCGTTTGATTGGGTCGTTAGCACTCGGATGGGTGGGTAGGTACCGCTGCTTCGAGTATCTCGCGATGTTGGGTCAGTTTGCGTCACCGGCATCTCGAGCCGCGGCGCACCTAGGGAAAGAAAGAAGCCGCTGCGTTGCTGGTATTACGTATTACGCGTTTAATAACTGTTATTACGGAGGGGCCCGGTCAGTCTCCGATATATCAATATTAAGGAACGGGCCGAACCAACCGGCAGACACTTCGACATTTTTCACGTCGGTTACGACGATTCGGTTACATTACGTACACAGCTGTCTACGATTAATCGCTGTGCTATCGCTAGTCGAAAATTCTTCAACATTCACTGTGATGAAACGCTTTCTAGACGGTAATTGCGAGCAGAAATCGTGCACGTAGTTGGCATCGCAGTGAGAATGACAAAGAATAAACGATTCTCGATTAAGTCGATTATTTTTACCCGGTTAATCGAGTATAGTCGACTGTTTTTCAAACTCGAGTATTTACGTTTTTTACTCCCATAAACGACGCGATACAACATATGAATTTATGTGATTAGAGTATCAATTATTATTATCACTGTCCTGCTTACTAACTACCTATTTGAGATAATAAGAGAAAGATAAATGAATTGTTTCACTTAAAGTTGGATAAATATTTTGAACGAAACTATAAATTATCAAAAAAACTTTTCCACTATTAAGATTATGTATTGAAGTTTACGAAATTCTGGTTTCAAACGTACCATTTCCAAGACTACGAAATAATCGATTGATCGATTAATTTTTAATAGATTCAATCGAATCGTATTCGATAATTTTTTTGGACTCAATTAATCGATTATCTTTAGGTTAGTGGACATCGCTACGATCGCAGAAATTATCTAAGCATTATCACTGTATGTGCGTATTGCGAAATCAATCTTGAACACTAGATATGTGTCGTATCCAAAAAGAGGCTGCGTTTCAATCGCATCACCAACGTTTATAGGTATTCATTTTCTGCCATTACAAGCTCACAAGTCTATAAAAAGTCTCACGATTTTCTCAACTTTTTCCTCAATTTCCAACGAGTTATTCAACAACCAACTACTAGGATGTAACGTCGTTGCAGCAATAAGCAAAGGCGAGCAACAAATCAATATACAATGTATATCGCGGTGTCCCGAAACGGACCTGATTGTTTTACGTTGCCTCGTCGAGCGTGATAAATCGCGAAATACGTCGTCAATCAGTTCGCGATAGTTTTTCCCCGGCTCCGATTCAAGCTTTACGAGCTGGTCAGGCGTTGAATCGAGAAAGCTGGAGTCGACGGACTCTCCGTTCCTCCCTCGCGGCTGTTTAGGAGAGCGGGAAACACGATTATGGGGAAGATAAAGTTGCGTTTTTGTCCGAGGACGTCGTAACGAGACGTCGGCGTAACGATTTAATTACACTCGCGAGGATTTGCACATCGCGAGACAAGATCTTTCCCATTATTATATGAACCGAGATCGAGGATACGGTATAATCATCTCCAGCCGACTGCTGATAACGCGCTTTCGTCGTCACCCAGCCGATGAATTAGAAAAGTTTGCGATAAATACTGAAGCAAAAATTGTCTTAAAACCTGGAGGAGGTAGGAGAATATTTAGAGATTGCTACCAATTATTGTTATACTTTACATTTATTTTTATGCGTACACCTTACGGACTTACGTATATATTAGTTTATGTTTTTTGTATCGTGGTTCAATTGATCGTTCACCAATCAACAGCAAACAGCGCCTAACAATTCCGCAGTTGGCCGTTCTCGTCTTTTATACGAAAGATTAATCGTCTCGTAGAAATTTGGATAACAGTTTTTGATACCGAAATAAAAGTATCGCATAACCTTGATGTCCCTATTTCGTTTTCAGTAAAATAATCTTATATATATATATATGTGTATGTATATAAGTTCGTAAGGCGTACGCACAAAAATAGATAAACAATATTACAATAATTGGTAGCGATCTCTAAATATTTTCCTACCTCCTTCAGTCTTCACGACAGTTTTTTTGTTTATCATTTGTCACAAATTTTTCGAGCGGCACCTTGAAACAAAAAACAAAAAAGTTATAGGCGGATATTTTCGTTGCGATTATGCGCCGCGCCACGTCACTTCCGACTGAGACCGTTTCGGATTTTCATCACGTAAGGCCTAATAGGTGGTTTCGTGAGAGTCTAATAAGTCACGATGGAGCCTGGTTATTGTATGCTAATTTCCCTTGCGCAGTTCATACTTGCATAGTCGTTGATCCTCCCACGGCTCCGACTCGAGTCAATAGACGATTTTTCCCGTATCGCCTTGAGGATATTCTTCGCGGTTGCATTGTTGTTTTTCTCGCAGAACGAAAGTCGTAACGATTCTTCTCGGACTCGGTGTCTGGTAATTAATCGTGAGAAACCTCATTACGCAATATCTATTCGTAAACGTCTCCGACTCGCTCGATCGAGTTACTTCCTAGATAAAACTCTGACTCGAAGCTCCAGATCCAGGATTACCAAGTACATTATCTATCCACAGGAAACTAGCGTGGCTACGCTGCGGTTATCGGCTAACCGGAAGTGTCGCTTTGCGACAGATGATTATAAGAGTTTCTCCTTGTAATCGTGCCTCTATACGATACGCTGAATTCGCCTACCACAATCAATTTCAGGAACCAGAAGACGCCGAGGAAGGAACAACCGATTCCAGGTTAGTCTTGCCAACAACGATCCCACTAATTTCTGCCTTATATGTATAAACAGAAGTGTCGATTATACGTGTTACAATTTTTCAGCACCTTGTCACGTTATCAACGAGTCATAGTACGAGTCGTTTTCGCCATTTCCTGTGGAAAAAATATCATCGCGAAACTTGCGCCGAGGAAGAAAGCCGGACGAGATAGTAGAGCGAGAGTTTCCCTGCAAAACACGGCGACAACGAGGACGGCTGAACTTGCTCAAGCCGCGGCACTCATTTTGTCACGGACGGTTTTACGCTTCTGAGTTATTGTTTCATGCCTACCGACTTTGCGGCTCCTTTGTACACCGGTGTGCATGGTTATTAGGGATTCATTCTCTCTTATTCCGAAGGTACGCCGGCTCTGCCTTTCGAAGTAATTCGACGTACTTTGCCAACGAAGACTTAGGGAACGACTGTTGTAAAGGACTGCATTGAAAATTACTAGTTTCCGACTACATCGGAAAGTTTATTTACGGAAATAGCAAACCTTGGAGTCTTTGTCTTGTGCCAAAGTTGCAGAATCGTTTTCGCACGAAAAGAGAAACGGCCAAATTGGACCAGAGCTGTAATAATTGTTCAGTCGTGCCATATTCTTGCGATTGAATCAGCCAATTTCTATTCAATTTACCATATTGACAAAAAGCGGAATGCGGCAGACAGCTGATATTTACGCTACTTGCTTATTGTCAGACACTGCAAGGCAAGCGGCGAGGCCTTATTATGTAAAGATGTTCTATCGAGAGGTTGAAAAATTCACTTGAACGAACCAAGGTGAATTTCTTCTTCAGCCCTGGAGACGCGTTATACTTTCTTTCGAAGTAGGTAGACTTCGAACGCGCAAGAGGACGAAAATAACAATTACATCGGCATATAACTAACTGCGGTTGTAAATTACCCACCATAAAACCCCATCTCTGGATGCACGGATTGATTTTTCTTCCTTCCCGTTCTATCCGAATAACCGAAAATTATCGACAATTAGTACAAACAACTTGTTCACGTTTCACAAATTCAACCATCGATCGGATCCACGCCGTCCGACGTTTCTCCGGCTGCCGGAGTGACTGATCGTTTGTTCGTGAAATTGGTGAAAACCGTCCGTTGCAATCGGGATTTGTTAACCGATTGCCAGAGTCGAATCGATTCGCTTCGCAATTCTCGGCCTGCAGTGGAGGAGCACTTCGGTTCGGTGGTCACCGAGTCAAATCGCCGACCGGATAACAACGAGTTAAATTTGTACAACCGCGTATAATTAACGCCCATTCGATCGGTGCAATTACACACCGCGTTGCTGCGAAGAAAGTCAACATCGACTATATCTCGAAAGGTATTCAGAGCCGAACGCTCGAACGTCACAGATTATTGGCTTTGATAGGCTTCGTTCATATTGTACTTTTTCACTTGTATAACTTGCACAGCCAGCGGAAAATCCTCTCGCTCTATAGCTGGCCGGACTTTAAAATTCTCCTTGTCTTGGCGTTTCGCATTCTCGCTACGTCTTCATTAAAAAATTTCAGGACCCGCGTACATGCAGTGGGAAGAAAAAAGAAGCAAACTCCTTATAAGTGTAAGTATCCGCGTATAAAGTGCCACGGCGCACATCAAAGTCCTAAGAAAAATTCATGATCCGTATCGCGAATACAATTCGTGCCATTTTGCTTTCTTCGTACGAATCTCAAACGCAGCTGTATACCCAGCGAGTGAAATTACTCGACTTGGGAGCAGGACTGGGACGTTGTTGCGATCACGCCGGTTTCAAAATTTCATTCCGGCATTTCGTCTCTCTATTTCTATCGCTTTTATTCTCGTATGGCTTGGCATTTCGTCACACAGATCGGAGGTCACTGTCGAATTGACCGAGACATCTCATGGTTACATTTCACAATGAGATTCGTTGACACGTTCCTTGTCACACGATCGAGTCATTTTCGAAAAGTGATCGACGCATTTAACTTCGGGAAGATTAAACTGATTGCGGCTGAAGTCTCCAACGGTCATTGTTTCGTAGCTATATAAACCAAGGGCAATTTGACGTCCGATTTCCGGATCCAATCGACGATAAGTCAATAAAACGCGTCACGAAACGTCGATACGTTGACTCTTATCGAGTGCCTTACACAAGCACGAATCCAAGCACACGTTATTGATGAAACTTGTATCGTTCGGGCGAAAATTTTCACCGGGTAAGCGAGCCGGTGTTCAACCCACGTGTCAAACGCGTGGAGCCATCAGAGCCCAAAAAAAATAAAGAACTGTCTCGGAGTATCGCTCATCGATAAACGAGATAACTGGCAATTAATCATTGATAATAAAAACCCTTTATTATTTGCTCCATTGTTGTCATTTTTTTCTCCTCTACTCTCTCCTCGATCTCGACGCGAGGATAAACGTGATGTAACTGGTTCTGACAAAGCGGGTACGTACCTCCAAGGCTGACCGGTCGAAGGTTGCAGGAAAACTATGTCGATCCAGAGAACGGTCAGGCTGCATGATTTCGATATTTTATTGCGTATTAACGAGTCGCCGAAAGCGATTAGGGTACCTTTATTGTAATCTTTCTCATATCTATTGGCAGTTGAACCTCGGAGAAAAAACGATTATCGATCTAAGTGGAAGCTTTCTTGCCGAATAAGCGACTCGCTGATTTGTGCAGGAATCGTTCGCGCACACGCGATAATTGAAGTGAAAAGTAAGGTTGCTCGGAGGCCAATTGTTGACCTCCAGCTGCTCCGAAAGAGACTGCGAACACCGTTTTCGTCAACATTCGAGTAAGCACATACACGCCTATCGGACATTCCACCTCCGATCAAGCGGCTTTCACCCTTTCAATTCCTTTCCACGATCGCGCAATCGTTTTATCCCCAACATTGTTCCCAGCGATCGGCCACATTTCCCTGCAAACCGATCCTGAATCGGGAAGATAAATTCATGATTCCGAGTTACCGTAGCGATTTCCGAGGTGTTGAGCAACAAAGTCACGTCTAGTTAGCACGGAATATATTCCCATATAATACGTATGCGAATACCATTAACAATCACCTTTCTTCCCATGCACGTATCCACTTACGGCGTACAGCCGGACGCGATTTTTGCTCTCACATTCGAGTGCGTCCGAATCGAATCCGCAGTTATCTAATAAATCGCAAGCTCTCTCGTCTCTCTCACTCTCGATATACTTTTCAATTGACGGGCGTTGCGTATTACGTCACACGTGCGTACAACAAATACCTGTACACACACTCGGGTATATTATTTCGCGCTGTTTACGTGTCGTATAATACATTCGGTCGGCGTATAAGATCGTACCGCCACAGGTGCGCCTATTTACTCTACGGATGTATAATATTACATACATATTACAGGCGTGCAGATAGGCATGCAGATACGTCGCGTCTATCAATTACGTATTACGAATGCCACGCAGAATCGCGTTTAGGATACAACGATGTGTCACTCCGCCAGACAGCCCTCCTAATCTGACTACAAACCAGGAGAGTTGACCAAAATGGCATTCCTTATTCAGTTTTATATTGACCGCTTCCTAATTGAGCCGGTTTTATATTCGGCTGATCGGTCATTCGCACGCATACATCCTCCGCATGTACATAATGATATATCCCTCGCGCAAAGACGATCTCGTTGGGTTAGGTTAAGCTCGGTCATTAGAGATGATTACCGATTCACATCAGGTTTTGAATTAATTATCGGCTATGGCCCAGTCAATGAATAAGTTATCGGCACAGTTGCCGGATAATAAACATAACCACCTGCAGTATGCATATTATAGGTATATTTACAAAATTACTGTAAACGTCAACATACGATAGATTATTGCTGTGAAACCTCTAACCTAATGGAGCAGCAGCACCTAAACAACGCCGTTATTCAGGCTGCGATTCAGAACCCGGGACGTAATTAATAACAGTCACAATTAAGGTGACGGTAAATTTTCCTTCACACTATTTTTCTCAACCTGTACGCAACGATTTAATCGAGATTTTGTTTACCGTCAACATTTTAACCGTACGAAAAAATATTTTCAATTCAAACAGTGAAATTTCTTGTAACGCCTCCGGAGAAAGAAACAACGTAAACATCGTAGTGGCAGCAATTTTTCCGTCACCATCGAAATAATTATTATCAGTGAGGATGTTCGCATACTCGAAGCGTCGAACAATCTGACCGGTAAAAAAAGTTTTCAAATAAAATGTCAAGAATCCCTGTACAAGTCGACGGATCATCGACGTTTTGTCGATCCTCCTCGCTGTCCCGAATCGCGATATTATTAGTCGTTATCGCATAACGGTGACGACGCCTCGAAAGTCCCAAATATTTTCGTAGATCGTGCATCGAATTAGCGGTACCTTACGCGATCGGCGGCAGTTTTTTCAGGCTTAAAAGAGAGGCGATATTCTTGAAATTTCGTCTCGCACCGCGAAATACTCACGTGTCTCGGCGTCGTTTGTCCGGCTAGTATAGTAGCAGCCAATTATCTCGCGCTACCGTTAGCAGTGCCTGCAGTGGTTCTCAGCCTCCGGTTAACTCTCGCATGTTTCGGAGGCGTTATACGCTCGATCGGCGCCCGAACTTCACCCTCGTAGATTTAACGCTTCGACTCGGTGACGAACGACCGGCAATCGAAGGCCCGGAACCGAACTCGCCGATCACGAACCGCGAAGATACTGAAACGCCTCCTCGACTACCGCACTCTTTACCATTGTCGTCCTTGTGCCCTCCTCGCAACGCCGACGGCACTCCGGTCCCCTTCCAATCCTGGCCTCCCTCCTCCTCCTCCTCCGCCGCCTCATTTTTTCCCCCCTTCTTCGCAGTTGACGACGGAGACCAACGCGGATGCAGGCCTGGTTCTTGATAAGACGGAATACCACGTGGTCCGGCGATACCAGATGCGGCGCTTTTTCTCTCGACTCCGTCCGTGATCGTGAAACTTTTTTTTACTTATTCCATTTTCTCGATCATGTCTGCGGGGAATATTTGTTTTTGAAATAAGTGATATCGTCATTGTCGGATTAATTTCTCGCTCAACGGAGTTTAACGTCTGCAGGTACTTACGATTAATCGCACTCGTGCATAAATTCGAATCGAAATTGACGGTAATTTATACTTTGAATCGTCGGAGATCTTTTGTTGTTTTCTCTTTTAAGCGAAGTTTGTCATTTCTACTGTATAAGATAAGGTGACATTTCGCGAAAGGTTTGACCCCCGGACTTTTAGGCCAATCACGCGCTGCGGAACCTCTCTTGTAGTTAGAGAAATTTCGGTAATTACTTCAATAGCTCGAATAATTATCGTACAACTTTCGATTTTTTATTCCACACGCCGATGGATTCCACACGTTGACGGTTGTAGTTGTAGAATCACTTAATTTTTCTGCTTCTGTCGTTCATTTCCTGGTCATAGTTTGTCGTCTCTGAAACACCGATCATTCGAAAAAAGTGATAAATCTTCTGTCAAACTTCTACACTATGACCAATCGCTGACAAGAAATTCCGGATGGATGTATATTATATATGTCAAGCGAACAGCAATCCATACGCAAATAATAGATTTTCGATCATTTTTATTTTTATACTTCATGATGATCGAAACGCTAGAGAAGTGAATATGAGTTATTCAACGTAGCGTCGAACACTTTCTTTAGAATTCACTCTTTACTTCTGCGTGGCTCAGTTATTATAAGATATAGAATGATCGGATGACGAGATTGTTCGTTCGTCGCAACACTTTCAACATCCTTGCAATTTGCAATTCTTAAGGGGGTTGCATGGGTATTGGTCTTTCAAAAAACTCAAGTTTTCTAGACTTTTGTTTTTAAACATAATAGAAGAAATTATTTTAATCCAACTTGAGATATATGAATTATATTTCGTAAAATTCTTATCCATAAGTGTTGAAAATTCAGTCGCTTAGAACTAGTTTTCGGAGACCAAGTACTACCGACTAAATTTGCCACATTTTTGGATAAAAACTTTACGAAATATAATTCAAATATCGATCTCTCATATGCCCTAAGTTTGATTAAAAAATAATTCTTTTATTATGGATTCTTTGAAAGTTCAAGACCTACGTAACCCCTCAAAAAAGGTTGAAGCCATCGATACAGAAAGGTGTCCTACACTAAAATGCCTGTTCCTGGTATCCCCTTCTGAAATTTCCTCTTTAATCCTCTTCAACCATGCGAGTGCTTTCTGTAAATTAACCTCAGTGAAAAGTGAACTCAGGTGTGATCCAAGCTACATGTTATGTAGGTATAAGGTACGTGGGAACGGGCAGATAATGGATATGCGTGTGCCGGAGCGAGATCAATTTTCAACCTACTGACTAATAGAATCTGAACCGTTATCTTTATCTCGTTATCTAATCGCGCCGGTCGAACGAGTTTAACTCGTTAGTTACAGGTATACAGAGATAGGTGTAATGCATATTGACTTGGTAACTAACGCGATTATTATTGCCTGCCGTCACACTAACGTAAATTTCATCCGCTACACCTCTGCATTTGGAAAATCTACCATTCTCGTACACATCAGCTTCGTGACGATAAAACTTTCCGTTACGTAAGAAACAGTTTTTTATTCGACACGTCGCAGGTAGCATCGTGCCGGTGCATGATTTCTCGATATTAATTGTTATTTATACAGAATAGTCTTTTTATGGGGCACGATTTAGGCGCGTTCGTTCATGTAACAGACGCATGGAGACTTGGGCGTGAATGGCTATCGAATTATCCACAACGTGTTACGTGGTTTGTACAATTATGTAAACACATTCTGAGATGACGGTGCATCACGAATGTGAATTGGGTTGATCAGGGCTGAAAGTCTTTGGAAACAAATCTACGGAACCGGCACGAGTTATTCATTGCGACGAAAGAGTGTAAATTCTATAGCCGAATAGCCACATTTTTTATGTCAGTAAAAAAAAAAAAAAAAAAAAAAAAAAGAAGCAAATCAGGGAAACGAAGTAGAATTGAAGCAGGCACTTGTGATATCGTTGGTCGTAGAGAAGCAAAGGAAATTCGTAATATTACAGAAAACGTGTCGCATTGTTCTGAAATGAATAATTTATATCTTCAAGAAAGCGTTAACGATCATTTTCGATAATCACACGGGACAAAGTTCTTCGTCCGAACTACGTGACTCGGCAGCGCAGCATCGCCGAAATGTGGTAAAAAGTCAACGGAGGCGACTCTTGACTCGACTCATTGTCAGTACTTGCAGCCGGCAGCCTCCTCCGAAAGGATCTGAACCTTTCGTTGAACCTGATCCTTCGGCACGGTTGGAAAGTAGGTCTGAAATACGGAGACTAGCTGGTCCAACGGTACCGGTTCCTCCCACGTGTATCCCGAGCTGTTCCCGAAGGTGATCTTGTCGTTGACTATGCGGAGGACGTAGTCGTAGTCCCTGCCAAAGTCCGGGACATCCGGGATGGCCGATGACCCCGGCTGCGGGTAGCGGACGGCCGTGACGCCGGCGACGAGCCAATCTTCCTGAAAAAGCTCCTCGACCGGTCCTTTGAACACTTCCGCAGGACTCGCCTGCACCGCCTCCTTGTCGTACGTCACGAATCGCGTCCACGTCTCGCTATCCGCATCCTGCGTGGATTTTAGCATACATTAAGGATGTACAGAGCACAGTCGTAATAGAGTCTCGTTGGAAAAATGTTGCAACAATAATGGAACTTTATGAAACGGAGCTTTGAACAGTGTCACTGAAGTTAGTCTATAGATCTTATACATTCGGCTGTAAAAGTTTTCGCGATGGGGGAGAATATGTTAAAACACGGAAACGCAACTATACACACAGCATTGCTTCAACTATACCATGGAAATCTCATTAGTCTACTATTTTTACGTCGAAAAATATTTAACGAGTAATATCTGATCCTGTTGTCAAATGAATCCTCCACAGATCGCCTGAGTTTAATGATGATTTTCAATAACGTATTTCTTGTCGAATCACAAGTTCAACATCTGAAAATTAATAGGATTGTATGTATTTTATTTTTGTTTTCCCAGCTGGCGAACTCAACGGAAAATCTGTCTGAGATAATTTGTAGAAAACTGGTTATTTACGAATAGAATGAGCTATTTTTTTATTAGAACGAAACGAATCGTGGAATATTGTGACTTCTCTAACGTTGTTAACGTTTTGTCTCAGAGCACGCACTTCGAATTTCGTGTGTTAACCACCGCTTGCCTGGAACGCCACAGTAATACTATAGGGTAACATTTGATAACGTTTCTCCGAATAGCCTACCCCTGTTTTAGCGTTAGCTAATACTTGAATGGCCCCTAAGCCCAGGCCAGTTCTGATACTTTTCAACGTCAAAAATCGCGACGCGAGTCGAAATCAGCGGTCGTGCCGTTTGTACCTTGTGCTCTCTGTGCCATTGTCCGCATTCCTCGACGAATCTGTATGTCAGAGTGACGTCAGTCGCCGTGTAAGGAAGACGGTCGAGAGGAACAGCCTTGAAGACGGGGTAGCCAGAGCCGACATCGACGAGGTGAAGATCGCCGGGTTTCTCCAGATCTCGAACCAAGATGGCGCAATGATTTCCGAAGCGTCTCGGTGCCTTGGACTTTGGAGGATGCACGACGCTCGCCGCCACGAGGTGAACCTTGTAGCTCAGCGCTTCGAGCAACATTTTGAGAAAGCAGTTGTTGTGGATGTTCAGCCCGCCCTTTAAGCTGATACCGTTCTCTATGATCACCTGTTCCGTCGGGAAGCGTTGCTCGGGAGGAAGAATGCTCGTAGAAATGTTCTGCAAGTCGATAAGGATGCAATTTTTTATCTCTGCCATCGCGTCTACTTGTGTTTCTCTGTTTCTCTTACTTTGAGTGTTTTGGTTTGTCTCGGTTAGTTCAAGGTCTTCGACTGTTTTTTATTCTCTAGAGTAGTACTTTTGACGTTCTGAGTTTTGAGATGTTTGTCTTTGTAATTTGTTCAACTCGCTCGACACGGATGAATCCAAATTGTTCAATATGGTCGTGGACATTGATAAATACCGATGCCGATACCGATACTAATCGGAAAGACGAAATCCGCAAAAAGCGGAGAGAACCTCGTCGAACGGTTTTTCGTGAAAGGTTTTCAAATCTGAACGATTAGGTCCAGTACCTAAATGTCTGGTGAACTCACCTGGAACGGCACTTTCTCGAAAAAGGCTCTGACGACTTTGTTCAGCAGGTCAGATTTGTCCTGGAAAAATTCCACGGACAGTGTATCCTTGACAAAGGCTTTGGCTGCTGCGACAGGATCCATTTTTTCGTTTACACTGTTTGAACGGTTTTTTACTCAGCCGCTTGGATAGATTTTCGATAAGTTAAGTTTCCGTCAAATAAGAGTGATTAGATTAGACGGTCATTAGCCAATCGGTGTCCCGATCGTTAAGCCGTAGTCGTTACCTCAGATTCGTTCGGTAACTTCGATGTAATTATAAGCCGATCCCGTGGATCCCGTATCAGCAAAATGATTTCTGGCAGGAGTAGGAATATCGTTTACAGAAAATTTAAATATCTAATGGCTGATCGGCATTCTCAGAGTATTTTAACATCTTGACTCGAAATATATTCAGATCAGTAAAAGGATGCTGTTTCATGCTGCATTTAGGCATTTCCGAAAGTTCTTCGACAGCCGATAACTCTATGTCATAATGAATTATTCAAATCCGTTGATCGCCGTTCACGGTCGCTATTGCCGAAATATTTTCCGACATCATTCAAAAATACACGGAAGTCCATAAACTGGATGGACAGACCGACGTTTGTACCACATAAATAAGAAAATCCATTTATAATTTTTTCACATGTTATAGGTTTCCTTCTAATTCTCGGTTAATATAGATAAGAACTACTTTTTCCCTCAACGTTGCAACGCGGGAATCGATTTCACAGATTCCACTGGCAAATGTCATATGACACGCGTATTCTTCGCAATGAACAAAAGTTCCGAAATCCATGTCTGAAAAAATTTAGAACGAAATCCAAGCTGCTGTAATTTCATTAATTTTCGTAACTATTATTTCTCTACTTTCTCTTATCGAGATACATGATATTTCGCATTTGACTGAAATATCGACAGCGGGTAAGTGATCGTGTCTCGACAGTCGGTAATAAGTCGAAGAGCCGCGCGCACGCGACTCCGAATCGATTGTTGTCTGGACGAGCGTGCTTTGTAACCAGCTTTCGTTCTGCAACCGACGGAATCACAAAATTGAAGAGCAGGCTGGAACCTCGGCTTCCGTATCGCTGCCAGATGAGGCTGCACAGTCTTTCGTGTGTTCCTCGTTGCGCTTTGCAGGAATCTGTTTAACTCGCTGAGCTGGAGCAAAGAAGAGCTGAAACCACTCTCGAGTAAAATTTTTTACTAATTTATCGAAGGAAATGATTACTCGAAACGAAAAAACGTCCACGTTAATCAAGTTTTCGTAACGAGTGTCAATTTAGATACGCTCTTACTTTATTTTGGTAAATTTTTTCTGCAGTAGGCACGACACTGATATTCAAAAATGAGTGTGGTTTTTCATTTCGTCGACAGAAAAGAGAATAAAAGTTTGTTTTGTACATTATTACGATAGCGTTATCACCAGCTTATGCGGCCATGAATATTAATGCGAAATAAACATTTGCAACGATAGAAACAAAGTTAAGAAAAGTAGCTTCGCACCTCACGTTTTTAATCTCAGCAAATGTTTGGAATATTCTGTCCCGCCTCCACGCCTGTCCGAAATAATTAATTACGAACAGAAGGGTCCTCGAGAATTCGGGTGAGTTGTACAAGGTATTGCGTCGGGAATAAATCTAGGCGTAATTTCGATGGTATGTGCGATTAGAATACAAGCTGAATTGTTCGACTACGGAGGCCTAAAAAGTCACGAATAAACACCCTCGCAGAGCTTTTGGCAAAGGCATAATTTCAATCTCGATTACGTGAACGAATTGCAATTTTCGACGCGGCTAGAAGATGACAGAAAAAACGGTCATGCACAAAGGCGTAACGTAAGATTTCTACAACCGTTGTCAGGCGCTTTTTAATTTCCATCGGAAATTAGCCAGACACGTCACTGAATAATCCGAGGTGATAAAAAATTAGCGACAAAAAAATTCGGACAAATAATGAGGGAACGGGAAAGTTCTCAAGGACCTTACGAACCTTGTATAATTTTACATATTTGCTTAGGCAAAGTTTAATGCGCCATTTAATTCGAAATTAATTAGCGCCGTGGTCTGACTTTTGATCCGAATTGAAAGATGACCCGTTGAGTATATGTAAACCTCTGCGCCCAGCGTATGGATTCATGCAAACGTAATTAACGTGCCGTACGGCGTAATCAAACAAGTCCTCGACTGGAATCCATTATTAACGTCGAATGAAATTCATCATTCTCGCTCAAACGTCACTGTACACTCTAATAGTACGCCTGGGATTATTTTATATTGCTTTACCTTCTCTCGTTTCTCCTTTTTTTCTTTCTTTTTTTTTTTCTCTTTTCTTTGCATCGCGTTAATACTGACTCATATTAACGACTTTATCCTGTTTTTTCGTGACTCATGTTTTACTGTAATTGAAGTATTTTTCCCACATGATCGAAATTAGCATGCAAATTTTCCGTACACGTGCAGCATTTATAGAAATATCTGATTAGCGAGGTGATTGGTTAACATGTTCATTTTTTTTTATTAGTTTTTATTTTATTATTATTTAACATCGTGAATTTTTCAAACTTTTCTAGGTTATCCAGATTCAAAATTGTCTTTTTTTTTTTTTTAAAGAAAATTTGCATCAATCCTCGCAAATCACGCGCAAGTTATTGCAAAGCTTTTTTACTTCGTTTGTATTTTAATTTTTACCACAAACAGAATCACGCTTACTCGCGTATAATGCTATATTAGTACGTGTATTTCGTTGAAACCATAACATTTGGAAAGCTATGAAAGTTCGAGTATCAAATTTGCTGTCTTACCAAACATCGTCAAAAGGATTTCTCTGTTTTTTTTCAAACAAAAAAACCCTGGCTATTCCAGCGTTTCGAGTTTTCCATATCGGATGGCAACCCTATTAATATCCAGAAATTCAATATCGTTCCGAAAAAATGAAACGCTAAGAGGTGGGTACAACAAGAGTTCAAAAAACAAAAGCAAACCGAAACGAAAAACAAAAACGATAAAAAATAATCAACATTTGACCGGTAGTCGCAGTCAATAGCAGAACTGCCGCAGAATCGAGGAGATAGAATGCTTGTGACAAAAAAAATCTATTGTTAAAATTTTCACCCTGAAGGTCTTTCAATCGCAATCGCGAATTACAAAGCTCCTTCTCCTCGCTTCTCTTCCCTTCCACCTTGCCCCATGCCTTCATTTATATCTCTTTTTCCGAGGTATTTTCTCTCGTTCACGACGCGTTCGGCGTCGGGACGCTGCAGCGCCGCTCCGCATAGCTCAGACACGCGAATCAATTTCAATACACGCCAGACTTGTGAGAACAGAAAAGAATTTGCTGCCGTGCATGTCGTTCCTTGAAACAGATTCCTTTCAAATTTTTGATCGTCTCGTCTGAACGTTTCTCGCCGATTTTCCGGCGATACAAATAACTCGGCACGCTGGAAGAATATCCTGATACGACGCAAATGCGTCGAGATGATTTCAGAGCAGGTGAATATCGTCAGTTACGAAAAGCTATTCCGGAAAGTAATTCCGACTAACAAGTTTAACCTTCTATTTGTATGCGATTCGTAAGGGAAATTTGTCGGTAAGACTTCATGATTAGAACGTCAGAGGATGTTTCTTGGCTGTTTGAATTCGCGAGAACTGTGGAACATAATCGCGCGTGTCATCTGCTACGTTCTTAATTGCGGCGAAACTGAGGTATCAGAGGGTTACTTATCTAGTGATCAATCGCAGGGAACTTCAATCGTCAGCTTTGAACATCAATTTTCTATAGGTATGTTATTTTCTTTGAATATTCAGAAATGATACGGTCTCCTTTTTACGATGTTCTTACAAAGACTTCACAAGAATCCAAGTGCGACGCGGTGAAAACAATTTGTCTTGATATGATCAGATTTCGCAGTTTCGCAAGCTTTCTATGAATTCAGCACACCCTGTGAAAGAAATTCTGAGATGGGAATACAATTTTTCAAGAACCAGAAACGAGCATTTACTTCATGAAAAGACTCCCTTTTATGGTTTCGTTTCAACGAAGATCTTTGTCGCCAGCAAAATATTGTTTTATTTTAAACGGTCCGGGTTCGTTCTGTTTTTACTGGAAGTAGCTTCTTGCTCGTCAATCGGCGTTCGTTTGACCTCGTTGAAAAAACTCCTTGCATTTCTGAATCAGGTATATGTTTCAATATTCGGAATTTATACTTTAAAAATGTTCAGAGCATCGTTGTACCTAATACTAAAACCTTTTCCCCCTCGCGAAGGCAGGCGAGTTATTTGACCACGCCGGCAAACATCTGCTTTTGTTTGACTTTGGTCAGATAAGCTTGGAAATGTACCATATGCTGCCTGGATTAAACATTTTTTTTCTCGCCTCCCCCTCCCCTCCCGCCACTATCCTAACGGACTCCTGTTTCATCCTCTCTTTTCGGGCCAACTTTATACTCGTCGACAATTTTCCAGAATGTCAAACATCACACTCGGTTTTGCGAAATTTCGCAAGTGCATTTCTTGTACCTTCAATCCGAGCTGCGTTATTCATACTGCCTGCGGTAATAAGTTTTTATCACCTGCCGAAACCGAGGGTTTGACCCAAAGTTTCTTATACCGTCAATTGTTAACGTACTCGGATACCGATGCTTGAACTTGAAAACTTTAGATGTTTCAATTTCAAGTTTTCGCGGACTCAAAATTATCCGAAATCTTCCGACTCACCGTTGTTCATATCCCAAACCATTTAAGCTCAGGCATAATATCTTCAGACGATCTGCAAACGTTTAAACGTAACTTTTCGACAGGGTTTTTCAAGCTTCTTGTAGTAAAAGAGTAAACAAACTGTTGAAACTTGAGGCGAAAGGAAAAAGGAATTTTAAACATCCCGTAAGCAGGAATCGATCGCGTGGCTAATTGTCGGCGAAAATAGAAAGGCGCCGACGGAGAGAGCGGCAGCCTCGTCACCGATGATAACAAGGGTGGCGTGTAAAGAGCTGCGGGAGAGTTTAGAGTCGAGAGGAAGAGGGGCGAGGAAAATCCCGGAAGAGGTGAAAAATAATTTCGGTGTATCCCGAGACGCGACGTTCGGCGTGGAAGCTCCGGGCGATTGGATGGCAATAAGTTGGCCACCCGGGGTTCGACCCCCGGGGCTTTGTGCCGATGGAGTGACGCGCGGCGTCGCCGAAGCGTCGGGACGCCCCTCGGCAAGTCAGTAATTGTCAATTGATCCCACGGTCGCTTCGTTGTTTTAACGTGTCTTAATTAAACGCTAGATTGGACGCCTACTGATCCTCCGCCCTCCGTTTAATCATTTGAAGCCCTCCCCTCGCCCTCGCTCGTGTCCGTTTGTTGCACAACCGTCGAGAGACACCGAGAGTAACGTCCTTCTTTCTCTGGACGTCTGGTCCTAAGGACGTTTAGCAAGAAGAAAACGGGCACGGTCGGGAGGGCTCGTCGAGGAGATTTATTTCTCATGCAGTATCTCGCAATCACTCGAAAATTTGAGTACCTAATCGTGGTGTCGATATCGTTCGAAACGATGTCGTGATCTCCGAATAGTTTTGAAATTGACTTCTGCATCGGTAATCATTGCTGGTCGTGAGAAATCATTTGGGGTTACAGAAATATCTTCAATAAATTGAAGCATGAAGAAATTTATATCTGAAATAGTATTTGGTAATGACTTGAAAATGTGAGTAGGTAATCGTGAAATATTGTAATCGTGGTGTCACTTGTCGCAAAAAAACTGCAAACCGTTGATCTTGATCATCTTGAAAATCATTCCAAGACTACACGCGTTACTCTTTATATTGCCGAATTTGTGAGGTCAGTCCAATTTCGCTAAGCGTTAGCTAATCTTGTTCGTAGATGAACTCTGCACGAATGGCACAGCTACTGCAGACAACGCTGTTCGATCAGACGAACATATTTAAAATAGATCTTTCATTCACCAAATGCAATTCGTGTTCTGTTTACATAAAATGAAAAATAGAACTGTATTGAATTATTTTTTCGATTCAACTCGATTAACCCCAGCTGCACTTGTTCGCTTTTTATTTCATACATTCCGATCATACAATTGTAATTGACAAAGTAGGTGAATTCGTAACAAGTATTAAATACGGATTTTGTCAAGATAAAATCTCGCAAGGTGTAAATAATTATGAGTCATAACATTCATTACACCCACCGCAGATGATATTTGAACACGAGGCTCAAACAGCAATATTAAACTGTAAATTCGGAGGTGACTGAATAAAGCCCACGTGGGTGGATCTTAAGGATCCGCCAGGGTATTTGAAATTATAATTTCGGATATAGCTGCCGGAGTTGTTCGGGCGTAGCCGTAACTATCACCTCGGGTGTTTGCCGCCCTTGCTGCTATTTCATTCTCTGCATGCCGCGGGAGGGTGAAAGCCGATGCAGTATTATATCCACGATGCAGAAGCGTGGAATAAGTCTCTCCTCCTCTCGGCGGACGATGTCCGGTTCGCCGAAAAATAATTGGACATAAATCCACTCGGACCGATCCGACGCGTTCATTAGAACGAAGCGTGTCCGAGCTGAGCGCGAGTCTCGAGTGGAACGCAAATATGTGTGGCTGGTTAGCCATGACAAGTCGTAGAAATTTCGAGAACGATTGTTGTTACCCTTGTATAGTATGACGTATATCTATGCCCGCGGAGAACCCGATGGTTGACATCGAATTCCCCCTTGTTTCACCTTTTCGCCCTTTTTTGGCTACTTTTTTGCCGGCGTTATCGCCACTTTTTTTTTCTTTTTTTTTTTTTTTGTTATTGAACTTTAAGAGTGATAAAATTAGGAATATGTAATCAAGGACGAAACGAGCTAGAACGGTTCGAAAACAACTTTTAAAAACAAAAAATGACTTCAATTCACTCACTTCGTGCGACTGTTTTTTCCGAATTAAAGATACCAGACGACGACGTGACTGATCATAGATTTCTTGCCGACAGATCGAATTGTGGAATTTTTAATTGACGTCTCGTAGAATCAGACAGACATACGCCGATTGCGCAGCGAAGCGTTTCCGGTTTACACCGACGATTACAACTCGATGAAAAGAAAGAAAAGGCCGAGGCCCCGTTGAAAATAAGGGGCTGTGGTGGTCGGTACAATAATGACAATAGGCGTCGACGAATCGAGGAGATCTCTTTTCTCCCTATTAATAAAATCGGAGGGTTCGAGGCGACTCGTTTCCGCCGCCCCTCCCGCATCATCCCCGATGTGTTTGTCGACAATCAATTGATAAAGATCGGACATCCGCGTTATCGAGCTGACAATCTTCCCGGTTCGTTTGGGGTTTGTTAAATTGAGATATTGCCGCCCTTCCACATCGGCCTCGACGGACGTGGACCCTCGGCGTTTTCGTCACGCCGGCCTGTGTATCACTAGACAAGGATTCCAGATCAGCTGCAGCCTCGGAGTGCAGGTTGCGCCTTGATTGATCGGCGAAACGAGGCGCAAGCTGCCGAGGAGCCGTTTCCGATCGTTAGCTTAACAATCCAACTCTAACTTTCCACCGGCACCAACTTTTCCACTTCGGCGGCAGCTCTCGTCTCCGTGATATTATACACTCCGCATTGCGCAGTCGGTGGATGTTCTGACGGCGAGATTCATAATAATAATAACAATAATAATAAGCATCACACTTGCATGCGACGCACGGATCAGCGTAAAAGAACCGCGCGGTGAGAAAAGAGTTTATTTAATGTTAAACTAACGCATACTTGGATATTGTGAAATAAATGTTTCGTTAGCATTGTCAAATTACATAGTTGAGTAAACTGTTGATCGATAGGAGTTTGTTTATTGTTATCGTAAGGATGATTAAAAATAATCGATTATCTTTCCTCGCAATCAGTTTTTGTTTTTTACTCCCATGAATGACGCAATGCAGTTTACGTGTCTGGAGTATCAATTATTATCAATGTATTACTTACCAAGTACCTGTTTGATATAATAACTGAAAGATGAATGAAACTATAAATTATTAAAGAACTTTTCCATTTCAAAAAAATACGGAACGATCGATTAATCGATTAATTTTTAACCATTCAATCGAGTTGTGTTCGATTATTTTCTGGATCTGATTAATCGATGCGTCGATTATTTTTAGCTCAGTGGCCATTGCTAAATTAACTAACAAATCATGTTTGGCTTGACTAAAATTTCATAATAGTAACGAAACCTTACCTTGCCATACCGAAGTATGCGTTACTTAACAGTAAAACAAATTCTTTTGCCAGTGTGCGCTTTTGGTTTTTCAATTCCCGTTTTACCACTTTCAGAGAAAATATGAAATTCCTGTAATCACCTCGAAAATTAAAACTTGAGTTTTCACTAAATCTCACCGTTTCAAGGTCTATATAATCAACTCAGACCATTTTTGGATTGGTATCTGGGTTTGGATAAGCGATCAATTTTTCTTCCCACGATATTTGCAGACCGAATAACGGAATTTGGATTATTTTTCTCAACTCATAACCGATCAGATTTCGTACAGAATTGGTCCGAATAGTATTCGAGTTATTTCATACAGACAACGTCATGAAATGACTAAAAATAATGAATTTTCGAAGGATGGTCAACGATTCTAGAGATACTTTTTTTTCAATCGACGCAGTTTTCTCGGCTCGGAACTGACCCAATTTTCTAGAACAGAATGAAAGCAATGCAAAAAATTTCTTCGCCGATATCACACGAGATTGAACCGCATTCCAGCGTCAAGTTTTCAGGCTGGTCCTATCAAGGTCAGGCAAAATCCGCCACTCGCCTTTTTCTCGTTGTCAGTTCTTACCGATCCAGCGGATTTGATTTTCTTTTTTTTTTCGAAAACGAAGGAACACCACACGTGCGCCGGTCGTTATCGCTGAACTAGACTGCAGTACGCGGAGGATTCGAGTAATTTCCATGCACACCGTCGAGCGTACGCATAGGAATATAATATCCATGGTGCATGGCCCATAATATTCCAAGGTATAAGCGAGAATGCACGTATTAACGTACATGATAATCCCGTTAAGCGGTCCGTTAAATAATATTTAGCGAGGGGCACGTGAGCATTCGTTTCGCGGATCAATGAGCCTGTAACAGCGAGTAGGAGAGGAATGGAGGGAGGGAGGGAGAGAGGGAGGGAGGAGGATTTGCCGATAGGTACAAATGCCTGCCTGTCCGCTGACAGTTGTATCGTTTCCTCGAATACCGTCGCATTTCGAATTATCGTTACGCCAAAATATTACTTGCATTCTCAACAGGGGGGGTGATACAGCGATCCAAGCAGAGTTGCACGCTTATGCGCGGCAGAGGCGAAGCTCGATACGCTGATAATTAGCTTTGTACATTGTGCCGCGAAATTAATATCGCTGCGTGACCCCCGCGTGCGAACCTCACGCAATTCCTCGACCTCGTTAAATCGCGAAAACTGGAGCTCAGATTTCTCATACGGAAAGTGTCTCCTTGTTTAACGATCATAAAACTGGCACTCGGGAAAAATGATCTTTGGGGCGGGGTTGGAATACCGAGTTTGGAAAGTTCCGAAAGTGCAAGATTCGGAAGGGGCGAGAATGAAAAGATTTTAAAATCTGAAACATGGAAATTCCGAATGAACCAAAATTTTCAGTTCACCGAATTTCTGGCTCGGTGAAGATTCACCACTTTGATCTTTCTTTGTTTCGAATATTTGATATTTTTACGTTGGGAATCCTTTCGTTGAGTAAACTACGTTATATGAGTAAATTTTAACTTTCGGAACTTTACTCTATCGAAACTTCATTTTTCGGAATTTTCCTCTATCGTAACTTGACTTTTCGGAACCTTGTTGTTTCTTCAAAGTTTGATTTCTTTACTTCGAATTTCGCCGCCAAATAATTTCAAATTAGGCGCTTTCGGAACTTTTCACATTCGGAAAGTCAACCCCACCCCGACAGATATTTGATCGAAAATCCACCAGATGAATGCATGCTTGAAACCCAAAATAAAAAAAATAAAAAATCAAAGAAATAATAAATTGATCGTTCCGGCAAAGTCTCCATATTACAGGTACCTCAACGTTCTCTGGCATGAAAGACATCGAAAAACAAATATGTCCGGCGAACGGTTTGACGAACGTCGCACTGATCATCGAAAGTGGAGTTAAATTGACCAGGATTCGGTATCTTATCTCGAGTTAGGCGGTAGAAGAGGGGGACGAGAGCGTTCGTTCGTTCGCTCGCCGATCCCGATCAATGGGATACGATATTAACGTTCGCGGTGAAAAAAGCGTTTTCATCCGAGGGGTAATATATTTGCTGTGTGCCAACACGTGGGCGGGTTGTATGCGTTTCCAGCTCGAGTACTTACGTACCCGGATTATCGTTCCTTTCGAGCTATTTCCAACCGGCGTTCAAAGCTCGCCAGCTGTAGCCAGACCCTTATACCTTGTAACACGGGGATCCGCCGCGTATCCGGCGTTGGGATGTTCTGCAGAGATTTTTTCATACGCCACTGCTTAAGTTCAATGTATATATTGCACAATAAACCATCATTATTGTTGTTATTATTATTATATTACACGCATGTACGGCACAGAGGCATGCAACGTATCTCTACATCATTGTTTTGCATGGTCTCGTCATCGATTTTCTTACACGTGTTTCAACTTTTTCCGGCAACGCTCTTCACCTTTTCATATTCGAACATTCATTTTCGCCGCGAAGAAGAATTATAGGTATACATATGTATGTAACGCACCGTGCCAAAGGTGAAGGTTTGTTGTACAAAGATGCTTGCGAATGGCGAATGAAAATCTGCAGGAAGCAGGCAGAGGTGGAATTAGCTGTGTTAGGCGTAGTCCAGTATAATGTTCGTTTTACACGTATCGCACAAAGAATGGAACACACCCGGTATTGCTGCTTTATTACGCGACAAAGGAGAAAATATACATACACACGTATACAGTGCCTATACATCCCATGTATAGCTCGAGGCTCCTGGCAGCGAAAATATTTCGCATATTTTTCCTCCCTGGGAGAGGATATTTTCGATTCGGAATACAGGGTTAATATATGTATATACATATACATATACGTATACATGTGAATATGTACATGTGCCGCACCATTATCGGCCTCTGCTGGATATATTGGGCTTCGATTTTATTTCCTTTTTTTTCTTTCACCTTCGCGGCGTAGATGAATTTTCATTTTCGTAGAGATGAAAACGTTCCGTAAATGTGTCAAATACAGGATTACTTGACCGTCGAAAATTCAAATTCACGCTATATTCGGACAGAAAACAAGCTGCTTTAGACTGGCCACGAGCCAGCCCTCGAACTTCCCGATCTTATACCGCAGGTTCCAAGTTCGTAAAGAGAGAAAAAAAAAAGAATAATATCCAATTGGAACTTTGGACGACAAATTCAGATTCGTGATCAACGATTTTGAAGCCTTTGGATAGTATTTTACACAAGATGACGATTTTATTTATTTTGAGTCACTATAATGGATCCTCCACTACAAATTTTGGAAGTCGGACCTCGGGTTCGTTATCGGTAACCCAACAAACCTCCACCTACCAATTTCTACCAAAATCGGAATACTTTAAAATTTTTTTCCACCATATTGGATCGCCATTTTGGATCTGGCAATATGACTCCAGATTCACTATCAAATGTTCTTAGTTTTGTTTCAGCTTATTGAATACGATGAATTAAAAATTTGCAAATCTAATCTTAGATTCGTGACGAGTGACAAAAAAAACCGCATCATTCAAATTCATTCACCCATTCTCAAGATATCATCATTTTTATTCAATTTTCTTGGAATTTTTTTATTCAAATAATTGAAAAACTACCGAACCGATCGAAGCCAAAGTCTAATCGGTTCCCAGTTTGGAAAAACAGCATCGATTGAGACCAAAATCATTGAAATCCGGTAACACACAGACGCCCATCTAAAGATGATTGAAGGTGATTCTCTAAGCTTGAAAACGTGGAGATCTAGCGAAAGGTCACCGTTTCATCATCGGGGAGATTGCAACGACTTCCTTTTCTCTCCGAAAACAAAGAGACGGGAGGTCAAAAGTGACGAAGAACGAGGATCAGGTTTCACCTTGCAGGTAGGTGCGCTTGTAATACCTGCAGCTCGTGCTCGCTCGGGTTGGAAAAGGCAGATGATTCCTAAGCCTTCGATGGGAGATGAGGATAAGCGGGGCGCGTCGTCGGCTCGTGTGAATATTTGTCGTCGGGTACTCGGGGCGGCGTTGGATTTGCATAATTTCCAAATCCGCTCGCCGCCGCCTCGCCAGCATCACCGGCAGCAGCGCAGCAGCACCGGGAGACAAGATGACGTGACACCCTCGGCGAACCTAGTGGAAGATATTAAGCTCTAAACGACTGGAAAATTGTCCAAACAGCCAAGCGGCATAATTTCCTCGTTGCCCGTTGATTTATGCCGAGGGAAGAGAAAAAGCTAAAGGATGAAACAGAGGAGGTGAGAGGTAAAAATTTCCGCCCCCCCCCCCCCCGCCCCGACCCCACCCCATGTTTTAATTGAATAAGTCGCGTCTATTCCGCCACCCTTCGCATCCTCCCTTTACACGCGCTTTCTTCTTCTTCTTTTTCTTATCCTTCCTTATCCTTACTTCTTATTCCTCTCGTTTACGTTGCTATTTTTGGGGTGGGGTTGAAAATTCGAATTTGAAAAGTTTAGTGAAACTTAAAGTAAAGGAATCAAACTCTGACGAAATATCAAAGTTTCGAACGGTCCGAAACCCGACGCTCAAAGTTCCGAATGTGAGACAATGAGAAAATTGAGAGATTTGAAACAACGAAATTCCGAATGATCGAAGATTTTCAATTACGTGAATTTCTGGCTTGGTGAAATTTCACCATTTTGATCTTTCTTTGTTTCGGATTTTCGATATTTTTCCGTTAATAATTCTGGTCATTCTGAACTTCGATTTTTCTGATCTTTTCCACCCATTCGTTGGGTAACTACGCTGTGTAAGTATGTTTTAATTTTCGGAATTTAACTCCATCAAAGCTTGAATTTTCGAAATCTTGCATTCCGGAACATTGATCCGTCGGGCTTCCGACCATCCAAAACTTGGTTGTTTCGTCAAAGTTTGATTTCTTTACTTCAAGTTTCGCCACCAAATAATTCGAAACCTTTCAAATTCAGAACTTCAAGCCCGCCCCCAACCTTTGCAAATGTGGATGTTCAAAAGTGACGCGTTGACATTACTCCTCGCTTAATACCTGTTTCTTTAAATAAGACGAACCATTTCAAAGCGAATCAACTTACGTAACATCTTTCCCGTCGTGCAAATTTCCTTCAATAAACATAATATACAGTCTTTATTTCATTCGCGCATTCTTACGTCTCCGTAGCACGATAATTCGAATCCTTTTCACGTCGCATCTTGATACTCGTCCTTTTTCTAAGAGACATTAATTTTTGTTTGCGACGGATTTTACCCGAGCTACGTTATGAGACGAAAATTGAAACGCCAAGCGGCGGGGGCGGTGGCGGCGAGGCCTCGCAGCCTTATCGAGGATCTATTTTATTTGACGAGCAACGAGGCAGCCTGCGGCGGGATTGTTGCCCCAGATACGAGATTGGCACGTGTTCGGCTCCCACGCCTAGGCCCGCGGATATGCGGCCACGTTGGTCCCCGTAATTCTTTACCCCTCGCCCACAACCGGCGCCTTTTGACAACGCGTTAGCGGTAACCAAGCATTCAAAACTTGCCAAATTTGACTCGACGTCAAGCTCTTTTCCCGCTGGTGTTGAACGCTTACTGATTATAATCCGCGATCCATTACAAATATTCTGACATTTCCTCCGGCAGACTGTTGCATCGTTGTTTATCGTATCTTGCAATTATTCTCTCAATCTATCTCGGCGTGATTAAAATCACACTCTTCTGCAACTTGGGTTTAATTTCACCTACAGAATATAAAATTACGTCGCTAACGCCGGAAGCGCTTATACTTGTTTTACGCCCTTTTGGCTTCAGAGAGCTATCTGAAGCAAAAAAAGAGCGTATAATTTTTCTTCATTGACAATCTTTCATTTTTTAGCCGACGGTCGAGAAAAAGGGATCGTTGATCGGAAGAATGTAGAAGCCTCGATGGTAAAATGACGAGGAACGAGGAGACGTGGAGAGGAGTGGAGAGGAGAGGAGAGGAGAGGAGAGGAGAGGAGAGGAGAGGAGAGGCGCACCCCCGTTACCCCGGCGTCGCGGCGTCGAGACTCTGCGGTTTCGCACAATCAAGTTGTGGTCTGTAATTCGCAGTGAATACCCTCGTAACTAGCCGTGGCGACACGAGCTGGGCGGTGGAAAGCGGGGGCGGAGAGCGATACACGCGCCCAAGCAAACTGACAACATAATTTCTGGTTTCTATTCACCCTGTACGAACGACCGGACGAATCGCGTCGCAGGGAAAACCGAAACTTTGAATTGATTAATTAGTTCACATTGGTGGGTATCTCCATACCGGATCATCGCCGAGTGCCCGTGGCCTCCTTCTCCCTTCCACCCTTCCACCCTTCCTCCCTTCCGCTCTCGAAGGGGTCAAATTGTCATTCCGCCCACCGCGCTGCAGCTCCGTGAGCCCCTCTCCCCTCCGCCCTCTTTTATGCACAGATTTCCCTCTAATTCATAGCGGAGTTTGATAGATAACCAATGTCCATATAATTATACGCCTGGCACTCGGTGTCGGGATCTCTAAATTTTTCCACGGGTTGTATGCAGAGGTGACTTATAGTCATTGTTTGTACAATTACACGCGGCGTACCCCGAACGATTTTTTTCACTGATCTCGGAGTTCCTCCTGTCGTTAAGTTAATAAAAAAGCGTAGTTACGTTCACTCGCAGCCCGAAGATTTATGACTGTTTTTTTTTTTTTCTTCAAAATCCATACCAAATGGCACTCCCGAGAATTGTTCTTATTGCTATATATAAAATTATTTGATGTACATAAAGCTGAATTTCTCGTCTCATAGTCAATCGAGAAATGTGATACGAAAAAAGAAAATTCTTTAAAAGTTGAAATTGTGCAACTTCAACCATAACATACAATACATCGTAAACAATACTCGACTTTGAGTAGAAAAAGCTAGCAGAAGCAACAACAGCGACACCCAAAAGGTAGGTAGATATTATTGAATACTATCAGCCCGTTGCGGCTTCGTCTGGGAATATTTTCTAAAGCTTCTTGTTGAAAAACTATTAGACATAGCCATATGCTCTTGGGAACTTTTCTGCAAAGATCGTCGAGACCTTGAAAACTCTGGAGCGTAACTTTTCTCTGTCTGTAACAGTCTAGTCAACGTTCGCATATAAGTACATATACAATACGGTTCCGACTGGGCTTACATATATCGTTAATTTTCCAAAACTCTTAATTTGGTTGTAACGAAATGTAGCCTGAATCTTGGCCAGAAGTTGTAGCTACCCACAGAAGAAAAAGAATTAAAGTCAGTAGAGTAGTTCCGGAATTATAAGTGAACATAAGGCCAGACAGACAGAGCAAAGCTGAGTTTCTGAGTTTTGTACGTGTAACGTGAATTCTTAACTATTGCATGGTCCGTAATCCGCGTGTAAATTTGGCTGTTTGCCAGGACAAACAACCGTCATAAGTATACGGTAAAAAATTTTGACAGTTGTCGATGGCAGTTGCGCTGAATTCACAACTGTCAAGATTATTGAGGCTCGGGACAGTTGGTAACCATGGGCAAACAGTTGCTCTCTGATTGTAACGCACGCGCATTGAATTTTAGCCGACGAAGTAGTAATACAAGGAGAGTTCTGGATACAGATTCCTACTACCGACACTTACCGACATCTTACCCTGACTCAAACCCATCTCCGTGACTTTGACCTGCGCGTCGATGCATCAGGGATCGATCGCTGCGACGTCATCACGGAGAAGCGTTTGAGTCTGGGTAAGATGTCGGTAAGTGTCGGTAGTAAGAATCTGCATCCAAAACTCTCCTTGTATTACTACCGGGCAATGGATCATGCAATCGTTCAGAATTCACTTTGTATATCTAGAGAAGAGAAGAGATGAACTTGGTTTTTTCTGGGAAAGGAGGGCGCCTGCAGGAAGGAGAAGGTTCGTCGACGCCTACAGGCCGCATACAGGAGACCTGGACGAGGGCAGCGCGGAGATCCACCCCCGGGTTGCGGGGCGGAGGAATCGTGGGGGGCAGGCATGCGCAGGGGGTGCTCGGCGCCACTCCCGGCATCGAAACGCGTCCGCGGCGTCCCGTCTTCACCGAATCAGTCTGACGCCCGCATCCGCATAGCCAGCAACCCTCGCCTAGCTGCTCGCCCGAGTCGGAAGCCGCCTTCACCCCGCCGCCTTGCCACCTTGCCACCTTGCCGCCTAGACACCACAGCAACGCCACCGAGTGCCTCGCAAGTTCCTTGCTGCCGCAGCAAGGGGAACACTCCGTTCCCCGAATTTTGACACGAGGACGCGACGCCTGAGGAGAGAAAGAGAGAGAAAGAGAGAGACGGTCAAGAAAATAGAGACTCGCACGCTTCGGGGCAGTTTAACTACGCGGTACGCACGCATCGTGGTGTTTCATCGAACCTCTTATACGTACACCTTAAAACCGGTTCATAACTGTCAGAATGCGAGATTAACAAGTGACCACGAGAATTAACAGTTGTTCACGAATTTAAGGCTCTTCTCGAAACTATATCCTGCGAATGAAATATGGGGATTTTGCATGAGGAGAAAAGAAAAAAAAAAAAAATCAAAAAATTTAAATCAAAAAAATTTACCGGTTCGTCATTACACTTTTCGCATTTTCTGTACACCGCGACTTGTTGACAATGAACGCGAGGAAATAAGAATCCATAGGCTAAAAGGCTTACCTGAAAAAAAGAAGGGTATCCGTGAACGAGATAGTCGCACGACACGGAGTCGTTCGCTAGAGAGAGAGAGAGTGCACCTGCTGGTGTCAGAGAGCGGGTGTCGTGTCATGCGGGTCTAGGAAGACACGGGACACGTGTACGATGTCCGTCGTCTACGTGCGCAGGCGGTCGAGCGAGGCGGTGGTCCTCCTTCCCTCCCTCCCGCCCTCGATCCCTCCCTCACGCCCCATGTAACGCCGAGAGAGAAAGAGAGAGAGAGAGAGAGAGAGAGAGAGAGAGAGAGAGAGCAGGAGAGGAGAGGAACGTACCTGTTCGCACATCGAGATTCGTATCATTCCGCTGCCGCGCAGTTTGGCTGACTTTGCTAGGAGTTTCCCGCAGCTTGGCCGACCATAAGGTGAGTCTCACTACTTGGATTTCTATATCTGCACGTATCTGCACAGACTGACCGTATTCGAGGCCATCGTGCACCGCGTCGGCTTTTCTTTATTTTCTTCGAGTATACAGGTCGAGAAATGAAAATTTTATTTTCGAGTTTTTATTTGAATGAATAAATTTTGATACTGTACACCGAATAATAACCAAAATCTGCATTCATTGTTTATATAAGGTTTACTGTTGTCTTTTTTACGTTGATAAATAAGTCTTGAAGTTTTTGGCTGGTAGTATAATCAGCAGGTAGCAGCAGGTTGAAATAAAAAGCAAACTTTAACTGATAAAACTGTTTTTTCTTTCATTACTTGCGTGGAAGTAAACAAAATTTGACAACTAGAACCCGGACGGAATATTTGTGTTGACCAGTGTTGTCGAAAAATTCTCGTTCGAGGAGATTACTTGTCGCTTTCAAAGTTGCGCGAAACAACAAAAAAACCAAGCAAACAAATTACGCTCGACAACTTTTGGAGGTGTTCGAGTAAAATAAATTTCATATCACACAAATTCTCGAAAAGACGATATCAGCTGGTCACTTTTTTTTTATAGAACTTAACGTTTTCTGCAAATTTGGCAGGTTCGATGAAACAGCTGATAAGATGTGGTGATTAGAAATTTTTTCGAAATGAAAAAAGTGTACGTTACGTTTACCCTTTTTTCGAACGTTCACTTTTTAATACGCAATATAATATGAAAGTTCGAAAGATCAGTACGATTTGGGAAAATGTTTACACGTTCGTGATTTCCCATCGAAACTATAACCGTCGCAACTCTCGCCACGTGGAAAATTTACAACAATTACATTACTTTCTTGTCTGAAAAGAATTTCTTTTTCCAATCCAACTGCACGTTATACTGTTATTTTGATTACACATGCGCAATGAGTAAAAACTTACTTTGAATCGGTATATTGTAATAATCTGTATCGGTTATACGATCGAGAAAAAAAAAACTGGAAAAAAGGAACCAGAACTATCGCCTATTCTATAAACAGACTATAGATAAGTTTAATAAGAATGTAGGTGTTTTATTTAAGTGAACAAGAAAAAAAAATAATTGAAACGCATTACCTTCTCACTTATTCGCGACAGCCTCACGTTCTAAATTAATAACAATTTTACGTGTTCTTTCTTCACTCGGTTATTTCGACACGATGTCACGTTGCACCTGTACAGCACTGTACACATATACGGGTACTAAATGCCACGTAGTTTGCCAGCGAGCCTGTCGAAATATTTCTATTCCTCGTACATATATGCATATAATTACAAAACTTTATAAAGCCGAGAGTAACGTTTAGTACATATTATTTATATACTTACAAGTGTACGAATACGTATTGAAAATAATTCTTTGAAGTAAGCTTAATCGAGAAATTCTCTCTTTCTGCAGCTTTTCGCATTCGTGCCTATAAAAATTCGAGACGATAACCGTACGAGCTTTTTATTTCAACGGTCCTAATGTAGAGGTATGAGTAGGTGGTACCTGCGATATTACACAGATGCGGTATACACCGGTTTATATCGCGGAGCGCCGAGGGATTATAGAGATAAAAAAGAAAGTTTCTTTCTTTCTTTACGTTGTTTTCTCTCTCTCTCTCTCTTCCTTTATTTTCACTTTTTTCTTCACCGAAATATTTTATCGCCGGCTGCCCTTAATTCCCCGTTTTACCGAGATTCCGCCGCCCTAATAACTTTTCATTGACCGCATATACGGCCGGTTTTAGTTGTTCGCTGTACAAGCTTCGCCAGGCGGCGCCTGGATAGGGGTTCTACCCATATTCCTCGAATCACGGGAGTTTTATCAGGATTTCCAAGACAAACGATGTTCTGGCTAGAAATTTTCGGAGCACACTGGTGGTCTGCTACGTCGTGAGCTTGAGGATCCGCGTCTGTTTTTTCAACTTTTGGAACGTTTGCCTACCGGCTTTTCGTCTCAACACAAATAAAAGTGGAGAAAGAAATAAAGCGAGTGAATTATTCGTCGTTGCATTAGTTGTATTGTCAGATATGCGGTAGCTTGTTGGTGATGAAATTTCAGTAGCTAAAAATTCAGGGAGTTCGGTGAGTTGTAGTTCGATATTTTTTACATCAAATCGTATTTAAGCTTCATCAAAATTCAGGAAAAATTGTATCAAAATCATAAAATATTCGTGTGGATTCCAACCATTATAGCTTCAAAACGATGGTAAATAGAATAAATTCGTTTAATTAGACTCCAAGATTTTTTTTACACATTTGCAGAGACACTTTTTTGCGTCAATGTAAATTCAATATCTTTCTTTGGCGATGAAAATCGACATCGGTGCAATGTTGAAAAGTTAAATATCTGGCGTTAACAACGTGATGAAAAAATGAAAAAATTCCACAATGTGCGTGAATTTGATGAATACAGCGTGTGAGTGCACGCAGGTGAAACGAGTGTGTGTCCCGAGCGCAAACTGTGCTGCAGGTGAGCCGTGAAACCGACTAAACAGAGATTTAAACTTCAAACTGTTCGCAGGAAGTTCGTTATTTCTTGTTATCTCCAGCCCCGCGTCTTCGTCGGTAGTGGGAAAACAGCCGCACGATCTCTCATTATTTTTAATACATTATTCCAAATTTCACACTCGAGTATTTTCACGCGATAAACTTCAAGCCGGACTTTACAAACTCCGGACGGATTCTGAAACAAAATTTTTCACGCTGCGGCGTCGAGAGGGTTAAAATCGTTCGATTCGACTAGGAAATTTGCGTCAGGTTGGACGATTTGGAAATCGAACGAATGAAGTAGAAATCGACGCGTGTATTTTACTATCGCGGAGTTGCCCCGACGGCGGATCATATCGCGTAATTCTCTTTCGGTTTCAATTGCAGTTTTCATCACTCTTTCCACGTACGCGATGCAGCGAATAATTTGTTCGTAATTAATAATACCGCCTCGCCTCGTCCCGTTTCGTATTGACTACACACACCGTAGCCGCTGCACGTTCAATTAATTTTGCATTAATATAATCACTTCGTTATTCAAAATTCAAATATCTAGCTCAACCGAGTTGTGAGCTGATTATAAATTCGGCAGAATAACGGATACAGGACGGGAACGGCGATTCGGAATAACGAACGAATAACTAAAATCAAACCAGAGAGAGATAGATAGATGTAAAATTTATTAATGCCCTGGTTCAACCTTGGGGCAAATTATAAAGTGCGACATATGTCGGTTTAATTATAACAAAATAATTAAACACAAAATAGATTTTTTCAATATAAATTCTTAAGTGTTATATGGACAACCATTTGAAAGCGCTGATCATCCAAGAATTTTCCAGACTTAAACCTAGCTGGAACAAAGAATTGCATGTATTACACTGAAGCGTTATTAATTATATGATAGCTCTCTCACGTAACAGATTTTCATTTAGTTGGAACCTAGTTTCCAGTAGACACTAGTGATATCGCGGTTCACAACGCAACGCCTCCTAGGCGTCAATATTTCTGACTAACACGTTGTTACTAAAATTTCGGTTTCAAGCAAATGAGCGAACAATCGAGTTTTAAGAATTGACGGAGTGGGAGAAGACTTAACAGCTAATGGTAAGGAATGCCAAAAATACATCGCGGACAAATAAAAAGAATTACGATAGGTAGCAGTTCTATGAATCGGAATGTGAAACGTAGGAGGAGAGTGGTGCGCGGATAGACGTAGACCTTCAGCTGGCCAGATAAAAAGTTCACCGATGTAAGACGAAACCTCACCACTAACAATTTTAAAGATAGTGATCCCCAGGAAGTATAATCGCCTATTTTTGACAGACAACCATCCCAGTCGGTGCCTGAAAATGGTAATGTGTTCATCCCTTCTAAGGTTGAATATAAATCTAACGCCTGAATTTAACAGTCGTTGCAGCTTTGTATTGAGTTCGTCAGTTATATCATTATACGCTAGGCAGCAATAATCTAGAATAGGGAAAATCAAAGTGCTAATAAGTTTAGCTTTTAATTCACGGGATAAAGCATTACGATGATACTTGATCTTATGAAGTGTATATTGAACACTACGAGACATGGATAATATGTGCTTAGACCAGGAGAGATTAGAACACATGACCACTCCCAAATTCTTAGCTTCATTGACGTACGGGATGGCCACTCTATTGATGGCAATAATTGGTAAAGAATTTGCACCTAAAGCATTAACATTTGCACCACTTCCTTGAACAAAAATTTTTGATTTCTCAAGATTAAGTGTAAGTTCGTTCTCAGAGGCAAACTCAGAAATGGCAACGACGTCGCGCTTGATTTTTCGTAAACCTACATGAATCTCGGCCGGCGAGCACCCAAGATACATCTGCGTATCGTCCGCAGAGATCATGTGGTCAGAATATGTGAGCGAGGACCAGATATCGTTAATAAAAATAGAGAACAAGAGAGGCCCCAGAACGGAGCCCTGCGGAACTCATGCTGATGTAGGTTGCCACCCCGAAGTATGACCCAACTCGTCCACTACTGCCTGCGATCAGCCCGTCAAATATGAAAAATACCACGCAAGGGCGGCATCACTAAATCCACAGACTCTTAGTTTACGTAGTTACAGGAGATGTGACACAGTATCAAACGCCGTACTAAAATCAAACAAGACTAAAATCGTGATGAGGCCCATATCAACGCCCTTTCTCACATCGTGGCAAATGCGAAGTAACGCTGATTGGGTGCTAAAACCTGTTCTGTAACCCGATTGTAGGGGGTCAAGAACAGAGTTTCGTCCGATGTAATCGACGATTTGTTTGTGAGCTACCCTCTCATACACCTTAGATAACTCACAGAGGTTAGCCATGGGTCGCGTGTCAGATGGCGAAAGTGGTGCATTGATCTTAGATAATGGGCGAATAAAAGCTCGTTTCCACTGAGACGGGAAGTAGGAATTTGAGAAACATTGATTAAATATAGACGTGATAAGTGCCCTAATTGCGAGAGATAGCGTAGTTGAGACAAGTACAAGAGACGTGACTTCATCCACAGAAACGGTCGCGAACGAAAACGGATGATCGCTACCAGGCATCGTACGTAGAAGAGTTACGAAATCATCTAAGATGCACGGGTGTTGAGAGTTTGAGACGGCCACGTAGTGATTATTTAGTTCGTCTGCCGAAAAAAAATGGAAAGGTGAGGAAAAGGATGAACGAATAAATCCTAAAGTGGATAGTTCCCTCCACATCATTCCAATGTCAGTTATGTTTGATAATCTTAATAGGTGGTAGTTGTCTCTCGCCTGTCTTAAATCATTAGTCAAAGCATCTCTGAAATTTTTGTAAATCTCAAGTCCTAATAGACTGTTCGCCCTTTTTGCCTGTTTATACATAGAATTGCGTTGTTTAATTTGATTTTTTAACTCGAGCGACAGCCAGGGGGCTGCTGGTTTATGAACATTAAAGTACGCAATGGCGCATGAACATCAAACTCTGATAATAAAATATTATAGAGACCAAAGAGATGAGTATCGACATCAAACGATTCACCGTGGTGTGGCATTTGCAATAGTCGAACATCCATACGACGACGAAGCGATTCAATAAATTCATCATCAGCAAAATTCTTGAGAGACCGACGTTTGATTTGACGCTCGATGGTAGGAGGTTTAGCAAATTTGTATGTTATGGAAATAAGGTCGTGCCTTGCGATGAACGGCACATCAGATTTGTGGAAAGCACATAATTTTTCTAAACTATCAATGACAAAGACATCAAGCCAAGGGTCTGAATTTGCCGCGTGATACGTCGAATCAGACTGGACAATGTGCATCGCAAGAGACGTAACTATTTTCCTTAAAAATGTCGATTCGTGATTAATGGTTAATAAGTTGCAGTTCAGATCCCCACTAATGACTATATTAGAGTAAGCATAACAAAACCGCGACAGTGTGTCGAGATAATCGTTAAAAAGAAAACCTTTAGGACGCCGATAAATAGATGAGAAAAGAATCGACCCAGAATTGGATATGTGAATGTCGAGAATTAGGAATTCTGGTGAGTTCGAAAATTCTATAGGAGACATAGCGAAAATTTTTACCTTTAATGAATTGTATACATAACACGCCACGCCACCACCTTCTCTACCCTCACGATCGTTTCTAATTAGAAAATAACTGTTTAACTCAACTAAATCATCTGATCTATACGAATGCAGCCATGTTTCGGATATAGAAATAATATGACAGAAGTTTTCTTCAAAAAATATTCTTATTTGATCGATGTGGCCGAGAAGAGAATTCGCATTAAATTGAGCGATGTTGACGTTCGATACACGCTGCTGAGTTATGGAACTCGAAAGAGAACAGTTATATTCGGGTAACCGTCAATTCAACTTCTCTAAATCCGACTAGTTTGTTACATTAACAGCAGGCTGCCCATTCAGCTTACGGACGAATATCTTTCCTGACCGAACCCACACATACTTAAAACCAGGGGCAGACGCCCTGAATTTAGTTTTACGGAATAGCGCACACGTTTCTGGTGGTGATAGTTCGTTCAAGAAGATCATACCACGGTGATTCACACCTAGGACCTTACTAACGTTAAAGTCTTTTATAGATCTTCTCTTTTTTAAGATAAAATCACGCACCGCGGATCATTTGAGCTGTACAATTATCGACCAATACTGCCTTTGAGTGGCTGACACTGTCGACAAATTGGAATCATTTTTCCTAGTTACCACTCGAACATCCAATACGTCACTCATAAGATCAGGTACACCAAGAGCTTCAAATACTTTTGCGACTATCAATCGTGGGTTATTACCGACAATTTGAAGGATACCTCCAACTATAAGCTCAGTCAACGTTACGGACATCCTCGTTGTGGCAGAAGTAACCGCAGCTCTGAGCTGACGAAACTCGTCACGAAGAATAACTTGATTAGCTTCGAGCTGCCTAATGCGTTCTTGATTTTCTAGAACTGTTTTAGACAGATTCCGAATATCTTTTAACCGCGTAGCAATATCAGCATTGAGAATTTGTTACTGCTCGATAAAGGACTCGAGATCAGCATTGTTCATATCTAATGTATCGCTGAGTAATTTAAAAAATTCGTCAGACATACTGCTAGCACAATTTTGTGACTCGGCACAAACTGATTGATCGCGGATGCCCCCGAAGTCAATTAAACTTACGACTGTATCAACTTTAGATAGATTCTTTAAACAGCAGGGGTTTGCGCTTTTAAATTTTAAATAAGCTTTGCAGCAACCTGGGTGAGATATTCTAAGACACGATGGACACTCGACGGTCTCACCCGCAATATTACATCTGCATTTGAAACAAATATTCGACATGTAGGTGAAATTTCGATTGGCATGCAACTCCGTAACTACTTTACCCGTTGTGTACTGTTCTCACACGCTTTCAAGGTGATAGATAGCAACACAAGCAAGACGAACAAAACAATATCCGCAGCAATCCGATGTGAAGGCGCATGCCGAAATATTGAGAAGTAGTGAGTCACCTCCAATTAGCACAGGATTACTCGAACGTAGATGTTATCTTTTCCGCTGATCCGACCAATAGAGAGATTTCCGCGCACGTTCGAATATTTACACTGGCCAATGTCGTGAGAGAGATGGGAATATAACCGGTCCGTGTAATGATAATTCACTCTGCGACGGCGTTTCGTCGGAAAGGTTGCGTTAATTAAGAGAAAATTATTATCCTCGAATAATTAGATGGAAAATGTCCGCGTAGCAATAATCACTTTTCCGTATAATTGATTATAGGCGAAGGCACGTCGCGCTTCCGATACCGTGGCGCGACCTCGACGCGGTGTGCCGGCTTCTGCATCCCTTGAAAATGCTGCGGCGGGTGCTTGAATACCGCTGCAGCAAACAGGACGGGACCGTTGATCGATTTACCTCTTCTTGACATGTTCGTCAAGTCCATTGCGGTAGTATTCGTGCGGAATTTCGCGTAAAACTTACGTAAGAAATTTCATAGGCGATTTGAGAAGTGATTTTGTAGAAACTTTACACGTTTGATGACCATCATCTCTGATTCCAAAGCGGTGATCCAAATTAAATGACGGGAAAGGAATGCATAGAATGTGAAAAAAAAATCGTATTGAAGCTAGTAACGTTATCGCAGTGATCCATGCTGAGGAAGGACCGTCATCTCGCGATTTTGGTATTGTATGAAATTCAGTAAACCGTAATGAAAAAAATGCATTCTTGTTTCGAAATTTTCAGTTTCTTCAAAATTATTTATTGTTAAGTTGAGAAAATAATAGATTTTTCCCCAATGTTTCGTTACGATAACGTTACTAACTTCAATCTCGTAAGAATAAAGGGAAGCCTCGGTAAATAGCCATCACACACACAGTGTTTGAAAGCACCCCGGGATAATACACAGTAGTCCAAATAACGAAGTGCCTTAAAGATAACGTCGTAAACGAGGTATTAAAATCTTCTCTCTTCTTCCGTTTTAGAAAAAAAAAATATACGTGTATAATGTGTATATATATATATATATATATATATATATATATATATATATATGATTCCAAGTACTTACGAAGCGCAAAACGTTTTATCCCCGAGTTTCGGATGAAAGACAGAAAAATGTGTTTAACGATCATAGCTGAACACGACCGGTTGTCTGTTTAATAGATCTGGTTAATCTCCAAACACACGCAAAAGCTATCAATTAACTTCTTTTTACCCAATTATTGATTTTTTCAATTGCATCTGTTTGATCTTTGGCTCTAAAATTACCAAAAAATAAATTCTGGTCAATAATGGGGTCTGAACTGGTACATTTACCTTATCGGGAGGAAGAAATCCGCGGATCTTTCTCGCGAATCTATAATAATATGTGGTGAGCAAAGGACGTGGCTTACGCCTTTCGGTTTCACCGCGGCACAGTGGGCGGTGGTGGAGGGACGAATAACGCCGGGAAATAACTCGGTCGGGATTAGAGAGCGTGGCCAAAAATGAAAGTCTTATCTCACCGGCGCGGCGTCGCTGCTGCGGAAAAGCCGGCAGCTGTGAGAAAGATCAGGCGAAGCGTGAAGGCTTGATCTTGGCGCCCCTGCACGCGAGGCGCGAGCATGCGGCAAGGGTTCTTTTCGCGGGCGCGTCATCCTTTCTCCTCCTCCACCTCCTCCTTCACCCTTTTCCACCCATCCTCTCCTCTCCCCTCCTCTCTTTTCCTCGTCGCCGCGGCCGCAGCCGCGCGGTTTTCCCGAGCAAAGGATCTTAATCCGCTGCTAGCGCTGCAATTTCTTCCCATTAGCGGGCAACGCGGCTCCTTCGCGATTAAACATTTGCATAATCTTGAGCGCCCGGTTCTGTTCCTAATTCGTTGATATATAGCGTCACGCGCGGAAATTTTGCCCCGAGCTTCGTGCGGCCGCTTCCTCGACGCCTTTGGAGCTGACTTCCGGCGGGCTTCTTCGCGGACGTTGAGCAGGCGGGCGGGTCAAGGGTTGCCAACCCCTGTTTGCTCAGCACGCTATGAAATTGGTTGAGGCATCGCGAAGCCACTTTGACGCACCGACGAGTCCTCCTCCTCCTCTTCCTCCTCTTTCCTTATGCCTCTGACGGCCACCCTCTCAAAACTTCTCCAGCCTGTCCTGACGCGACATACTAAATTCCCACACGGACCGTTTATCACCGTCGAATATCACCGTCGCTTTTTACCTTTACCGCCCTCACCTCGGCGTGCAAGCATCAACCCTACACACCCTTTTCACAGCTTTTGCGTCGCAAAGGATCGTCCAGCGCGATTCTCCTTCCCTCAAAATACAGTGAGATTCAAGTCCCACGAATCGGCGATCCAACGAGCCGTACGAGCAACGAAAATTTCTCCTTCCCGCGGAGGTTGAAACTCGGATCTTCAATTTCGAGAGTATCGATTGAAAGCTTTCGGTTTCTCAAATGTTCACGTCGAACTACGTCGAGGAAAGTCCGAATACTTCGGTCCGAGTTTCGCTTCCTTGTTTTCGTAATCAGGGTACGACGTCGTTATCGTCACACACCCACGTCGTTAAGCCCGATTACCTGCAGTCAGTCAGAGCTTTCCGAAATTCACGAGTGGGATGTAACGCGGTCTGACAAATACGCAACTTATGCTCACGCCTAACTCCAGCTGATTTAATTAGCTAGGTTTAATTATCCGGGATTAATTCGAGGGAACGCGGGAGCAGGGATTTCAGCTTTGAGAGATCACAGTTGTCGATGACGAGAAGGTTCCCGAATGCAGGGCAGTTGACGGCGGATTCCCTTCTTCCACAGCAAGCTGGTCAAACGCCATTATACGGGGAAATTAATTGGTGTGATCCGGACCCGAAGCAATCGGCTTAGCTCCTCGAGATGACAGGATTGCTTGCCGTTCGCGTCCTCGCCCGATATCGCGACAAAAATTATGGAAATTTTCTGCCGGTATGAAAGAGCCATTCCGGTATTCGCACAACAATAAAATGACAGTTATAATCAGCGTCGAGGAGAACGAAACACTTCAGAGAGACTTTGGTGCGTTTTGAAAACATCTTGCAAATATTTTTGACGTAATCGGGCATTGGAAAATTTGAAAATAAGCGGGGACAACAATCGGAAGATTCAAAGAGAGACAGAGGGATGAAGAGACAGAGACGGAGTAAGAGGGAGGCGAGAAGGATCGAGGGGATGACGCGGCTCGGAGGAATGCCGGCCTCCAGAGAGCGCCTAATTCTGAATTTAATAAACACATACCTGGCTCTGTGCAATATCTGATGGGCCAGCATTACCCCTGCAGGCATAAGCCAGAGCTATGCCTAACCGCGTCTACATGTGCCGGGAGTTTATATTCCTCGTATAATTTACATCCGCGTGCGTCTCTCGGAGCCGACTTCCGGCGTCCGTGCATTTTCAAATATCGTAATTCCCGAAACTCGTTTCGAGTGGAAATATATTATCGCATTTTTTCTACAACCATCTGCGCAACAACGTAAAAATCCTCCTTTTCCCTCAATTTTAGCCTGCTTCCGGCTTGGTAGGGAAAAAATGCCCCGTATATACCAATTCTCGGAACGATAATAAATTCAATTTTTGGTAGCCACCCTCCTCCCTTAGTGAAAAAATATCTCGTTGCACGCCGGCGAGACGTCTCTGCAATAGGTATATCCTGTAATAGGTTACACACGGTGAAAGTAACGCGGGTAACGGGCGTGAGGTTAGAAAAGGAAGGGCGGCGGATACATACATCTCAGTTTCATTCGGGCCTTCCTGCCGTCGCGTCGCGTTGCGTCGACGGAAGGGCGCTGAGCTGAATGCCGACCAAATCTGTTTCAATTTCCCTAGCGTTCCGTGAGGGGGGGTGGGGTTGAATTCTGCTTCGGGGTAGCGACTGACACCGAGTCACAGATCGTACGCACGTTTTCACGATCAATATCGAATTGAAAGGGAAGTAACAAGCATGTAAGAAGAGAAGCCTCGATCGCGTTGTGTTTCCCTATTGAGGTGTAAGATGTTACCTTACACCTTGGGCGGGTGAGAGACTTGGCGAAATAAGTAAGCGAATGATAGAGTACACGTGAGGAATTAGAGTGCTGTAAGAAAAATGTCGTCGAGTTTGCCTTTCCGATGGCGAAAGGGTTTCCCTGGGGCGAGTGAGGTAGTCTCTGCTTTCTCTGGCTTAACAGAGATTTGCCGCTAATGTTCAGGAAGCTAGGGGTGTTAACTGTGCTCAGGGGTGGCTGAAAGAGGAGCCGGGAGGGCGTTAGTTCCGGGTGGATGAAAGGAGGAGAATTTGAGGAGGCCTCGCGTCGAGGGCAGTGGAGGGGGAAGAGGAAGCCGGAGGGTGTCAGGGACGGAATCTGGAGCAACGCCGTGCGGTTTGCTGCTGCTGCTCGCTGGCTCGGTCTGGTGTGAGAGCAGAATCGCTTGGATTTTACGGATTTCCGGATTTCATGCCGCTTAGGCACCGCTTGCTCAGGTTCCGCCGAACCGTGGATCCTCGGAACGTCTGCTTTCTCTGCACCCGCGAATGGAGCCAAAAACGTGTCGAAACCCGCGATACACGCTTGATTTCAAAATTTTTCCTGCCTTCCGATTACGGACGCTGTGGATGTCGTCACCCGTCTGTTTCACCGTTCATGCCGTCTCTTCCGAAAGTACGAAACCGGCAGGGCTTCATTCGTGGGGGAAAACCAACGACCGACCAAATTTATGATCGCAAGAGAGAAAGAACGGCTGATCCTGATCTTCCGTTAGTTTTTTAAAATCCAAGTGTTCGCTGATAGATTTGTTAATAGAGTTGAAGCAAAATTGAAGGGAAAGGCAAATTTGACTATTTTAACTTACGACGAAGACATCCGATTGATGTCTATAATTTTTAACTAATTTTCATGAAAAAAGTGAGTTTTTTAGTAAAGTTAGGTTGAAACGAGTCATGCAAAATGGCAAGGAATTGGATGTGTCATTGACACTAGAGACCCTGACTGGGTAGGTTAGAATCATCGTTTGTGGCAGCTTTTGTAAAAATATGTCCGACTTGTTACCACTACTCGAATAAATCTATCCAATTATTAAATTCATTGCGAAAATATGCCAGTATCAGATTACAGCATTAAACGGAACTCTTATTAGATAGTTAACTATTAATTGAACAGCTATGTTAACAGCGATCAAATCCGATTAAACAGTATTGTACCAGTTCTGACGACGTCCTCATTTACATGTAATCGATATGGCGACAAGCGGATCAACGAATGGCTTGAGACGGCACTAAGTTGGCCATGAAGGTCGCCTTACTACCTTATTTCGTAACGCTCTCCGAGAGGTTTCGGTAGTTTTTCAAAATCATTCCACTCCTCGGCTCGTGCGAGTGAAAAGCTTGGAACATTCGCCACGCGGATCGAGCGGGGTTTCAAACGGTCTGAACCTCGGCTCCGCAGTTAACGCTCGAGGCGAGCCAATTTCCATTAGCCTCGTACGGCGAGCATGCGGGACTAGAAAGGCACTTGGCAACAGTAAAGCGAAGAATGGTGGTGAAACTAGTCGCGGTACTCGTTGGGACGTAATTCCGCGTCGCTCGAGCGTGCGAGGATGTATAATATAAATGCCATACGGCTTCTCCGTTCACCCCCATCCCCCGCCCCCTTCAAGAGGGCGAATAAATTTATACATCGCCGGAGCAGTAAACGTTCGATAAATGATAGCCTGCACCCGGGAAAAGAGGGCAGGGTTGTTCTCCACTTTCAGCGGGGAAACGTCGCGGTTGAAATCAGCGCCGAGACGAAAGCGCGAGGCGGCGAAAGAGGAGTGGAAATTGCAGGGCGCATAGTTTCGGCGGCCCCTCGGTGTCGTAAACAATCGGATGAGGGTCGACAAGGTGCCGTGAAATAATTAGAATGTAATTTTAATTAAATACGCTAAGCCGTGTAAACGAAGGTGGGCTGGGCGCGGAGCTTTGAGCTCACGGTTTTCGGGCGAACTCAACTCTTCCCGGGGTGAAACTTCTTTCATCTTCTCACGGCTGCCAGATTCCCGTCCCCTCCTTTCCTCACTTCGAAAGATATAAGCTTCTGCATAACGTAGCCTCCCCTCTTTACGGTTTTTAATTTCTCACAGTTCGTTGGAACGCCTTTCCGAGGCCCGGGTCAAGGTCTCATTCGGAAATTGGATAGGGGGAGGGGGGGCAGCTTAGGCGGTCTAAAATCATACCTACTGTTAGGAGCTTCTTTTTTAAAGAAAATTAAAAGGTTCGGAGCAATTTGAGTTTAAGGAGTTTATTATTCATATAAATGACGGCGTAGCGCATGTAAGTAGCGAACGACTCCGAACTCGAGGGCTTTTGCGGTGGCGCATCTCCTGACATCACATGTAATACATAGAAAAAAAAAATTCCAGTTTAAAACGCCTTTCCGGATTATAACCCAAATGTTGAAAAAATAAAAAATTTTTCTTAAATACATACGGTTATGAACAAAAAATTTCATTTTTGAACCACAAAATTGTGGAAAAAAATTGTTATCAAAAAATGTTGGGATCGAAATTCAAAAATCTAGCCGTGAGCTCGAATCGATGTACAAGTTTTAGAGATTGTATATAAATTTCAAGTCGATGGGATAAAAATTGACCCAGGCACCACCGGATTGAAAACGTGGTTGGTCGCTACTCATATGCGCCATGCCGCCATTTTTTTATTACTTTCGATTTTCGATTGAACAAAAATTCTACAATGTGTCTCGAAAGTATAAATGATAAAACCTCTAATCTCAAGTGCCTGATCCAAGTATTTGTATTTTCTTCAACCCCCCCCCCCTTAAGAAAAACCGAAATTGTTTCCTCAAGATTGATTGCAAAGCTCGTGTCGATTATGCGCAAGCTTGATTTTCGTATTTTAGATTTTCAGCGGGCAGTCGTCGCTCCGTCGTCCGCCTCTTTGGCTTCCGGCGACTCTGCAACCATCGCGGAGAGTTAACGGGGGAGTTCGCGTTCTTTAATAGCGATACTAAATCCTCCGGTCACCCCGCTCCTCGTCTTCCGCCTCCTTAAAGGGACGCGAGGTACCTTAAGTACGGCTGGCATGTACGCGGCTCTGCCTGTCTGCTGGATATTTTATATTTTATATAACGCCGACGACCACTAACGCGAGGTTATGCCCAGCCGACGACACTCAGCCCACACCTACCCGGCTACCGACAACCCCGACACCTTTTAACGCACGCCGAGTTCAACCTCATCGCGTGATACGGCCTTCTTAAAAGTTGCACGGATCGTCGCGAAAGTCTGCGGCATAGATTTAAACTCCTTTCCAAGCTCACGCTTATTCGGTTAGTTTTTTTTTTCATTCTCTTTTCTTTTCCTCCCATTTTATGTTCTTGCTTTTTGCCATTCTCCTCGTTTTCTCTATAACGAACGAAGGGAATTCGTAAAAAATATTCCTTTTGTCTCCGCAAGAAATGGACACCAAACGCCGCGAAGCGAAATCAAGTTTACTCGTGTAATTTGGCCTGTTGAATCATGATAATCTAAATTCAATATGTGCGACGTTTGTTGAGTACCTAATTGATATGGGTTATTTTTTAATTCGCAAAAAAATAGACGGGGATGTAGCTAATCTCTGCATCTTTAAAATTGATAATGAGATTCTTCAGTGATCTGGCACAAAGATGGTGACAGCGGTGGGATTAATTGCAGCGAAAACCAAGAAAATCTTTCGTTAATCTCACACCAAGAATTGCGACGTATCTTTGGAAAATTTCTTATCGGGAGAATTTTGTTCTTCATTCGTGTCAGATTCCACGCCATTTTTCATTTATCGCTATCGTGACGGTGTAAAATTCGCGACGCCTGAGCTTTTAATGTTTCAAAGATAAGAAAAAGTGAAAGAAAATCGTGGAGTCGGAGAGTTAAAGTAGGTGAGAAAATTAACAAGAAAACAGTCGTCTGCGATCCCTCCTGTCAATTTTTTCACTCCCTCAATACGAAGCAGCCCTTTATCGGGGACGGAATGTGCTGGTAAAGAGGCACTACGTCCTTTCCCCGTCTCGACGAAATTAAACGAATTTCCCAAATTCCACAGCCCGGACGCTCGAGGTTCACTGACGATTGCTTTCTACGAGTATTGCCTCTGCCGAATTAATAATACAGGTGACTCCAGTCTGAGTTCACAATTAACGATCATCCTTTCCGTTCTTCGTGGCGTTACATCAGTCTTTTAATAAAATTGTACGTTTCAACCTTAGCTATGAGTTTGTTATCTCACGTTTTTCAGTTCCTGTCAGAAAATCTGAAACAGTTTGTGAATTTCAAAAAGATTCGCAGGCCTGTCGAAAACAATCTTATTTTAACCCTTTCATGCATACATTTATCCTTACATGCGATTCACTCGAAATTTTTCATGCACGGGCTTTTGGGGTCGCTGATTACGAATCTGAACGCGAAATTCGAAAATTCAAAGTAGCCGATTCAATATGGCGCACAAATAAAACAAGAAGAAAAATTTTAAAAAACGTTCTGTAAAATTGTTTGGTATGTATTAAGTTTAGGTAAAAAACGGCATTCGGATTTTCACGGTAGATGACCAGAAAATGCTTTGTTTCGTGGAAAAGTATGAATTTCGACCATTTGTTTACATGTGCTATTCTTTCAATAAACAAATGAATAAATCTTATTTTTTTTAGACTTGCAAATATTTCGGGGATCACGTAGAGCTAAAAGGCTCGACAGTTGTTGCCAGAAAAGCAGTTTAATAAACAAGAAGCTGCAAAAAAAAAGGTGGGATATTTCGTCAATTAAAGGGTTAATTGAAAATCTCAATACGCCAATTTCTGGCTGATATCTTCAGATTTATACTATTACACGCATGAATGTTCCGGTTTCAACGTAGGAACGCAAAAGAAAAGTGGCAGAGTTTTTTTGTTAAACGACAATTTCACTTCACGCGACGCAAATTTATTGCTGCCCAGTTCGCGTCACGCCGGTTTAATCTATAATTCTTTTGACCAATTTCGTCCATTTATGGTGCGACGCTTGAACATTACCGCGTCTCTCGCCTCTGTGATGTTCGTCGAAAGCCCGTATAGATTGTTGCACACCGAGTTGCGTTGCCACCGCACGTGGTTCGCCTCGTATATTTAGAAATGCTGGACAGGAACGAGATGAACAGGATGGCGCGGGTACCTCCGCCGATATTACACTCCAGTTTATTGCGGTAAACGTTACACCGGGCGCTATTCAGTCTCGGACATGATTGTCAATGGTCAAACCGAGGCTCGCGCGCATATGGTAATAATTGCTTCTCTCCATCCCCTGAATTACAATGGAAAACTGCGCCAGGAGTGAATTTTTTATTCACTTTTTGTCACTTCTAAAGGAGTATTTATAGATAATTTTTATCCACTGCTGTTTCGCGTTTGCAGCGTGAATATTATGAGAATAATTATGCACGTCTTACGTAAGTTTGTTACTAAAAACTTGTGTTCTAAATTCCGAATGGGGGAAAAATTATATGTTGAAACGTACGGAACTCTTGTTGTTTAATTATTACATGATTATAAATTGAACTGAAGTCGCCGAAGAATGCATTGTTGGAGGTGTTTGATGTAGAAGGTTGCTCACCGGATGAATATAATTTAGAATTTGTCTGTAAATAATGAAGTTTACAGGCTTTGGTAAGGATCTATAGATTGCTGAAGCAAAGACTAGTTGTGATTTATTAATATTTATAAGAGCCTTTTTATACGAGATTGAAGTAATTCTTTGCGCTAATTCACTCGCCTTCGGACAATTTCAAAGGGTTTCATTCACATGGTTTGAAAAGCGATGATTTGATATTTTCTCTTTTCGATACCGTTTTCCAACTGCCTAGAATACAAGATATGCGTTCCGTGATTCGTTGAACTTTTTGCTGCCATTCTATCATATTTGCTACAACGACAAAACAGCATTTCTTTTTTAAATCTCCCTCACTTTCAATTTTAAAATCCTGAAATAATTTGAAAAACCGTAACACACTCTGACGAAAGTTTTCACTGAATACCTTCATCGGAGAGACTTTTTATGTAGGCACGAAAACGGAAAAATTCCGTATCTAAAAATTGTAATATTTCAAAAATTTTGCCTCAGAAAAATGATTTTTTTTTTTTTTAACGATAAAGAGGCTTGGCCGTTGCAGGGTTAAAAAGAGATCAGCCCAAGTAATTACGTCGGCAAAATCACTCGCGGACCGTGAGTGTATAATACGGAATAAAAAGCAGACAAGGGTGTAGACAGGCGATTCAATAGCAAAACGACGAAGATAAAAATGAGTTGTTAATAGGATGACGTTGGGCCGTGGTAGGGGTAGGTAATTGAATTTCAAGTCTATTGTACGATATAGAACCAATCTAGAATCCGGTATTGTTCACCCGTGCCCGTTCCTAACGTTTAGCGGACAAACAACAAACCGAAACGACACCTCGGTCTCCGACGACGAGCGCATTTGCAGCGAGAATCAGGACGAAGCGAATACTTTTATTTTCAATTCTCATAATAGGCGTATCGACCCGGCACCCGGAGTCGTTTTGCCTCGTCGAGGCCGCGAACGACGTGGAGGATGTTCTAATCTGGAGGGTGAGGGGGGTAGGGGGGAAGGGCGCGAAGCGTGGGCGCTGGTAGGAGATATCAATCATAGAGGCTCATGGCTGTCAGGGCGTCGCGTCGGTCCTCGGCAACGTCGTCGTGGCCGTCCTGTGTCCTCCCGATAAAGGCTGACGGTGAAATCGAGGGAGACAATGGACTGCCGATCCGTCATGGTAGCCCCGTATAGTACCGCCCTTTTGCCTCAGTCGTTTAAATAATTAAGCCCGCGGTGAAAATTTTTCACTTCGTTTGTACCACGCAGGGCTGTTGAACGTTGTACGCGATGCTCAGCCTGAAATTTTCCTCGTTCGTTACTCACGGTGTCGGCTCGATATAGCGATAGCAACCCTTTCCTGTTCTTAAGAAAAAATACACGAAAATAGATGGACATTTTACATCAAAGGGCGAAATTTTGTATTTTTAATTGTTGAAAAAAACAAAATGAAGAAATTATCGAATTCAAGAATCTCTTTACCATCGATGTGCGTATGTATGGAGGATTTGAAATCCCCAGCTGTATTGAATATAATGAGAAAAACTTCGGCCGCACCTGTTCTCGTATCCCGACGGTACATGTTGTGTTTTTTTTTTTTTTATCATCACAACGCAACATCTTGTGTCTCGTGCCAGTCACGCTATACCTCCGGGAAAGAAATACCTTTCGACATCGCCGGGGAGTTTGCAACGTGCGGACTCGCGAGGTGAGAGAGAGGACAAAAAAACAAAGGAGAATTAATTTCGAAGAGAAAAACCGAGGTGGCAAAGGCACGAGGAAGGTTGACTGCGGAGACGAGGATATAGATGGATGGAAGACAATAACATTTTGACCTACCCACCGTGATATTACCGCGATATAAACATTCTTATACGATAAAAGCTGAGCTTTCTTTTCATTCACGGCCTGTTGGTTAGTTCAGTTATGTACCTTACACGTTCACAGAATAAACGCGCAGGTACGTACCTTATACTGCGAGCTACTAGAAGCACTGTCGACATACGACATTGACTACCATGCGTCATAACTTGAAGTCTGAGTAAATTCTTGGAGAGTATTACGAAGAGAATGACTTCAAACCAACGGAATATGTATATTGTTGACGGTACGACTTAAGCAAGGAATAATGTAACTTTTTTCTATTATTTCAGAAGCACGTGTGACTGACTGCGGGGCGTCGAGGCGGCAACAAAAAAAAGAAAAAATAAAATGACTAACCCCAACGAGGCGGGTAAGTAAAACAATTTATCATTCGCTCGCGTGTTACTGAATCATATTTATCGGAGAATCGAGGACTTGGGTGAGCCGTGTGAAAACTTTTGTTGGCCCAATTATTTCCTCGCGGAAAGAATGAGGGAAAAGTAAATCAAGCCCACCGGAGGGAGAGAAAGTATAGCGAAAGTGATTAAACGGTGCGCCCGACGGACGTTGAGTCGCGAGATCGGTTCGTTCGGATATTTTGAGTTCGATAGATTTTTAGTAATATGAGAATCGGAAGGAAACGACATCGAAGAATGTCAGCCGGGGGCTGTCTTGCGTGTTTTCGAGCACGTTCTACGCGAAGCTTAGCCTCGCCGAGGTGAGGTGAGGCGGTTTTCCAATAGAGCAGAAAATATGGGGATGGCTGCTCGAATCGCCGTGGCGGTCGACGCAAAATGAATCTGGCGGGTGACGAACGGCGAACAAATCGAGTTAGCTACTCTGGACCAGCAGCTTTCCCTGCGTGAAATTAATCCCCGCGTTACGCCCGCTAGGCAACCCCCGATATCTTGTCCTCGGTTTCGCGAGGGGATTTCAGGGGCGATTCAAGACAGAAATCAGTTTTTGCTTCCCGACGTATGTCTCTTGTCTTGAGAAAATTTTCGCTGCTTGCTAAAAACAAACATGCCACAAATCGTCGATTTTTCTATCCTCCATGGAAAGACATGTTATGTAATTGGGTGTCTAGCGTCAATGACATATCAAATTTCCTGACATTTTCCGGGACTCGTTTCAACCTAACTTTACTAACAAACTCACTTTTTTCATGAATGTTAGTTAAAAATTATAGACATCAATCGGATGTCTTCATCGTAAGTTAAAATAGTCCAATTTGTCTTTCCGTTCAATTTTGCTTAAACTCAACTACCGGATACATCAGTGAACACTTGGATTTTGAGAAACTAGCGGAATATCAGGATTTGCCGTTCTTGTTCAACGTGCAGATAGAATATAAACGTCAATATGAAATTATTGACCATTCTTAGTACTTTTATAGATTTTTCAGAAACTTTACACAGTGCTCAACATCAATTCATCTAATCTTATGGTGCCTCCATAAGCCATATTTTTCGTTACTTGTACACCCTTTTCACACTAACAATACGCCCCTCAATCTTCTCACGCAGAAAAATTTTCCACTTTTCAAAGAATCGTACCTTTGTGAAAAAGAAAATACAAAAATTAAAAGACACGTGCCCGAATCCCCTGTCAATTCCCAGTTTTCCAAATTTCCCTGACAGCTAGACACAATGGTAAACCTTACACCTCCTATGATGAATACGCGAATACTTTTTTGACGTCAAATCTATATCAATTGTGGTAGATCTACCTAAGCATGTTGTAACTCTTACTATTGGTCTCGTAACTCGTATTAGCGGATTGGTAAATCTTGCTGACAATTGCTATAGATTTAACTCAAAAAACGTGCTGTCCACAAGCTGTTCAAGTCTTGAAAATTCGGAAAACAAAAAAGTCGGACATCGTTTAAGGCCTCTTTAAATTCGCGTTACACAATCCAGGGATCCGAGATTTCCGTGTCTCCGCCGTGAACGCGAGAGCGTGGAAATGAAAAAACGGAAGAGAAAAAGCCCTGAGCAATGTGCGACCGTGAGCTTGTAAATGGCTCTCCTTTCTCTCGTCGCGTCCGCGATCCTGTTCTCAGTCATCCTGGGGCATGTCCATTCCCCGACAGTCCTTCGCCGAGTCATTTTCTTCCTTCCTTCCTTCCTTCCTTCCTTGCCCCCCTCCCACGCTGAGCTTATATCCGTCCACAAGTTCTCCATCCGTTCCAAATTGTTTTATTTAATATTCATAAGAAAGTTCCTTCAGCGCGCAACACTTTCTTCGAGCTTGCCGCCCCGTGTTGACGCCAAGATTTTTAACGCTAGCTGATTTTATTCAACGAGTAAAGTTGCCATCCGCCTCGCTTTGTCAACTTGCAGGTCTGCCGTTTCGGCGCCTCCTGCAGTCTCGCGAGGATCTCTTATTCCTTGCTTCCTTGGATTATTCACGCGCCTTATTGTTCCATCGGTGGATGCCGTCTAGCACCAGCTCACCTCCTATACTTAAATTCTTCACATCCGACCATCAGTCGAGATCGTATCTCTTCCTTGTTTTCGCGTCGTATTGATTGCCACACCGCGGATTCTAAATCCCTTTCTTCCCCATTATCAATTATCACTGTTATTGGTGATTTCTCTATCGGCATGTCTACGTATTAGGTAACCCACCGTACAACAGACAAGGTTAAATAAACGCGGAAGACTTTCTTCATAAAAATTTTACGAACCTTGATCAACGATTTGTGGCTTACGTTGCCTCGATTAGGTACCTATAATTATTTTTGTCAGACTTGGCGAGGTTCGCCGATTTGTAATTCGGTTTCCGCAGGTTAAGCGTCTTCTATCGTTTCTTGCCCGGTTCGTAACCAGCACCATGGAAAGAGGACGTGGGAAAATTGGATGAATCGTCAACTAAATTGATCGATTCGAAATGCTAAACGATAAATTGTGTTTCCTCCGCTGTTCGGTAATCGTTAGGATCTGACAAAGCTTCTGCTCACGTAATGCCGAATTCCATTCTTCCGAATGAATAACGCGTATTCAAAGATGCGGCATGGGTATCGGGGTGAAAGCACCAGCTGTGCTCCGAGGTTTCGACGCGATTGTGGCGTGCACAGCCGGCTTGAATGCCCTTCGGTGATATGCGTGTAATCCACACAGCCAATAAGACGTTTCGATAAAGCAGATTTTACGATGTGAAAACTCAATGTATATTCCCAGATTCGATTCTCGCCTTTTATAGCCGGTCGAGTATTCCTAGCTCGACAGCCAGAGACTGCTTCACAATCCCATAAAACCACGTCGCGGCACTTATCACCGAGTTCAGAGTTGAGATCGTCAATGCCGGTGCTGTAGAATGATTCGATATTGCGTTTTAAAAGATACAAAATATGAATTGGAACTGTTGGCAGATGAGTGAAAGAAGTAGAAGGAGAATCTCTTGATGCATAGACGCATTTCTTCCTATCCATTAATTCAGGTTCAAGTACCTTTGTTCCCAGATTTATCTGTTTGTCCAAGTGGTAAGATATTTTTTGACTTTACGGTGATTCATGGTTGCGATGAATCCAAAAGACTTGGCAATCTATTCGCTCTACGCATGTATTATGCTGGATCCGAATAAAGATCCGTCCATCGGACATACAAGCTTACATACATACTTGCCCATGAGAGGATCACGATGGAATTTCGTATATTTCGTGCAATATGTAGGCATGACAAAATGAGAATTCCCGAGTGATTACTCAAAAAAGTAGAATTACTCTTCGTTTTCGCGCCGAGTAACAAGATCCAGGCGAACAGCAGGTGGGCATTGTAATTTCAAAGTGTGCACGCGGTGAAGCTGTGAAATAATTACTCATTCGGATGCTTGGGAAGAACATAGGGAGTAGGTAGCGGGACAAGTTATACCGCAAGGATCCCGCACACTTGGCATACCCTCTCTAATATGTTGCGCTGAAATTCTCCCTGTCTTTATCTCCTTGTAAGGTATAAAGAGAGAAAGGGAGAAAGAAAGTGAGATAGTTAGAAAGCAATCCATCCGCTCCTCTCGGAGTAATTAAAAGTTGTAACTCCCAGCAGACACTGCAGCCGGATTCCCTGCCGGTTGTTTTCCACTCGTTTTCCAGGGCAGATTCGCTCTTTTGCCGCCGCCGCAGCCACCGTCGCTTTAAATGCCGTGGCGCATATACAGCGGATAACTTCGGACTCCTCCTGCATATTTCATATCGCGTAAAGTAATTACGTCATTGGGCTTTCTGCGTTTAGGCAGATGCCTGATAATTAACTTCTCGTCGACGGTCCGGGAAAGAAGGGATGAGTGGGAACTTTTTATACTTGTACACCGGTACACTTCTCCGTCTTCTTATACCTACCTATATGTATGCATGAGTAATTATCTTCGGACGCGAGTGAAAAGTTTTAAAAGTTAGACACACTTTGACATATTTTTCGTTTTTAGGTTTTCGTACCTCAAAAGGTAAAAACGGAACCCTTGTAGGATTACTTCGCTGTTTGTCCGTCTGTCCGTCTGACAAGACCCTTTTTCTCGGAAACGAGTCTAGGTATCAGGTTGAAATTAATATCAAATATCAAGGTCCACGGTCCCTTGGAGGTGTAAGAAATTCAAGCTTCCAAGTCAACGCAATCAAAAGATACGGTCACTTATGTCGCATATTTTGATATTCGCAAACTCGCTTATAAAAATCTATAAAGTACTTCCCGTTGGCCTAGAATCATAAAATTTGGAGAGAAGCAAGGTATCACAGCACAAGTAAAGGAAACGATTCGAAAATAGTTAATTTGTGGTTACATCACGTAAAAAACAATTATTAACTTTGTACGGGACCCTCAGGGCGCGAGTTCCACTCGCGCTTGTTTGATTTTTTCTCAATCAAATATCCTTTCTTTAAAGTTGATATTCCTTCGCTTACTTTGCTTCATTGATTCTTTCACCGGACTACAATACACTTGATAAATCCTTAACTGGATTTCCGAGAGAGCACACGAACCGCTGGGGTACAATTTGCCGAGAAATTTCTCCCTGCATCAAATGATAGGAATTCCAGGTATCTTTGATTGGTCCTCGGCTCCGCGACACCTCCGCCTAGGACCAAAGGCGTGCAGGCAAAGAGAGAAGGAGAGAAAAGTTGATAGAGAGAGAGCCTTCTCTCGCTTTTCCCGTGTATTCCCTTTCATTCGTAAGCCCAGAGTGTATCTGGCTTTATATCTTCTTCCTCCGTGAAAGCGCGGGTATATGGAAGGCGGCAAAGGGGATGAAGAACGCCGGTGAGCTCGGGGCCCGAGGATAGGCGGCATACGTATTAACGTTTGGCTGTGTGAGCCATCCCGTAGTGCACGTATGCGGATACACATCCCCGGTCTTTCTCCTCCGACACAGGGGGCGAGACTGCGTGCGCAAGGGTGGCCCCTGCCGCCACCCTCGGTGTCCTGGGCTGAGGCGCCTTCATCGCTGTGCAGCGAACCCCCTCGGACCGCAGGTGGCACGGATCGCTGATCCACTCAATTTCAGATTCATGGATGCCAGACTGAAAAATATACCCTTCTCTCTATGTTCACCTTTTTCCTTTTATCCGAGGCGTTGCTAGTAGCCGTTCATCCATTCCCATACGTGCTCCTCTGCTGACGCTAACTCTCCCGGCACAAGTACGAGATACATGCGAGGTAACATTGGCGTTGGTACTGTTAACTTTTTCAGGTAGTCTATGTAGGTATTACCTGTCGCATTCAACACCCATGGGTGTTTAGGGAGATAGGGAGTGAGAGAGAGAGAGAGAGAGAGAGAGAGAGAGAGAGGATCATGGTGGACGGTTCGATTTCCCTCTGGGTTGACGTATATGGATTTCGAATGTTTTATAAGCTGTCGGGGGTTGGGTTGCGTAGCTACGTGATCCTCACAATCAGCTTTCGAAGAGGCAACAGGCTTTTCCTCTGTACCCGTGACTCGATGTGTGCCACATACAGTGTGCCTTTGACGCGACATGCGTGCGTAGGGCTAAGGCATGTACACCTATGCACGGGTTTCTCAAAGAGGGGAGCCGACACGCCTGACGCGATTTACCGAGCTTACGACCAACGGAAAATATCATTTTTTTCTTACCGTGTGCCGAAGATTGACACGGAGGAATACTGCGGGAGTCGGATTCACACTGTACGCCTGTAGCCTATCCGTTTGGTCACGTCATATGGCGTTGGTATGGGAAGGGATAAAACGGATGCGTCGTATGAAATTTGAAGGCATTTTTATACACCAACCGATCTTAATGTTGCCTCTAGTGGAGAAAAATGATTCTCAACTCTCAGGAGGATAGAGAAGCGCTACTTTTTATCACCATCGTGCCTTTTGAGTACTACGCGCGATTTGGTTCCAACGAAAGTTGGAGCTTGAGCCGCTTCCTCCCTATTAATTTGTATTTCCTTTGATGATTCGTAATCTCCTCATTACGTCCGTGACTCTAGAGTCGGAAAGGACCCGGTAGTTATTACAAACGTGTACTAAGCACCCTGCATGCATACAGGGGGCTTAAAACGTCTCGTTACCTCGTTATTACACCCCAGCCAAAGGACCGATTCAACGCCCGAATCCCTTTGCCCAGGCGTTCCCTGTGAGAGTTTTGATTTTAAACCCTCGTATATCGTTCATAGTATTTTCGACGAAATCAGAAGTATTTCCAAAGCGACGCCGGTTAACGAACACGGATACCTATTCATTCACGGCCATTTCACGCTGTGGGTGTAAATTCAACCTGCATTTCAGCGAATAATTACTCACGGTATGATCATTTATACGCGGAATTTGACTGTTGTTTTGTTTGCAAAGGGACGAGCCAATGTTCGACTTTGCTGGTGAAACGTCGGTGAAAATGCGCTGCGCGAAATCTTGCAGCTCTGCTTGGGTTCGTCGGCACGGGATAAAAGCCGGGCTTGAGACAATAATATGGTCTAGCTGCGGCGTTGGGGCGGTGCAGAAATCTCGCCGTGGCTTGGAGAGTTTTCGCGAGTTTCCGCTGGCGCTTCAGCCCGCCTCAAGCGAACCAAATTAGAAGCGAGTAATTTATAATTTAGTCGGCTGTACCCGCGCGTCACTACCTTAGACACCCCGCTGTCTGCGGCAAGCTCAACTTTTGTCTGCACCGGCGACGCTGCTCACCGAACAGACGGCGCTTTACTTTGCGTCATTTTCATCCTGACTTGGGCGTTGGGGTTGACAACCTGCAGAGGCCGCTGTGGGTTCAAATGAATTCTCTAGCCCCGAAACCTGGGTCCAAAAGCTTATTATTACGACAATGAATTAATGTGAAACTCGGGGATTGCATTATTTTGCCAATGGTCGTTCAGGATTATTTTATGCAATTGTGCTAGATCGGCGAATAGAGCTAAAGGATGAACGTGAAACGATCAATGACTGTACCTGAAAGGAGCTTCTTTCGAGAAACGTTCAGTCATCGGCTAAAACGTGGAAGGTGCGCGGATTCGAAAGAGATTAGGAGAGTTTGCGGCCGAAGTAAGCCGTCTGGAAATTCGATCCCTACAACATTTAAATACCTGTAGTCTAGCGGGGGTTGCTGAGAATGATTTTAGAGGACATAACCGAGTCGAAACATAACTGTATCCGGATCGGTTGAGTAGAACGTTAAATTTGCATGTCGCCGTCGGGGTTCGGCTGGGACGGAGCAGCCGAAGACGCTGGCTGGACGAGCTGCGGGGTGGTAAAAGGGGAGTGCAGACGGTGGTCGCATCTGCGTATCAAAACCGCCCCTCTGACTATGTCATTACTCTAATTGCCCGCCTAATACCGCCGATGCCGGTAAACCAGTCCGGCTTGGTTTCATTCCCCCACGGGAGTTATCTCGCGTGCTTAAACTTTGTCGTTTTCGAAACGAGGGACTTCCCCGAGGATGATCGAGTTGACGGCGATACTCGCCGAAGGCCTGCGAGACGAGCTGCGCTATCGCGAGATCGATTCTCCTCTTACAAGGAAGATACCTCAGGTCGATGTCACCGATTTGATTTCTCTTGCAATACGTTGTAGTAGACTAAAAACGAAGTGACGGGTATTTTTCTTTAACTGCTATTGAACATTTTAAGGGGGTGAAACCACCCTTCAAAATAAGGCGTGTCAAGGGATGATTTCGCTGTTTCACCCACAAGAATGTAATATTTTTCAACCAGTCCAACTGGAAAAGTTTTCTCATAACGAGAAATGAAAAATGTAATTTTTTCAATTAAAAAAACGCAACTGCCAAAACTCTCCTTTACATGGCTTACTTTGGAGACTGATTTCACCGCCTCAAAGTGTTTAATGGCAGTTTAAAAAAAATATGTCGCTTAATTTTTAGTCTACTATAAAATATTAAAAAAGACATTAAATCGGAGATATCGACCTGGGATACCTTCCTCATTAGATTTTGTTATTTCACCAATTCGAAGACAATGCTTGGATAGGTTATATTCCATCAGCCGATATGTTTCGGGTGCATCGTGTGAATCGCTTTTAAGTCTGTCTTCAAATCGTTCGGCATGGCAGAGTCAAGTCTGCAGACACACGGCAATTCTGCCCGCTTCATCGGCGTTGAAGTTGTAGAAGTTGTAGTTCATAGTAATTTTCTGCACCATTTTCCGTACATTGCTAAGCCTTCATTGGGTATTTTACTACCTCGAAAAGCTCGTTTGGTTTGTTCAACCACTCAGGAAATTGTTACGGAATTCGCGATCCCTGCAGAAGCAGTCCTTTCCATTTCTTTTTTATTTTTAATTTTGCAGTAGATATCACTCGCCTTTTGCTTCGTTCACAATTATCTGCAGCAAATATCAGTAACGACTCTTGCGCCAATCGAATTATACCACAGAGTGCTCTTTTCACTGTCTTCAATTTACTTCCGTAAGATCTAAGGTTATAGTAGGTATAGCAAGGTTGTCAATCGCCAAAGATTGAGAATACGTATGCACAAAGGGCTTGTTAATTTTTTCATATCGCAGAAGCGTTAATAATTTCTACGTGATTCGTGTTACGGTGTCATTGTAATTCACGTGCTCGTGGATATTACTCGGTGGGTGAAAATGGGGTGAGATTTTTATTCAAGAAAACACGTAGCTCCTAATGCACCCGTGATTCCGTACCGCCATACCGGGAACAGGGTACCAAAGGAGTCCATTTTAAAACCCGAACCACTTAGCCACGTACCGTTGACGCGTTCAAACGCGTATCGACGGGTGCGAGGCACAAACGATAGAGAAACGGAAGCTTACCGGTGCACAGCGATTCCCTCAATTTTTTCCCCTTATTTATGTCCCTCGACCATTCGATCCTCTCCTCTCGCTTCGCCTCGATCCACCCTACCGTATTTCATACGATCTTGTAGCCCTCTTGTTTCACTCTCTTTTCCTTACACAACGAGCCCACGTACGGTTCGAGCTGGATTGTGAAAGTGAAAAATTGCTACCGTACCACGTGCAAGGCAGACCATTTTTTGTGCTTGTTCTTCTTTCGCTCGCACCACGATTATGAATAATTTTTGTTCTTGGAGGTGACTAATGGTCGAAGGATAACGAAGAAAATAAGACAATGTCAGAATAAAAAGGTACGATGAGAGTTTCGAAAGTTTGATGTTTCCGGCGTCGAGAATTCTCCCAGCCTCCGTGTCGTGTCTGAAACTCGTATTTTTTATCTCTTCATTTCTAATTCCCCTTTGTGTCATAGCGTCCTTAATTTCGGAACCACGAAGGGAGGCTAATAGTTTCGGACGAGGAGAGACGGCCTTGCAAGTAATAGGGAGTACTTAACGGAGCAGAGCATGACGCTCGGTCAGACCGACGTTAAACGGCAACTATTGCCAGAGGAGATAGGCATCGTAGAAGGAGGAACAAACTACGTTACTAACAGGTATACAGCTGGATGTCAGAGCCTGGTAACGTTAAAGTTAATGTACCAAATTACGAATCGCCGGTTTAGGGCGTACGACATGACTCCACGAGACTCTATTTGCTCCTCCCTGTCCTCGGGCCAAGGCTCTAAGATCCAGCGGCAGCCGGCCACTACCCTACACTGAAAATCTATTGTCACGAATGTCGAAGTTCTCCAAGCCGGGAATCAGTCTCATCTCATTTTACATGCAAAGAGAACATTTTCAACGTCACCCCGTTCTGCGGTTGTGAATGACCTTACTTGTTTGCACAACTCGAGATGATGGCCATCGTTTGATTGCCTGGCAGAGTCGTTGTTGAAAGAATAACACCGGAATGGATGGTTATTGAAGGATAACTTCACCCTTGTGGCTAGTTTGCTTCTCCTCGAGACGGCCGTCTCTGTTTTCGAGCACCCAGTCACTCCCTCTGGTCTTGAGACTTACTGAAATTACCCCTCAAGATTTCGCAGCTAAGTTTTCCGCCACACGCGAACTTGACTATGCGGTTCGACGTGCTCCGCATGACTTTGCGTTGTTTGCAGTTGGCCCATTATCTTGAATTCACTCGCACAATGAATATGATTACTTTTTTTTCACATCAGGAAAAACGCGAGAGCTGTCTGCGGGTTAATAACGGAGCAGCGTTATCGGAGGCAAGGTGTCGGCGAGGGTTAGGAAGAGTTAAGGCTGCCCGGACGCAGAAGCCCTTCACCAATGAGGGCAGATAATAATTGTGCTACATGGAACGAACTCGCCGTTTCAATTTGCCCCTTTGGAATTTAATCATTTTCCTGCCACTCGCAGCCATTTTCCATCTTGGGATGGCGCTTGGCACTCGCCTCGTAATTCAGCCCACCCCGCGATATTGGTTACTAATAACTGATTACCAGTCCTGCGTTTTGACATTCTCATTAACTCTTCCGGGGCGAAACTTTAATACTTGAGCTTCTCGATCGCGATCGTAATCTCAAGCCCCGACCCTTGACTTTGATCGCAGCTGAAATAATGTGTAATAATACCCGCGATACCCCCGGGCGACGTTATCAGCAGAAGTTGATGCCTCTGGTGAAAATTCTCTTTTTCAATTATCCTTGCGCCCGTTTTTACAACTCTCCGGTGAAACTACCACCTTCTGAAAACGGCAAAATCCTCTGCCAAGGACCATTAAAGACCTTGCGAAACGTTCACCTCGAACTGCTCCTTAAATCTGTATATTGGCTTGTAAACCTACCATTATTTCCGCTATTAGACGGTTGTGATCACCTACGCCAAGAATCGAGGTAACTCTGCGACGAAGCGATACAAGGTCGTACCAAGGTCGCGGTGGGATATAATTGCCACACTTCGGTGAACCGCTGGTATCGTAACGCGAAACGAGTGAAACGAAACGTAAATATGAAGATACTCCGTCAAATGCAGTGATTCTCATGTACGAAATTGTTCGAAAGCCGATTCTTCCTCTCGAGACGCAGTCGTCGATGACCTGGGTTTGCTGGGTTCTACTTCCGAGGTGCACCGTCATGGTCGTAAGACGTGTCAGCGGTGGGATTCGGACCGTAGATTTACATTGACCGGTGGTTGAGGACGAACGTCGCGTCGCTGCTTCGACTTCGCGATGCACACTGCGTGGCTTACGGGAAGAGGAGAACCACTGGATACCGAGGGGAGGCTACGGGCTCCCAGGGGAAGGTCGGGAACCTCGATACTGATTATACCTTTCGACGGTACCCAACCGCCAATCTCGAACCCACCGCCAGTCCATGTTTTCCAATACGAATTAAAACGTATCAAAAGCACATCCAAGGATATATTTTCCAACCCCTGGCTTTCGATCTCTGAGCTGCTCGGGTGGCGGGGTATATGTATGCTGTCAATGGAACGACCTCCGACTCCAAAAATAGTAGATTCGTGTGCGGAGCGGCACGGGCGAGGGCGGGACGAGCGTTGCATCTAAAAGTGTAATTTTCGGGGTGAGTTACATTAGCTGAGATAATAAATTATGCGGGGCAGAGGAACGGGCTGGTCAGTGAAGAATTTCTACGACAGCGATAAAAAACTACTAAGGAAATTCACTCAGGTCTCCAAATTTGTCAGAATCAACGTCCAACTCGAGTCCTGCCGGAAGGCCGGAAAACGTATAATTAAATTCTATCGAAGTTTCTTTTTCGACCCACGTCCTCAGTCTTCTCGCTAAGGTGTATTATATACATGTATTAAAAATGCAAAAAGACGACTTGGAGTTATCCGGAATACCCGTGCGCATCGGGGGAGGAGGAGGAGGAGGATTGCGTGGGAAGTCCGTAGGACGAATTCCCGGGGCTCTGGAGAGCTTCTCGGAAAGAGCGCAAGTTCTTCTGCAGGCTTTTGCTGCTTTTAGGAAGCACTGACGCGAATGCGTTCAAGTATTTTAATATCCAGCACCGTCGTTGTAGGTGGTCCTTGCTGCGCCCTTTGTATTGTCCTGCAGGGTGCCGTCCTCCTGGAAGCGGGAGGCACGGACTGGACCATCGCCTATATGTCCACCGTATTTCGTCCTGTGTACCGACGTACGTGTGAATGCTCGAGGAATGCCAGCGTTGCTGACTGCTTTGTATCGGCGGTCCTTTACAGTTCGGTCGCTTCAAGGGGTGAGATCCAGGCTCTGGGTTATTAACCCTTCGGTTGGCACATGCTCACGCCTCAAAGAGGATTCTTTTCCTTTGATAATACTCGATTTCAAACGAATTGTTACCAAATAATAGAATCTATTGCTCGATCGGTATAATTTTTTTTTTATTTTCATCTCTCCTTCGTCCAAGTTTGAGTCAAAGCCAAATCATTTTTAGATAAATTCCAAGTGTTATCGCCTACTAGTAATAATAATCAGTCTCGAGCAAGGGTCGGGGGTTGCTCACGGATAGTGAATTTTAGTTTTGAGCCACGTTATCGGAGAACCGAGGTCCCCGCCCCCTTGCTCTCTGGCTCGCTCAGCCACTCTGCCTTACAATTTGCATCAATTAATACTAACCCTGCCCCGCCCTTTCAAACAAGCTTACCAAAGACCGTTTAAACTTCGCTTAAACTCGAGCTCCCTCGACTTGCAGCCTAGCAGACGCCGCACGTGTCAGATGGAAACCGAACGCACGCGTATATAATGTATCCACCCTGAACTTGTAATGCAGAAGTGAATTTCAGTCGCGCCTTGTAACAAAGCCCTCGCGTCCTGAAGTCAAGCAATTCGATTAAATGGATGGATAATGAGATCTATAAATTTTCGAATCTTTCTATTTACCACTTAGATCGAGTACACGGTGTTTTTTCTTCTTCGTATCTCCTGCGAACTGTATAAATAACCCGCCGCGTTGGTGAAGTTTTCGATCACAAAGAAAGCAACTGAGTCGGAGACATCTTCCAACTCTTTTGAAACGAAATACCGTAAAAAAAACCAAACTCTGCATCTGAAAAAACGTTGCATTTGTTTCCGAAGGTTCTCATACAATCTCAATCAAGACAATTCTTCCTCCTTTAATTCCAGTGCAGGTGCAAACTAGGGTGTTGACAACATTCCGTGGTGAGACACACTTGATCTCTCGACTTGAGTTGCTATTCCTCGAGGAAAAAAAAATGAAACAGTACGAAGTTTGGCGGACGTTTTGTAAAAGACTGAAAGGAAAAGAAAGAAAAAAAGAGAAGACGAAGAGAAGAGACGGGCTACAGAAAATGGGGGGAAAAAACTGTAGAATAGAATGGGCGAGCTGGGGAGATGCACGGAGTGTCAGTGAGGGTGGCGGGGGCGCGAGGGGCAGGAAAAAGGTCTCTTGCGGTACATTTGGGTTTTATTGAATATAACGCGCGACCCGCCCGGTACACCCACCGCCCCGCCACTACGATTATTACCTACACCACTGGCTTATAGCATTTTTGCGTGCATTTGGACAGTTTTTTTCTCCTAGTTATTATTCTCCTCTTTCCTTACCGCCATATCTTTTTGTCTTTCGGGTAGTTTCTTCCTTCCTTCCTCCTTTTCCCGTTTCTTGCTTCCTTCCCTGCGTGTCGTTTTTTTCACATCCAGACCTAATGGTCTCTGTCCTTAACTACCTGTATCCGAAAACAACCGCTTCGTATCCGACGTCGATGGGTGCGGGCTTGATACTCGGAATCACCACTTCGGGGAGATACTTTTTGTCGAAGAGCTGAAAGTCTGCGATCGGGACGCGGTTTGCAAGCGCCAGGGTTTTCTTATTAATGAAAAAAGACGAGACCGCGGCGATGTATGCTGTTCTAGCATGTTGTTTTGGAAGTCTTTAATCGATTTTTTGTAACAGCTTCCAGGCGTTTTTTCAAATTGTCGAGTTTTTTTCCACGCAGTTCGGCTGCTTGCAACCGACAGCGAATAACATTGCGATTGTAAGACGCAATTTTTAACAGTAACTTCCAAATTTCTCATACATCTAAAGGATGTATGAAATTGTTTTTCGAAAAACATTCGTCTACCGCGACATTGCAAGGTAGAGATTTTTTCGATCAAAGTCACGTCTTTTGGGATCGACCTTCATTCTGGAAAGAGGTCGGTATCGTTTTATCGCAAACGGGGATCGAATCTCGAAAATATTCACGTTCCATGCCACAGACAATATTGAAACCAAAATTTACATACAAGAGCGCAAATTTGATATATCGTGATACAAGAAATGTTTATTGCTATTATTCTCTGTGAATGGGTACAGTGTTCGCAATTGTCAAAGGCCTGTTTTTCATAAAGAAAAAGATATTTTAAAAATGAAATCGAAGAAACCATCGGTGTAACTGAAACCTCACATAGTGGCATTGAGTGAAGAGAATTTTCCGCAAAAAGCTCTGAACATTTTGATAATCAATAGGTGGTAGCTTACAGAACAAGTTCCGTCGAGCCTGTAGATAACAAGTCGAAGGAAAAGAAATGAAGAAACGCGATTAAAAAGACGACATGATACGTAAATTGATGAAAACAAAAAATAATTCTTTACGAGGGCATAGTTTTCAAAAAATCAAGTAATCAGACGTGCACAATAATACGGTCATATTGAGAAGAAAAAAAAAAAAAAAGGAGAAACAGGTGATGTAAGATACGAAAAAAAAAAGGCAGCAAAATGAGAGACATGGTGGCAAAATGGTTAGTCCAGCAAAGCCGAAGCTGCTCATGAAAGTTTTGCAGCAGAAGGATGAAAGTGGGCAGGGGTTGGTAGGCGGTGGAAGGGGTGGCTGGATGCGGGTGAGAGGGGGAGGGTTATTGGGTCGCGGGCACTTAATATGGTAATGTCGCAGTGCGAGAGGCGTCGCGTCGCGTCGGGACGCCCGTCCATCCGCCCGACGCGATCCTGGCCAGAGCAGACGATCTACGAAGCGGAGGGTGGGGGCCAATACTTTAATTTACATTTAAAATTGCCCAACGGTTTACAAGAGCCGCTAGTGCCGTTCCACCCGCACCCTGCAGGACTGGGTGCAGGTGGAGAAGGCTCCTTGTTCAGAAACGCGTCCGGCTACCGTTCGAGACTGCAGGCAGGCGCGTCTTCCGGGGGCGGTGTGGGAGCCTGGGAACAGGTGGCCTTCCCTTATCTTCCCGAGTCCCGTTTCTCCGTTTCGAATTACGACGGGGATAGCTGGGCGTATAGTTACCGCCGCTGTTATTCCTTCCTGCAATTTAGCAATGGGCAACGACCCGCGCCGCGTAGCGGCGTCACCGAGCCGGAGGCGGGGGTGGAGTCGGAGGCGCAGGGATCTCGCCGCTAGCCAATCTCGAAGATTGCAAAGCAAAGCACTTAGGAGACACGGCAAAGTTTCTTCCCGACTGAATCATGTTTCGCGAGCACGTATACCACCCCCCTCCCCTCCCCTTCACGGTGTCCGGATTTCCCACCCGCGAGGAAACCGGGGAGAGGAGGACAAACAAGGCCTGAGATAAAGAAAAGAGAAAAACGCGGGACCAGGAGGGGAAGGAGGGGAAGGGGGATGGAAAGCTGGCGAGGGTGGTTGCGCGTGTATGTTGAGAAATTGTAAAACAAGTAAGACTGTTGGCGAACGTCTGGTGGAAAATTAATCGCATCCTCGAAGTTAACAAGTAGGAGAATTGAAAGACTTACCCAACCCTCGAGTATAAGTAGGGCAAAATCGACTTGTAACCGTTATAGGTATCCGGTGAATCCGAGGGAGTTGTGGCGCGTGTTGGGAGAAGAAAGAAAAAAATTGGTGAATCGGCAATGTAAATGAAAAACAAAGAGACGAACTGTACAAATAAATAGTCAAGGTAGATATACGTATAAAAAAAAGAGACGTTATCCTGTATTGAAAAGCCCGCATCGTTAACATTCTACGGAAACGAATTCATCGGTTCGAAATAAACAGTTGGAAGCACTGCCAACGGCTCGCCCGGAGCTTTACCAGCTTCGTGCTTTTTGCCCGGGGCCGAGGATTTGCTTGTGTCACGCATTCACACTCCACGCGTTACGATATCATGCCTCCGGTAATATCCCTCCCTCTTCCCGGGTTTTTACCCCCCTCCCAGGCCCGCCTTAGTATACCTATATATAAGCCTGGCGAAAATCGGCCCATCCGCTGCATCCCGTATCTATAAACCGAGTTCGGAACAGGCTTTTCGCTCGGTTATATCCATTCTATATTTTTTTTTTTAACCAGATACGATTTCCATTCTACGATCCACCGTATGCGCGGCTTCTATTCCATTTTTTTATTTTTTTGTAATAGCTCTGAACTTCTGTGTCTACGAAGCGACTTGCGATACTCCTTAGCCAAATAAGGAAACAACAGTCAACACTTGGGTCTGCGAAAAATGAACTGGTTCCTTTTTTCGTTCGTTGAAAAGAATTCTTTATCACGTTTACTCTGACTGTAAAGTTTTTTAATAAGCGAATCTGGGTGCTCAAATCAGCGCTGTGAAAAATATTCACTGCGCTAGAAGGCGACGCCGAGTTACAAAAAAAGCATGTTGATTTTTATTCAGAAAAGTTTGGAATTCAGATGAAGCTGCGAAAATCTGTTCTCTATTTGCGGCGACCATGATAATACTGCTAATTAAAATATGATCCCGGTAACAGGATTCATTTGGGGTAAATATGAAAGGAAATTATGAATAGAAAGTTTTCGTCTCTTAAGCACCCGATGTAAGAATGTATGCAAGGAATGTTTACACGTTGGAATCTCACGCTTCTGATGGGAAGCACGTAAGACGGTCAAAGACCGTCTAATAATTGAAATGCGGATATGCATTATCAGTAGTTACGAGACAGTTCTATGGGGCAGATTATCTATGGGGCAAACCCTCTTCCTCTCTCACCGACTCACCATCTTTATTTTTATTCTCGGTCATGGAGTTCCTCTGTCCTTATAAATATTCAACTTGATGGCAACCCTTTTTGCGAAGCCGTGCCCCTGAATTTTTTACACTCCAATCGTGAACAATTCACCACAGCCTACACTTTTTACGTGTATTTACGTAAGCTGCCTATTCATCAGGCCGAGGGGCAAAGGGGCGTGAGAAGCACACGAGGGGTCCGCTCGTGTTGCACCTAAAATCACACGTAAAACCTTTAGGCATTGATTTCCTCAATATCACGAGCATGCCGATAACAATTATGGGGGCTGCATGGAAATTATTGTTTGCCTAACGAAGACCCCTGAAACGGATCAGAAAATAATAATCGTAACAATAATCAGTGTTGTTTAATAATCATAATAGGTAATAACATGTTATTGATCAGGATCTGCATGAATTGTACGTTGACGCAAAGACGTGAAGCGCGCGGAAAAAAGAGGAAAAAAAAGGATCGTCAAGGATCCTCGCAGGCAAAATCACCGGAAAGAAAGGCGACCCCTTTGACTGCGTGTCTGCAATGGCGAAAAGTGGCAGGTAGAATATATAGTGCGCGCAGAGCAGTGACGTTGCAATGCAGGGTATATATATAAAAGGTGAAATCCGCTCAAACAATTTCAACTGTCTGCACGCCTGGCCTGGAGCAGCCCTGGGGGCTACTTTGCCCAAGGTTTTCCACCCCGGGTAAGGCGATTACGTCAAAAATAAAGAATTAAAAACGTCAAGTGGAAAAGTCGCCGGATGGTAGGTGGGTGGGTGGGTGGGTGGGTCGGTGTACCCGTATATACGTATATACGTGTATATACATCTGCGGGGGCATATTGAAAGAGGAAGTTGGTATAAAGGAGTGAGGATCGCCGTATAAAAGAGGAAGAGAGGAGGTGGAAAAGCCCCCGGGCGACGGCGGCGGAGGAGGGAGGATGAAGCTGGCGGAACATGACTTGGGGACCGCGTTCGCGGTTCAAGAGACAAGACAGGTTGGAAAAGTTTTATCCTCTTCTTTTGCCTTCCTGTGCAGTCAGTCGGTCAGTCAGTCAGTACTTCTTACCTCGCATCTAACCTACCCACCCCAGAACCATGGGGTGATCTCGATCCCGTCTATTCTCTTGGAGAGCATCCCTCCTCTTCGGCCGCATACTGCCCGTTTACCTCAAATACATATCATTATCAGCTACGCATGCGGTGTTGGTAAAGGTATAACTCACCAGCCATTTCACATCCGCAAGAGCACAGAATCCGTGGACATGCTTGAACAACATGTCACAAGGACTGTATCCCAGGTCGATATCCCCGACTTGATTTCTTTTGTAATACGTTATAGTAGACTAAAAACTAAACGCCACGTATTTCTTTTCATCTGCCATTAAACAGTTTAAGGGGGTGAAACCACCCTCCGAAGTAAGGCGTGTCGAGGGACGATTTGGCAGTTTCACCCGCAAGAACATAAAATTTCTTTAACCAATCCATCTGGAAAAGTTTTCTCATATCGAGAAATGGAAAATGTAATTTTCTCAATTAAAAAAAAAAAAAAAAAAAAAAAACTGCCAAATCACCCCTTGACATGCCTTACTTTGCAGCCTGATTTTATCCTCTTAAAGTGTTTCATGACGGATGAAAAAAAAATAAGTGTCGGTTAGTTTTTAGTCTACTGTGACATATCACTAAAGAAATCAAATGAGAGATATCGATCTGGAATACCTTCCTTGTCAGTGTCAGTGCGTCAACGCTGCTGCTGAATCTTGTGATCTTTGGGATTCTACCCGTAATGACGTAACGACGGACTTTTTCGAATCTCTCGAATAAAGACTGAAAACTAATAATTCAGACTGCAGTTTACGCAACTGCTTCAACTCGGGGTTGATATTATTTCTGTCACGAGATTACGAACCTCCCGGGTTCCTGCTCTTCCCTGAGGCCTGAGTACGTCGTGTCTGTACTTCGTGCCGCTGAGAGGGTGACCAAGCCCGTTGAAGAGGGTTGAGTATCCGGTTTTTCGGCCGTTTCTTTCTCTTGCGTAACATTTATTTTACTCCGTTTGTCTCTGAATGTCTGCAGGACTTAGCGATATTGGTTAGGAAAATGATTTTATAATTCATTGCTGCTTCACCCTGTCATATCACGCTCCTTCTCTTGTAAGTCTCATCTTGCCACAAGTGCAGCGCAGGCAGGGATCGATAATAATGGAAGAAATAAAATAATAAAAGACCTTGTGCGAGTTACGCGTTCGGAAGAAAGCCAAATATTTGCCTGAAGCAAAGTGAGCCCGCCTTTTAACACGCTTCGTGCAACCACCGAGCCAGCAAGTAAATCGAGCATCGTCTCGTTTCATCCCATCGCTCCAGACGCCAGTAATTCTCTCAGAAACGAAACGAAAAGCAATTTTACAGTAATATTTACCGAGGGCGTTGAAAAAAATGTATTAGCTTCACTTTATCCGAATTCGACCTTTTCCAATACTAGTTGAAAAGAAAGACAATTTATTACGAGCGCGAGTAGAGAAAAACATTGATTCCTAAAAAATCTGACGTCGTGAAAAAACCCCGCAGAATCCTTACGGGAATTGACTCCCGGTGGAATTGGCTGGCTTTTTAGTATGTTGTAATACATATCCTTCCCGATCAAAAGTTCTCATGGACACAAGTCCCAAAAATCACTAGTTTCCAAGATACAGGCTTCGGAAGGAGGGGCGTATGGATTACGCGGTTTTTAAGAATTGAAAAGCTTTAAGGAGGACTTGAAATCAAGTATATTATTCAAAAACTGCACAGCCGAGTCGCAGAGACTCCGCAGACGCGTGAAAACCAGAACAAGTCGATTATTGCAAGAGTCGGAGGGTCTCGTTATTCGCGCGAGATCTGACGTTGCACATCCTTCCGGTAAATCAACGAGTTCATGGATAGAATCGATCACAGCTTCTCGCCTATCTTTGAGAATCAACCGTACAGTTTTTTGAGTGATTTGTTTGATTTCAAGTCCCCTTGAAACCTTACAATTCATGAAAACCACGAAATCGACAGATATAAAAATATCTCACCACCTTTCTTCCTCACCGTGTATCTCGTCAGCTACTGACTTTTGGGACTTGTTTCCGTGAGAACTTTTGATCCGAAGTACATGTACCATAACATACTGAAAATCCAGCCAATTTCCATAAGGACTTTGCGGGATCCTTTCGGCCAAGTTATCCGCAACCATACAAGTACACTATACCTGCAAAGTGCCGGTAGTTTCGAAATGACGCATTCCGGTCAAGTCGCTCATTATGGGTGGCTGACGGCTCCCATACGTTACCCGAGTCTCCACGCACATGCACTAGACGTATGTATCGCGTATCGAAGTTAATCAAGCCGGGAGTGTGTTAAAAGCGTATCCAGTGGTTGTACGAGGCGGCGCGGGTACGCGGAGAAGCAGCCGCGTATCGGAGATGCGCAACAACATTCCCCGAAGTGGATGTTCTCGACGGGGCTGGTTAACGCGACGACACGCACTGGGAGCCCCACCGGGGAGTGGCCCCGGTCACTGGTCAGTCAATAATTACACGAACCCGGTTAACGCCGAGAGGAGAAACTCGTTCACCGTCAACGCCATCAATACCAACCCCCGATTACCTCTAATCTACGAAATTACCCATGGAAATAAGAGCGTTCTTAACGTTACCGTCAATCCGTTCTCTCTTCCTTCTCATCTGCTTTCTCTATCGCCTCACGATTTTTCCACCTTCTTTCCGATCATCGTTGTATTTTTCGTATCAAGGTGCATTCTTTACCAGGCGGATTCAACGCTGGTTGAAATCGAGGGGACTAAATTGGCACAAGCTATGAGCATTAATGGTGAAGTATATAATGGTTTGGGTAAGAAATCCCAGTTAAAAAATGGCAAACCCTATTGGAAATCCGAACGTACTATATCGAATAAGTTTAACCCCTTTCAGTTATAGCCAAGTCACTTTAGTGCCACTCTTCTTGCTTTTCTTCTTTCTGTCATTTTTCATATTACAAATATTCATGTAAATCTCATTCAAGAACACTTTCTGAAACATTATTGATAATTCACCCCGTTTCCACCCCATTTTAGGGGTTGTTTTTAGTTTTATTCAATTTTTGACATCGGATTCGCATTCACCGTCGATATATATATATATATATATATATAAGAAACGTACAATTTCACTTCCATGCCAAAATAAACTGAATTACGTGACTGAAAGGGTTAAAATAATCGTGACCCCCTTACGGCTCACGTGTCTCCACTCATCGAAGATCACATCGTTCAAATTCTGGTACCCGTTGAGCTGCGAATAATATCTCATACCGTGATCGGACTGACGCTGATTGAAAAACGAGACTGACGAAGATCTGAGAATCGGTCCTACGGGTGGATTCTCAATGACGAACGGAAAGTCGGACAATGGGGTCGGAGAGTTGGCGAGTTTTCTTCGCCAGAGAACCTCAGTTGGCGCACTTGAACATCTCGGTACATGTACGCGAATTACCAGAGTCCTTATTTACCAAGGAACGAGGGACTCTGTTGGGAGAGAAACGGGGGCGCGGGGACCGGGCGGGAAAGAGAGAAAAATAAAGAAGCGAGGGAGTTCCTTCAGCCCTTTCCAATTACAGCCGCGAGATTGTGTTGCGGGAGGTTTTAGCGCAGCCCTGCAACGAGAAGAGGCGAGACGAGACGAGGCGAGGCGAGTCGGAGAAAACGGGGGGAGGAAGGAGCTTTAAAACTAGCCTGGAAAATAATTAAGAATTCGCTAAATTAAAAATCTATCCGTTCCTCTCTCGAGTTGCTCGTCTCCTGCCACGTCGGTTCGCCGGCTCGTTGCTCACTGCGAAAACGACAGCCTCAAGCTCCCTGGCTTTGTTTCTTATATTCGACGTCCGCCAAATGAAATTGCTTCTTATATTATACTGTATTATTTCGCTGCTGCCCTAGTCGATCCTCTCTTTTTGCGCAATCATTGCAAATTAGTAAGTAGACATATTGTGTCGGCAATATGCGCCGCAAAATCTGCTTCACGAGCTGCATCGTACCCACCTACCTACGCTATGCATGTGAAGCTGAGCAATCAACCGGCTGCAAATTGGATTTAGCATCGACTTAACCTTAACTTGACCTCCTGTGAAGAAGTATTACAAAGCAAGGAAGCTGCGCTTAATGAAACTTTTATGATGCATTACTGCTTCAGTTGTCATGAACCTTGAATCTCCGTATGGTGATTCCATTCTAAATGTACCGCGTATTCAAACCCAATTCGAATCGCTGATTTTCAACGTTTTGGTCATGCGAATAAATTAAAAAGATCTCGACTTCACGCGAGAGGCACTCGCCATTGACATCCAACGAAACGCTTCGGCGCCCTCGCTCGATTGCGAAAACGCTTCTCCGATTAACCCTTTGAACCGTGGGCACCCTACCCTACCCAAGTATCCCGGCAACCCTTGGATATTGTCGTAAATGACCCGGCTTGTATCGGCGGCGCACCACATGCGGTCAATCAGTGTCCACAGAATGCCATTGAACTATGGCCTGGGTACAGACAATATTTATACGAAACGACGCGTCCACCTATACTCGGCGAGAGGGGTTGATTGATTTTCGGAAAACCGTTCGGCGTAGAGTCGATCAATTTTCACAAATAGATAGCTTTGAGCGGAGCCATTACCCGATTGCAGTATATCTATAGTAATCGTTGTGTTGCCTGTAAGGTAACACTTTTTTGCAAGAAAAAAACCTTTTTTTTCTCCTTCATATTATTAGAAAATGAAAGAAAAAACATTCTATCATTTAATATATACGTGACAGCAAAAAATGGAAGGCATACATAGAGTTGGCTCATTTAAACCTCCATATCTATAATATTTTTCTTTTAATGAGGATTTCGTTGCAAACCTGCGTAATCAGCAATCTGTTGACTCGCGTAAAATCGACGACTCAGGTAAGGATTATTTCCCACACTCAAGTTGAAAATGAATACGCATCAGCATGGATAAATTGCTGATGGAAACAAGTTGTTAAACTGGCAAAAATAATGTGGTTCTATAATCGCGTCCGCTTTATAATAATTATAGTTACCTCACGGCCCGAAGCTGCTGCATCCAACTTGATTATGTGGATTTATTCTAGACTATTCCATCGGCCAGCCGGGTAATATTCATAGCAATAGTTCGCGCCCACCGCAACGTATAGTAATTTGTAACATGAAACTCTTTTCCAGGACAATTTATCGCTATCATAAAGATCCGGCCGGAAACTTTGGAACGGAGCTTAGCTAGGCGACTATTCTCGGCGTTGCGGTTCTCGAATGAAATATGAGAGAAGGGAGAGAGAAGAGACGAAAAGAAAAGAGAACCTCTGTTCGCGAGGAATCCGAGGGGCTGCGTTCTTTTGATAATAATGTAACAACTCGAGTGACAAACAATAATTTCGATCTTCCCATACCCGCGAGGGTGTCGGCTTGCTCTCGATCCTTAAATTGAAATAAGTCAAAGATTGAGGATGCGTGCCTTGGGGTCCCGGAACAGTGTCGTCGTGATCCCTGGAGAGAAACTCGCGGCATCAGACCGCGGATGAGATGATTCAATTTTCGGGAACGAAGATTTTCTCTTTCAAGTGCCCTTCTCCCCTGTAAATACCCCGCAAATTTTCACCGCGCAACTCTAATACCCGCGACTGTGAATTTATCCAAAAATTGAAGAAGAAAAAATCAAAAACAACCGAATCGCGATGGAACGGCAAATGCAGGAACGAACTTTCATGCTTCCGAGTGTCTCACTTTCGGGCGGATTTTTTGTCAATTTTATGAAACAGTACGTGGCTTCAATTTGATCTTTAGACCTTTGACATCGGAACTGAAAAATCAATGTATTTGAGACGTGGTTTGTAGAGTTGATTCAAAACTCCGGTTGGTTGAAGTTCCTACGTGACAGGCAACGTGCAAGAGAAATTAATCAGTCTTTCGTAGAGTGAAAATAAATAAATAAATAAAAAATTTTTTGAGAGGCGAGCGAGCGAGCGAGAGAGAGAGAGAGAGAGAGAGAGAGAGAGAGACAAAGAACAGAGGGCTGCTAGGTGTGCGTTGTGAATATTACAGCACGGTGACCGATATTATTAATATGCGTAACTCGACGCGGCTGGGTTGCCGGTGATATCATCTGAAAATGGCAGAGAGTAAACGCCCTCGCGGTGTGGCGGTATTCACGGGTTCGGTATTTCGTGCCTTCTGCCGTGCATACCAAACTGACCAATATACCTACGCAGAAGAGCAAAGCACGTTCCCGTCACTGTCGCCAAGCTCCGGCGTCAAAACCGCAGTAATGAATCATTATTGTCCACGGTTGATTAAATACACGAGACTGTTACCCACCACCCCTCCAGCCTCTAGAGAACCGTTTCCATTAAATATGCTCATACAGCTATTTCTGAGGCCCGTGGATTGAATTTTGGTGAGTCATCGAGATCGCTTTTCACTAAAAGTTATTTTGTTGACAGTTAAAGGGGAGTAGGCTTAATTAATCTCGATCTAAATTAATCGATGACGTGTTATGCTCAAACTTTTTTTTATTACTATAAAAAAAAAATTAAAGAAAAATTACAGGTATTGAGAGTTAAGTAGTCTTCACAAACGTAAGCTGAATTGCCTTGATCATGGTCGAGTAAGGGAATTTCTATTCTAACCGACCAGAGTTTACTTGTACTATCAGTGGAATGCCACTAGGTGGATTGTACTGCTTAACGATGCAAATAATACCGACTCTGGAGTGCTATTACTTAATTGCAATCACCACCGAGTGAGCGTTGCAGTGATCCAAGCAGTAATTTACTCGTCTGTCGTCCTGTCAGGTACATGAACTAATTGTAGGCGAATGGTTATAAGAAACGATTCTGCGTCGTGTGCGAGAATTATTTTACTTTTGTTTATTGTTTGTTGTTTCATAACAAGATAAGCCGTTGAAACTGATAAGCCAGTCTATCGTAAGGGTCATGTGGATATCGAAATAAGTTGTCGGATATGTCGTATTGTATTTATTTCCAGTATAAAAATTACAAGTATAAAACAGTAAATTTCAGCCGAGGTAGATTTTATTAGCTGTTTGTTGGACTGGACTGTGAATTAGAAACTCATAAACTAGGAACATGATTGTTAAAATTTTAAAATAAAATAGATTTTATCAAGTGTAACATCCATTAATGATGGTACATAACTATATAAGTTAACAAGAATATACAATTTAGTGAACAGCATTTAATTCATCGATAGAATTATAATTATTTACGTGATAGACATATTTGCCATATAAATGCACAATCGAAGAGACATGTTATCATTTATTTTCAGCATCTTAATCGGTAAAAGAATTAGCATCACGTGTACTCGTCATCGGGTGATAATGGCTGGCTCGAATGATTTTGCAGACTCAGTCGAATACGTGCAAATCTTCAGTGGTTGACACGGGCTAAGTATATCGCTGGCTACGGAAAGCTGAATTCATCGAGAAGCCACGAAGTGGCAAGAAACCTTGAATACTCAAACTTAGGCATGTATTTAGTCGACTGATTTGTTTGTTTATTCATGGAAGACTGGCGGAGAAGGTGAGGGTTGCCGGTGGTTGCCGTGCGCCAAGTTATTAATAATGCAAATGGCGGTTCACCGCAACTTGGAAATATTTCAAAAGCCATACGGCGTGTAAACATAATTCAGAAAAATTGTCCAATCCTGAAACTGCAAAAATTTTCAAACCTAAGCCTAATCAGCCGTTAAACTTCGTGTTGTTCCATGTGGACTCAGTAACGACCAATTCCACATGGTGATAAGATATCCGTCATTGACCGAGAGAAAAGCTTGTTGAAAAATGCAGTAAGCAACATCAACAACGCTCCGGAATGTACGGGAAAAGTGAAGCCTCAATTTTCTTCTTGGGAAGCACGATGATTGCTTACATCCAAGGCTCGGCACGTATAATACCTTTCTCAAAAAATCGACCCAACGAATGATTGATGGCGATGATAGCGTTCCTAGTTGGGTTGAAATCTACGATTTTACGACGGCTGCACTTAAGAGGGTGTCCATTCAGCCGAAATTTCCTCACTGCCCGAACACCCACCAGGCTGTCATTGAAATTCAATTCTGTGTACGGGTACTTGGGCTGCCGGCGATAAATGTCTATTCAGCAGTAAAACCCATCGAAAAGTGTGTCCGGAAATGTTACTAGAATATACCGTATAAAAGACGGTTCAGTCGCATGAAGATACATCGTATATATACATCGATCTCGCCACGTGTCTACAATAGCTGTGTAATCAGCATCGACTGAAAAATTCCTTGCTTGCATTTATTCTCGAAACAGAAGACGTCGTCATTGCGTCACCACGCATCTACAATTGATATGATAGCTTGGAAGACTCTCCGTGTCGTTTGTCTCTCGCGCAGCCACGTACACTCGATATTCCTCCATGCTGCCCGTGGTTGTAGATGTAGATACACTAATTAGCGCAACGAACACTAGCAGCATACATTTTCAGAATTGAAGCAAGGTCATTGTGCATCAAGTGTTATTTATCAGTCAAAGATAGCTTTGGAACAGCTAATCTAGTCTGGGAGTTATGGGTAGTGGCTGCTCCATTCTCGAGCAGATATGTCGAAGTAATTGTGTGGCGTTACATCTGTAATCTAGTGAAGTGTTGTTGACAAGTGATTATTCTCGATAAATCGAAAATAATTTCATAAAGGCGTACTTATAATACGTATAGGCACGAATCGTGAAGCAATCCTACACTTTACGACCTTCTGGTGCAGAGAGGTTGAAATTATTGTACCAAGTTGACGTGGCTCGGCTCCCAACAACTCGATACTTGTTGTTAGTTTCGGTCAAGACAGTTGTTTCCTGCCCAAGTTTCTGAACGGACGGTGACGATCCCTGTGACTTGTTACATTACTTGAAATTAATATTTTATGACCTGAGACGCGTGTTTTTGAAATTTTCTCAAGTTCAGTTGGAAGAGAACTTCCGTTTTTGAAACACGAAACTTGGTCTCGGTATCACTAATACTTCCTATTAATAACAAGATCGCTCAGAAATCCAAGAAATCATGGAGTGCTGTTCAACTCTGTTGTTGAGTGTTTTGGCAGGTCTGGTGGGAGTTTACTATCTGGTATGTAGAAAGATGAACTACTTCAAGAGAAAGGGAATCCCGTATGTAAAGGGTATACCATTCATCGGAAACATGAGTCCAGCAGTTTTCAAACAGATGTCTTTCGCCGAGAACGTGCAACGATTATATAATACTAAACGAGATGTCAAGTACGTCGGAATTTTCGAATTCATGAACCCAGTGGTAATGCTGCGTGATCCTGAACTGATAAGATCAGTGACTATAAAGAATTTTGACAACTTTCAAGACCACCGAAATTTCATTGACGAAGTGCTGGACCCGCTTTTTGCAAAAAACTTATTCTTTCTCCAGGGGGAACGCTGGCGAGACATGCGGTCTCTTCTCAGTCCAGCATTTACGTCGAGCAAGATGAAGATGATGTTCAAATTGGTGTCCCAATGCGGTGGTGACCTCGCGGATTACCTGATAGCAAAAGCTTCGCTGGAGCCAATTGAGGTAGAGATGAAAGACATCTTTACAAGATACACAAACGACGTCATCGCAACCTCGGCCTTTGGCATTACCGTCAACTCACTAAAGGACAGAGACAATGAGTTTTATACAATGGGTAAAAAAGCTACGACTTTCAGCGGAATGAAAACAATCCGAATATTCATCGTTAGGAGCAGTTCGTTCCTCGCCAAACTATTCAGCATACGAATCATCGAAACCAACGTGCGAAAATTCTTCAGTAACGTAATTGAGTCAAATATAGCAATGCGGGACAGTCAAGGAATCGTCCGTAACGATATGATACATCTGATGCTGCAGGCACGTGACAAAAGCGACAAGATAAAGTTGAGTGTCGAAGATATGACCGCTCAAGCCTTCATTTTCTTCTTCGGTGGATTCGACACCTCGTCTACGCTCATGAGTTTCGCTGCTCACGAGGTCGCGATCAACCCTGAAATCCAGGACAAGTTGCGGGCGGAGATCGACGCCGTTCTCGAAGTGGTCCAGGGTGAGCTGACCTATGAGGCCTTGCACGGTATGCGGTACTTGGATGCGGTGATGAACGAAGCTCTGCGTCTTTATCCTCCAGCGGCAATGGTGGACCGTCTTTGCAACAAGGCTTTCGAGCTGCCGCCAGCCGCGCCAGGATTAGCCCCGCTCACCCTGAAGCCCGGGGACAACATCTGGCTTTCGATTCACGGCTTGCATCGGGACCCCGAGTATTTTTCCGAACCGGAAAAGTTCCAGCCCGAGCGATTTTCCGACGAGAACAAGAACAAGATTCCACCGTTCGCCTTCTTACCTTTCGGACTTGGCCCAAGGTCGTGTATTGGAAACAGGTTCGCCCTCATGGAAGCAAAACTGGCCCTGTTTCACCTCGTCGCTAAGTGCATCCTGTCCCCTTGTACCAAGACTTCGATTCCTATACAGTTGGACAAGCAGGATTTCAACACCACTGCGGAAAATGGTTTCTGGTTAACCATTCAACGACGGTCGTAGTCTCATACCTATAATGCATTGTGTTTGAATGACTGTCGTTCTGTACTTCATTGCAAGTCTTCGTGCGTATAACTTGTTGATGATCCTTATCGGCTTACGTCGTAATTACGTTTTCAACGAAGAGCACGTATAACCTCATGTATAGGCGTACATGTATGATGTAAATGTATTTATAGATACGCAATTTCTTTTCTATTGCCAAATTTTAGACTACCGAAGACTTGGAGCTGTTCAGTTAATTCGAAGAGTCAATTAAATTGACTATCGTTAACGATATTCAACTAAACGTTGAGAGTATCACATAACATCGACGTAAGAGTTGAACGAACGTGCTGTAAAATAAGTTAAACTCATTGAAAGTTGTAAGTATGATGTGCTGTATAAGAGATTAGGATAAAAGTGAAAAATATATCATAAATGTTTATAAAAAATTTTCGTGGTACACCGTAATAGTTTTAAACAGTGGGTTGAAAAACTTCCAATCTCATGGTCAGCACTAAAATCTGTTTCTTAATCTGATTTCTGTTTTTAGATACGCTGCTAGTTGTCATTGTGTAGCACATCCTCTGTCGACTAGTAGATTTAGACGATTGGGGCTAGCTTCAAAATATGTTTGTGTCTCAAATGGGAAAGCGATCGATTTTAGTCTCTCCGTGACGTTGGTGATAATTGAACAATTTTCTTAGTCACACGCTAGGTATATGAACAATTATTTCAAAACCTGAGGATTTTGTACATCAAGCTCGCGGTGGCTGGCACGTGAGTGCAGTCACCGAGAGTGTAAGAGGTCCGGAGAAAGATCCGCCTCTACTTTTCTCTCGAGACATGTAACCCACTCTTATAGTCGACGGTGCGGGTGATTGATGGGGATGATGATGGTCGCCAAACATACACGGGGCCCTCGGGTCTTTGGGAGTATATCAGCCCTGACGCCGGTGCATTCAGGAGGGTGACCAGTGACCCGCCAACTTTTTCACCATCCGAGTGACTCGAACCTCTTCGCGGAGGTGCTCTTCAGATTTCTCTCTTTGTATTTCCCCGTGAAAGTGGCGACGTGGAGTGCGACGGGGCGAAGGTGAACGACTAGCATTTGGCGTGTAGCGCTATGCAGAGCATGAGAATTCTCTGAATTACGTGGTCGGCTTCTCCTCGTAAAATCCAACAAATGAGAAAAAAAAGTCACGCCCTCTGCTCGGCGGTACAGCGCTAGCCGTACATATTAGGAATACTCTATGCCCCGGCGTATAACTCACTTATAAGTATGCATGAAGTTGACTTTCGGCTGTCTGAAATATTAAGTAGCTCTAGTCTCTTCGCCGGAGCAGCCTTCCTTCCCCGCATTCCCGTTATCACAACCCTCTTCGGCTCTCGCATCTCGTGCTCCAAAAGACGACAACGCGCGACTATTTGCAAACCACCGAACGCTGTGTGAGCATCCACAGCGGTGAGGTGAGGGGAGGTGCAGCTTCACGGGGGTTGTGTACTTGATAAATAATTCGTATTATAGAGAGCAAGATTTGAAACTGCGCGGTTACAGCACCAAAATCAGCCTCACTTAAGGCCTGAGCTGAAAATTACTTGGGAAAATGGATTGCCGAATGGTCGCTCGAGTTGGAGCGTTTGATCACAATTAACCTAAGAATACATAAGAAGAACAAACACGAAACACACGGTAGCTGATCCTTATCTGGCACTGTCACGCGTGAACACCGCAAATTTAAAACACCAGACCTTAATAAACACCAATTCGATTCAATTCAAACGATTCAAACAAAAATAAGTGCCTGGAGACTCCTGAATTGACTATTCAAACGTTGACTACAATGTTACATGGTTTCACTTTTTTACCTTTGTCACACAATAACGATTGTATCAAGTTTACATCGATCAGGCGTGTCTAGACTCAAAGAAACTACTGTGACTTAATATTTAAACAATTTTATCTCTAAGATAAACGGACTTGTATGATTGCTTTGATGACTGCTCAGGTCCTAGTACCAAACATTAGAACATCATCTTACCCTTAGGTTATTAGGTCCAGCCTGCTATTCTTGCAGTCAGGGTTTCAATTTCTCTAAATGAATGCCGAAGTATTTCACTCTATATCGCTGATAATCAGCGATTGTCCACTTATTGATACACAGGTTACTGGCGTTGCTTAGCGAAGATTCGAGTTGGATGTATTTGCAGTCGCGCTAGAAGTTTGAAATTCGGGCGCAAAGGTGAAGAATAAGGCGGCTAACGTTGGGAGCGCGGAATACGGTGACGGTACCTAGTTAAGGTTTGAGTTGCTTGTTGTTCTTTTTGTGGTCGTAGCTGGTAGAGGCACTTAAAGTTTTGGCCAAAGTGAGCGAATCCACTGAAATATTTAAAGTGGTTGCTTTGCTTTGGCGTGGCTGCAGCAGAAGTAGCTCGGGAGTTTCTTGGCGGCAAAGATTGCAAAGTTTCGCGTAGATTCCTTAGAAAGTCGGACTTGTTTCGTTCCTGCTCTGACTCCGAACGCACGCGGCAGTGTAGCGGTGGGTTTGCTGGTCGAGCAGAGGGTCGGGAGGGGGGGGAGGGCTGGTGAAAAGACGAAACGGGCTTTTGTCAGTGGCCCGACCCTCGCCGTCGGCGGAGACGGAGAACGAGGTGAGTTTAAACTTTATTAATTGCGCTTTTTGTTATGGAAATTGGAGGGACCGTTAGCGGAACGATGAAAGATCAGTCCCTGAATTCATTGGCCTCATATCTGAAAAGTTTAAACGATATCTCGAAACTCCGATAACCTCTCCAGCGGCCCTCGCAATACCTCCGATACCGCCGGCGATACACAAAGCCGCAATCCTCACTCGAGATCTGCTCACCTTCCGCCTCGTCTTCTTGTCCTCGAGTACCGCAACCCCGGGCCACTCATCCACCGTCAGAGGATAAAAGAAGGAACGAAAAAGCGAGAGCCGAGGGGTACGGGGTGCCAGAGCGCAAAACATCCGCAAGCTCTTCAACCGTTATTACGCTGTATTTCCCGGAGGGATATTCCGTTTCGCCTCTGACTAATGACCGGTTCCCGCACCGGCGTACGATTCGTGGAAAATGCTCTTGTCTCTTCGCCCTCCTCTGTTGCCGCTCAATTATCAATGGATCAAACAACTTAGTACTCGGTTGAGTGCCGCATTGTTGCAAGAACAACGCAACTTGGTCCCCATTCTGATAGGCAAGCCTCGGCCTCACGCTCGATGAGAGTGAGAGACGAAGAGTAAGAGAGAGAGAGAGAGAGAGAGAGAGAGAAGAGATTCGACAAGAATAACGCGTTGGGCCGAGGCAGGAAGGGAGAGGGGGGATAACACAAAGGAAGGAGATATCTCGTTGGCCGGTCGGTACTTTTGTTCTTCGTTATATTCACCCGGGACCGGCGGATCAATTTTCAATTACTTACAGGTGTTTCTTTTATTTTTCTTTTACTTTTTTTCTTCTTATTTCCGTTTGTCCAAATCTTTGAAAGCACCCATAACAAGACGAGAACAAAGACGAGCAGGCAAAAAGAGATACACGATATCTGTACACAATTATAAACGTGGAGGAAATACAAGCTGCAGTTGCAGCTAAAGCTGAAACCTGAAAGATGCATGCCGTCTTCTTATTATTGACACCTCTTGTTTGTCGCGAAGGCGGTATTCACACACAGAAAGAAGTTCAAATTGAATAAGGAGTTGCGCATTGGTAGTTATTAAAGAAACTCGTCATCTCATACAGCTTCTTTACAGCTTTAATTCATACATGTTTTACGCTTCAACGTCGCAAGCTCTCTTCTCTCCTCCCCTTCAGTCTGTGGAAAGCGGGTATAATCCGCGCGTGGTTAACGAAGAGCGACAGTACCGCCGCTAGGCATCCCTAATTTACTACTAAGTGCCTCGGCTTTGTTTTCTCCAGCTGATTTCAGCCCCGTGAGCATTGTGTGCGCAGCGGCAGCTGCCCAAAGCGACGTCAGTATGAGGGGTGGGTGCTCCTCGATCAGAGAAGGCGCGCAGTGATCGCGTTTAACGCCGAGTTAATGCTGCGGAGATTCCGCGCCGGGTCTGCTGGAGTCAATCGAGTGCAAACGCAGATCGAGACCTCTGCCGCCTCACCGTCTCGGAAATCCCATCACGGAGACTGGTCGAAGCTACACCACCGACGCCGCGCCATCTCCACCCCCCTCATAACAGGTTCCTCACTGCACCCTCTTCTCTCGGTGTCGTACGGCTCGGTGCCTTCGGGCACATGGACAAGCACGTGTATAGGTACGGGAATTTTTGCGGTGCACTGTGTGAGGAAGGGGTGGTTTGTCGAATCCACTCCAACCGAGGCATTCGAGCAGTCGTTGAACCTGCCGCACGGTCGAACAGATAGACGGTAAATATTCGCATCAAAGGGGTCCGAACACCTCCGATGTTGAAAAAACAGGGACTCGAATCGCGATATGTGTTGTATCGTCATATTTTTAAAACAAACTATGCAATTCTCTTTCAGTGTCAGGTACGAAGCCGCGACTCGAGGTTGAAGCGTAAAATTCAACCAGGGAACGATTTGCAGACCCGAAATTTGAATGGGATATGAAATGCGGACCGCGTTACATCGCAGGCTGAACGACAGGGGTGTAACTAGGCATTTAGGGGCCACGGAGCAAGAACGCAAATTAGGCGTCCTTGGTAAATAATGAAACATATTTTTTTTAAGTTTATTCCAAATAAAACAGTCAGATATTCGATCTATGCATTCTATTCACTGTAAACTAAAATTATCATTAATCCAAAAAGAGAAAAAAATATCTTACGATTTTGAGTATTAAGTCGATATAACTATTAACAGAGTTACCATATTAAATTGAAATAAGCATTTGAAATCGAAAATACTAGAATCACACTGGCAAGTTGTCGGATTAGCTAAAATGACATGCTGGCATCTGATGGCGAACTAATAAGCCGTAACCTAACCTTGCGGAATGCATCTGAAAACACAGTACGTAATAAAAAGAGCGAAACATCACGATCACAAATCCGAATAACATATTCCGACTTCATTTTTTACCCCCAGACTTGGGAGTCCCGTCACCTCGTTACGCCCCTGATGCTGGAATGAGTGAAATATAACGATATATTGCACGGAGAAAATGTCAATATAACGTCTTAAGCAAGTTAGGGAGTTCGGGAAGGTTTTAGGGTATTGTAAAACGTCCCTGTTTGTCGAGTTAAGGAGTTAAGTGACGAGGGAGCAACGGCCTACGGAACAGTCTCCGCAATTATGAGATTGCGTCACGGGGGTTACGATCGCAGAGGCGACCGCATGCGGGAGGGCCGTACTTATCAGTCGGCGGGTACCGAATTAAGCCGTTTGAAATTCGGTAAAATGATATTGGAAATTAGTGGCGGCATTCATTCGGTCGCAGGTGCCTGCCGACCGGCACTCATCAAAGCGCCATTCAACCCTCGCGACGCATATCGCTTATTCCGGGGAAGCGAATGCATTATCGTCACTTGTGTCTCTCTGGGCGCGATGCTCGCGCGTGATCGCCATACGCCAGCGGATTCCGAGCCGGCCGCGTTCATCCGTTCATTCGCGGACCTCGTTCACCGTTCAAATTCGCCGCCCCTAGCCGCGAGAGGCGAGGGTGCAGGCTCTCAACTCGCTCCGGAGCAGAGCGAGATTTTATTCCAAAGTTTCCTCGCCGTGATGCCAACGCCAACGCAACGCCGGAACGAAATTCATTTGGCCAAATTAAATAGAGTTTAGCAATTTGCGCTTAATCCATTTGTCGGGGATCCTGTACCGCCGCTGCCCCGTCACTCTATCTCTCTCTCTCTCTCTCTCTCTCACTTTCTCTCTCCCTCCCTCCCTGCCGGTCCTGCATCTTGGGTCTCCATCTTCTTCCTCCCCTCCATCCCTCTCTCCCCCTTCGCTTCGCCTCGAACCCACGCTCTTATTACCGCGGAGCTTGTTTCCTTCGAGGTTTCCTGTGTCTGTTACCGTTTTGCCGGCGAAGGAAAGGAAGGCGGTCTGCGAGGACGAGGGGCGGTGTGACGGAGGACGAAGGACCCCCCGAAGCCCGTGCGGCTCTAAGTGTATTGGTAGTTGCGCGAAACCTTTTATTTTTCCAGGTTCTGCTTCTGCAGCTCCGTGGTGGACAGCGGACCCTAAGAACACGAGGACAACCCTCGATCGCTCGGAGAACACGGCGGTTCAACCTTCGGCTATATAACCGACGATCGATCGAACTTACCCAGGAAGAGTGGCATCCTCTCCAAAATTCAGTTCAACCGACAATTATTCACTCAGACACAGTGACAGGGGTGCTTCGAATCTATGCAGGATCAAAGTGTACTTTTTTATTCATCTTCACACGGTGTCCCACAAGTGTAATTTCCTTAATTTTACCGAAAGTTTAAAACAAGTTTCAATCACCGAGCGTTGAAAAGAACGGTGCAGCCGTTCGTTCTCCGCTTGTATGAAAATTGAAATTGGTTCCAGTCTCGACCGCATGGAAATATTCGAATTCCAGTAGACCAGGAGTACCTACGTAAAACCTACTACAGCTGCCTGACGTGCCGGACGAGTGAAGCGAATGAGCGAGCACGAAACGACCGACAAAGTTAATTTCAGCGAACCTTTGATAACGGAGAGAAAGAAAATTGAATTAGGTGTTTAGCACCGGTTCCTCTACCTGCCTCTATACTGTCCGAACATGTACATACGTACCGACTTTTTATACTTGATTTACGTCTAGTCGGACAGTCTTTGTCCCCTACGTTTAGTCCAGGTCAAATATTCTCTGATTAGCAATTATGTCACCATAAAACTTTTGACTTTCAATATAAGGGTCTTAGTGGACGGTTATTTGGTACCTAGCAAATGTTTGACAGGTACAGAGAAGGTGGTAAATTATTCAGGACTAAGATGATCTGAAACGTTTTTATTGATTCTCCTAAGAATCGTTTTTCTTGATGTCAAATCACGAATCGAGCCTGTAAAGGCTTCTGGCATACGCATAGGCAGAAGCCTTTACAGCATTTGTAATTATAATACATGGTGTAGGTGGATTCAGTTCCCTTCGTTACAAGCCGGTGCTAAATTATTCTTTCGGTTAATTAATTTGAAAGACCGCCCGGAGGCAGCTTGTCGGACTGCGAAGTGAATGGAAGCTATGTGTATTTTTTTTCAATCCCATTTCTGGTATCACTGGCAACCTGGCGAGCCTCCGGCCTTTATATGGTAACCGAATCACTTTTAATCCTAAAATATGAGATGTACCCTTCAGCTCGGAATTCCCACGAATCACCGCGTTGAACATACACAGCACAATATCTACGCCTGTACCCGAAGCGTAATTTTAAAAGTGAGTGAAAGTTGAAAAGTTGATGTTCAATTCCTCGCAGCCGCGAAATGTGAGAAAGAGAAGGAAGACGGAAAATGTAAACACGAACAAAACGGAGGTACGATAATGTTTTGGTGCATCTACGAGTCCTTACAGAGACAACTTATCATGATTCACTTGACCTCTTGACTCATCTGCCCAACGAGTGCTCGGCCATCGGTAAGCTGTGCAAGAATTTATACCTTTTGCGTGGTCCATTTTTTGCCGAGAGCAAATTATGCCGGACATCATATATTTCTGGGATGATTCCCCGTCGATTTTTACGTCCCCACTCCCAATATATACCAAAATAGTGCATCGGAAAAAATCGCCACACACGTATGGTGTATGTGACGGAAGTCCAACGCAATCGGAGAAATTGAACGTGAAGTAATTGACGGTGAAACACAATGTCGAAATAACCAAAAAATTCTAACGTCTCGTGTGACGCGGGAATCATTCGATTTGCACGGGTTTCTCTTTCCCGAGGGGGAGGTGGCTACCTGAATACGTCTACCGTCATGGCGTTACGTATTTCGGAACCACTGCAGAGGTATTCGTAACACAATTAAGTATTACAGAGGATTCTGTGCCTAGGGACCCTCCGCGTTAACATCTTTTGATGCGCCTCATTCCTGATGAACATATTGCACTAAGAGATGGGAGAAAAAAAGTACGTGACGTAATATGTAAATAATGAGAGGAGGAATAAACTGAAAAACAGAGGTGAACTGAACCGAGTCTGAAAGACGTAAACGAGAGAGAAGAAAAGGATATAATTATGAAAAATTTCCTTCGATTTCGCGTAATTTTTTACACGCAGTGAGATATCTTACACACATTTCACACCGTATTACTCTTGTAATATCGATTATTTTGTACGCTTGAAACACTGTTCTTGCAGATTAGCTAGATTTTAACAAATATTTAACGAGCAGTTGCCTTTCCGTCATTGTGCGTCAGCTTAATGACCGAAAGCTGTGTCATATGTTGGAAAAATGTGCGGTCAAACGGCGGTGGCTGAGCTTACGCCGATGTTATCACTGAAGCACCAGACGCGCATTGCTTTACTACCGTAACGGGCTGCCACCCGCGCCACAGTTTCTACTCGCGTCGCCACGTTGCAGGAACTATCCCGCAAGTATTTTGGCATTCTGCAGGAGACGTTGAAGCATGGATCCAAGAAATTGTAGGAAATCGAACCTGTTCAGCTGATAACTTGAAGATGCTTATCCATTTAAAAATAAAAATTTTTTTCCATATACGAGCAAGCGTTTATCCATCAGCTCCTGAGGTTCAGGATTCATCATCGAAGGTCAGGTTGGCGACGCGTATTCTTGGGGAATTAACACACATTTGCGCTGTTATTGCTTGAGAATACACGTAGTTTGCCTGGTCGATTTCGTCCACCTGTTCGATAAGTAAATTCAAGAAAGAAAAAACGCCGAGGTAAGTCGAGGATGAACGAGACATAACCGAACATGTGAACCACATCAATTTTTTATCATTAAAAATATGTTATAATTGTCAATTCTGTACATGAGATATTTTTTTACGAAACGAATGCATAATTACCCATACTAGGCTACTTTACCTGTCAAAGTGTTATCGTAACCTCGGAAATTATTATTTGCATCGTAATTATACGACGCTCGAGCGATGTTCTGTAATTGCTGTAATAATTTTGACATACGTGATTATACAATTGATCAACGACAATGGCACAAAAAACGTGAAGAGATGAACCCAAGTACTCGCGCGTATTTGCCTCATATTGTACGAGCTTAACAAGCGTGCAGCGACGGCGAGGTCTTGAGGCAATCTTTCTGAGGAATTGGATACTTACCCGAGGAATGGTAAACGAGGGTAAGAATTTGAGGCAAAGGAAGAAATGACGATGAAAATAAAAGTAAACAAAATTCGAAAAAGGGGGACGTAAAAATAAAGCAAACGGGACGTCGAGTATAAAATAACTCTTGAGGGGCGCTCTAGCAAGGTTCGTTGAAAAGTTAACAGGCCGCGTAACGAGAGGGCTGCGCCGCCGACTCGGAAACACTTTTACTTAATGCTTCAACTTCCACTCACAATCAGTTTGCGTGGCGCGAAGAGAGTCGAAACCGCGGCAAGTCGAGTCGAGGACCTTTAACTAACAGTCCCACCTTCGCCTCTCCGCCAAATCAGGGTGCACTGCGTTCCGTCATCGAATTTCACTCGTCCATCCTCCCCTTCGGGATTCCTCAGGCACTCGTCTAATTTACCCCCGCAATTTCAGGGTAATTTCCCCTTTTATTATTCTCGATTCCACTTCTGGTTCCGCTGTATAATCTTTTTCGGGGCGAACCTTGTTGACTCTCTTCTTTCCTTCGCATCCACAAGTTCGAACAATTTTTCGCACACGCGAAACGGTTCCACCTAGACACGCGTTCCGCCGATACCTTTCACCCGCCTTCCAGGTGCCGGCGCGTAATTGCCGACGTCGTGAAGCTGATCCCCATCAGCAAACACTGTGCCACGGGAAATGTCGGTTTATCAAGAGAATTGAGAATTAAAACTTTTACTCTACGCCGTCCACCTTTCTCAGGGTTGAGAGGCGTCTGGGGAATCCCGCGACGTCTGACCGCGGCCCTTTTATTTGGCTCCGTACGCCACGGCGAAGGAAATTACATGAAGTGTGAGCTTAAAACAGTCGGTAGAATAGAAACAGGGATTAATGCTACCGAAGAAAGCATGCTGTTCCTATTTTTATTCACACGCGCCGTCGAGAAAACTTGACAAACTTTAATGGAGAGTCGCTGTGAGCTTTCCGCGCGGGCACCGAGAGTGGAACAGGCTTGCAAATCATTTATTTGATTGTCTGACTTGCAAAACAGACTCGTGCGAGGTCGTTTTATCGTCTGCGAAGATTGACCTCCCGCGGTGCGATACAAGAGGTGTGGAGGTTGGTAGGTTGCCGGCTGACTACGTGTGTACTCGGAGCAATTTCAATTACAAGGCTATTGTTGCCGCGTCTCCAGCAGGGGGTGGAAGAAAGGGAGGTTGCTGTGCCAGCGATCATTTTATACGTATTAGCAAATCAAATTTCGCTGAAATTATTTCAACGAAAATCAGGTAAAAGAGCGGTAAACATTCAGCGGAGGAAATGCTGAGGGTCAGGCAGGGTGGGTGCACACTTGTAGAAATGACTAAATGAACGCTGAATAACCGGTAATTGATTATGCGAAACTTGATGCGAAATTATACGGATAGAAATGAGTTATTTCAATTTTCACCATCTAGCAAATACAGGGGTACTACCTTGGTGGAAAATATTTTCAGTGAAAACCCGTTGCAGCGAATAGTCGATAAAAATCGACAGGAATATTGGGAGAAAGTTTTGCAGTTCTTATGCATATTTTTTCACATCCTACTTTGCTTTTTTCAGAATGTAACACAAAATTCTGCTAGTTTCAAACATTGATTGGTTTAATCAAATTTACCACATTACAACTGAACAGTTTGTCTAATTGCAAATCAAGGAAAGTGTATCCAAACCAAATTAATGGTCTGGATAGCTTTTGTTGAATTTTTATTTTTTTATTTTTAATAGGTTTAGGTAAATACATCCCTTCATTCGTCTTGATGGAAACTGTGGAACGAAAATTCATTTATAGTTGATCGATTCCGAACTTAGTCGCGAGTCTGTTACACAATGTGTAGAAAAAATGTATCAATATCACCTTGAATCTTTCCGTGAAGAATGACAATATTGTCGAAAGTAAATAACAGAGTAAAAGGTCATCGAGATCTAACGGAGATTTGGAGACTCCTAGAAATACTCATGCTGTATTAGCTAAAGGGCGTTGGAGAAATTTACTATAGAAGTGACCGAGGTTTCTTTAGGGAATTACAAAGAAACTATGCGCGAGAATAGTGGAAAGGTTTTGGTTACGAATATCCATAAACTGCTTGTGAGTGGAGAGTATGAAAGGCCCAATATCATCCAGATCGCAGACATTCAAGCTGCAGTTGATACGGTTCTGGATTCTTGTCCGGTGGTGCATTTCCTCTGGGGTGAAAACCAACCGACGAAACTTCTCGGCGATGATCTCATTATAGTTGCTTTGCCGGATCGGGCGATAGAAATCTTTCCAGCACCCCCGAGGGTGAGAGCGAGGTGCGAGCGAGATTGGAAGAGTGTCGAGGGCCGGCCCAGGGGTGAATCGAGTCACCCAACGAACGAACGAAAGAGCGCCAATATTTGTTCGGCCACTCCTCAACTTTTAAACGACGTCACGTGACTCGAATCGACGCCGACTTGCGGCGTTCCCTTAAATTAACAAAGAATTCCGAGTGTGTGGTGAGCTGGCGACGAACGAAAAGCTCTCATTGGCTAGGAATGCACCCTGCAAGGTCGATTGGCTACTCCTTTCGTTGGTAAGCTCAGGTGATCCGAAAGAAAATTTGTAAATACCATCGCCTCGGAAACGAAATTCATGTCTGGACTGGAATTCTTTACATTTGGCTGGTCCTGATTTATGGTGTTGATGATTTTTTGCCACCCAATCCTCCAAAGCAACTTTAAATAATTCGAAAATAATTGGCTAATTTTTCAGATTCCTACCTCAACTCTAAGATAGTCCGCTATGTGATCGAAGTCTCTTATGGAAAAAATATGGGTATAACTTTTTTCTCAGTTTATATTTTATTGTAAGTGTAATAATGTTCCAAAAATTCTGTAACTGCGAGGTTTTAGTGGGCACTAGTGCTACTATCTGAAAAAAACTACACATCATCATACCAGGTGATCTCTACAAATTGCACAACCTTGAAATTCGATTTTTTTTTTTTTATTCAGAAGTGCAATTCGTCTAGATTGCGTAGTACGATACGGTGTTTTTTTTTTTTTTTTTTTCGGAGCACTAATAGTAGCCCTCTAAAGCCTCGTAGTTAATGTTTTGGAACATTATTACACTTACAGTAAAATATGTACTGAGAAGAAAAGTTTGTCCCATGTTATTTTCATAAGAAACTTGGATCACAAAGCGGACTATCGTAGAGTTGGGGTAAAAATCTGAGAAAATTAGGTAATTGTTTTTCAGTTATTTGAAGTTTATTTCGGGGGTTGGGCGGAAGAAATTCGTCGATACCCTAAACAAGAACCAACTTACTGTAACGTACTTTGCACAGCTTGAAAAGTATGTTCGTGTTTTTCTTCTTATTCACCTCTGGGACAAGATTAAGGTGGACAAGCGTAGCACACGTATTGGATTAAAGCACGGTCTTTGCGGATTACAGAAGCGGAAGACGAGTAACCAGATTACCGGTGAAGATGCTCGGTTTTCCCGATGCCCGCCGTATCGTGTCATCGATCAAAGGTATAAACAACTAGATTTCGTCTCCCTCTTTCTCTCCATGCTCCGTTCTGCCAAGTGAATGGAAAATGCCTCTCGAATAGCGAGGAACAATTACGAGTGGTTTTCTTTACGAAGCGGAAGTCATACTCGAGGAGTCTGAGGGTTCGGCTGCCGAAGCTGAATCAATTTGGAAAAAAGCAGCTTTCCACGGTGCTCTTGATGTCCTCGGCGCCGGGGCTTGTCTCGAAATCATCACCCCCCGGGGACCGCCTCAAGGACCCTCCCATCCTCCGTCAACTTCCAAGATAAACTCCTGGTCGCCTTCATTAGAGTTTTCCGGGCTATTTGTACACCGAGTATAGTATACGCGGTCAGCCTCTTCTTATTGCTGCCCAGAAACAACACGCGAGCTGATTGACCCGGCGTCGCGTGTCTCCTGTTTATTCGTCAGTTGTACGCCTCGTCTGGCCAAAGAAACGAGAAAAGTCAGATGCTAGTGGATACCCTACAAACATCGAAGAGGTACCCATCGAGGAAATGTTCCAATCACACGGTTTGTCACTTGTTAGATGAACAATTCAATCGGTGCGGTGAATGGCTAAATTCTGAAACGATATGCAAACTGTTATGTTGCACGTACCAATGGATGTGTACCATCTCTACCGACGATGCGGAAATTGCTAGAGGAAAAATCTTCGTCAGTTTGGTCGTAAATTCGTGTTCCTTCACCTAATATCATTAATTCGATAATTGGTAATTGGTAATTGGTTACCTCGGGGATTGGCTTGCAGAGATTGACCGGAACACTCGAAGCTCGTGAGTTGAAGAGGTCTTGGAGGGTGATCGCAAACACGCGGAGTTTCTCTTCGTCGTCTTCTACGTTCATCTCTTTCCCGCCGCTCTCCGCGCCTGTTTCACTCGCGGCACTGAAGGTGCTGGCTAATTTAATTCTTAAATCAAGAATAAAAGTGAGGAGACCAGAATAAAAGGAATAAAGGCTATTGTCATGGAAAGTAGCGTAAAGCGCGGGTGTCCCGCTTTCCTTTATACACCGTCGCCCGCCGTTCTTTACAGAGAGCCTTTTTATATTTTACATTTGAAAGGAGCGACGTTGCGGTACCTATAATAACTGCGGAGATTTTCTCTTCCGCATTTACCGTATATACCCACGCGGGCGCGACACATGCGGCTATAAAAATAAACGTTGCTCGGCTGTACAAATTGGAGTCCGTGAAAACTTGAGGTTCGAACGAGTCGACGCACAGCGTTGAGTAATTCATGTTGCCAAACTGATGTGCAAAATTGGTTCATCAAAATTTAATGCTACAAATTGAGCCGAACGAATTTGCCATTTGTTTCGCACGTAAGTGAAAACCGTTAGCGACACTTGTCAATAATCGATCACATCGAAGGCAATCCTTGGAGTTTGTGACCATAATACGAGCAATTCTCTAGGCCGAAGAATCACTCGCTGAACTTAGATGCGTCACTAGGAGTTTCCCCTCCGTATGCGGCACCTACTGCAGCCTACCTTCAAGTTACCTAACCGAGGAACGAATTTCCTGCAGGAGCTTGACTGCAGCCCACGGAAGCCAACCGAGACTCGAGCGGACTGCAAGAGACGGAGGATCAGATATAGGCTGAGGGTGGAGGTAGAGGTGAAGGTGGATGAGGACAGGTCGGTAGCTATATGTCTATGTGCAGACAGGAAATACGCGGGGATTGATGCAGGCGTGGAAACGAAGCGGGACCGGAAGTCGGCGTGAATTCGCGCAGAGGATGCGCTGCTCTCGGTAAATCTACTCGAGGAAAATAACCTAGAAAGTGAGGAAGCCACGTCTTTTCACTTCCTCCGCATCTCCCGCGTCGAGCACATGCATATAGTACCTACAAAACAAGCAGGAAGGACATGCCGGCCTCAGAACCTTCCGCTATTACTGTTATTTTCCATTATAAGATGTTTTGGCAAAGACTTTTACTCCCAAGGGGATGTCAAAATTCTCGAACAGTCAATACTGCTTGGAATCTGAGTCGTCCCGAATATGGACCAAAATTCATCTGCGTTAGTTCGTTAGTTTTTAAGTCACTATCGGAAAAAATGAATGATGAACAGCGTTGCCGATTCCGTTCAAAATATACTCGATCCTTGAAGCCTGAAGCCAGGAAGAACTGCATTGGTAGATATCAACATCATTGAAATCTGTTCAATTCTTCTGGATATATCGTCCGGCAAAAGATGTTCGCAGGTGATTCTCTAGACTTCGAAAGGACGACATCAAATGAAAAATAAACTTTTAGCCCTTTTGGAATGGCCATACTAACTCCCCCCTTCACCAGCCTAAGTTGACCAAAGCGAAAATTTAGGAATCATCCAAACTTTGAGATGTTTTGATTCTGCACTAATTTTATGACACGATTATGAGCCGCATGTTGTAGCGAAACGCTGGTAGGCAAAGTTCTCCACATTTCCACGAATGGACCATCTTTCTGTATTTTATTTTTCATTGTCACTCCGTCTCTCTCTCTCCTTCTCTTTCTGTCCGTCTAACAAAAGCAACACAAGTTAGCGGAAGTGCTTGGAGCCATTCTTTACCGGTGCCGGGGGTGCAGTGTCGCGAGTAACGAATGTTATTGATGTCGGGCTGTGTGCCGCGTTGAGCATCGAGGACCACCGCGTGGGTGTCGGTAGTGTACGCTTTTCCGCCCTTATTGCCATTTTATACAACGGCACCTTATTTGTTCCACAAATATTCGATAACGCTCGATATCCTCTCTTTCACTTGTTTCTTCTTCCTTATTTTCTTATTTATCTATTTTGTTTTTTCTTCAGTGGTAAACTCCACCGAGAAAAATGATCGTCCTCCGAACAATGTTATTGCCGGTGTTATTCTCCCCGTTATCGACAAACTTTCCCTCGATCTCCGACTCAAAATTATCTCTCAACGCAATGCCGTTTTTGTTATGCGATTCGTTTGTTTTCTATCGATACAGAGATAGCGTTTCTAAGATATCCAAGCCTGTTCTTCCTCCGGAGGCGATCAAGATTTTACATCAGCAATATCGTCGAACGATACCGCGACTTTGGAGCTACGGATAACGAGATACATTGGAAGAATGATATACGGTACCTCGACAATTGAGTAGAAATTTCATCATTTGAGAAGACAAAATAATGATCAACATTTTGATTCCGGCAGCAAATTTTCAATCCCGGTACGTTTTTCCGTGATTTAAACTTCAATACATTATAAAATTTAACTACCGCCGATTTATAAATTATAATAGCCTGGAAGCGTACCTACGTTGAACTTCAAACTCAATTAATTATTCCGAAACGCCGTTTCGAGCTTCCCTGGCTACACGCAGCTACAAACGTATGCATAAATTTGGTTCGGTTACGCGCTGCCATGAAAATATGTATCTACTTACTGTGCGGGCTACTACAATAATTATTACCAGGAATAAACTACAACAGTGATGGTGACAACTTGATACTCTTGCGGTAAATTCAATGCAACAAAAATGGTGCAAAAAATGTTGTATCAGGTTATTTCTACACCACAACAATTTCGCAGCAGAAATACCCGCCGAGAATTGTACAGCAGTTACCTCAGTTCATCCATACAAACAAGCAGTAATTGGATCGACGCCTAGTTTCTCCCGCGCGAGTAAAGAGCGTGTGATGAAATAAAAATACCGAATGAAGGATTGAATAGAAAATAAATTGACCGATTCGACGGCTTGAAGTATAACGCGGTTAATCAGCGTTGATCAACGTGTCGTTTTATAAAACGCTTGATATAATATATTATAGGTGTAAATCGACGACCACGCGGCTCTAACGGTAAATTTTTTTCAATTTTCATTCAATTTTCCGTTTCGAAAATTCCCGATCCCCGTTCAATTACCAGGCCGTGATGCTCGGTGCAATTCCAGGATAATCCGGGACAAGTGTACACGGTATAATACTTGCCTACTTTGCTCGTATCAATAACTGGTTTCGATGAATTCGGGCGGACAGGTGGATGGATATATTCGCGATGTGACTCGGCGGAATGCATTTTCGAATATAAATATTGAGCGAGGTGGATGGGTCTTCCATTGAGGCTGATGGTTGATCGACGCGGACCAGGGAGTATTTATTCGCTAAATAAATATCCAGCAACTGCCGATATAACAACTTTTTCGTCATTGTTTATACGGGTAAATATTTACCGTTTCCCGATACACCGCGAGGTCCAGTTATATATATCGTCACGCTGCATCGTCGCATCATATCCACGCACATGGTTGGTACACATCGACGCGTCTCGACGCGCGTGACGTACGCGACCGCGAAAGGGTGCGACGAACCACCCCCGCCTTTCCGGACGGCTACACCCCCGTCCCATTATGATAACTTGTAAGCCTTGATGGGGCTTCGAAATGATGAAAATGTCCGAACGTAATTAGCTGGGCTCGCTGCCCGCGTTTTCACATTATCGAAACATACATCGCACACGCTGTTCGCCATTTATCTGACTGCGGATACGTAAAATTGGATTTCTGCCCAATTTTACGATTATGTCACGTTTTTCCAACGCCTAAGGACTGTGTCGACAACGCGAAAAGATCGGGCAGTACGACGATGGAGTGTAAAAACGAAACTGACAATGAGTGAAACACGGAGAAGATGTCAAGCCTTTCGCGAAGTAGCGCGCGGTTGTTTTTGACAATTTTTTAAAAACTCTCTAACGGTCCACTGAAAAATGTATGTCAACCCAACAGCTCAAACGGGTTGCTGCATGCTAAGCGTTGATGGATGAAATTTTTTACGGAGTTGACGCAAAATCAATAGTATTTTGCGTTTGTAACAACGACGCGTTTCGCAAGTTCCGCCTGCACGTTTCGATAGTCATGGAATAAAAACATGCAACACAAATAATCTGTCGATATACTTTAACTGGGTGAAAACGTGCAATATTCCGCCCAGCGAACTATTTAGTATAACATCCGAGATTATACCGACATTTATATTAAATGTAAAATCAACTTTATACACGTGTCAATTTCAGCAGCGAAGTTGAACTTGTGCAAACGCGGGACACACGCACCCACCTCCAACACCCTCGCTGCGGAGCATTCCCGTAGCGCACCCAGTAATTCGGATATTTTACGGGCCAGCGGAGAGAGCTATCCCGGGTTAATTCGTTAATTGTCTCGGCCCCATCCGGTTGCCGCTTACGTACCGGAGTCACCGGTGAAATTCGAGCCTTGCGACTTTCGGTGTTCACGATTGCAGTTCGACGAAGCGCACGTGAAAAACACCAACGCTACATAAAGCGTACAAGATTGCAACTCGGGTTTGCAGTTTCGCGGCGAGGTTTCCGAGACTTTCTGGGAAAGGAGAAAGAAAAGTTTGGAAAAAATATAGGGAGTAAAAAATCCACCCATCGAAGCTGGTCGCGACGCGAAGTCTCTCCCTCTCGCTCGCAAGCTCGCAAGCTCGCAGATTCTCTGTTGAGTTCCAGTTCCGGCGGAAGTCCCCCTCGGTCGTGAAATGAGCGAGCTAAAAGCCACCTCACCCGTTTCCCCCGCCTGCAGCGATACACTCGATATCCGCCATCGATCAGACTCTGAGCTCACTCGCGGCTCCGAACGGGCAGGGTACCCTTCGATGTATCGACCATGGCCGTCTTCTCTTTTCTGCCGGCTATCTACGTCAACCTCCTATCGCACCTACTGTACACCCGTCCGGCCACGCCACATGTTCCGCTGCAGTACCAAAAGCGTCGACCTATCAGGGTGAATGCTCGATATAATTCTCCTATTCCATTGGAAATGTTTAATATATGTTTTTAATCTACCAACTCTAACGATCCTTGGTGACAAACACTTGTCAGCATGTTGTGCGCCAAAAAGAAATATTCTGCCTACTGTAAACGACAGAACTCAGTTATACTGATCAAAGTTCGAACTTACATACAATTCTGTTCTAATCAATAAGCCAGCATACATTTCAGAAACTTGCCTACGAGTAGAACAGCAGGGCTGGTTTCGGACACAGATTCTGATACCAATATCGTACCGATACTTAGCCAAGACACAAACCCTTTTATAGAATGCTTGACGTTTGGGGGATATCTATTTTAGTGATAAAACGTTGTAGGAAAAGGATTGTGTCTTGACTAACTGTCGGTAAAATGTCGGTATAAGAATTTGTGTCCAGAACCGGCTTTGTTAATCTAGTTCTACACGATTGAACTTTTCGTTGGTTTGAGAAGAATGATTTTTCCAGAAAATAGTTAGAACCTGTGGGCTGAATCTCCATCATTCCCGCAATGACTAGAGTTCATTGATACCGATACTCTGATCAGGATCGCAATTACATGCGAAAACCAGGGACAATTGTAAAGAAAGAACACTAAAGCGTGTAAACATAAACCAAAGCTCTGAACATGTAAACTTTCTTCCGAGGTAAACATAATTTTTTTTCATATGCACGGTGGAATGCCTGCTGGAGGAAGTAAGCTACACGAAAGTTGAAACAAGAAACTGCAACTCCCTCGTCCGCTCTTGTGTAGCCATATAAACGTAGCGTGCAAAGTTATCACCTTACATTTCTGAGACGTTAATGACCAAGTAGAAGCATGCGTCGAAGACTGGAAACTGTCGCCAGAGTTGGTTTCGCAGGAACGAAAGATAAAAACTAACCAAATCTCCTCTTCTCCTCCTTGTCAAAAATTCCGCGATAAAAAATTTGCAAGATAAAGGAAACGAGGGAGAACCACTGGCAATATGTGAAGTATGCAGGGTCCCCGCTGCCTATCGTAGCTGGGTTGATTAACTTGACGGACCACCTGGCATACTTAACTTAACAATACCCGGCTTGTGGAATCCTCTCTCCCTCGGTTTTCGCCAGAGAGGAAGAGAGAGAGCATCACCCCGTGTTCGGTTCGCCTATTTTCTATCCCTCTACACCCGACTATCCCTTTATGAGATACGAGAGTCTACCTCACATAACGCGAAGCCGCCGGAGGAACCTGGACGAACCCGCGGAGGAAGCCACAGGGTGGAAGCGGTGGGACGGGGCGGGAATTCTTAACGAAATTGCGGGAAAATTTTCGGCCAGGCTGCACCCGAGGAACGAATTAACGCCGGTGATTCGACCTCCTACGCTTTCATCTTGTGTACCACTCGACGGGAAAAAAGATCACCTAGAACTGCTCTGACTCAAACGACAAAGAATAAACGAATGAATCTGGAAGAATAAGAAGCCTCAACCTTACCGCTCTCTTTTTTCTTTTGTGGTCCAGGCCGCGAGTTGAACTCACTTATAAATAGATTTGTCGTCCGGAGAATCGTTTTTCGGAAACGTGAGGACAAAAAATACGCTCCTTTCCGATCGGCAGGTGTCACATATCTGTAATGTTCCGCATGGCACAATTTTGCTAAACGTCAAATATAATTCTGGGGGGTTGAAAAGTCACGGGCGAACAAAATTTTTTTGCGCATTCTGGCTTCCGATCGATACTTCTCGGCAGCGTCCCTCGGCTACCACGGCTATATGAAGATGTTTATTCAGATCCGATCGACTGCACCGCCAGTCATCGGATACCATGAAGTGAAGGCCGCGCTGGGTTTCGTCTACGACAAGAGCAGACACGGGTCGACCGAGCTTGTTGATACTAAGTCTGCATTGACTTAAATGATAAACGGTTTGGACCGCTTGTCCAGCAAGTCTCTTGAAGTGAATCGCAAACATCGCCTGTCCCATGCGACCAGCACCCGTTCAACCTACCACTTTGGCTTATTTTTCGTTCCCGGGACTCACCTTCAAGCCCTCGTATTTGCCCGAAGGATCTAAATTGTTTTTTTTACTTTTCGTCATTTTTAACCTTTTCTTTCCGTTTTGCGTGTAACGGGAAAGAAAAACCGCCAAACGGACTTCGACAAGAGAATCTCGTTGGTGTGAATTCCTTTTCAAACCCCGTTGTACGATGACTGTATCTTTAATCAAGGTTTGCCAATAGCTTAACCCGACGATAGATGGATCATGCAATCGATCGACTGTGTATTACGCAGTCAAGCGAACGATACAATTACGTAATAAAATATTTATCCGTGGCTTAGCGAGCTGGCTTAATCACCCGAAGAGAGATGCTTCGATCCGATATACTTTCATCTTGCTCTAGTTTTATGTGTATCCACGCATTCTGGCTCTCTTCCCACCCTCCTGATATTCCGGTATGGCCGGAGGCGGAGATGCGAGTTGCGAGGTCACGACGATACGCGGGATAGACCTGACCGTCACTCGGATTATCCAGAGATGAAAGAAAAGCAAAGTAAAAAGTAACGAACCGAAGTGCCGAAGCGTTCTCTACTTCTGTTTCACTGCTATCTTGATTACAGCTTCTTTTTGAGAGAATTCTCTCACAATCAGCAATCAATCCAAGAAACAGCATGCTCCTTGTCTCCCTCGGTTTCTCTGTCATTTCGTTCGTTTATTCATACTTCACATTTTACACGTGTGCCTACGAATCTAGCGCAACTGGACATTGCTCTCACGGCATTTTCCTAGCGTGCTGTACGATTATCAATCACAGACATGAGACGAATAGTCTTCAATAGGCAACTGCAAACACGAAAAAACTGTATTCACTAGAAAACAACAATCATGGAGCTGTCACCAGAAGTTAGCTCAATAATTGGAAAAATTCATTGAAGAGGGAAACACTGCCGTTTTCATCTCGAATGAAACAAAGCGGATGATAATTGAGAACACCAGGCACCATAAAAGATTGAAAAAAGAGGTGGTGCAGCAAGTCCCGCGGCATAATTCCCACGCTTTGCACGCCAAATTGGAAACCTCAAACCCACCACAGACAGGCTTTAGAGGTCGCACCTCTCGTCAGCTCCAACATTCATCTCTTCGCCACAAGCATATTTTAATGGGCATAAAAACGTCAGAGGGCGGCGCAGTTCAGGGGTGTCGGCATGTTTTACGCGCTGAGCAAAACTGGTGAAGGGTAAATGATTGTTTTCATTCGAATGAAACTTCTTAAGTCAATGTACGTTCTACTGAATTTGAAATAACTTAAATCAGTGACAGAAAATCATCTGAGTCACTACAAAAATGCAATTAAATCATCTATTTCATTTTACGTATAGCCATTTGATTGAAAATATGCTTAAAAATATCGAGTCAGTTCCAAGTGGACAGACGCAGTGATTCGCTAAACGTTTAGATAATGTATAAATGTTTTAAGATGTAATCAATAGACTTATTCGACAGTTCTAGCAGCTAGTTCGTTGTTCAAACGTTAATGTCTGCAATATTTACTAGTAATCTTGACATCACCTACAGAAAAATGAAATCTTCCTTGGTTCAGGGAAGATAAATAAATACGTGAGCAACAAGCCGAAAAGTAAAGCCCGCAGTAAACTTGAAGTGATTTCGAGAATTTCTCGTGCTAAATGAATGGGGCCGAATAAAAATCCAATAATTGGTTCCAAGAAAGCGTCGATAAAAGTAATATCTACACAGACCACTGGAGTATAACCCCGCATAACGCGGGTATAAGGTATAAGACATTCGCAATATATTCATGTTCCCGTAAAGAAACACTCATACTTGCGCAGGCCGTTAAACTGCGAGCAACGAAACGAGACACGGTGTGTCTGTATGGGTCCGTTCTACGCCGGTGTGGGTATAACGTATTGGATGCGAATTGCAATGGACAGATTCACCCCCTGATTTGGTTCGAGTTGGCTCCAGCCGCGACCCCGTCGACTTCGCTCACCCGAGCCCTCGGAGCCTTTCCGATCCTGCAGGACTCGCCTCCTCCCGAGTCCCCGCCAAACTCCACACGAAGCCCCCGCCTTCTGACAACCAATTATATCGAGGACCCACGAACGAGATAAAATACGCAGCAGCAGTGAAGAAGGAACAGGTTAGAAAATAACACAGCTCTAAGTACTGCAAATTATAAGATGAAAGTCTCTTGTATCGATCGGATGAGAAATGACACGGATCTTTTTAAACAGCATACTAACTCCGCGTTTACATGACACGGAAGAAAATATGAAGTACTTACTTCAGGTCGGTTAAGATCAGAGTGACGTTCTGGAGCTTACGTGTCACCTGTTTTATTTGTAACTTATTCTTCGAATGCTGAAACATGAGCTGAATGTATTCTTCGATCTGGAAATATTTCTCAGAGAGTAAAGTCCTTACCATAACGTGAGTATAATTTATGCGATGTTTTATGCGTGTTTTCCCGTACACGTATGACGATAAGTGAGCCTGCGAGTGCGCATGCGCGGTCGCAAACTTATCTGACATTACACGACCCTAACCTCAGTTTCGTGGTTCGTGGAAAAATGCATGACGTATTCTGATTCCTCTGCTGTTGTCCTGCGCGCATTTTGAAGTCTTTTCCGTATTTCTGAAGGTTCAATTAGTGGGGAAAGAGTCTTACAAAACAATTCTACTACGGAAGATTTCCGAGCTCTGAAAATCGCACAAAAGCAAGGCTAACCCCCTTCGAATTATTTTTCTGTTTTTTTTTTTTTTTATTTGTTGCAGATTTTAGAAAATGCTGTATTTTATTCATGGATACCCTATGCACACATAATTTTTCGAGAGGAATCCACTACGCAAAGTCTTGACAGGCTGCGAGCAACAAATCAAAACTCACGTCTGAAAAACGTCAAATTCGGTCTAAGTTTTCGAAGAGGTGGAAGAGGAAAATAACAAATTCATAGCTGCAAAGTTTCAGTTCCAATTTATTCAATATGCCTTAGTTCTAATACAAGAGTCAGGTGTCTGTGTATATTAATTTATCAAGTTTCCGAATAGTCTAATTATCATGTGTTACACGGATGCATTTGACTAATAATAATATATTATATCAATAATTATGATGATATGATACTAATGGATATTATTAGTATGAAAGTTCCGATACTAATGGAGCTCAGGACAAAAAAACTCAGTACAACAAACGATCATCACATAAGAAGTTTGGCTGGTATGTGGGGAAATGATTCTGTGATATACATTGCGTTAGTCAGATTATGAACAGTATTGTATGAGATAGTGATTACTGTAGTTTTTTAGCGTAATATGAATTCCGGTTTGCATATAGGTGCAATGCACCTCTACAATATGTATAATATTGTATTGGTAGTTTTGTAAGTAAACTGGAACAAGATGAATAAAAACTACATAGATATCTCCGTATTTTCTTCGTATCTTTTCAGCAGTTGATCCTACTATGCTCCCAACACCTTCTTTGCTATTGCTGGGGACCAATGAGTCCGATAAGGGTCGTTTCAATCAATTGTCGACGGAAAGATTTCCACTAGAAAAAAAAAAAAAAAATATTAACCCCTTTGCATTTTTGGCGAAAATTTTCGCGAATTTGAAATGTGCTGGAATAAATTCTTTGTGGCACTATTCCGACGTAATTTTGCGAAAGGAATCGATTGGGCGCAGTCTCAATACGCTGCGCGCGATGGATCAAAAATGACAGCCAATAAACGAGAACCTGTGTTTTGGAGACTATTTTGCTGGTGCTTTTTTTATCGCAATTTCTCTGCTGATGGTCCCACGCACTTTTCGCTGCGATTTCTGAGTTCCTGGGGGCCCAATTGGTCGGGAATGGGTCATACAAATCAATTCTGAGACGAAAAATTTTTTGGTCAAAAAAAAAAGAAGGTTAACCCCTTTGTATTTTTGGCGAAAATTTTCGCGATTTTCAAAAGTGCTGGAATGAATTAATTGTGGCACTATTCCGACGTAATTTTGCGAAAGGAATCGATTGGGCGCAGTCTCAATACGCTGCGCGCGACGGATCAAAAATGACAGCCAATAAACGAGAACCTGTGTTTTGGAGACTATTTTGCTGGTGCTTTTTTTATCGCAATTTCTCTGCTGATGGTCCCACGCACTTTTCGCTGCGATTTCTGAGTTCCTGGGGGCCCAATTGGTCGGGAATGGGTCATACAAATCAATTCTGAGACGAAAAATTTTTTGGTCAAAAAAAAAAGAAGGTTAACCCCTTTGTATTTTTGGCGAAAATTTTCGCGATTTTCAAAAGTGCTGGAATGAATTAATTGTGGCACTATTTCGACGTAATTTTGCGAGAGAAATCGATTGGGCGCAGTCCCAATACGCTGCGATCAACGCATCGAAAGTTACAGCCAAAAAACGAAAACCTGAATTTTCGACATTTTTCAGCTTGTGCTTTTTCCATCGTAATTTCTCTGCTGTTGATCCCACGCTATTTTCGCTGCGTTTTCTGAGATTCTGGGGGTCCAATTAGTCAGGACAGGGTCATACAAATCGAATCTGAGACGGCAAATTTTTGGTCAAAAATTTGGCAAAAAAGTAAGGCTAACCCCTTTGCATTTTTGGCGAAAATTTTCGCGAATTTGAAATGTGCTGGAATAATCTCTTTGTGGCACTATTCCGACGTAATTTTGCGAGAGAAATCGATTGGATGCAGTTCCAATACGCTGCGCGCGACGGATCAAAAATGACAGCCAATAAACGAGAACCTGTGTTTTGGAGACTATTTTGCTGGTGCTTTTTTTATCGCAATTTCTCTGCTGATGGTCCCACGCACTTTTCGCTGCGATTTCTGAGTTCCTGGGGGCCCAATTGGTCGGGAATGGGTCATACAAATCAATTCTGAGACGAAAAATTTTTTGGTCAAAAAAAAAAGAAGGTTAACCCCTTTGTATTTTTGGCGAAAATTTTCGCGATTTTCAAAAGTGCTGGAATGAATTAATTGTGGCACTATTTCGACGTAATTTTGCGAGAGAAATCGATTGGGCGCAGTCCCAATACGCTGCGATCAACGCATCGAAAGTTACAGCCAAAAAACGAAAACCTGAATTTTCGACATTTTTCAGCTTGTGTTTTTTCCATCGTAATTTCTCTGCTGTTGATCCCACGCTATTTTCGCTGCGTTTTCTGAGATTCTGGGGGTCCAATTAGTCAGGACAGGGTCATACAAATCGAATCTGAGACGGCAAATTTTTGGTCAAAAATTTGGCAAAAAAGTAAGGCTAACCCCTTTGCATTTTTGGCGAAAATTTTCGCGAATTTGAAATGTGCTGGAATAATCTCTTTGTGGCACTATTCCGACGTAATTTTGCGAGAGAAATCGATTGGATGCAGTTCCAATACGCTGCGCGCGACGGATCAAAAATGACAGCCAATAAACGAGAACCTGTGTTTTGGAGATTATTTTGCTGGTGCTTTTTTTATCGCAATTTTTTTGCTGATGGTCCCACGCACTTTTCGCTGTGATTTCTGAGTTCCTGGGGGTCCAATTGGTCGGAAAATAGTCATACAAATCGAATCTGAGACCAAAAATTTTTGTCCAGAAAAATGAAGAAAAAAGTAAGGCTAACCTGGCATTTTTGGCGAAAATTTTTTTGATTTCGAAAAGAACTGAAAAACAATTATTTGATGCGCTATTCTGACGTAATTTTGCGAGAGGAATCGATTGGGCTCAGTACGAATACGCTGCGACAAACGGATCAGGAGTTACAGCCAAAAACCGGAAGATTTTCTGCATCATTTCTCTGCTGTCGGTTTTGTCTAGGAAAGAATCGTGTATAGTAAGGAGGCCGAAACGGTCTGTTTACCTCGTGAATTTGCAATATTCGTCTTCGGCTCCTATGCGTGCTGACCTACGATCCATATCGCTTACTTACGCTTGTCTCGAAAATTCAGTTTTTGCCTCCTTGTTACACAAGATACTTACTCTTACAGAATTGATTGTAGGTTTGTTTCCTGACTTATTGGCCGCTTGGGGGTTTGAAAAACAGTATTTAAAATAAATACGACAAGGTGATACGGAGACCCAACTAACTTCGGAACCAACACAAGGTCATGCAGTTTCTTCAGTATACTATCCGATGAAATTCAGGTCAAGCTGCATTCTTGTATTACGTCAACGTTACAGCTGTGCGTCTGCGTAGATGCATACCAGGCGTTCTCTAATTATAAAAAATTCAAGGTACAAGCCCGCTCTAACAATAAGTAGCTCCGAGTTTTGCATCAGCCGCGTGCTAAGAAATGAACGATGGAGTTGTTCTGGCGTGGACGCCATGATGTGCATCCGCGAAAACGTACCGTATTACAGTAAGTATTTGGATCTTTTTATCACAGAGTCCAATTAATGTGCTATATATGCAGTTATGACTTATGTTACTATGTATCTACAGGTATGCACCCTCTTGTGTTATAATTTATTCTGGGATCTTACACACTAATCCAAGATTGAACAACAAGTGACAGAAGGTCTCTCTATATACCTTCTTACCCCGCCAAGGGTTCTTTTGAATGCTAAACTCAGGTCTCCTTACACGCACTCGAGGTCGCAGGTGAGGTGTGGCATCCGTTTAGCTAAACCGAAGCGCACTATAAAACAAAGACGCCGGTAGCTGCGGAATAGGAGGACGGACGAGGAGGCAGAGTCGCGTTGGCTGCAGGGGCGGCAGAAGGGGGAGCGGTAAGGGAATAAGAAGAGGATGAGAAGGTGGAACCCGGCAGCTACGGATTCCAGCTTTTAGGGTGCGACTTTCCAACTTATTGGCATCGCCTGAATAAATTTAATTCCACCATTCTCGACGCGCATTGCTTTTCTATTCCGTCTTTGCTAAGAATTTCATCTTTGTGCCCTTTCGACACTTCTTTGATACGGCACAAGAGACAAGAGCCACCCATAGCCGCATCGTGAAATCCCTTAAATACAGTTGCTTCCCTGCGCCTCGGAAAAATGCGGCTCTACATTCTAGATATCGCATATTTCCACTTACAGGTACTCGTGCAGCTTATTCCTTCATGCTTACAAGCCGCATATAATGTATAGATATAAGCGCACTACATGTTCTATGTATATTACGGATATTCGAACAAGTCACCAATTTTTTCAATGTACACGACAAGTTTTATTAAAATACATCGACATATCAGGTGAATATCTAGCTCAGAATGGTATCGTAGATTTTTTATACAAGTCTGCGTCTACAATATTTTCAATTTTAATTTTGCATCAATGGTTCAACTTCAGTTTGTTCATCATCCTCTTCAGGTACCAATGACATCACAACGGCGTCAAACATTTAGGAAACTTTCCCTGCAATGGAAATGGATATACCAAAAAATGATTCCACCTGCACCTAACAATATTAGAATTAAAAACAGCGAAGTACAAAAATTAAAATGAAAGGTAAGTCGTTAAGTAAAATAAATTGAAAACATCGTTGATTTGCGATCAAATGATCGGAGGATTGGCACATCGTCGTGGGGGGTAATAGTCATACGGAAGAAGAAGAAGAAGAAGAATGATGGGAGAAGAACCCTTACCTTTTTTTGTCGCGAGATTGTGAATTTCCAGTGACGCACCTAACTAGAATCGTGGAGATTCGTTAGTAAAAATTAGAAACAGATAGAAGTCAACTCACGCTTCTGCGGAGATCGCATCGACGTAAGATTAGAAAAAGGGTATCGCTCGGAGGGAGGCGTTCATCCGAGTCCAGGCTCTCGGACCTCTCACCCGGTACTTCCGGCTGATGCATGGGACAAGGCGACGTTCCGGGAATCATCCCTCAGCTTTAAGGGGTCATATGGCCTCCCACACGCCCCATTAGCCAAGGCGGAACGCCCTCACAGCGTGCTCTTAGCAAACGGTGTAGCGACTCTTCGATTTCCGCAAGGACTGTGCCGCACGCGGAGAGGATCGGTAAGACGAACGGACGCGTGAGTTATAAATAAACCGCACAACCTGCTACACACAGATAACCCCGAAAGGCCAGCCATGCGCGAAACAAAGGTTGACTCTGACGGACGTTAAGCTATACCACCGCCTATATTTAGAGGACCCAGACCCGTGGGAAGGTCTCGGTACAAGCCTATCCCAGTTGTCGCCTAATTGACTACTTTGGAACGGCGCGAAACTGAGGGTAGGATTTAGTTACCGAGTCCAAGGATTCTCCAATGTCCCGCTATTGAACCCATATGTTTGAATCGATCCTTTTTAGGAACGACGGGAATTATCTCGAGCTCACATTTGCTCCGATCGGACGAACGATTGCGTTGCAGGATCACAGGGAGCTACGTCATCGCACGTACCTCGTACGTATTCTCGCCTTGTCTTGACTCCGGTGGTTTCGATGCAGCCCCGGCACGCCTAATCACATTGGTATTCTATTAGGGAAAGTCTCTCGCCCTTTCGCCGCCGCCTCCTCCCTCGTCCTCGTCCTCGTCCTCGGCCTCGTTCATGCACCCGCTCTGATACCGTCAATCAATACACGACCAAGAATCCGATTATTACAGAGAGACTTGACGCGAGTGATACGCGAAGTCTCGGCGCATCTGCCACCCGTCAGAGATTCAAAAAACTTTTACCCTGCTTCGGGAAATAAAAAACTTCTGAATTCGTTCGGGCAGAGGTAGCTCAGTCTTGTTCTCGACTCAACAGCCAATTCGACTAACGCAAGAAATACCGAGGCGACGCACATGGCTGACATTTAATTAGGCTTAACTAAATCAAAATGATGTGCGCATGGGAAATGTTTGAGTCAGTTTTGGTTTTTCGACTCACGGTTGTCAGAAAAGGTACGATGAAATTATTATGGTCTACGAAAATGATACAGATACTTGGATGAGAGATTTGAATTGTACAATATGGGGAGGGAATCCAAAGCGGATTACCCATTAATGGGAATTGCATAACGTAGGGATCAGTCCGCAACTAGCAGGGGCGAGGGCCGATCACGATTCCGCGTGCAGCGGGTGGGATTCGCATCCGTATTTTCGCAAATAAAACAAGTCGAACGGTAAATATGATCCTTGGGAAAAGCGGCTCGGACCGGGCTCACAACATTTAGAATATTAAACGAACGGTGCCTGAGCAAACAACCCCGTCCCTCCCTTATTTCCATCGGCAGATACCAGCGGCGTTACACATACGTAATACTCTCTACAGGCGCTCGTGGATCATCAAAAGTAGAGCAGAGGCTCACTCTTGGATTTGACCAGAGGTAATGGATGAGTGGCTAGCTCTGACCTCCGGTTGATTCGCTTTTGTGATTTTACGTGTATTAATTTCTCAACGCCCTTAGATGAACCAACTTCGCCGCTTCTGCCCTCGGCGATTCCTGTTTTCCGCCGCTGCAGTGAAGAGCTGTTATTATGTTTACCCGAGTCTACGATATCTCCTCGCATAGGTTCCAGCCACAGGCTACACACATATCCTGCATTGTCTACGGTTTGAAAATCTTCCGTTCAATTATTTCACACGGAGAAAAAGGATGCAGTTGAATCAACTGAATCAGCGATCGCGGACTGCCCTATAAGATACTTGGTCGTTGCAGCAGAAATCATTAGACTGAAACTGAGTTTCATAATTTAATGAAATCGTTGATAACCCAAGGTGGAGAAAAAGAATCACTGGCGGTACTTTTTGAAAATTAGTATTAACTCTTCGTCGCCGTGGAAGAATAGATTCAAGGAGGGAAAGAATTTTTTGAATTGACAAAGAAATTTTGGCAAGTAGCGAAGATGATATTTAACTTGAGCCAACAAGATATTTTTCCCCGATAACGAACATTTAGTTACCTCAAGTTGATCGACAGTGTGGGACTGTCTGTAAATCGCGTATGTATTACCAGCCTTTCGAAAATGATTTACAACTTTGTAACGATCGTCGGTCATGTATCAGAAACATACAGCCCATCCACGAATTTTTCAGTGGTAAAAACGGCGACATTTGTGGGTATCCTTCAAACATGCACGCACACTTGCATATGTACATGTGGGAAAAGTGGAATTCCCAATTCGCTAAAAATAACAAGTAATACAAACAAAAATTTTTGATATGCCGCTAGCGAGCCTTATTTCTTTCTTCGTTATTTCATTGCAGCTAGCAACCACTTTCAATCGCATCTCTCTCTCTCTGTTGCTTCAAGGTATAACCAAGGCATAATAAAACTCAATCAATCAATGAATCAACCTCTCTGCACCTTGTTCCATTGGGTTTTGCATTCCATTCTGTATTTCTTGAATACACCGTTTTCATCGCTATGTTATTCTTCTTCACTCCCTACGCCTTCCCTATATAGCATGAAAAAATCCTCAAACTAACCAATGTGTACGAAAAAAGATCGGGGAGGCCGTTCGTTGCTGTTTCATCATCAATAACTTGTATCTGCTAAACTCGTCTGGCTGTTTTTGCATGCATATAAATACATGGCTTGATTTAAAACAAGCGTGCCTGTTGGGTATATAATTCGACACTTCAAAAAACCGTCTACATCTCGAAGTTTTATCAATATAACGGATCATTGAATGAATTCCGGCGAAGCTATGATCCGGTGTTTACCGCAAGGTAAAATTCACTCCCAGACTGCCTCGTAATGAACAAACATCAAGGCTTCCGAAGCACGGTTTGTACGACATGGATTACAATTTTAGTGCACAAACCGAGTTTCGAAGAATTGCAATTAAAACTACACTTTTGAACAACAATTCTATTCATTTGCCGTGTACACCTGAAACAGCAGTGGGTTGAAAAAATCAAATTTGCTGAATTTGAAGCTGCCGTTCGTTATTCGAAGTATATAAATGCACGCGTCATACCGCCAGGAAGATGTCTCAGGGATATTATACCTCTGTGTGCATGGTAGGTGGGCATGGGTACAGGGCTTACAGTCGAGAGAAAAGGGGAAGCGCCGAGTTTCGGATATGCTCAATTAGCAGCGTGACGAGACCTTTGCGTGCGCTTCGGGAACGAGCAGAGAACAGCCCGGAGGAGGCGAGAACAGGACAGGGAGAAGGGGGCTGGGGGTGGAGGGTGGTGACGGGCGGGAGAAGCAAGAGAGCGAAGGCCGAGCGAATTCAGGTGATCGTCCGTGCGTAAAATTATTCCGAAACTTATTATTCCTGCCGGCTACGCGGCTACGGTCGGGTAATATAGCCGCGCAGAGGCAGCGCCTCCGTCGCGACGCTTCGGCTATGTTATGAAAATTAATACGCGTTTGGAAAACAGAAAGTTTCCAGGATATTTTCCCATCACGGTGGAAAGGAGCGGTTTTTCCCGCGGCAAAAACGTCAAGCTCAGGATCACTCTCAAGTCGACGCGGCTTGCGCGCAAAGTTGACTCCTAGCCGCTTGCGGCGAGGATCAAAGCGAGCATCGCTGCCCGACAGAATCTATTTGACCCTTCGGCGCCAGCCTCTGGCTCTATTCTGTCTATCCTCGATAGCTTGCGGTGCCTGCCGATTGCTTCAAACTGTTTCTCGGACTCACCGCGAGCTAGGCTCACAGCCCGAGGGTCGAAATCGTAGACGAACCGCTACCAGGCTTACGCGCCGCCCTCTGACCCCTCATTCGAACGTCTACGCCGAGGGTCCGCGAGGCGGCCACATCCGCATATCCCCACCTCTGTTTCATTCTTCAAGTATTCAGTGGTGAGATGAGGAACCTTCCGACTGGTTGAGGTAGATGATACGGTCTCGACTAATTTCTGAGAGTGCGTATTAATCGAAGTACCAAACCGTTGATACGTAATGTATTGTACAGTCGTGTACTTTTAATCGTCGTTTTAACGTTATCCATTGTTCAATGATGGGGGCGGGGTTGAAGCTCCGAATTAGCAAAGTTCCAAGAGCGCCAGATTCCGAATTTTTTGGTCGCAAAACTAAGACTTGAGTATTCACTCTCGAAAATGTAGTCATTACTATTCAAGCAACGAAATCAATTCTTTATCAGACATTGAAAATGCAGAATATAAGAATAAGGTATATAAGAATGATCAAACCCTTTATCCACCTCCAAAGACAGATAACAGCTTGGATGTTATATATGAATGTTCGATGAAGTGGATTATAGTTCGAAATTTTTGAAGTCCGTACGCATGAGTACCACCGGCAATATTCCAAGATCTCCATTGTCTCTAAATATTTTACGATAAGAAGTGGAGAGGGTGAATTTTTACCGGAGATCATAAATATGGAAACTGGTGTGCTTCGGCCCTGTTTCATGCCCCTTTGCCGCGATTCTTATGAGAATACATCATCGCGCCACCGGTTTCCTCGCGCAGCTTTTTTTCACCCTATTCCTTCCCCCTCCACGTACTCCTCTCGTTTGTTAATAATACGCAGCATGGTGCACTGTAAAAATATCGAAACGAGAAGAAAAAAAAAAACACGGCAAGATTAGCAATTATTTTATAATTCCTTCATTTATCCTAGAGAGGCAAAGGCTCGGTATATTAAATAATCAGTGTCAACCGATATCGGCTCTCCGACGGCTACAGAAGTTGGTTATATAATCAACAGGATGACATAATTATCGAGGCAAATTATCCAGCGTGATGATTAGCTCGTTACATATACATAGATCGGTTCATCATGGTAATTATTTGATAAATACGATCCTGCCTCCGACTCGCACGTACAAAGGCTACAACTTAAGTAAGCTGGAGAAAAATGTACCCGACTCATCGCTAAAATTACCCTCACCCCTTCTAAGCACTAGTGTGAAACTTCATAGTGTTAACCCTTTCCTGCAGACCTGCGGTTTGCAGAGGTACATATTTACGTCGTCGTCGTACAGGCGACGGCCGATTGTAAACCGCAATTAATTACACGCCGTGCCCCGAGAATTCTTGAGCATCCTGTGTGTGCCTTTATATCAGGAGGACGCAGAGCTCGAAACTAATTACCGCATCCCTTTGTCCCGCTCTTCCAAAAGCTTATTGAAATTTCTGGGAATTGCCAAATTCCCGCATAAGGGGGACCAGCGATTTTCGCATGTAAAACATAACTTGACGTTCGTCAATTTCACCCGATACTCTGTCGCTCTTATCCAGCGAAGGCAAGCGATGCTGCAGCAAGAAAAGCATGGAGTGCTTAGCATGCAAGAAAAGAAGCAGCCGTCAAATGCGGAGACCGCGAAGGACCCGAAAGACCAACAGACTGGAGGAATGCACAATGAACCGCCCCGATAAGTGAATCACCCCATCGCCTTCCTCCTCTCTTCCCCATCGCTTTGCCCATCACCTCAACTTTCCCTCATTCGATTAAAGAGCTCTCCCTCTGTGTCGTCGACTGCTTCAACCTTCGCACGCCGTACTCACAACGGGCGATGTTTTCGTCGGTCGCTTTCAACAGTTATTATCATGCACGTGATGCTCACGGTACGCTCGTGGCATGGTTGACACTGCCGTTTGAGGGAGCCCTATAATTTTACGAGAATATTCCCAAACAACGAACTGATTTGTTACGCGTGTTGAACTTGCAGTACTTACAAAATGTCTAATTATAAGGTATATTCAAGCTTCTTCTACAAATAGGTATATCAGTTGCGGATGAAAATTCAGGGACAAATGTCAAAAAGAAACCAATTAAAAAACCCACCTCCTGCGTCGTAGGTCCTCTCCTCGGTCCCTTCTTCAATTCCTTTCCCTCTTATACTTCTTAAAAATTTCCTCCGGTGATTTCAATCTTCGTCGTCATTGTCATCAATTACCCCTAATTTTATGACATATTTATTACCTACGTAACGTCGACGAGATGCCAGGAGCCCGGGTCGCTTCCTTTGCGGCAAAATATCTTAGCCATGCTTATGAAATCGTCTAGTGGCTCGAGATAGACGAGAAGTCGAGAAGAGACAAGAGACTGGATATGCGGATGTATTGTAGGCATGTGTGCATATAATACACTTGGCGATGCGTTATGTAGACAGCCAACAGCGACATGACGTGGGAGAGAAGTTTTCGCCAAGAATTCTGACAATTTTCCCTGTGTGTCACTTCAAGCTTTTCGAAAGCCACCGCGACTGCATCCTCTTCGCTTCTGCGTTTACTCCGTTAGTACGCGGATCATGAGGTACAGGTTTAACTCTCGAAAAACTGGTACATTTGAATTCGAGTCTGTCTCCTGTTTTCATCTGCCATGAGAAATCATAACACAGCCGATTCGTCAAAATGCATTCTGTACGTACAATTATTACGGTACGACTGCTTTTGAGCAGCTCAATACTCATTATCACGGTACGACGACTTGAGTCGGAATGCTCCTTCTCCTAACACGCGTATTATTTTCTCTCTCGCTCTATTTCACTTTTGCTCCATTTTTTCCTTCACGTTATTGTTGTTATTATTATATTTCTTCCTCAATTGACATTTTCCTTTCAGGAAAAAAACACTTTGTCGGCTTCTCAGGGTCTCTCAAACATCCAGCTACAAAAACCTTGGACTTTTATACTCAGCTTGGCGTCAGTTGAATGTCAAAATTCAGTCGCGAGGCAGTTTTAGTCAATTTTTGTTATCATTAATACCTATTTGTATCGTAAAATCAATTTTAAACCATAATCTCTTTTCCATATATGTGAATAGGAAATATATGATCGATCGAGTACTCACAAAGTTCATCACTATCCAAATCGACTTAGAATATTTAAGATAATCTAGGGAGGCGATTCAATATTTTCTCAGACACTCCGCGATCCGAAAAAAAATCCTAGGATAATCGCACAACGCGGTATTTAAATTGCCAAGACGAACATCACGGTGAAATGTAAAACAATCCGGACGAATCACGCATCACAAAGAGAATCTGTCGCACACCCGTATGTCTCTGTCTGCACGAGGAAAACTTATGGTATGCAGGATCGTAAAACCATGCTGGATTTTTGAATCGAGAATAGTGAAAAGAATCCCCCTATATTTCCCGTTTTCAAAGACAGCAACAACCTTGGATTGAGTACTACTGGGCGCAGGTTGACGACGGTCTCTGCACTGCAGGTGGGGGATTCCTTTTGCTTTCCCACCCCCACGGAGAGACCGGTCTCTCCGACAGCAAAAGGCTTCCCGTCTTCGCATTTTGATAACAGAACAGTCGATGGATACCTGCATTTAACAACGAGCCCGAACGGACATCAAACGCAGTTCTCGGGTGTCGCTGGAGCAAAGTATGTCCCCCGGCCCTTTTCGCCCAGCTCCACACCCTCGCATCACCGCGTTTTCGATTGGATCCTCTTCTTCTTCGGCACAGGCAGGCAAGGCAATTATTTCCGTCTTCTCATACTGTGACAGAAAAGTGAAGGAACAAAATTGTGTCCGGTATTCGTTGCTTCCCCTGCGTGAGCAGCCACTCTCGATAAACAACTCGGCAATCGGGAAGAGCTCCCGGTTTTCTTTATCGATCAAGTTAAAGTCGGGCGAAAATTTTTTCAAGATTATAAAATACGGATGATGCGGAAGTCCCGGGGTAAACGCGAATCGTGTGTTTCGTCTTGCAAAATCCTTCGAAACACCAACAATAATATTGAACGACCTTTACGTATCGTTTTGATGATGAAACTCATGTAGGTACAGCGCACTTATTGTTCAACATTTCTATAAAATGAAAGGTGAATGTTTCCCGTAGTGAGAAGTACATAATATACATGAAAATTTTTCATATTTAATATTTGTAAGACCTGCCAAGCGGAAGAGGTTATTATATATTTTTCCAGCTACCTATCCGATGGATAAATTGACGCTTGTAATTACCTACAGTGATTAACAGTATTATAATTGACGCTTCGACGGATGTCAAGTCTTTTCAATTTGTTGTTTGTTTTCCTCACATTTTTTTGCATAATTTGCGACGGTAGGGGTTTAATTGCTCGCGGACTGGTGTATACAAGCACCTCTTGAAGTTCTGAACTCTTGAAGTCGAGACCTGGCCTCCCGTCTCCATCAAATTACAACACGTCAATTCGACGTCGACGGCAACGAACCATTCGCGAAAAACGATACTTTCGAATAGGTGACTTTTTTCCGATATCGAGGTTCTTATTTACAAGTAAAAATCACCGATCACTTCTTTATTTATAAAATGTAAGTTATATTTCCCGACTTTCCGTGAGAATTTACTTCATTCATAACTCAATTTCTCAGAAAATATATTTTTTTTTGGCGATGAATTTTAGTCGTGCAAGTATAACTGGATTGAGAAGAAAAATAAGCTCAGGTTAGACGAGTGATTATCCTGAAACCGGGTGGATGAAGTGAATAACGTTTCTCGACCCTCGGCCGACGGGAAAAACCGGAATTGCGAATATAATGGATTCGACACACTGAACTCGGAGCGTTGTACAGCGATAATCGATAGAGGACGCGGAGCAGAGTCGAGTGTATGGGATCAAGGAGCAGCTCGGTGAGCCCCTTTGTGGGCTAAAATGGTGCAGAGCGGTGTGCTAACAGGCTTGATGTCACCGCGAAGTTAATTACGATCCTAGGACCGCTGATCTGAGACAGCAGCCACGGGGACTGAATTTATGTTACGCGATCATTTGATCTTATAATTGCAATATCATTCTCACCAGCAGCGCGGCGTGCCGTAGCCCCTGAACTGTGGGGCAAAGACCGGCGGCACAGCCGCGTGAAAGTATTCGGGTCGCCCCGAAGGGTGCGGTGCCAGGCGAAATGGACAAAATCCTGGTGAAAACCGAGGAAACGTGACGGAATTCCACGTTCAGACTTCGTCTCGCCTCGGTACTTGCGGAATCCTTAACCGTCAATGATAATATGTGACGTCGCTTATGGAACGTTTCAACTGTAGTCAATACCCGATTCGAGGAAAGACAAGCATCATCGCCATGGCACTTTGAATATAGTAAAAGAGACTCTGTGACATCAAGAGTACGAATTTGTATATTATCCATTGATAGTTGCGTCGAAGCGGACCCCTAAATGCAAAAGAAAAACTTGCATGTGGTAGGGTGAACAATTCAATGTGACATTGACAATAGATTTTCAATCCGATGGTCAACTGTGCACTTATAGTTGGCATGTGTAGTCGACTATCGGCTGAAGCCGACGAAAGCGTCTTTCGTGTTTATCTTAAATTATTTGGCTGTGTTATCGAAATCGGCATGTTGAGAGTCGATTGTGCGCTGATTGGTAAGTGATCAGTGGATAAATTCGCGGATTTGTTTTCGGTATCGAAATTGTTGAGTAAATGAAAGCTGTACAAGACGTTCAGAGTTCGGCTTGGCTTCGACGTAAGGAAAATGCTGCGGCGTTTGGTGCCGGAGGGGACGACGATTGGACGGGGCCGGTGGGCGTCGACGGGCGTCGTCGGCGGACGTTGCGACGGGACAATATTGTTTTCCACGATCGATCTTTATTCGAAACTAAGTAGAAATACGATCCCGCTTAAACCCAGCCCACCCCACACCCCACGCCCCAAGCTCCCTTGGCAGCCCGGCATCTCCGGAGGCCGTCGGCCGATCCTTGCGAATCGACCTCGCCTCCTCGCGTGCGAAGAAGAGAAAATTGAAAAACCTGGAGAAAGAAAATACCACCACGCCACCACGCGCGGTACACCTAATGTGAGTAGTATGTTTGCTCGAAATGAGAGAATGCGATTTCGTCGGGGAATTGATTGGAGATGAACGGTGATTAGAGCGTCGTCCGTGGCGCAAGATTTGGGGAAAATCTTTCGGCGTAGCGGTTCTCTTCATACTTCGCTTCGGCCTCGCTCGATAACACAGGCAGCTTCTCCTCTCGTCTCTCGTCTCCCCGCACCGCGGGACTCCATTTTACCCTCGATAACCCCTATGTGTATATGTGTATATATATACATACACACACACACACACGCACACACCTATAAGGTATGCACGTCTACGTATAGAGCATTACCCTGTCATCGGCGTGTCGCGTTACTCGATGCCGCCTGTTTGCAGCTGTATAATTGTAGTCATGTAATGAATTTGTTCCGATGGACCATCAGCTCAGCTCTCGGATTCGCAAACATCGACTCGCGCTGATTTACATTCGTACCTCGTTTCTTCGTCCACAGCTAGACCAATTTTCACTTCGTAATACTTTAATCCAAAATATTTTCCATAACGTTGAATACATTTGTTACAGCAAACTGCAGCGTTACTTGATTTTCACACCTTGGAAAAATACAGATTAAGCTACAGTCACTCAATGTTATTATTTTTTTAACAGACGAGTTCTGGGCTTCGGTGACGCAAATTTATATTTGCTCAATATTTCAAAGTCGAACGCATAATGATTTTTCGAAACGAAACTACAGTGAAAAGATCGGGTACAAACATTCAGAAGCAGGTAGTCAGAAGAATACAGTTAATAATAATCGTAACTGCGAAACCTTCGAAGAAGAAAAAAACAATTATTCTTTCCAAGGTTCAAAGTAACTAGTTTGAAGCAGAATGCAAACAATTCCGATGAAGTTGACACTCTCTTTTAAACGATCGATATAACTAAAGATGCACCGTCGATTTTAAGAAACTCAGAATTAGTTGTCTTGCCGCTTCGAACGATTTTTCATCGCATGGCAGTTGGTGAACGAAAGAAACTTCCTACGTACGCTATCCAAGCGCGAAAATATATTACAGATGTGTGTGCGTGTGCATACGGGAGCGTACACATACCTGCTACGTCTGATATTATGCAGTGGGTCAAAATCGAACGTCAACAAGGAGCAGGGATCAAGGAACTGGGCGAGGAGCGAGAAGGACCCTCGTCAAGCCGCCGCGCGTGACCAGCTTTGATCAAGATCGAGGTGATCTCCTGCAGGAGCCCGCGTCTCGCACCCGAGTCACCTGCTGTCCGACAGAAAGGATCCACGGTGAGCCAGCGCTGCGCGCGTGCTGGGTCCGTGTAATTTCGCCTGAGAATTCCGGCGTGCGTTCGCCGGGCGACATGCCAGCTGCAGAGGACGAGGCCACTTTCGATTGTCCCCAAACTTGTCCCGGCTCTGGATATACGCTGAAGTTTGTAAGCCACCCGGGCGAGGCTTTCAGAACGCGGATTTCTGAATCGAAATGACATCGGAGTCCAGCAGGGATCATGCACCTGGCATTGACAACCCGGCCACGATCCCGGTGTCTTTCCTTTCCCCTCGAGTTAAACGACGTCGAATATATTCCCAAGGGAGTTACGCTTTATACACACCGATCTCGCTTTACCGCGCTGTTCCGGCTGGCAGGTTTTCCTTCAAAACGACACCACGCAGTACCTACACACATCCCTGATCAATCAAGACTCATCGTCTAACGACCCGATATCATTTGGGAAGAAAAATACAACCCATACTTGATAAAAAGAAGGTAGAAAGCGTATTTTAGCCCAAGCCGTAGCGATCGGTTGGATCTTGAACGTCGACGGATCGTAATCTGCAGCAAAGCGAATTAAATTCTGAGAAATAGCAGCTCTCAAATCCCGTCTTTCACATGATTACACATTGAAAGCCTAGTCAACAGCTGTAATAAAACCGCGTTATTGGAAAATTCTCTTGAGAGATGCCGACGCTTCAAAGACACCCCATTTTAATCCCGAGTACAATGTATCCCCTTAAGCCCGGATGGTTCTGTGCTCGCGAATGCATTTTGATTTCCCACTCCATGCCTGTTTTTTTCACTTCCATATTTTCCCTCCGCTTCCTCCCTCTTCCAAAGTCAAGCACCGTCAAACCAAGAACTCTTAAGCTCGACGCTGCACCGAAAATAGCCGGTAGGCACGGACGCAAATGTTCGTATATGGTCGAGTCGACGCTTACGCGGAGCTTAAGCTCCGGAATCCAGGGGATCTAGGAACCGGCCGGGCGGAAAGTACAACGACCTTGAGCCCTGCACCAGAGAACCGGCGGATATGTCCTTGCGGAAAGAGCTGAATATTTTAGGGTTACGAGGGGGTGAAACGCGAGAGGGGATTAACGTGCGACGAGATTTTGCCCGAGTTCTCTCCTCTCGGCGAAGGGCTCAAGGAAGACAAGGGGGGAGAACGGAGGAGCATTTAATAACCGGAGGATAGCGCGGACAGGTAATACTTGAGATGAGCGGAAAGGCTTGCCGACTCTCGAGGCTGTGAGGGGAAGACGAAGGCGAAGGATTGCGAGTCGGCGGCGGCGTCTCTGATGTCTCCTCATCCTGCGGTGGAACGGGTATGGCGAGGGTGTCCTGCAAAGGACAGTCCATTGTTTTCCGGATAAGCCGTTTTTATTAAGCCGGAATGATTATTCGCAACGTCAAGCATCGGCTGCTGGACGCATCCCCGGACCGGACAGAATCGATCAACATTTTTGTTTTCTTATTAAACTCTCGGGACCCGCCATATCGCTCTGTCTCTTCGTCTATACGCGTGCTGCACGTCCACCGTCTCCGGCACCGTCTCCGGAGGGACTGCATCGACGTTACAGGGTAATTTTTCTGCAGGGTGCGTCGCCATCGATTTCGTTATTTCTGATGCAGCTACTTTGTCAACGGCGGGATACAGCTCGAACGGTCTGAAATGATATCTATGTTTAGGAGTCTTATTTTAAAAGAAAATGAAACCGTGAGGTATTCCTGCGACACCGTGAGGTACTCTCGACTTTTCCGCTTACGTATAACACTTGACACTGATTGGAAAAGTATCGAAATATCATCGGAGCAACGCCATTCAATAGTACAGTGAAAGAATTGCAAACACAATCGCGAAGTCGGAAGAAAAGAATCGGAAGAATCCATAATCCGTCGGTTCGAAATCAGTGAAGATACTGAAATAGCCGGCGGGACGGAAGGGGACGCAGGGTACGAGGAAGCGCAAATTTGCATCGGAACTGGGAAAGTGGTTAGGTTAGTTTGGAAATCAGAGTGAAGCCGGTCGGTACGAGCTGGGCTTGTGTTTGGATATCAGAGCGCGGGAACCAGAGACGCTTATACCGGATACAGGGGTACAAAAGAGCTGGGAACCGTGCAATTGTGTTGGTCAGACTCGGTCTGTGGTCAGCCAATCAAATAAAGTAGTCAGGCTGCTTTGCTGCATGCAAATCTGGCCCCTCCGGCTTTTCGACCCTGTTCCTCCCGCCTTCCTCCCCGTCTTCCCTATCCTCGCTCATCTCTTCGCTCGCTCCCAACCCTCCTGCTATCACCTCACTCTCGGATCTCCTGAGGGATCGGGACCCCGCAGGACCTCGGGCTTACCTTCGATACCAAAATACGCCTCATACGTAGTACGCTGCTCCGAAAATTAGAGTGGAAGCAGATATAGTCTGGCTCTGCATGTCTTTACTGGAGAAGAAAGGAGGGGCAGAGTCGGCGAATACCGTTGCAACGTAAGTAAGAAATACTTTGCAAGGTGTATCCGATGACTGCCGATGTCCAATTACGTACTTACCGTGAATTGTTGATAATCAGCTTATGCGACGGCAACGACGGAAAAGAAATTCGTCGGTATAGGTGTGCACTCGAAACCCCGAAAGAATCAGGGAGAGGTAAGGTTCTGTGAAATCAAAGCTGATGGCTGTGTCAATCGATCAGCGATGCCCGGATACGGCGTTCCCCGAACGTCGAAGCGAGGTAAAGTCATTGTCGAAGGAGGATCCTGGAGATCCTTCCTCGACCGTCCCCTAATTGTGGAGTAATGAAAACAAATCGGTAGATTGGTAGTAGTGTCGCGTATCTTCGTCGTAGCACCTCGCGGCGATTCGTTCGTTTGACTATTTGTCTATTCGTACCGGCTCCGATCCCCGTCGTTTCCTGTGGCGCTACCTTATCCGCACTCTGTTAGCCCCCCCCCCCACCGCCCTGAAATCTCCGTGCGGCGATCAATTTCAATCGACGGGAATCCATCTTCCAAGTCTCCCGGGCTTACAGCGCTTCCGGCAAACACGGGGCATCGGATTCTTAGGCTTAAGAATCAAGGCTCGATCGGGAGGGATTACAATTCTTTAAATGAGCTGAGGCGAACCCGTAAACGGACAAATGATTCGATACCGTCTGATCAAGCATGGATAACAACATGGGCACAGGAGGAGAATGGCGGGTTTAATGAGTTGCCGAGACGGGGTATTAAAAGCTTTGCGTTTATTGTATACTATACAATAATTTATGTACAACCAAACAGATTTCGAAACCAATATAACAAATACCGGGCAAATATTATGGTACAGAGGATATTCAGTGCGGGTTTAAAAATTGACCATAATTGTCCGTCGCCGTCCCACCGCTGTGACCGTTTCTTTTTTGTTACACATCGCATAGCTTGTGAACGTCTTTTAGGAAAAACTTGGCGAATGCAGAAAAAATTGTACGACTCTTTCAAAAACGTACCTAAGTTCGGTTTATGGAGGAACGGCCAGGGAAATTATTCAAGCCCGAAATTTAATTCCTCTTGTAGATTCTCACTCGTCACGTCGCCATTATCGCCAACATAGTCAAGGCGATAAACAATAAATATACATACATACATACATACATACATACATACATACATACATACATACGACATAAGTACCTATAGTTGACATATCCGAATGAAGCGATTTGCACGCGAATGTAGGAATATATATTATGCGGCTATTAAGCTACGCGTACAAATACCGTATCGACGACGTTCAGTATTTTTCATCTCAATTTCCATCGAGATTAACAACGTATGGCGACGCGAGGGATTTTCTGACGTGAGAATTCATACGCGTTACATACATATTACATGTCTATATATACTTGCTATATGTATCTCCTAATCGTAAGTGGTAAACGTATCACAAATAATATCTAGGTAGTACCGATGAGGGTTTGATCCATTGCGTTGCACGGTCAGATGCGTGGAGAAAACAGATTCGGTCACTCAATGATTCTCACTCTCTTTTTACGCCCACGTATCGTTGATTTATCTCAATATATCATATATTTATTTTCGTATAAGTCTAAAGATGTAACTTATACATAATATAGTAAATAGATAAAGATAGAATGAGGGGGGTGGAATTGAATGTAAAAAATTATCAGAATGTCGATGAAAAAATGTTCACGATCAAGCTGTATCGAATTCACCTTCGTCTACGAACAAGTGGACGCTGACGAACTTTTGGAAATTTGCGTACTATTTTCTTTTATTTTTAAGTAATCCAAATATTTGAATCGACAGATTTTAAGAAACGAAAACAAGACAGGTTAAATTGATTGAAATTAAAAAAGTTTTAATCAAATTTTGACCGACCAATTCCTTGGTGAATATTCCAGATGGAAATGTCCGAAATCAAGTGATTTATCATCATGATAAAGGTGCCATAAAACTGTGAATCATTCACTCGTAATCAGTAATATCGGTATTACGTAAGTCAAAGTGACGAGCTTCATTCCATTTACGGAACTTTTATTTCTCACTATATCTACGTAAATCGCGGATTGAATTGCATTGTGTAAATCTGTATACTTATTATATCAATATACATATAATGATAAGACTTATTATTACCATTATTTTCATGGATAACTATTCATCATCGTAATTATTGACATCAATTAATATTAATAATTTATAGATATTATTTCATTTATTTACCTACCATCATTATCAACATTACTCCATTATCGTAATAAGATTACCATTCTTACTATCATTATTGTTATTGTTTTTGTTGTTGTTGTCATTATTATTTATATTATACTTGACATTTATTTAAGCTATTTGTCAAAGTTTTCTGTACAGTGTTTTACCTAAGATGATCGTATCAACACTCTTCGATTGGCTGAGATAGATTTTCGAAATTATTCGAGATCAAAACCAAAGATCATCTATAGGTAACAGTTAGTTAACCTGAATTTGACTGCAAGATATCGACCCGCAACTTTAATCAAGTTCCATACGATGATAAGACGAAGAAATAAAAAGTGTGTATACTGTAGACAAAAAAAAAAAAAAAATGCCGTCTTTGATGTGTAGTCTCTTTAAAAACCCTTTGCATCTTCTTCGATTGATTTCGTCTACCTACGTCCTCCTTCTACCTTTATACTGAAAGGAAATTAACAACGAGCCTCTTGATTACCTTGCAGAACGTAGACCATCAAAACGTTTACCAATGTTCCGTAATTGATATAACCTTCGAAACAGGGACGCAGAGGTCGGTTAGGTGGATTCCATTTTCCATTCCTCTGCATTTTATCTTTCCTAATGAAGGGAAATTACAACGAGTTGTTGATTCAAGCATTGGGGGATGTTCCGTTGATCTGCTGATCGGTCGTCACGATCGAACTTTGCGACGACGACGATGCGGTTTCGTCTTTCTGAGGCGAGTCTATGGTGGCCTCAATGACCTCGAATTCTTCCGACGTTGAGCAGTCACCGCCAGAGGTCGCGGTGGCGTCTGGCTTTCTCAAAGTCGAGGTTTCTGCACTGGCCTCACCACCGCCATTCTCTAAGGACGGTCCTCGCGGTTGATGAACCGATTGGACTGTAGCATCTGCAATGATACCTGTATGCACCCCTAGGGTGGTCCTTAAAAAGGTCACTTGAACTTCGATTACCCCCCCCCCCCCCCCCAAATCAGCTCCACATAATTCAAAAACAATTCTCTAATTTTTAAAGATTCTTATGCCAATTCTAACACGTTCCCCGTAGTGAATGGATTACCCCATTCAACCCCTTCAGGGAACCATCAAAGCGATGGGACGGATTTAGATGAAATTTGGTATTGTGGGGTTTTTCGGGTCGCTGATTACGAATCTGAAATAAAAATTTGAAAATTCACAGTGGTGGGTCCAATATGGCGGACCAAAATGCCAAAAGTCACTTGATATAGCCATATTGGATCTGCTATTTTGAATTTTGCGATTTCGAGTTCAAATCTGTAATCAGCGACCTCGAAATCCCCCCGGTACCAAGTTTTATCGAAAGCAAATGACTTTTTGGATTTTGCTCCACCATATTGGATCCGCTTTCTTTAATTGTCAAATTTTTGGTTCAGATTCTCAATCAGCCCGACGCGAAGCTTACAGCGGTCAGTAAAATTTTATCATTGAGTGACAATTTATACCACTCCATTGAAAGATAATCGATATTTTCGAAATTATTTTGCACAATCCCAGAATCGTAACTTATTATCGATATAAGAACAAATGTGGTGATGTAAAAATTATAAAGTGATTGCATTTCCATTAGGCATGCTTCGATAGCTTCGATTCAATATTCATTGTCAGTTGAAAATGGAAGAGAAACAAAGTCCTAGGTCTACGGGTGTGTGTGTTTGTGCGTGCGTGTCGTGTTGCAACAGGTTAATCCCTTAAGCCTACGTACCTTCCTCCGAAGTTCTCCGCCTTGGAGGTGTCTCGTCTTCGGGCCCTGAGGGAGGCTCGGGGTCCAGTTGCGAAAGCTCGGAAACGTAGTTGCGTTGCGTTTGCTGCTGCTCTGTTTCCGCGGGCGTTGTTCCCTCGGGGGTGGGACTTGGCGAAGGGCTCGCCGTCGGCGAAGGGCCGGGTGTCGTCGGCGCGGTGCTCGGCGTGGGGGGTTGAACGGGCTGTCCGTGATTTCGTAAGAGCAACTGTTGGAGCTGCGCCTGTTGCAGAATCACCGGCAACTCGTAGTGGTGAAAGAAGTACATCATCGAATGCTGGAACAAGAGCAGAATAAATGCTGCGATCTGTCAACTGAAGGAATAGCGCGAGGGGGTTGATGAGACGGGGGCATTCGCGCACAGGACGTCTCGATGTCCGTTCGATTTCGAATATCATCTTATCACACTTGTGTGAAAACTGCAATGAAGATTGGTTAGGTGAAATACCCAATAGTTGGACAGTCGGGAAGCCATGATTGAAATAATCTCATTTTCATGGGGTCAGGGCGTAATGAATTTATAAAAAGTACAGCATTACGTGGCGCGTGCATATTTTCATCAATTGAAACAAAAAGGTTTCCTGAAATGCATTTTCAATTCAGTTATGAGAATTTTATGAGGTCGGTCGAAATTTGTACACGGAAAAAAAAATTCAGCTCGTGGAACTAAATATTAGATAGTTACTTGTAAACAGTTCGTCGAACTAAACGTTCTGTTATTGGAAGAGCACTGCATGGTTCGTATAACTGACTGTTAGTCAGCCGTCATAGCTGTACGTTGTTCAGCTCTCTCAGCTAAACAGCTTCGTTCGAAGAGCTAGACCAGAATTTTTCGGCTCCGCTCACAGCGCTTATTATTAAATAGTACAATTATATTGCTATTAGTATTATTTTTCATCATTATTATCATTATTTATTCAGTGTCATTTACATATTTGAATGGACTATTTAAACAATTATCTATCAACTGTATTTAAATCATACTCATGAAATTTGAAGGTTATGAAATATGTCAACGCACCAGAGCACAGCGCAACTTACAGCTCTTAGAGCAAAACCATTCAGCTGTGAGAGCTGAACAACTTGCAGCTATCAGAGCTGACTAATATATAGTTGCTGTAACTACAAGATAGACCGTAGAGTGCGTATAGTTACTGGAGCTGTACAATACAGCTCGCCGAACAGAATTTTTTTTTCCGTGTAGTAGTTGGACAACGCACAACCTTCAATACATTCAGAAACCTCGTACTGTTTCCATTGAAAGATTTTTTTAATTTTTACTCTTTCATCTTACTCTTTTGATCCAAAGAGTTGCTAAATTCGTACATATCACTTAGCTCTTCGTAATCTAACATGATAAGCCTTAAATTATTTAATTAAAGAGCTTTACAGAGATTTTTAATCTAGAAGCTACTCCATCTCAAGTTAGGAAAGAATTAGTGGACCCGTTAGGATGGTGTTCGCACCGAGAAATCGTACGTAGTGAATGGAGCTGTGGTATGAAACTTTTCGAATCTCTCCTGTTTTGTGATGCGACATGACAACCGTCACAAGTTTCGAAGCTCCGTTGATGTTTTCATGCTTGGAGAGGTTCTATCAACGAATCAAACGTCCCTGATATCAATGATTAAAACGGTCGATATAAATATAACTATAAAAAAGAAAACCGAAAGAAACGTATGCGAGATAAAATATCTCTTTAAGCGAATAGTTTTATTTTCGAAGGAAAATGGTAACCACAGCTACAGAGGTATCAGCCTCTGCAAAACCCTATAGATTCCAGGCGCTCTTCAAATCGTCTTCGTAACCAGATTGGAGCGACTATCTCGTAGAGCGGTTTCGGAGTTACAGAGAGAACCAATCGCGGGTTCCTGAAAGGAGCGTTGACGTCACCACGGAAAGACGCAAAGACGGCGTGGAAAGAAAAATGGAGGGTTAGAGAGTGGGTGACTGAGAGAGAGAAAGAGAGAGAGAAACGGATAGGTGCGGCGAAAGGAGGGAGAGCAACGCGGGGACGGGGAGCGAATTTTGTGAATTTCCATATAAATTTGTTGCCGCAAACGACACACAGGCTTTCGAATTGGCGACCCGTCGACGCGGTTCACGCTCACGCGCAGCTCTATCATTCGTCGAACACACGCGTTGTCCCCAACAAGTTGCAATCAACAACCCTCTCTCTGGTTCAGACTTTCCTCGTTCGGTGTTAGCCAATCATAATGCCATCAAACTTTTTCGCTTCGCTTGCCTGCCACATACAAGTATTCCTTTGATTTTTCATTCTAGCAATATATAACGAAGAAGCAAAAAAATCATTTTCCAAGAGATGATGTATTATACCTGCGATTTTGGAATGAAAAATTTTGCACCATTTCTCATCACATATTTATCCAAATTTTTCGTTATATTTCGAGTGAAAAGAAGGTCATGTACACTCAAATGAGAAAAGTAAGACTGTAATGAGGTCGTAATTACTCTATGAAACCAAAATTATTTTGCTAAAAGAAGATATAATTTTCATAGCTTGTTGCTTGAACGACCAATTTTTTATACTCTAAACCTTAGCCCACGTGTTACGGGTTTCTTCTCGATAATCTGCGATATTACATTCTTTGAAAACCTCATTACCACGTGACTGAAGCAAATGTATCTTCTCTAATAGACTGAACTATAGATAATACCAGGTCTCTCAACCGGGGGAACGGTTAATAACGTTGAAGAAATTAACTGGCATGGTTGTCACGCAGTTTCCAAGTGTAACCATTGCTTGAACCTGCATGAACAGACTGTCGTCAACATTGATGGTTTCGTCGTGCAATTTCCCTTTGGTAAAGGATCCAAGGACCCAGTGGTGGTCTGACTAGCTCAAGGAAGGATCTAGGATATTACAGGCATATTTACAAGGGACTCTGGCGGCTAACTCACAAGTTCGTACCATTGTTCGGTGGTATAGAGGCTCGGATCGCGATCGTGCATCTAGGTTCATTGTTTGGCTTCCGGTTCTCGCTAACTAGATTACCATCAGGTATTGGAGGATACTTTTTTTATCAATGGCGATCCGAAGTAGAACGCGATTTGGTGATACCCGGATATTATTTATCCAAGTATCGTTACGGCGGCTTTCGAAGTTTATATTCACTTATTGGAAGTGTACATCATTAGCTATCATTCGCTAGTTGCATATAAAAGCCGCATTTGTCTCGACGTTTTAGAACATACGAGGAATCAAAGGAAGGGAGCAACAGGTGAAAAGGGAAACTCGGAGCTTTCACTGAGCTGCAAGCTTTGCACGAGTGCAAAGGTTTCTCTGCACGCTGCCGCATATTCACCCAATTTTTCTTATTATCATTATTAACAAGTATGTATGACTATTTTTATTCCTCAATGGAGCTTGCGACATTCCAAAATATGTATTTCAACTACATGAAGACATTTTCTTTTCTTAGAAATGCATGATTGTACCGAAATGTATTGGTAATATTGAAAATAATCACGGTATTTTTCCCCAATCTTATCTTATCATGCCGTATTTGAAAGGCAAGTAGTTATTTTTTTGCAAGTTGTAAATTGTTTTACAATCCGCGACATGAGAATAATTCCATAAATAATACAGTTATGAAATTTCATATCACTCTGTTTCGTATTCTTACAAAACCTCGAACTTTCATATTGTAAATTGATACGATTAAATTTTTCATAATAAAAAGTCGGCTATTTTTCAATCAATGCAGAATATATATCATGAATGCTTCCGCTCCGTTAATTAAATATCTACAATTAACAGCGGATGTCATGTAACTAAAAATGTAATTGGAATTCGAGAGGATATTTACAACTGAAATCAATCGTATCCAATTTCAACATCGCGTTCACAATACCGCATAGCTGAAATTGAACATTTTCATCAAATGTCTTGAACCTTGTGCGATTCTCTCTGTCGTCAGATTCACTACTCAAATGACCCTCGGTTACGAAACAAAATCCATCATCGGTTCCAAAATACCTAAAGAATTCGTCGAAGCCTCTTCATCCCGATACTTCAAAATCGAAGGTATATACCTCGTATATCCTACGGAAGATTCGAAAAACGTTTGTAACAAAGTTATCTCCGCGAAAAGTGTAGTCAAGAATAATCGCCGTCCCGGTTAACGCGGGGTATTAGATAACTGCAGGTATTAGAGAGATACGTTTGTTCAAGGTTGCGGCTTAAGCGCTACAGGAATGAAATTTTAACGAGAAGTAATCGAGGGGTGCGAACGGGGACAGGAAATATCGGCGGTGTAATAGCGCTGCGAAATTAATCGGTTCAACTTTGTTGACCTATAAACCCGGCGACGAGCCAGCCGGTGGCTGAGCGTCAGGGTAACCGTTCGAAAGCTCTTCCGCTCCGGCCAACGAAATTTTGTTACCGAGGTATTTATAAATTCATTAAACGAATTAATTACCGATTTAACTGTTGATTATGTCGATGCGATTCCCTGTGGCACTATCCCTCTTGATGGAAATTAGCCCTGGCCATTTGGCAGGAACAAATCACGATGAAAATGCTCTTGCTTTATTTCATAATCATCATTATCATTATCATCGTCATTATTGCTATTATTATTCGGAGGAAAAACGTGTTTTCGTTTCTCTCATATAACCGTCCACCGACATTTCCCATCTTCATCTGTCTCCATTATCTGCAGCAATCGTTTGCCTCTGGCTTGAACAAATTTCATGTGCGTCAATCTAGTTCACTTGACGCTTTACGATATTTGAGAGGAAAGAGGATAAATGGAGGAAAAGTAGGAGAAAAAATAAACTTCGAAGGAAAGGGAGATATAGAGTGAGAGAGAGAGAGAGAGAGAGAGAGAGAGAGAGTGAAAGAAAGAAGTTTGCTCTCTTTCATCTCCAGCCTCCTTTGATCCTCGCGATAGTCCTTCGGGCGGTATCAGAACTGACTTACCTAACCAAACTTCACCAAGACTAATTACGTCAGCGTTCGCGAATATAACAACGCGGTTATACTTCTTATCACGATACCAGCACTATAGGTACCTGCCTTCACGGGCGAGAAAAGTTTACTAATTTGTGATTCCATTTAAAGGCGAGAATACCTGTCGGAGCATATCGGGCCCTGCACCACGCTGACGTGAGGGTTTTTTCTTCGAACCCGAAAGATGTTGGGATTGCGGGACAACCGTTTACATGATTTAAAAGTACAAAACGTATCGATCAATGTGCGTGACGTTGATGATTTGATCGCAACGAATTGCTCGTAGAAGCACACGCTTACCGACGAGAAATTACACAACAGCTTTGATGAGACAACAGTGTCTTTGGCACATAACCACTAATTTAATACCAATCAATTCACGTGGCGTTAACTGCGCGACTGACTTCGAACTCCCTTAGTACAGGTAATACTGCAATCGACATTTACCAAATTCATAACAGAGCTCATTGTCCGAATTCAACTCAATCGAAACTTCAGCGGCATCTTCTCAAACATTTGTTCATTAATTTTCTCCTAGGCTGTTTGGTTAAAGCTGTTCGTCAAACGCATGTTTCCGAACAGGGTATGAAAGGAAGGGTTCCTCGAAGCAATACATTCACCCCTATTCCGTAAACGACGATTCGAGCGAAGAAATATGGTTGAAGCGAACGAATGTATACCTACAAGGAGGGCTTCCGAGAAGGCGAGCAAAAGCAAGCAAGTGGGCAAACAAATAAGGCGTAGTTAGCTTACAAGATTGAATCTCATTCGTTGCAGGCAAAAGACACGCGACTCGCAGTATCTGCCCTGCTATTAGCTACTCAATATTTTCAAGGCAGGTTGATTCGAATATCTCGAGCCGTTAACAATTTGCGCAGTCTGCGACTGACAGATGCGATCAGCGACACGATATAACGGGTTGGTAGAAACAAGCAGGGTGGCGGTGCGGGGAATATCGCTTCGGTGAAACTGAGCACACCGGCGTTACGCAACCACGGGGTGACTCTCCCTCCCTCTCCCTCTATCTCTCTACCCTTCCTCCCTCGATGCCCAAGCAAAGCGCGCTCTGCTTTCAACGTCGCGGCGGTAACGTAAGGAAGAGCCGGAATTATTGTGAATCGATGCCGATGGCAGGCAGCATGCAGTAACACGTTCGAAAATACTCTCTCCCTTGTTTTTCGCCAGCCTCGTTCGGAGTCTGCGGAAGATATTGTGTAAAGCGATCCAAGGGAGGAGCGTTGCATTCTAGACGCACGAGTGACCGCGAGTGCTTCCGAGCAACGCTTATGTCGTATTACAATACCTACTTCTTACTTCATGTGTTCCTTATCATGGGGCGAGTAAATTTCGTGCACAGAGAAACGGACACCCTGTCGAAAGTGTCAGACCCAGAAGTCTCTGACGAAACGGGGCATTCGGGTAAATCAGGCGCCCCAGAGACTTTTGGATAAGAGTATATTTTCTCAATTCTCAGATGAAATATTAGCTGTGTACCCGGTAGTTGACGGATTGTTTGTCGAGATGATATCGTTCCATGGAATTCATCTGCAGAGTTATGGTAGCAGCCATTTGAAGGAATGTCTAGTATGATTATATGTTTAGAAAATTTGCTGTATCTACGGTACGAAAAATTTTGCGTTCTTTTCTCACCTGTATAAAAAGCCAAGACGTAACGAGAGCGAGGCTGCTGTACTGTCCGTTGAAGCGGTAGTGATATGCGTAGAACGAGAAGTGGTATAGATAGAAGAATCTGTAACAGGCAAAAGAAAAATAGAGAGTATTAGGTTAGTTTTTTGCGCGCGTAAATTCTTTTGAAATTAAATTATCTACAGATTGATGAATAAAACGATGTAATTTTTAAGCAAGTAACAGCTTCCGACGATGTCTGGAGAAAGAATAACAATCCTTTGAGGTTCAGAATTATGGGATTCCGAGTGGTGAGGGATATCATCGAAATGACAATTTTTTAATGACGGGTAATACGCCGCTTTTGGTACAGAGCGGGTTGTATTACACTAGAGTGGTAATCGAGTGAAGTTCGGATTTGCTGTAGAGGGTGTACTGATAGTGTAGAGTTACATAGGAGTGTTTACACGACGTCTCGAATTAGATAGGAAAGAGAAAAGAAACGGATCTTCAGGTGAGATCGAGCCGGAGATGAATGGAAGAACGAAGGTTGGAATTGGCTCATTTTACGTGTCGACGGTGGGTAATGGTAATAGGACCTGCAGTATCCGTAGAGATTTATGGATAAAAAAAAAAGATCGAATATCCGCCCATTGTGCTCAAAAAGCGAAAATTGGGCTCCGCGGTATGACACAGGTCTCCGAAGGACGAAGTATACGAACGGTCAATAGGGAGGACGATGATGATGATGATAATAATAGCGCGACAATAGCGGCGGTGATCATATTATCCCTTATTTGGCACCACCGGACACGCCGAATGAAGGCATCAGTAAGCTACGCATTACCAAAGAGAGCGCGCGAGAGAGAGAGAGAGGTACATGCTATACGAGATTAATGCAACGATCGCACACCCATCATATATGTACGTAACAGGTTATACACTCGTACATCGTCATTTTATCATAATTAAGGAAAGTGCGTTTTTCTCGAGAGCTCTACGAACAAACAAAAAATCTAAGCTAGATTCAAGCTTTCAGAATTCATGACAATATTGTTGCAAAGGGTGAAATCAACGATTTTACCCCCCTTTCCAATGATCTAGTAGTCATTATAGATAAAAGACATTCAAGAGCTCTTATATGTTATAAAATAAATAAGGTTGCTGCGTCAACCCGTATTACTGCAAAAACGGTCCCGTTTCAGACTTTAAACTGATAACACACGTATCGCTGATAAACGTATTTTTCTCATGTTTTAATTTCTGCCTGTCTTGGTCTATTCTTTATCGCTTAGCGAACCAGTATTTAATTTCCGTAACATCCAAAAGTGTTACAATATATTCTCTGTCTTTGAATCCTGAAGAATTTGAAAGTCAGACCAACGGTATTTACGAAATTTCAATATACTTTGAAACATAGGCTTTATAGAGAGTCGCTTTCTATTAGGCACGTGATTCGATAAGTTCAAGGGTCGGACCTTCGGTTTCTTTACGAGAGTGGAGAGACGGCGTTGTCTGTATCCCTTAATTTTTCGATGACGATTCGAATCGGCACGGTATATTAATTGAGAGAGTTAAAGTACAGGGTGAAAGAAGCTGGACGATCGTCTTTCCGGGATTCCCCGGCCACGGAAACTCGTGGTTGCACCCTTTTACGAGAGGCGATCAAGTATCGGAGACGTTCCCATCCGCCGATTCCAATAAAAATACCGTCCGATCGTAAAATCGTCGATAAATTACATTAATTTCGTACAACGAGCCAAGGGCCTGCTTCACGCCTCGCGCCTGTCCATTGGTTATTGGTTATTGGCTAGTCGCTACGTCGCAGATAGCGGTGTTGATTCATATAAACATTCAAATAAAAAAATATTATATACCTATGCTGCAATGTTTACGTGTATATTTGTACACAGCATACAAATTATGGCTGGATAACTCAGACCTGCGATGGTTTTCCCTTGACAAAACTGAGTAGTAATTCCGTAGGTATTAAGTACGAATCTATGAAAAAAATATTCCACAAATCCCATCACGTAAATTTTCTGAGAAATTGTTTTTCTCTGTTTTCTTAGTACGACTAGAGCTGACTTCCGATTTCTATGTTAAATATATGCATTGATGGTAGTGTTGATATTTAAATATTCATCTACCCTTACTAGTTGTTGTTTGTGGTGATGTTGAGCATATATAGAGCTACGTAAATACAAGAGAAAAAGATTGAACAAGAGTTTTCAACAAACTAGAAAAAGATATCGTAAATCTTTTTGATTTATCGAGTCTCTTAAGTGTTGTTTAAAACTAATGCTGTTCATTTTATAACTAAACTTTCAGTTTTGTATTCATTATGTTTTATTTTTTCATAAAAATTGTTCAAAAATCTGTAAATATGCATGAAAATAAATAAATAAAAATAAATCTCGATGTGCTGTAAAATGACTAGCGCTACAATTTCAATCAACGTGGTTAAATACCTAAAAAAAAAACATTATTATTTTAAGGGGAAATTAAAAGTTATACTTCGCAGGTCTGCTCAATCGAATAACGCCTCTGTAATACATTATGTATGACGATTAGTTGTCGTTATGTGGAGTTCAACAAAACGTTGAAAAATGTTACGAGTAATGAACTGAAAATCCCGGGTGCATGTTGGCCACGATTTGATGATAGTGTGTTATTAATTATTCTCGAAGTATTACGAATTACGACAAGTTTTATGAGTCGGTGTAAACTTCCACTAACAGTATACGCTTTGACTTGGATTAAAATTTCGTGCTTCTGACGATTTTGATTAATGATTGTACCATAAATGTTACAGTTCGCTAATTATGTTCAACAGTTATGCAACGCGTGTCAAGTTTGTATTATACAAACAGGCACCTGCATCGTGTAGGTACGTAAAAGAGAATCTCTAAAGTTTTATGATAAAATTCAAACCTGCGCTACCACAGCTGGGGTGACACATTGACAGAAGATGATTTATCATCCTTCGGTTCTCCAACAATCCTATGATTAATCACGCTAATCATGATCATGTTTCTTCGTGTAAAAATTAAACGCGTTACAACGCTAGCAAAGGCTTCCGTAGGTATACGAAAACTGTACAAAAAGTTTACATCTTGTAATATAGAAAATCACAACTGCGTAAAATGGTTCGAAATCGTAAAAAGAAAAACTAGGTAGGACTGAACTGGAAATATTCAACTGAGCGGTAAAAAGCCAACTAATCACGGATCTGTTTCACGGTGGAGTTTTGTACCATATCGAGGACGAGGCAGGAAAGGGATCGCTGTGTCTACATGTATACCTTGGCCCTCTGCAGCTACGACGGCTAATTTCCTAGAGTAGCCCCTCGCCCAGATGTTCTCTTCCTTTTCTCGGCCGAACCAATTCGTAGCCCGTCCTTAAGCTCATCGATCGGTTCGACTAATCTTTGCACATAGCTGAGGAAACTTTCGTGTTCGGACTCTTATACCATATATATTATCAAGAAACTATTATTCATAATGCGATGTCTATATACAATCCAAATCAATGGTCAATGATAAAATGTTAAGGGAAAATGAAGTTTCATTCAACAGGCTCTGATCCTATTGAACTGCTGCAGCAGTCTCGAATCGTAAGGCACGAGGATGGCGGAGAAGGGCTCAAGGGGAGGAATTCGAACTATTCCTCGAAGGGGACGATGCGTGGAATTTCATTCTCCAAATATCACAGCTTGAAGGAACTTTTCGAGAATCCTAACCGATATACTGTGATACACGTAGACGCTGGTTTAAGGTACGTGCCTGTTTCTCGAGTAAGAAGGTGTAGTCTTTCATCCGTTCCTTGAATCATGGAATAAGATCGACGTTACCCTTGTTTTGCTTTTCTCTTTCGGAAACAATAAGCAAATCTTTTGGGACGTATCAACTTATTGTATCCGGCAAGGATGGTGAAAATTCACCCTGGCTGGCAATTTATTCGTTCAACGGACGTTACGAGACTAACCGACCGTCAACTTGCGGATCATGTTGTAACGGAATCGTGTTACAATTTCACGTACAAAAATTGGAAATTCGTACAGGTGTTACAGTAGCGCAATAAGCGAGATGCGTATGAAAATGTGCAACAAGAATGATGAGTAATTGGTGCATCAAAATTTTCCAGACTGTATTGCGTAGGTATTCCTTTGATAATAATCTTCCACTGCCTTGATTAATATTAAAACGATTCTGTGTAAACGATTCTATGTGACAGGTTTTCATCCTTCATTCTCCGAACTCTTAAGTTACTTTTATAAGAACCAGTTTATCAATTCATCCGTCCAAAAGTTCTGCAGATTCATGATCTGTACCTGAATGCACTAAAGGAAGATCCTGTTTACTTGTTAATTGGATGGGAAATATTATAATAGTATATTATGCGATTAGTGCGTGGAATGCGATTTTACACACGGTATTGCAAAAAACTAAGGTGGTCGCATTATCGAAGATTCAGAAATATATCTTAATTTCATCTTTTTCGAAACGTTGATCAACGCTACCACTTGATATATATTTTCCGTAGGCAAATCGGTCATAATTTCACGAAGACTCGCGAAGCTTTTGAGGCTGGATAATTCCGTGAATCAGAGCAGGTGGGTATCATGAGTGGCAGTTATAAAAGCTGAATTATAATTGCTGTTAAGTCATGCTAATAACGAATTAAGTCAAAAGGCGGTTTAATGAAGAAGAGATTATCGAAGGCTGAAGAAGGCGGGCAGTCACCGCAAAACGAATCGTCAGTTAAGCTGAGGAATGGAATCCAAAGGAAAGGCGGTACTCCGCTCACCTTCTTTTTTTTATAAGGGGCGTCCGAGTCAGGTGCGTAAAGCACTTCTAGAAAGACATATCAGAAAATGAATAGGCACTCAATTTTCTCATCCGAGGAACTTTGATATACCTGTAATGTAATAATAGCATCGCCCCTACCTTTTACTCAAAGTGGCGATGATAAAGAGGATTCAACAGGCATCAAAGCACGTACAATTAATCACACAATAAAACTCACCAGAAATGGTCGAAAATATTCAAGACTCTCTCTCGCTTTTTGTATACAATTAATTATTCATTAATATAGAAAATGCAGATAATTATGTTTTAGTAAAATAAAGACGTTTGATTTCGTCAAATTTGACGAAACGTCGAAACAATGCTTCACATTTTGAAGCTTTAGAATAACCGAAGAATTTGAATTAACAAAATCTGCGTTTGTTGATGCTTTATTGACGGTTTACTAAATTCCAGGTAACCCTAAAGTTGCAAAATAACAAGTTTTTCAAGAGATGCATTATCGCGATAACGTTACAAACTTCAGCCTGATCAAATTTCGCGGTAAAAAATGAGAAGATCCACATTCTGTGTTTATATTCCTCTCGAAAGCGTCATCAGCGTAGCGGCGGAAAATGCAGGTAGTGACAGGTGAAGTAGAAACATGGGTCGGTCTCCTGGTGAATGGAACAGTGCCTTTAGCGAGGTTGATGGGTGGAGCGAAAAGGGTGGCGGAGGCGCGGCAGGCAGCCCCAAACAAAAACAGGAGACCCTGATCAATACGAGGGCTCCATTGGTTTTATTGAAGCAAATTTGCGTGCTATTGAATTTACGGCAATCCGATCGGGCATTGTTGATCCTTATTTTATTACCCCCGATTTGCTGCAAATTCATACGAAACCTCGAGAGAGATGGAGCGAGAGAGAGAGAGAGAGAGAGAGAGAGAGAGAAAGAGAGAGGAAAAGAGAGTGGGACAGAGGTGGGGGGAGGGGAGGATCGGAGAAGAAGCGCCGACCAAACATCTCGGAAACGGGTGTGGCCCCGACTAATTTAAGAGCTGGAGTAATACTTACAAAAAAGGTATCCCAGGGTCGATACATCTCATCTGATTTCTTGCGTAATATGTTATAGTAGACTAAAAACTAAGGAAAAGGTATTCTTTTTTTTTCAACTGCCGGTAAGCACTTCAAGGGGGTTAAACCATCCTGCAAGGTAAGGCATGTCAAGGGGCGATTTGGCAGTTTAAACCATAAGAATATAACATTTTTCAACCAATCTAACTGGAAAAGTTTTCACATAGCGAAAGATGAAAAATATAATATTTTCAAATAACAAACAAAAAAAGAAAATGTCATATCACCCCTTGACATACCCTACCTCGGATAGTGGTTTCATCCTATCGAAGTGTTTAATGGCGGATGAAAAAAATAAAATAAAAAGACGTGTCGCTAAATTTTTAGTCTATTATAACATATTACAAAAGACCTCAAATCGGAGTTATTGATCTGGGGTACCTTCGTTGTTAGAGGTGTGAGAGATGTCTAGTCCTCAAAAAGGTACTTATTTTTCATATCTTTAAAACGACATCAAATGAAAGATCTAGAAAAAGTCTGAGAAGGTCCTGATTTGCTTGCCTTATTAAAACTTGACCATTCATTGTCATACGTCACTGATCAGCTCTGATACAGCAATGACGGCGGTTCCTTATTGCGAAAAAAGAGAGAGAGAGAGAGAGAGAGAGGGGGGGCGGGGGAGCGAAAAAGAGAGACGAATAAGAGCCGAGGTAAGACGAGGGTGGGTCTATACTCGCGATGTTACGGATAACTCGAGCGTAAGAATACTAGAGGACGGAGCACGAGTATTCCGTTATACTCGTAAATCTACCTCTGATATTTCCAGCACCCACGTATCTCCCCTCGCCGAAGAGCGGCCTGCACAAGGGCTGCAATACATAGCCCGTATAAATTCTTTCTTTTCAAAGACGTAAGTAAGAGGAAGTATCCCCAAGTTGCGGGATGGTCGAGATTTCCTCTCGCGAGGGATCAACCGGGGTGCCTATCTCAACCCTCTCACTCACGTGTCTCTCTTGCCGGTAGCGTATATCCCATACTTGTATAGATCCCGGGCATACCCGGAAGCACGTGTTTAGTTGAATGGTATTGAATTTGAAAGGGTATGAAATTTGATTTTATTATACGTTACCTATGCCGTCGTACCTACTGTTCGACGGAATATTCACGAGATCATGCGAGGACAAAATCAACGATCATAACTTACACCCATATTCATGAAAAGCTCGGTAATCTATACGGTTACTCGTATTTATCTAGAAATCCAAGCGGTTGAGTGGTATAGAAAATATAATATATTTCAAACTCTGACCACTTGTAGTTTGAAAATTGTTCGACCTTTCCAACTTTCACAAGCCAACAACTCGAACGATTCTCCGTATGCGTTTGCCGAAGGCGGAAAGTTTTCTACTCATAATATTATGCCTATATTCGTTCGTGTATAAGCACGTTGGAAGTCACCGTATTAGGGCCATGGATTTTGTTTGAAAGTAGGGAACCAATACCCTTATTGTTAGTTCACCATTCTCGAGTTCTGAAAACTCAATATTCGAAATAATTGTTGATTCCAATCGACACTACAACGCCTCATGAATTCGATCCTTAGTGTAAGTCTGTGTACCGTTTTTGACCGAGAGCAGGATGTATTCTGGCAGGGGTTCATACGAGAGGTAAAAATATCCGTAACCGCCGGGACACGATTCCTCGGTATAGTCCAGCCAGAAGCTGGTCCAGGGTTTGAGGGGTGAACTGAGTAGGCGGCTCCATAACCGTAAGGTCCACTCACCCCGTAGGGTAAGTATATTGTCAATCAATCCAGGGTATAAAAGCAATCTGAGCTTCGACCGACGGGGGGGGGGGGAGGACGCTGGGGGTTGGGGCCGGGAAGAAGCTGGGGGTGGAGGCACTGGACGAAGCGGGGTCCCGCGAGGCGTCGAATGCACCACGTAGCGTCGGGACGAGTTAAAGGGAGGAGGAAGGGAGGAAGGGAAAAAGCAGAGAGAAAGCCGCGCGGCGCGAAAGCAATTTCTACCGGTGGTAAGGAATGGGACCCTCATCTCTCCATCTCTCTCCGTAGAGTGCACGCAATACATAATATTGGGCCTTGTTACCGTGGTTAGACATGGTGAGGAACGAGGCGAGCGACGAAGAAACCAAGCGAGTAAGTAAGTAAGTAAATAAGTAGGTTGAGACGGAAGGAAGGAAGGAAGGAAGGAAGGATGGGGCGGAGTTAGTCCTTAGTGTCCGGTCGGATGGCCGTGTGAGGACAGACCGAAGTGCTGGGAAAATATCTAAGGAGGTGTTCAAGAAGAGGGTGATGCACCACAATATCCGCACTCTCGAGGATCGAATGGGCCATGAGATTCGCAGTCTGCCAGTAGAAAATATAATTTTTTTTTTTTTCATCTCGCAGCAGGCATTATTATATTCTCCTTATGAGGGTCTCCGTTCGCAAATAGATACAACGCACGTACAAGCTCTAGACCTGCATTAGGATACGAGGTGTTGGATGTAACGTTTCGAACCTGTATAGTCTTAGACAATATTTACATTCCTTCCATAAAATCCATAGACAGACTTCTTCGATCGGAGGTTCTAAACGAATCCAAGAATCCCTTGGAATGAGTGGTAATTAATGAGTGGAGTCGATGGATACTCCAATCCATAATCTGCATATACTATACGTTATCCTGGTAAATATTTGTTGCAGAAGAACTGAGAAATCTTTGTCATTTTATCACTCCACCTGAAATAACAATTCAGAGCCTTGTCGGGTATCGGCTGGATTTCCTTACAAACAAATTTTGAGGTATTTGTAGTATCTTCACGGACTACTCAAACCTTTGTGCAAGAGCTCTCCAACCAATATGTTTTGTCGACCCACGTTGGAAACGCTCGATTTTGTTGTCGAGCAGGTCAAAGAATGAATTTTGAATTTACTCGTTTTTCATGGATGAATAAGGTATCGAGTTATTGCAAGTTCAATTCTATTTTTGTGAATACTTTTAGGCTGCTTTATCAAGGTTCAACAGATTTGCGATACTACGATCTTCTCTTCCGTATAAATCTTATTCAGTTTTAGCCAGATCGTAGCTTCACCGTAGAGTTGCTAATAAAGATGGTTATAGACAAAATTGTATCACGAGACTCAGAGGCTAGGATACTGGCACATACAAAGATATAGGGGCGTATTTGCACGGGTGACGGACTAAATGGAAGATTCGGACGTTGGACGGTGATAATTTGGAAAGAAGAGGTGCGGAATCCGGTGTGAGCAGAGCGTATGGAAGGGAGACGGAAGGTGTGGGCAACCTTTGTCCAAGAGGCGGCCAGTCGTAAAGCGGCAAATGAGGTTACCGGAGGGTCCATTCTGACCCATGGGAGGTTCCCCCACCCCAAGATGACGGGGGGTGGTGGTTGGGGGTGGGGAGCGGTAGTCTGAGACTGGCGGAAAATGAAATATCACCCCAAACACGGCGCCAGACCAGTCTTCGGTTCCCTAGGCGTTGCGAGCAAGGTACACGCCGACCACCGCAGGGGATGTGTATGCTCCCCATCCATCCCAGAAGAGAGACGAAAGAGGGAGAACGTCGTCGTTCTCGTCGTTGTCGTTGTCGTGGGATCTGCTCACATGGTGCTCTTCGCTCTTTGGGCAGAAAGGTACGCTGCAGATTCTCCGTGAAAAGCGGACGGCAAATCTGGATAATGTATTTATAGGATATTGCAGCGTCGCATCAACACAAACCGCGTTTACCGCGGCAGCTGCTGGGTCGCAAATAAGGGCTAGCTGGCAGTAGCCTTTTACCAAACCTAATACCGTCTCCTCGCGTTTCTTATACTTTTATTTCGGATATCTTATATTTGTATAAGCCTCCTGCACGTTAGATTTTTCCAAGTATTCTTCAGTTACCCAATGCAAATCCATTCGTTCAAATGGGAATCAGATATCTGCTTGGATGAATTTCGTCATCTCCAGCTCCCTCTTCCAAGACTATGACCCTTAACATTTCTACATCTGCAATTTTAAACGTTTGGTCAGCGTAATGTCCAAGGAGTTTTTTCCATATTATTGCGTTCTCTAGATGCACATGCTTCTTCAAAAAAGTTTGGACTCAATTTAAAGAGTTTTATTGCAATTTTAATACATTGCATCGCAGTACACCTTAAACTATAACTCTAGGAGAAATGTTTCAACAGGCATTTTTATTCCTCTTTCCATTCTCTGCATATTTAGAGAATTGGAAAAGGAACAAAAATGGTCATGGAAAAATATTTCCTACAGTTATAGTTTAAGGTATACTGCGATCCAAAGTATTAAAATTGTAATAAAACCCCTTAAATTGATTCGGGATTTTTTTTTCCGAGTGCGCATTTAGAGAATGCAATAAAATGAAAAAAACTCCTTGGACATTTTGGTCTCAGAGTTATAGTTTGCACGTTACCGCTGACAGAACGTTTAAAAGTGAAGATGCAGAAATCTTAAGAGTCATTCCAAGACTTGGGGTTTTTAGAGGTAAGATCGACGTTTTACGTATCCGGATATCGCAGTGAGTGCGGTGCCGGTTGAAATAAGTGGCATCTCTGAAAGTAAATAAATTTTTTATCCTGATCCGTTTTGTGGTGATAAAATAACCTTCGAGGTCGGCCGAGCCTTTGTAATATCGTCAAATTTAATAGGTATTTTAAGGGGCAATCATCAGCCTTGTGTCTGCAGCCAAAGAGTGGGTAGGTATACCTTTTCAACCTTAATAACGTTAGGCGTTTTATCCGGCGGTGTATAATACGGATAAAATCACTGGGACCAAGTCAAAAGGAAAACGCAAGAACTTCACTCACCGTCGTTCGGAATTTTTTGCCGAGATTACACGTTAGAAGTACCTTTAGGTTTTGTAGTTTTGTATACCTTAAAAAACTAGTAACAACTAAGAAATACGAAAAAGTCCCAGTTTTTTCAACATAGTAACGCACCTCCTGATTTACGATTATCCAATACATTATTCCCGGTCAGTTTGATACCGCTTCGTCCCGCATGTAATATTTATCCTGCGGGACTGAGGCGTGCGGCAAACAAGGGTAGGGACATCAATCATTTTATTTTTATTTAGAGGAAATGATTATTTAAACATAAAACTGGCTCTTTCACGTGCCCTTTTATTAACATTCATCCCCTGTACCAGATATTCTACTACCCCGGGCAAATTCGCCGATTCGCGACAATAAAATAATTCACTGAGACTCGCGGTTGAACCGGAAGTTCTCCTCTTTCATCCCACTCTTCGGCATCATTAATCAAACGATTCCGCAGAAGCGTCTACGCGTGGAAGCCGGCTATGCTGCATAGCTGGGTATCCACACAGGCATACGTCTATGGATATACGCGGCTGAATAGGTTTCCCACCTTCGCGATTCTATAAGTTCTCGCCGGTTATTATACTCCTGGCAGGTTTATCTCTGCTTTATATCTGTGCCTTAGCGTCGCTAATGCCTTGATGCGTTCTCTCCGTTGCGTCGACGTATCCAACGTACATACATATATGTACGTATATACCGGAACGGTGGAGTAAAACTCGAAAATAGTTGTTATTCAGGGGACAGCCTGCCGGATTACGGGTTGCGAAGTAAAAGTGAATGTTCGCGGACGAGCATCCAGGAACGTGCCAAGAGTAGGAGACCAAAAAAGAAGTCACACGGGAGAGACGGAGGTAGGAAGAAGACGGGAGTCCGGCCACTTTTATTTTCACAGACATGGAAATACGCTTTGTGGAGGAAATTTACGCAGACGTATGAAACGAAGCGAGGAGCTGGGCGTAGGTGCACGATATAATAACAATATCCAAATGCTCTTTGGACTTCCGGAATTTCGATTTCAACGATTTAGATTTTACCGACCACCGGATAATCGTATTTCTTGATTGACCCTGAGAAAAAAAATGTTCAGAGTTCAAGTAGAGTCAGGTTAGTACCGCCCAATCGGAAATCATCGGATGAACATGTCTAGCATACCGAGTACATACCTAGTTAAATACATTGGAATCAAAGAGCATGCGCTTGACGCTTCCAATTATGATATTATCGCTTACATTCACTGCATCTACTACATCATGTCGGTCGGTCAAAGTCTTGCGATACTTTGTCGCTACAATCTAGTTTAGTTGACGACGCGCTGCCGCAATAACTGCGGAGTGATTTGTCATCATTGTAGATTACTTGTCAATTTATTATTCATACGAAACCGTCGTTTTACTGTTTGCATACAGTTGCAATACGCTCACAACATGTCGTATCACCCTTTCCCAATTTCATTTGTCGTTACTGGATGATGCGAGAAAATAAAAATTAATTTAATATTGAAAAAATTGCAAAAATCGCTTTGTACTAAATTGAAGCTTCCACTGTTTTCATAATATACAAATTACGATACGTTTGGTGCATAGAAATTCATATTTATTACAAAAACGCAACGAAACGTATTGTTTTGGTATTGCGTTAAAAATTTCTTGTCACGAATAACTTGCAATGTTGGGTGTTACAAGCCCGCACCCCAGACTCTCATTGCGAAACCACCCACGAAAGATGATTACGATTCGCGATCAAGCACGTATTAAACTGAGCTGAGTTGAGGTCGGATTTCGGTCGGACGCTCAAGTTAGAACTTTACCTCTTTGACGCGGTGCGCATTGCGCGCTTCTACCGCCCGCCCCGTTCTTTGGTCTGTCGCCTTCGAGCATCCAATAACCGATGGGACCATCGTTAATATTTAATCGAACATCGGCTGGAAACTTGTCTACAGACCGATGCCAGTCTAACGGAGTATTTGGCGACTAGGGTATATATAGCCCCAGACTATTTTAAGTCTAGACCCTCGATTCTCGTTTGTCCACCTCCACCTATTTACAATTAATTACAATATTTGCACGTAAATAGCGATCGAGATGAAAAGACAAAGAGGATTCGCTTCCTTGGATATATTTCAGGCGAGAAGTAATTCCACGACGAGAAGCTCTATCGTCAATAAAACTGGAGTTGTCTGTCTTGATTTTTTTCATTGCCCCACCAACCACCTATCTTCTGATATTGCTAATACCAGTACCTGATTTGTACCATAACTATGCAAAGATCGGAGCTTCAAGGATACTATTATCAACGACAAGCAAGTTGAAAGGCACGTAAGTGCCGACAGAAATTCAAGCATGGAAGTTGACCAGAGCGGCTGACGTTCACTGATGTTTAATGGCGTCGTCTCCTACCTCTCCCCCTTGGAAAACCAGAGCTAGAACGAAGAGGACGAGAGGCGACGCCCGCAGCGGTCCGGAGCGATGAGATGCGAAGGGTGTCAATCAGCGGGAGGGCAATGGAGTTACTGGCCAGTACACGGCCAGTGCATTACTTGCCGCTGCAGGAGGCTTTCGCCTCCATCTACACCTAAAACACGATCACCGCGCACTCCATACTTTTACCACTTTCGTTGTACAACATTTTTTCCGTTTACCACCACGCCTACGCTTTTTTCCTTCCAGATAGGAAATAAGCAGTGCCTGGTGTAAAGCTCGAGTTTCAAATGCTGCTGCCGTATGAGTAGCATGAATTCCATTATAAGCAATAGCCGAATAAACTGATATTTCGATGTTTGGCTGGGAATATGCCTGCTATACCTTATGAGGACATACACTCCTTTTTAAGGTTCTATGCATGATGGATTAAACAAATAAACTTACTTACTTACTTAAAAGTAACGTGTCTGAGAGAATGAGAACTGGACATTGGCAAGGTCCTCAAGCGGTTCCAGACCTCAACGGGTGAAGATTAGGGATGAACCCAAAACCGAAAGTAGAATGGGTTCAAGAGCGTTACCTCGAAAACAGCATCAGCTCCGTTAATCGAAACTCCAATCAAGAGTTCAAGTGTTCGATAAGTTTTGCGTACTGATAGAGTTTCCTTTGAACAGCCACGCGTCGAATCTGGCATGAGATCTTATCGCGCAGTCCCCAAGCCCCGGTGAGCGCGTTATCTCCGAAGGTTCTCGATTTTCCCCTGTCAATCTCCCAATCCGAACGAATGTTGAGAAATAAGCGTGGAAAACAAGAAACGAAATCTTGTTAATATTCTACGATCTTGAGACGTACACGAAGTGCGTGTCGGATCTATTAGAAACATCAGCTCGACGGGTGGGCAAAAAATGTATCGAGTATTGGAAGCAACTTTTGTTACGGTTGTACATTACAAGGTTGAAAAGAGGCATGTACCGTAATCGTCAAAAATTTAGACAATGAGTTCGAAAGGGAGTGACGCTGCACAGCTCGTGAACGATAAGAGAGAGCGAGAGAGCGAGAGAGATAAAGAAAGAGATAGAACGAGTAGCCATAGTCGCGGGAATGAAGAGCCAACAGTGATTTTACCGCCAGTTTCATTATCGACCCACACCAGATTATCCGATGCGTCCGTGACGTAAATGAAACCGTGAACCAGCGTGTGTGAGCGAGGGGCGAATGGGCGGAGGGCAGAGCTTCAGGATGATCTCTCAGCAAGTTAATTTGTAACTTGAGCTTCGCGTCGGGGGGTCATGGGGTGGCAGTGGGAACGGGTGGACGGGCGTACGGAGGGGGGAGGAGGAGGCGAGGGGAACGCCGTAGCTCGAGCTTGTTTGTTGCGCTAATGCCTAATTAGCGGAGTGATATCGCGTCGCTCGAGAAGCCTGAGCTGTCTCCATTTCTCTCTCTCTCCCTCCCTCCTCTTTTTCATCCGTTCTCAGTAGCAGAATTACCTGCCCGCTCATTTATTCTTTATGAAAATCTCAACGAAATAACGTTATACTTATAATTTATTGTTCAAGCCTGGCTGTTGAGTGCAATGGTAATCATATCCAGATTTTGACTGCGTGGTCTTTTTTCCCAATCGCATACACCAGATTTAACGAGTGTTGAATCATGATGTAAAACGAAATCCGTGTTACACTGCAATCGCGATGAGCGACTGACTAACTTTTATTGGCTTCAACACTTCTCAAGCAGTTGAGTCTTTACGTGAAACAATTTTGCATGCATATCGGAATCTTTTTCAAATTAAACTTAAATCTTAAATTGATACACCGCAACATCAATGCAATTAAATTACTTGTACATCCGCAATTAATTTCCGGTTTTTTTTTTTTTTTTATCAAGAAGAAAATAATACGAGCTCATTTTTTATATTTCTTTGCCTTACACGCTTATCAAAAAGAAATTCTTTTTCGAATGCAAAGACCCAATTGTCTAACGATTAGGTTCGCCGCAACTGTTCGTAGTGGGACTGTAGGGACGTATTCGGCTGCCGGTGGTCATGCACGATAAGTCCGTCGTAAGTGGCATTTCGCACTTCTGATTATACCCGTGATAAATATTGATATCGGGACATTGGGGATGCCATGGTAACGGCACGGCACTCGGTCTCTCGGGCGTCGTCGTAGACCATCGGCCACAGTTGACCTACTTGGCATCGGGTCTAATTGATTCGCATCCTTTGCATCAAAACTTAGGAGGTCAAATGACCGTTACTGGAATTCTGGACTTTCAAGGCATAATCGTTTTACGAGACTACGAATGCGTTTAAAATTCGTACATTTTTCTTGTTATCGTCTCACTTTAGATATGGAACAGAGTATTTTTACCCATTGACAACAAATCGACACCAAATTACTGGGTTTTCCCCCACGTGTTCAAAGCTCTGTCCTCGGACGATCACGCTGTTCCAATATTACGTATTGTTTTTCGGATCAACGAAGGCGAGGAACAGAGCGTAAAAACTAATGAATCTGAAAGGATCTTTGACGGTTCCACGCGACCAAATTAAAGACCGAGCTGAAACGGAGCAGGGACGGGAGGGTGGAGGAGGGGTGTGAGAAAAGAAGCATCGCCAGCTTCGTTCTTATAATTGGAAGCGTTCTGGCCCATGGGGTGATTTCGCTTAATATATACGTAGATACAGAAGGAATATGCCACATATATACTATAATATATATGTAGGTACATATATGTGATTCGGGCGGGACAAAAAGAGATCTAGTATCTTATTCCGTTCTTCGTCTGTCCTGCCCCAGCCATCGTAATTAACTTCCATTAAATCCAAAAATTGAAATCAGGCGTGCCTCATTAAAGCAGACCTGGCGTGGCCCTGGTCAAGTTAACATCAGGCACGTCTGAGTTGGGAATGCCTGATCTGGCTCTGAACAGGCTCAGGTCAGGCAAACTCCACTACGGCACACCGGATCTGACCCTGACTGAACCTGACATATTTCAAGTACCGCGAGCACCAACCAGGCGTCATGGAAGTCATTGGCGTTCTCGTAATAAAAATATCTAATAATTTTTAATCAAGGGTAACCATCTGCCTGAAAAATCGTGCAAGATATCATTTCGAAGTTTAGTATTTTTGTAGATATCTACCTACACCGGATTTCGACTAAACATGGTTCTATCTACCTACAGATATCAGCTCTTCAGTTTTGGTAATCTTGGCTTTTCATCTACATAAGATTGGGCAATTTGTTACGTACTTTCAAAAATTAATAAATCTGAACAATCGTTGCCCGAGTCTGATCAGGTGGTGCCTCAAACTACCGTGATGAACGCCTCACGGGTCCCTGGTCCAGTTCTGCTCAATGCCTGATCAGGCTCTGACCATCGTACCTGAACTTAGCCCAATTAGGGCATTCTAGAACGGCACGTTACATTTCTGGTCAGGCCCTAATCAGGTACATATCAGGGCAAGGTAAGTTTGATTATGGCCTTATCTAAACCTAATGAAAATTTTTACTCGGGTGGTTGATTTCTCATCTCCTACGTAGCATCTATATTTTACGACAGGAGAGAGCGTTCCTTAATTAATGTATATGATATATTTATGCTTGTTGCTTGAATTTTCTTACCTTTAAAGAAAAAAAGAAATATAAGTTGGGAATCAATCCGCCTCAATGCTAAGGGACGATATTTACCACTTGCCAATTAGATCCGCAGCAACAGAGTGAGCCTGATGGCTCAAATGTGATCAACTAACCGGCGAAGCCGGATTAGTTGAGAAACTTATCCCAACAGTTGAGGATGAGGACTAGAACGGCGGAATATCAAAGTGCCGATGCAATTAGCAATAATAACTCGAGCAGCTTGCAGGCTACCGAGCGGGCCTTGATGCTTCACTGCTTCACGGCGGCTTGTTTCCTGTTGCTCCGCCAGACGAGTCATGGCAAGGGCCCGAAGATGATGTAGGTGACGCGCAAATTGGATTCCTTTAATTGGATAATAACAAGGATAATAACGAGGCATAAGACGAGCAACGTTTTTCTTTAATGTTCGTCATTCAGGCAAAATGATTTCAGCTGTCCTGACGACTGTTACGAAGCCCATTGCATCAGGTGTCAATTAACATGGTATGTATTAGCTACGAGCTCGTTTTGACTATGTCACGGAGACATGTAGATGGAATTGACCAATACAGCAGCTTCGTTAATACGAAAATGTTTTTTCCATTCATTTTATGATTCAATAAGCACTCAAATATCCAATTAGAAATATTTCTCTTCACGTTTTACTAGCTTCCAAGTCCTGTTCAAGTGTTTACTGATATCTAATACGTCATTTATGTTATACTCTTAAACCTTCAGGGCTTCAATAATTTAAAATCAATGGCTTCCATCAATAAATTCTAATGTAATTAAGAAAGCTGTCTGCAAGTTAGTGCATGCATCAAACGACACCCTAAAACCGTTACGAGAGGTTGGAGAAGCCCTGCTTCGCAAGCACAAATTTTTGAATTACACTTTCACAAGAGCTGCGGCACTCAAGAGTATAATCTGATCACTTGTGTTCGTCATTAGAGTAGATCGGCAGTAGAGCTTTTGTTTGATCCTGAGATTCTTTGAATTGTCGATACCGCAACAACAGCCCTCTACTCCTGGATCATCGAGCGTCGCTAGAGGCGGACACGTGTCATCGACCGAAGCGTTGAAAAGAACTTTGTTTTTGGTACTAGGCGAGTAAGCTCTGCAAGGCCCGAACGACGTACGTCGTCAGTTTCCCATACGTCCCCCTCCAGGCATCGGCTTGTAAACGGAAGCGACGCCGCCATTACTATGCAAATAAATTCCGAGTGACACGAGGTAAAGCTGAACGTCGAGCTGGCGGCGCCTGTTCAACCGTGCTCGACGGCACACCATTTAATAGACTGTCGCTTCACTGCACCGCGCCGGTTTCCCCGTGCTGTCCTCTGATTCCGCCGATGAAATTGTTCTGTCATATGCGCAAGAGAGCGCGGATCTCTGTCTGCGTTCACCAAGAACTCACGTATTTACCGGCTTGTAGCGCTGCAGCTGCCATCAAACAAGGTTCTTGCTGATCTCTGGCACGAGAATCGCGTCACAATCCTATTGGGAAGACGTCAGACTTTCGTAGAAACAATTGTCAGCTGAATTTACAAATCGTTTGACATTGTGGAAAGGCGGAGGAAATGTGAACAGTCACAAGGATCCTCAAGCATGATTTCATGCTATTGGATTGAATCCTGTTATAGAGAAGGATATAGCGAAAAACCGAGGCGATCAAGCGTAGGGTTACAGTTAAAATTCTGATCTTTTGGCACTTGGAAAGGAAATCTCGACGCTTGTATTTATTTTCTCTCCGCGTTACGCGGGACCGGATAACATCTGTCCTCAATACGCACGCGTACAACGGTCCTGGCGAACCACCGTCAAGGGTTTCAAAATCCCTTTCAATTCCGCTCAATTCAATCAGGGCTGCAAAGAGTTCGGGATCGCGGAGGTTGAAGATATGCTTGTTAGATCATAAGAAGCTCCACTCATAAGAGAAGACGCGAATGAGGAGCAGAGATCGTTGAGCCAAGAAAGAGAGCCAAAAGATCAGGAGGAGTAGAACGAGGGAGGTCGAGAATTTTTAGGAGGGGGTTTCCCAGAGAGGCGTAGCCAAGGAAAACCAATTACCAGCCACGTCTCTGCAGCCTACAGAAGAAGGCATAGATATGCAGTGACATACAGACACCACCGAAAAGATCCTATCCAGGATAATTAGCACCTACAATAGGTATCCTCGAATTTGATGCGCTATTACTCTGTGAACGAGAACCTTACCGCGCCAGCTTTCACGACTGCTTGTCTTATGTATTCATCCCTGCTTTCACTATCGCATACCAATTTCGTCACAAATAATGTTGAACGTTCCCGTTGGAATTGAAGACAGTAATCGTGGTGCAAGGAGCGCATCTAACCGTGTAAAGCACGTCAAACTCAGCCGAATGACGGCGAGTGGTTAATATTTCCATGGACGATCACTAAGTCTGTAGCTTGAGGTTGTCCCCGTGAGCGCGGAGTAAGCTGAGGTAAGGAATTAGGTGAGTTTAAAAACATGTTTAAAAATATTGTGCACCTCCCAAGGTGGATTCTGACGAATTCAAGGCCACTCGAGTCGCCTGATATGCAGGTTAAGTGAGTGCTAGCAGACGACACCGGTGACCTTGAATCAGTCCGAATCCACCTTGGGAGGTATACCTACTTCACGTGAATTTCCAGTGCATGTATACTAAGATAAGTACTACCATTATCCCGTACTGTTATCTGTTACTCGTTGTCAACTACTCAGGTAAGATCACAAGGACGGATTGCCTCTCAATTCCCTGAACATCGGTACAGCTTGAAGAGAAAATTTATGAATTTCACGATCAAATTGAATATCATGCATAAGGTTGGAGTTAGTTCGGACTACTCTTTTTCCATGGGATCTCTGCTTTTCACGCAATTCCGATCGCTTTAGAAGTACACGGTAAAAAGTGCGGCTAGACGAGGAGAGAAGAAGTTCTTAGGCAAATTCCTATCGTCATCATTACTTCTCGTTACTTTTAACTTTATCACGACTTACTGTAGAACGAATCCCTGATCTTTGTGTCTGTTTAGTCACCACTTCATCCACTTGGGGTTTAAGGACAGCGTGCTTTAATCACCGGAGCAGAGTTTGACATGCGAGTGGTTGGAAGCATCGCGACATTCCAATAGGCTAATATACACGATGGGATGAAGCTTATGAACATCTGTCACGTGGTAGAAGATTTGAAAGTAGAAACGTTTCTTATTACACCTGTACTCATTCGAAGGATTTAACGACATGCGTATTATACCAACACGGATGCGGTTTTGGTCGTTGCTGGCGGTGTCTTCCGACAGGGGCAGCCTGCTAAGTGCGCCCGAGCACGTCGTCACCGAAGATTGATGCTTATTGTTAGTTGCTGCGTGACTTTCTGAAGCCCTAGACCGAAACCGCCACCACGGTCATCAGTTAACCCTATCACGCTACCGAAATCTTATATCATCCTACTAATTCCACCCCGTCATCCGGCGCGAAGGTACAAACTAAAATTCAGGGTAGTTTAAACTGCGAGGTAAATTTTTCAATGCTGCAAAAAATATCGTGCGTACAATACGTTCGTTTGCGGTAGATACTCCGGCTTACAGGCGGAAATACTCTTGAATAATTCGTTTCCGACGTACCGTACAGGAGCTCGGGTAATTTTTCACG